>NC_133332.1:174514787-175114787 GCF_042186555.1 Aquarana catesbeiana | reverse complement strand
ACAGTGGTGTAGTGGGTAGCACTCTTGCCTAGCAGTAAAAAGGGTCACTGGTTCGAATTCCAACCACGACACTACCTGCCTGGAATTTGCATTTTCTCCCTGTGCCTGTGTGGGTTTCCTCTGGGTACTCTAGTTTCCTCCCACACTCCAAAGACATGCTGGTAGGTTAATTGGCTTCTTTCTAAATTGGCCCTAGTATATGAATGTGAGTTAGGGACCTTAAATTGTAAGCTCCTTGAGGGTAGGGACCAATGTGAATGTACAATGTATATGTAAAGAGCTGTGTAAATTGATGGTGCTATATAAGTACCTTAAATAATAAATTGTGTACAGTTGTATAGGAGTATGTAGATTCCACCTAAATATAGGATATCAGGATTGAACATGCACAAATTAACCAGGAATGTTTTTAGGGTATGGGATTTATTGCACAAACCGGTAAAGCGGGAATATAATTCATCTTTGATTTCACTAGAGGGGTCTAAATTTTTTTCACCCGGAAATGAGACACTTTTTGGAAAATTTGAGACACAGTTAAAGGACATTATAAAAAATGGAAAAACACAAGCTTTTCAGAAGTTAAAAAACAAGAGGGATTTGTTGGATTTGAATGAATGGAGGTATTCACAGTTAAAACATTTTGTGTCCTCTTTGCTGTAACCAATTCGGTCGGAGGAGAAGCTAAATCCAATTGAAAGACTAATGCACAAACAAAAATAAAGCATGGTTTTTCACAAATGTATAAAATATTGACGGCATTGGTGGGACAGGTAATGCTTCTATTCGTTGAAAAATGGGAAAATTAGTTGGGGCCTCAACTAGGGATGGGCCGAACACCCCCCAGTTCGGTTCGCATCCAGAACATGCGAACAGGCCGAAAGTTTGCGCGAACCTTCGAACACCGCTAAAGTCTATGGGACTCGAAAATGAGAAATCAAAAGTGCAAATTTTAAAGGCTAATATGTAAGTTATTGTCCTAAAAAGGGTTTGGGGACCCGGGTCCTGCCCAATGGGACATGTATCAATGCAAAAGAAAGTTTTAAAAACGGACATTTTTCCGGGAGCAGTGATTTTAATGATGCTTAGAGTGAAAAAATAAAAGTGAAATATTCCTTTAAATATCGTACCTGGTGGTGTCTATAGTATGCCTTTAAAGTGGCGCGCGTTTCTTGTGCTTAGAACAGTCCCTGCACAAAATGACATTTTTAAAGGAATAAAAGTCATTTAAAACTGCTTACTGCTTTAATGTAATGTCGGGTCCCGGCAATATGGATGAAAATCAGTGAGACAAACGGCATGGGTACCCCCCCAGTCCATTACCAGGCCCATTGGGTCTTGTATGGATATTAAGGGGAACACTGCACCCAAATTAAAAAAAGAAAAGGCGTTGGGCCCCCAGGCCCTATATACTCTGAACAGCAGTATACAGGCGGTGCAAACAGGACAGGTACTGTAGGTTTGTTCTTATGTAGAATCTGTTTGTAATTTGGAACAGGTACATTTTGTAAGTGTAGCTCCAGCCAAAAAATCTATTTTAAAGCTTTTTGGAAAACATAGGGAAGGGTTATCACCCCTGTAACATTTGTTTTGCTGTCTGTGCCCCTATTCAGAAGATTTCACCTCACTTTCTGTAGAGAGAGAAGGGAGATTAAACAAGGGCTACTCCAAAAAATGCCCTCAATCACCAGGAAGGGTTAGGACTATCACGGTACCCAAATATACGGTAGAGCATTAAATAAAAATATAATTTATTATACAATTACAAAAAATACAAATTACAACAAAGACAGCAAAGTGATTGCTGCGAAAAATACATATGACAGTGACATTAAAATTGACATTTGAAAAACCCCAAAGGATATGTAGAGGCACAATGATGTGCGTATAAACGTTGACTTCAACAGTTTCGCGGCCAATGCCGCTTCCTCAGGAGACGTCAAACCATAACATCTATAAAACATATAATTGTAGAGTTACAGTAACACAAAAATCTAAAGTACAACTGTATTGCCAAAGGCATGTTTATATTGAAGTATTGAGCAAGATACAGCATAACTCACCAATGAAGGCCCGTACGGGCAACAGACGGCATAAACTGAGATACTCGAAGGCAGGTGATCCCCCTGGGGGCGGACACGGGGGGCTATTGGGATGGACTAAAAATAGACAAGGATTAAATTAGTACCACATGGGTTTGAATGCTGAGCTAGTGCACTAAAGACAAGAAATACGGGGAAGTGTGAATGAAAGGAGAAAGAGAAAAAGGAAGGGTAAAGAAGAACGGGGGGGACGGGGGAAGAGGGGAAAAAAGGAGGGGGGAAGGGAGGGGGACGCAGGGGCCAAGTGAAGGGAAAAAGTGCAGGGAAATAGGGAGGAAGGGAAAGGAGGGGGGAAAAAAGAGGGGAGGAAGGAGGGGGGAGAAGGAAAGGGGAAAATGGGGAAGGGAGGGGGAAAGAAAAGGGAGAGGGGAGGGGGGGCAAAAGGAGGTGGGGGGAGAAAGGGGGGCGGGGATGGATGAATTGGGAAAATGGGAAACTGTGAGAGGGAGGGGGGACAAAAAAGGGGGGAAGGAGGGGGGAAGGAGGGAGAAGGGGGAGGAAGGAAAGCGAGGAAGGTAAATCTGGGGAAGGGAGGGGGGGAGGGAGAAAGGATGAAAAGGAAGGAAGGGGAGGAGAAGAGAGGAGAAGGAAAAGAAAGGGGGAGAACAGATTGGGCAGGGGAAAAAAGGAAAAAGGGGGAGTGTGTGGGGGAAAAAAGACCTGCACTCTTGGGGAACATCAAACAAACAAATAGTGCAAGAGCATGGATAATGAAAAAACCCACCCAATAATGAAATGGAATTGATATGACACCCAAGATTGGGCTAACAATGCTCAGGAACTGGAAGAATTGATATGGAAAAGTCTAAAAAGAAATTAAAATGACATAGGATTAATCCAAAAGGAAGGTGGTTGAAAAGACTTCCCATAACCAGCCAGGGGTGTAAGGTCAAACAACACTCACCCATGTTGGGGAGCAGTGATAGTGGACCGAATATTGCAGGGCCGGAGGGAGGGATAGGTCATAAACCAAGTCCATAAACCAAGTCCATGGGTAATAATCAGGGCTTACCTTCCTAAAGCTGCAAGTTTGAAAATCCCGGGTGTCAGCCATCACAATGAAGGCGGCGGTTCGGTCGCCTTAAGGACCCTCAACCTGGATATACGTGTAGGCACCGACAATGGCGTCGAGTGCCAATGTCACCGGATCTGACTCTCCCAACTGCGTGTGCGTGAATGCCGCAATGCAGAGCCCTAAAGTATTTGACGCTGGCCAGCATCATCAGAGGGAAGCAAGGGGAGGAAACCTAGCTCAAGGGAGGGTTCACCCCTTTACTGGAGAGGCACATCCCCCCCAAAGGGGAGAATAAACTCCTCAAGCCGCTGAGAGTATTGGAGGGTAATGCTGTTAGAATAAACATGAATAAAGCAGTGAAGAACAAGAATATCAGGTGGTTAATGTACCAGACAGGGGGAGGACGGTAAAAATACCCAGCCTCCGGAGTGGGACATAACCGCAAGATTGTTGAACCAATAATTATACAGAGCTACAAAAAACTGTTCTTACAAGGCACAAAATCTCTCTGAATTAAGTCTAACAGTATTTAAATTGAATCTGAAAGACAAGGACATAGACATATAATTGAGTATACATTAATGAAGGACTGAACTATTCTAGTACACCACGAGGGTGCATGCCAGGACCAATGGGCCAGAAGGATAGTGAAATAATAGAAAGAGGGTATATATATATATATATATATATATATATATATATATATATATATATATATATATACACACACAGGGACCAAAGCAAGACAATCGTAAAACCCCCTTAGAGAGAGGATGACAGCAAGGACAAGGAAGGGGAATATGTATAAGGACGACATTGGGAAAATTATTATAGAAAGTAGTTATATGAATGCGACTCATTGAGGCCAGGAGGTGTGAGAGCGTTGAGTCGTTCAATCCAGATAGACACACGTCTTAGGATTTTGCAATCCCAATCGCCTCCTAGGATCTTTTGGGATCACTTCCAGGACAAAAAATCTTACAACTTCGGAATTAAACCTATGGTGAATTCCTATGTGGTGGCCCACCTTAGTGAGCTTGCCATTGTTAGAAGCACAAAGGTGGTCACCCAGTCTCTGTCATAGTTCCCTGATGGTCTTGCCCACATAGAAGGCCTTGCAGGCACAGACCATCAGGTATATGACCCCTCTGGTGCCACAATTGGCATGTTGTCGAGGGAAAATGTCTCTCCATTGGGGAGGGTGAAGTTGTGTCCTTCCTGCATCCACGGGCATGGTGGACAATCGCCACATTTGAATGTGCCACGAGGACCCTCCAATGAGTGTGGATGAGCCCTATAATGGCTACTGGTAAATTTGTCCCTGAGGGAAGTGGCTCTTCTAAAGACTAGCTCAGGAGTGGGCCTCACATATTTGTTTAAAATGTGGTGCTCAGTGAGTAAATGTCAGTGTTGTGACAAAAGGTTACGAAGATGATTATGATGAATCGAGAATTTTGTAACAATTTTGACTGTTGGGGGTCGGTTAGTACGAGGGGGGCCATAAAAGAGAGATTGTTGGTATGAGCAAAAGCCCTGTTGAAGCCCTTCATCAAATTGGTACGGCTATATCCCCGTGCCAACAGACGTTTACGTAAGGCATCCGCTTGTAAGCGGAAATCTCCATCCTCTGTGCAGTTCCATCTCAGTCTCAAATACTGAGCGTATGGAATGCTGCGTACCAGACGATGGGGATGGGAGCTGGAAGCATGAAGGAGCGCGTTGCCCGCTGTGGGCTTGCGGAAGAGGTCAGTGATTAGTTTACCAGAAGGATTTTTTATGATTTTCAAGTCCAGGAAGGAAATGCTACAATCATCGTAAGTGAAAGTCAAGTGAAGATTGAAATGATTAATATTCAATCGTTCAACAAAATCTTTTTTTTTTTATAATTGTAATTTGTTAGCAAGTGTTTTTCAGAGGATATACAAATCGTACAAGTAACTGTATACAAGCAAGGTGTAAAAAACAAATACAAACAACAAATGTCCATGTTTACAGAGCACAGAGGTGTTCTGTAGATCATATCAAAAATAGAAGAGCAACTCAAACAATGTAACAATAAGTGTCTCGAGGTCAGGCGAACAGGGATGACTGGTACTGTCACGTACCTGGTTGGAGACTGAAATGACGAGGTCGGCATCTCTTGTATCTCCAGTCCAGGTCCCACTGGAAGTGGAACAATGGGAACTGAGGGCCAGGAGGAACACGAGTGCCTGCAGCTGTGGACCTGGAGACTTGTGGCGGAGGATGCGATCTTGGATTAGCAGGGAAACCGTCAGATCAGGATAAGTGGTGCTGCGCCAAGGATCAGCTGGGCTTAAGGAGGCACTCTGCAGGAACTGTGGTACTGGAATGTTAGGTGATGTAAAGTTCGCAGGACCGTGATTGCAGGCACTTGCAGAGTAATGAGGAAGAACGCCAGAGGCAGGAGCAGAGTCTCAAGGGTAGCCAGGTTTGGTAATAGGTGGGCAGCAGGGTACAAGGCAGAAGGCAGAAGTGAAGTCACATGGATAGCCAGGTCTGGCAAAAGGCGAGCAGTGCAGTACAAGGCAGTGGACATAAGCAGAGTCCAATGGGAAGCCAGGATCCTAAACCGGTAGTCAGAGCAGAAACAGGATCCAGAAGCAGGGTCAAGGCAAGCCAGGTTCATCAACAGGTAACAAGCAGATAGGAGCAGGGTTCAGGTATCAGGGTACAGCTGAAGACCAGTCAGTACCGGTCTTGGGTCAGAGCACTTCTTTAAATAGGCCAGCTGGTGCCAACTGGCATTATGGGCGCGCTTCTGCGTGTGCCGCCATCTGCAGCGCATGCACATTGATGCACACAGGCATCTGTAGCCGTCCGTGTGCACGCGCATGCGTGCAAGTGCGCACCGAACGGGAACTAATAGTTCTCTTACAGATGCCACTAACGATGGTGGAATATATATAGGCATTGTAGTACATTTGGATAAATTAACCCCTAGGCCGGTGAGATCTTGAAATAGTTCTAATTCTTTGATAAAATTTGGAAGGGATATTAATGGGTCTGAAAGGAACAGCAAAACGTCATCGGGGTATAAGCTCAATTTGAAGTCTTTAAGGCCTTTGGAATGGCCTTTTATATTAACATTATTTCGGATGGCACATGCAAGGGGTTCTATGGCCAGGGCAGAAAGGATTGGGGAAAGGGGGTACCCCTGTCTAGTTCCTCTCCTTTATCTAGTGCAAAGAACTCTGAGTGTTCACCTGGAAGTTTCTAGTTTGAGGATTTTGGTATAAAGCTCTAAAACCATGCATGAATTTATTGCAAAGACCATATTTGGGGAGCAGTAGTTCCAGGTACGACCAACTGACACGATCAAAACCCGTTTGGTCTGGGTGGATTAATGAGGTGATGACTGCCACCACTCTACTTGCCAGCAAACGGCCAAAAATGTTGAGGTCATTATTTATAACTGATTTTGGGTGAAAGTTCTGTGGTGGGGTGTGATCTTTATGGGGCTTGGATAATAAACATATATTGGCTAGAAGCATTTCTTCTAGGAATTTATTGCCTTGTAAAATATAATTGTTTAATTTGGATAAATGAGGGGCCAAAATATGGGGAAAAAATGTATAATATAAGGTAGAATTCCTATCTGGACTAGGTGCTGTGGAGGTTTTTAAGGACCTAATAATCTCAGTTATTTCTTTAGCAGTACATGGTGCGTTCAGTTTCTCAATTTGCTGGGCAGACAGAGTGGGATGCGTCACACAGCGTCCCCAAGCCAATCCAAAGAAGACTGTCTTGGTGAAGATTGAGGAGCTGACAGTAAATTCTTGTAGAAGACAGAGAAAATCTCCATAACTTCTTTAGGGTGAGAGACTAAATTTCTGTTGGAATTGCATACTTTATAAACATGTGGGGGGTTTGTAGATTGTTTCAGCTTTCTAGCAAACATGGTAGAAGAAGAGTTGCTATATAATAGGAATTTTGCTTTGGACCATCTCAAGGCCTTTTCTGTGTCAGTAGACAACAGTGTGTCTAGGGCTCTTCTTTTATCTTGGATTTGCTTACATAAATTTGGAGATGGGGACTGGAAAGTTTGTAATATAGTTTGTCTAATTATTTGGTTAGGGTATTAATATCAATAATTTTGATTTATTTTTGACTGAAGCAGTATTAATTAGGTGACCTCTGACGCACGGGGACTTCCCTATGGCTTTCCCCGTGATGTCAGAGGGGGGCGGGGTCACCCATTACGTATCCGGGTGACCCCACCCTCCGTTATATAAGAAGTGTCAGAAGAAGAGAAGCGTCACACAGCGGGAGCCTCCCATGGATGCGGAGCGGCCCAAGAACGAAGCGGGGAAGAATACGCCACGGAGGAAGATGCCGGACGAGAACACCAGAGCAAGAAGCAGGGGATCGGAGGAAGAAGCAGAGGAAGAAGAAGATGGAGGAAGAAACCGAAGGAAGAAGGAAGGAATAAGGAAGAAGACCCGAAGAAGATGAAAAGAAGAAGACTTTAAATAAAGGAATTGTCGGGGCGTGGCTGAATGTGAACGAGGCAAGACGTGTCTCTCAGGAGCTCTGCATCTATTCTGAAGATTAATCAGTTTTTCAGAGCCTTCTGTTCAATATTCCGGGCTAATACATCTGCGGGCTGAAATTGGGAAGTCCTGGTCATGAAAAGGACCATGTGCAAGCAGGACAAGACATCCCAGCACTCCCAGAGACAAACACGCTCCACATGAGGCCTGGAAGAGAGATCCTCTGCCACCATCTTACCTCCTCAGCAGTTCACTGGAGGAACTAAGAGATGAGCCAGGCAGATGGAGAAGACAGCAGCTGATGCAGGTCCAGAGAATCCCCCGCAGACATCCTCAGGTCAGGAGACAGCATCAGATGCAATTACAAGACCCATCTTAGAGGCCATAGACGCCAGTGATGGTAAGGATTGACCATCTTGCCACTGAATGCACACTCATTAGGCATGACCTGGATAAAATCCGGGGTAGACTTACCACAGCAGAGGACAGAATTTCCGAAGTGGAGGCTGTGACACACTCACAGGGCGCACAGTTGTCTGAGCTGCAAGAGATGGTAAAATCACTCTTGGCTGCCTTGCTACACAGCTGAGTGTATGTTTTCTAATGCTCCTTGGTACTTTTCCCATGGGGCTCCATGAAGAGAAGACAAGAAGAGGCTACATAATAAACTTGCCAAACATTTCGTCACTAGGTTGCTGACTTCCTAATCTTTTTTTTTGTTCTCCCCTTTTTTGGGAGTTTTGGGATGAAGCCACATACCAGTGGTTATGTGTTTTAATTTTTGTTTTTTGGTTAAGGCTGGTATAAGGGCGGGGAGGGTTTGTTGTAACTCAGTTCACTACTCACAAAGGGTAAATGCTTTAGGATGTTTATGGCATTAGTCTATTGTTTCTTCTAGTATGTGTAGATTGTATTGGGCATTGCACCATGGGTCCTGGAACTCAAACTTTCCGGTACAGATTGATGGCTAATTGTGCTAAAATTGTGTCCTGGAATGTGAGAGGATTGAATAATAAACACAAACAAATATCGATATTTCAATTCCTCAAGCATTCCAAGCCCCATGTCACCTTTTTTGCAGGAGACACATCTTGATGGTAGCAGGGTCCTGGCATTACGCAGGCCCTGGGTTCAAAAAGCCTTTCATGCTACCTTCTCTACTTTTGCCAGAAGAGTCTCGATCATTATTAGCAAGGCTTTACCATGCACAATACATCAGGTGTTCTCCGACCAGGAGGGGAGATATGTGGCTGTCTTACTAGACATTTTTCAACATAAGATGATATTAGCAAATGTATATTTATCTCCCCCTATTAATGTATAAGTGCTCTATGACATGTTTACTAGATTGGCCCCATTTGATCACCTTCCTTTGGTATTAATGGGAGAATTTAATGAAATTTTAGATGCCCTAGACTCCTCCAACCCGAGGAGGATGGAGTCGGCAGATATTCTTTCCTGGGCTTCGGTAACTGGGTTAACTGAGTTGTGGAGAGCCAAAAACCCTCATTGCAGAGTGTACTCTCACGGCTACTCACCGCTCATCAGCCAGGATTGATATAGCTTTTGGGAACCAATCGGTGCTTTCATTTGTGAAGGATATTGATTACCTGGCCGGGGGTATTTCTGATCATTGCCCCTTGTCCCTTAATCTTAACTTCTCTGCGGAGAGGGGAATGGGGGGTTGGTGGCTCTCACCGGGGTGGCTACAAAATGAGCAGGTATCTTCACAGGAAAGGGAGTCAATTGCCTCTTATTGGTCAAACAACGAGGACTCGGCTGACCCTTTAGTGGTCTGAGACACTTTCAAAGCAGTAGTGAGGGGAGAGTGCATCTCCGCCATCAAGGCTGAGAGGGTGGCCCACAATGCAGGAATACTTAGGTTACAAGACCAAGAAAAGGAATGTGCGGAGAAACATGCCAGTGACCCCTCTGATACTACATATTTGTCGTTGATGGCGGCTAGGCATCTTCTCTCCCTGCATTTCTCTGATCTGGCTCATACAGAGGCAACTAATAGGGCGAATTCTGTGTTCTCAGAAGGAGATAAAAACGGGAAACTGTTGGCAAGATTAGTGGCGGTAGATAACCAAATTACTAATATCCCGGTAATTAAGGGGAAGAGTGGGGTGCTAGTTAGTGATCCTGTGGACATATTAGGAGAATTTTGTGATTTCTTTGAGGACCTATATGCCCCCATCCCGAATCATGACCTGGATGCCTTGGATACCCTTCTGGAGGATCTTACCCTCCTTAGGTTATCTAACGACGAAAGGTTGGTGTTGGATGCTAAGATAACTAACAAAGAAATAGTTGCAGCAATTTTTGACTTTCCCCCTAATAAGGCCCCTGGACCAGATGGCATCCCCGCAGATTTTTATAAAATCTATGGTGATGAATTGACACCTAGACTGAATACACTTCTAGCCAAGTGTCTGGAACTGAATGAGCTTCCAACATCTATGCTGGATGCATACATGGTCCTGTTGCCAAAGCCAGGAAAGGATCCAGTAGAATGTGCATCTTATAGACCTATTGATCTTTTAAACATGGATCTGAAGATATTGACAAAGATCCTGGCAAATAGGTTGGTTGCAGTAATTCCCTCTCTTGTTGATATTGATCAGACCGGTTTCATGCCCGGAAAGTCTACGGATACTAATCTGAGAAGATTGTTTACCCATCTTCAGCTTTCCAGGTGTGAGGCGGGCTCCAGAATAATTGTATCAATCGACATAGAAAAAGCGTTCAATTCAATCGACTGGAAGTACATGCTTAGAGTGCTGGGTAAAATGGGGTTTGGCAAGGTGTTTCTGCAATGGATTACCTTATTGTATAGTAAGCCCAGAGTGGCAATTCGGCTGGGTAAGTCTACATCTCCCTTTTTCTCAGTGGGCAGAGGCACTAGACAGGGGTGTCCTTTGTCCCCTTTTATTTTTGCACTTTTGATGGAACCTCTGGCAGTGGCTCTTAGGTCATCTAGCGAAGTTCACGCCATAAGAGTTGGTACAATCAAAGAATGTTTAGCTTTATATGCCGATGACATGTTATTATTTCTAGTAGACCCAGGGTCCTCGCTACAGGCGGCTCTGAGAATATTAAATAATTTCACTACCTTTTCGGGGTTAAAAATAAATTGGAGTAAATCCTCTATTTTACCGTTCGACACTGGGGCCAAGGAAAAAGCTGACCATAGTCTGCCGCTAAAATGGGTATCTTCCATTACATATTTAGGGATGAAGATTTCAGCTGAGAGTTCTGACTACGTGACCCTTAATTTAGTGCCACTTTTGAATTTTTTCAAGCAAAGGGCCCAAGCATGGCAGAGGCTTCCACTGTCATTCATAGGGAGGATAAATTTATTAAAAATGAAAATTCTTCCAGTTATTTTATATTTCTTAAGACATGTCCCGGTGTGGATCCCTAGGTCCTTTTTTAAGCAATTGGACAGTATCACTAGCTCATTTTTGTGGGCTCCCAAGCAACCGCGCATAGGACTCAAGGTACTTCAAGAACCCTGGGGGAGTGGCGGGTTGGCTTTACCTGACTGGAGGAAGTATTATTTGGCCGATCAGATGGTGTTTGCCCATAAATGGTTGATATCAGATGATGGGGATTCTGCCACAGTTGTGGAGGCAGCTCAATTGGGGTCATACGAGACCCTTCGATTAGCCCTCTACAGAGGTATCAAATTGGATCTACCACTTACGTTGGCTATGAAGGCTACTATTAAGGCTTGGGAGGAGGCGAAACAATGAGCATGTCCGAGCTACTTGGGCTTCTCCCCACTGACCCCGTTGTGGGGGAATCCTAAGCTGCCTCACTTTTATACATTCCCAGATCACATGGTGTGGATGGTAAGGGGCATTAAAACCCTAAAAGACATTACCAGAGATGGGACTCTTGTGACCTTCGATCAACTTAAAGCCTTGCATGATCTCCCCAACTCATATTTTTTCAGATTCTTACAACTTCGTCATACCTTCCAGGCTCAGTTTGGGGATCAGGTGGTGGAATCCATCCTGTCATCCCTGGAGGATATGCTTATGCAGGAAGAACTCCCTAAAACATTATCAGTCACATATAGAGAAATGTTTAAAAAAACTCCAGTGGCTTTGTCAAAGTGTAGGCAACATTGGGAGGTGGAGGTCCCTGACATAGATGGGGAGGATTGGGATGAGATTGGGACAGGCCCTTTAAACAGTTGGTTTCGGCAAGGGATAAACTAATACACTGATTACTGATCTGAATGCAGCTCTTTTTTTTTTTTTTTTCATGAGCCTGTACAACGTTGCACGACCGTGCAATTGTCAGTTAAAGCGATGCAGTGCTGTATCGCAAAAAAGGGCTTGGTCAGGAAAGGGGTAAATCCTTCCGGGTTTGAAGTGGTTAAACTCTTAAAGAGCGAAACTCTCCTATTCCTCTTGCCAATACCCAACAGATCTGTGGGGTATTGACAAGAGGAAGATGAGAGACACCAGACCCAACAATGCGGATGAGCTGAAGGCCACGATCAAAGCAACCTGGGCTTCCATAACACCTCAGCAGTGCCACAGGCTGATTGCCTCCATACCACACCACATTGGTGCAGTAATTCGTGGAAGAGGAGCACCAACCAAGTATTGAGTGCATACTATACTGTACATGGGCATACTTCTCAGTAAGACAACATTTTTGTATTAAAAATCCTTTTTTTATTGGTCCTATGTAATTTTCTAATTTTCTGAGATACTGAATTTTGGGTTTTCACTAGCTGTAAGCCATATTCATCAAAATTAAAAAAAAAAATGCTTGAAATATATCACTCTGTGTGTGTAACGCATCTATATAAAATATATGAGTTTCGCTTTTTGAATTAAATTACTGAAATAAATTAACTTTGTAATGATATGCAATTTTTTTTTAGATGCACCTATATAACAATACACAAAAATTATACAAAATAATATATACTGATTTGGATTATTTTCACCAAAGAAATGTAGCAGAATACATTCTGGCTTAAATTTATGAAGGATAATTATTTATTTGCAAAATTGTATAACAGAAAAGAAGAAAAACACTTTTTTTTTCAAAATTTTCTTACATTTTTTTTTGTTTATTTAGCAAAAAATAAAAAACCCAGTGGTGATTAAATACCATCAAAAGAAAGCTCTCTTTGTGTGAACAAAATGATAAATCTTAGTTTGGGTACAGTGCTGCATGACCGTGTCATTCAAATGGTGACAGTGCTGACAGCTGAAAATTGGCCTGGGCAGGAAGGGGGTAAAAGTTCCCAGTATTGAAGTGGTTAAACTATGGAATTCCTGGACAAAGCCCTGCTGCATTTATGCTGTGTTTGTTGGATGTCTTTCTGTGACAAATGTGCTTGGACTGTTTTTACCGTCCATTTTACCACTGCCTATACCAGTTGAGGCTGTCCCTTTACAATATACACTATATTGTCAAAAGTATTGGGACACCTGCCTTTACACACACATGGACTTTAATGGCATCCCAGTCTTATGCCCCGTACACACGGTCGGATTTTCCAATGGAAAATGTCCGATCGGAGCGTGTTGTCGGAAGTTCCGACCGTGTGTGGGCTCCATCGGACATTTTCGACACACAAAGTTTGAGAGCAGGCTATAAAATTTTCCGACAACAAAATCCGATCGCGTCAATTCTGACCGTGTGTGGCCTGTTCCGACGCACAAAGTGCCACGCATGCTCAGAAGAAATTCCGACACGGAACAGCTCGGTCTGGTAAACTTAGCGTTCGCAATGGATACAGCACTTTCGTCACGGTGCAATGTAAAAAATGTTTTAATACAGCGCACTCTCTTCTTCTTTATAATGTGAGAAGAATTAAGTATTTTTGCTGCTCATATTCACACACACTTCTCACAAACTTATTTCTTTATTATTTATCGGGATTCCCTTAATATATTTTGATTTGTCACATCTGACAAAAATATGTTTGTGTTGTTTTTTTTATTTAGATTTATTTTTTATTTTAGGTTTGTATTTTTTCAAAGGCTGATCTTTGTTTTATTTTATTTTTAGTTTTACTCCAGAATATTTTTGTGTGTGTTTTGTGTGTCAAGTTACCACAACACCATTGATATCTTGTATTATTTAATCTCAAGAGATTGTTTGGTGTTGGTGTCCCTTGTTAATTTCACATTGTATTTTTAAAATGTACCTGAATCCTCACAAACAAACTGTCCTTTTTGAAGGAAAACACACATAGGCAAGTAGAATTGAAACCAAAAATCCTTTATTAAGGGATCAGAACCAAACAAAGAGGGAGGCAACGCTGGATAAACAGGAGAAATTAGCGAAGTCTTGGACCCCCAGGGCAGACATCAATTCTTGAACATCAAAATTGGTGGCCTGAGGAGTCCATATGTAAGGAAGTGCAGTCTGGTCCAGAAGTCCCAGAGATCCGGAAAGCAGCAGATGACACCTGTGTCCCCAGGCTGTGGTACCACAAGAGGCTGCATCTTTTGGCCGACCAGACTGAACCCATGGCCATCACTTTCTGGTCTTCCTTCCACGCTTCCTTCCTGTGGCTCTGCTGTTGGAGATGTGAGAGGAGGAGGAGTAGGACCTGGAGGAGGAGGAGGACTAGTAGGACCTGGAGGAGAAGGAGGAGGAGGAGGACCTGGAGGAGGAGGAGGACCATGTGTGAGGTCACAAAGGTGGGTATCAGATGTTTAAGGGGGGAGGTGCTACGCTAACCAGAAGAAAGCTGTAAATCTCTGTCTGTGGTCAATTAATAAAATGACATAAAATCGCATAATAAATCACATAAATCGCATAAATAAGTGTTGACACTAAAAAACATTCAAGTCTTAATAATCAGCATCATGTGTATGTGAAAAAAAGTGCATAAAAAATCCTTTTCAATTGGTATATACTAAATGACAAAAAAAATTGCATGTTAAATCGCATAAATAAGTGTTGACACTAAAAACATATAAATCTAGATAATCATGTGTTGGTGCACAAAGGGACATAAACACTACTTCATGTGAATAATTCTAAATAAAAATACATAGAATAAATCAGAAATAACCATCAAAAACATATCCTTATAAATGGTGCAAAACGTACAAAGTGCCAGTGCTTAAAGGTGATCTAGATATCGCAAATAAAACACATCAATCCAACGCAATATGGATAATAAATAATATAAATTAATGTCCCGATAATAGTGATATAAAATATATTGTGCTGGCCTGCGAAACAAATGACCAATGACATGCCAGTAAGTGCAGCAAACTTAAAGTGCCAGTGTAAAAGTCATTGAAGGTGCAAAAGCAAGTTCTGGTGTATTCAACAAAACAACAGTGGGGTGTCTGGGATGCAATTCACTCAGTGTCCTCTTCGTGCATAAAACACTAATGTAAGCAGTGATATTTATACGAGTATACATGATATGAAATAGCCCATTCCATCATCCCTCCGCGGCTATTTTAATTAGAATTTTACTGGATATTCCAGCTATTTGCACCTTAACCCCGCATATATTTTAATCATATTTCATTAAATAATTTAATTTTAGCCTTTTTATTACCTTTCAATATATTTTACGAATTAAAATTTCCATGTATGCACTTTTAGTGGTAGCCTCCGACCATTTGGCATTTTTTAGCTTCCAATACAGCGGGATCTCTCTCTTTTTTAATATATGCCCACCTATGCGTCCGTCTCTGGCCAATTAGCCCCTCTGTATATCATTAAGCCATATTTATGAGCAACGCAATATATCGTTACATAAACATACAGCCAATTCGGTATCTATTTGCCTTGGTATGAGTATAAAGTCTTCTCTAACCTATAAAATGGCCGCGCCCGTCAGACACCTAGTTATTAGCTTTGTTATGATCAGGTAGTCGTTTCTAACCTACAAAATGGCTGCGCCCATGTGAGACCTAGTAATGGCTGGAGTGGCTACGAGAAAATGGCCACCCCATTAATCACTATGGGAGAGACTATTTAAGACCACAATAAGCCTATTTTGCTCATCCCCTGAAGAAGTCACGTGATCGGTGATGACACACGTAGGGACGGAATAGGCTGTTTCACATTGCTAGACACAGAACGAGTTCACTGCTCGTAGGAGAGAGGTTTGCTCTGCATTGTTTTTATGTGAGTACATCTACTTATAGATTTTTAATAAAGCATTACCTGGTTAATACATACTTCACTATCAAGTACCTTTGTCCTGCATATTCCTGTACATACATACCTGAGATGTGGAGGCTGAGCTAGGATCCGCGCTGGTCCAGGACCCCTGATCGGACCATAGCCACTTGTAATCAGCTGCCATTAGGATAACCCAACACCAGCAAGCGTGGATATAGGAACGCGATTGAGGCTCAGGACCTGGCGTTTTAGATACAATTCATGCGGTTGACCTAGCACCGCTAGGTAAGGGGCCACTGCTTACATTAGTGTTTTATGCACGAAGAGGACACTGAGTGAATTGCATCCCAGACACCCCACTGTTGTTTTGTTGAATACACCAGAACTTGCTTTTGCACCTTCAATGACTTTTACACTGGCACTTTAAGTTTGCTGCACTTACTGGCATGTCATTGGTCATTTGTTTCGCAGGCCAGCACAATATATTTTATATCACTATTATTGGGACATTAATTTATATTATTTATTATCCATATTGCGTTGGATTGATGTGTTTTATTTGCGATATCTAGATCACCTTTAAGCACTGGCACTTTGTACGTTTTGCACCATTTATAAGGATATGTTTTTGATGGTTATTTCTGATTTATTCTATGTATTTTTATTTAGAATTATTCACATGAAGTAGTGTTTATGTCCCTTTGTGCACCAACACATGATTATCTAGATTTATATGTTTTTAGTGTCAACACTTATTTATGCGATTTAACATGTGATTTTTTTGTCATTTAGTATATACCAGTGTTTCTCAACTCCAGTCCTCAAGGCGCCCCAACAGGTCATGTTTTCAGGATTTCCCTCAGATGAAATGTCTGTGGTAATTACTAAGGCAGTGAAACTGATCAAATCACCTGTGCAATATAATGGGAAGCCTGAAAACCAGACCTGTTGGGGCGCCTTGAGGACTGGAGTTGAGAAACACTGGTATATACCAATTGAAAAGAATTTTTTATGCACTTTTTTTCACATATACATGATGCTGATTATTAAGACTTGAATGTTTTTTAGTGTCAACACTTATTTATGCGATTTATGCGATTTATTATGCGATTTTATGTCATTTTATTAATTGACCACAGACAGAGATTTACAGCTTTCTTCTGGTTAGTGCAGCACCTCCCCCCTTATACCTCAGTTTGATTTTGGGCTTATGTCTGACCCTTGCTTCAGTGCATGCAGCTGTCCAGTCGCATACGTGCGTTTTTACTATTTTTCTGAGTTCTTGTTTTCTTTTCTTTTTCCAATTGGGTAGCGCAGGAATATTCTCATTACATTTCACTTCATACATTCATACATTCCTGCAGCACCCATGGAAGTTTTCTCCTTTTTGGAAAAAAGAAAAATACATTTGGAAGAAGTGTTTAGCACTACTAATGTAAGTAAGAATAAAACAGGTGATCTGGAAAGTCTTATGAGAAAACTGGGACATAACATGGAGAAAAAAGTAAGCCTATGGTGGGACATCAACACCTTTGAGACTTATCTAAAGGAAAGTATTGTCCCAAGGAGGCTAAGATGGGACGTTCCCCCAAATGATGGCCTAGTTGACCAGGAATCGAACGATGAATGGTTCAAATTTTTTAATGATAAAGGCCTAGAACTATTGAGGTTTTTACTGGATAGAAAACGGAGGAAGGCCCAAATAATAAATCAGAATATCGCTGAAATTAGGGAAGAACTGGAAGCTTTTAAAGAAACAACGGAGTTTAAAACGCTGACCACGCAGCTTAATAGGGATTTAACTGAGAAGGACAAGGAGGTACAACAAAGGAAAAGTTGCTCATAAATATGGCTTAATGATATACAGAGGGGCTAATTGGCCAGAGACGGACGCATAGGTGGGCATATATTAAAAAAGAGAGAGATCCCGCTGTATTGGAAGCTAAAAAATGCCAAATGGTTGGAGGCTACCACTAAAAGTGCATACATGGAAATTTTAATTCGTAAAATATATTGAAAGGTAATAAAAAGGCTAAAATTAAATTATTTAATGAAATATGATTAAAATATATGCGGGTTAAGGTGCAAATAGCTGGAATATCCAGTAAAATTCAAATTAAAATAGCAGCGGAGGGATGATGAAATGGGCTATTTCATATCATGTATACTCGTATAAATATCACATGGAATACCTACAATCTCAACTACAGTGCAATCATAAGGAAAGGGAGGGAAGGTAAACCGGGGGGGGGGAGGGAAGAGGTGGTGGGGGGAGAGGGGAAAGGGAGAGGGGGGACCGGGAAGGGAGGGGGAAAAGGAGGGGGGAGACGTAAAGAGGTAATGGAAGGAGGGGGGCGGGGGGGTAGCGAATAAATCTATAATGATAAATCACAACATGTACTAATAATAACAATATCCAAGGGCATAAGAAGAGAGAGAGAGGGAGGGCCAAAGCATATTCTTAAAATACTGGTGAGAGAAAAAAAGAGAGCTGGTAATGTACACTCCTATTAAAAATCGCGTAAAAAGCAGTTCAAATCAAATTCGATGTTCAAACCTCTGGGTGCAAAAGTATCTAGGGTGAAAATCCACTTAGATTTGAGCTGGCTGAGGGTCCTAAGCTTATGTCCCCCCCGCCAGTGTCTGAAATATGGTTCAATTCCCCAAAATTTTAATTGTGTGGGGTCTTTGTTGTGACACAGCAGGAAGTGTTTAGAAACACTATGTTTGTCATACCCATTCAAAATATTCTTCACGTGTTTTTTGATCCTAACTCGAAGAGGACTTTTTGTGCGGCCTATATACTGTAGGCCGCAACTGCATTCTAGGGCGTATACCGCTCCTTTTGTGTTACAACCGATAAATTCTTTTATTTCATATGTCTCCCCTGTACTAGTCGACGTAAAGTGGGACTTCTTCTCATTGGGGCGCCTAGTTCTCAAACATGCAAAGCACCTTTTGCAAGGGAAGAAACCATTCCGGGTAAAGAACGAGATTACTTTCTTTGGTGGATCAATTATGTTTTTCACAATTTTGTCTCTAAGGGTAGGTGCTTTCTTGTAAATGAACCTGGGATTGGGGGGTAACTTATCCTGTAATTCCTTATCTGCCAGAAGTATATGCCAGTGTCTCTTGATAATCTTCTCAAATCTCTTGTGTTGGGCGTTGAAGTCCAAGATTATCGGTGCTACCGCTAATGTCGTTTCATTTCTGGTTTTATCTCTGATTAATTCTTTTCGGTCCATTTCCTTGACTTCCAGTATTTTGTCTCTTATGAATTGTTGGTCGTAGCCTTTCTTGGCGAATCTCTGCGCAATCAGTTCTGCTTGTTCTAGATAAATATTAAGGTGGGTACAGTTCCGTCTTACCCTCATAAGTTGACCTTTAGGGACATTAAACAGCCAATTCCTGTGGTGGCAGCTTTCAATAGGGAGATAACTGTTCCTGTCCACCGTTTTAAAGTGCGTGCGTGACCATAGTATACCGTTTTCTTGTATGATGTCTAAATCTAAAAATGTCACTTTTTCATCACTGGCCTCCCAAGATAATTTAATATTTCTATCATTGATGTTAAGGTTTTCCAAAAAACTGGTGAGCTGATCCAGTTCACCTTTCCAGAGTATAAAGATATCATCGATATATCTCTTGTAAATGGCTAGTTCGGTGGGCCTGTCTCTAAAAACATTCTGTTCCTCCCACTGGGCCATGAAGAGGCCTGCCATGCTTGGGGCAAATTTAGCTCCCATCGCTACTCCTGTTTGTTGATAGTAGTAATTCTTGTCATACCAGAAATAGTTGTTCTTGAGGCAGAAGTCTAAGCATTTCACTATGAACTTCCTTTGGACGCATGGTAGCTTGGTGTATGACCTAAGGCCCCATTTTGCGGCTTCGCATGCTTGATGGTGAGGTATCACTGTATATAGAGAAACATCTGCGGTAGCCATAATCCATGGACCTGTTTCTTTTGGGACATCTTCTAGTATTTGCAACATCTGCTTGGTGTCTCTGAGGTATGCCTCTGTGTTCAGGACCGCTGGCTGTAGGAAATAATCTATATATTGCCCGATTCTCGAGTCTATCCCATTTACAATCGGTCTTGGTGGTGGGTTAATTTTATCTTTATGAATTTTTGGCAATGAATATATGATCGGGGTCCTACAGGAATCAGGTATCAGATATCTGGCTTCTTTTTTATTCAGTATGTTTCTCTTTACTCCTAAGCACACCACCTTTTCTAGTGCTTTTCTGCACTTGAACATCGGGTTACTTAATAATCTGCTGTAAGTCGTCTCATCTCCCAGCATCTTGGTCATACTGCTGTGGTATTGCTCTTTCGATAAAATCACAATTCCTCCTCCCTTATCTGCTGGTCGTATAACCAAGTCTTTACTTCTTGTTAGTTTCTTGATACCACTCTATGTGGCTTGGTTCTTCTCTTTTCTTAATTTTTAAAACTTTAATATCATCTAAAACTACTTTTTTAAAAACCTCAGTATACTTGTTGTTCTTTATTGAAGGATTAAAAACAGATTTGTTTCGTAGTGTACTATGCACAATCTCCTCATCACAAGACTCTATATGTCTAGGCCTTGGTGGATTTCCTGCAATATACTTGGCAATATTAAGTTTCCTTACGAATTTCTGAATCCCTAGATAGGTTTGGAATTTGTCGAAGTTCTTGGAGGGTGCATATTTTAATCCTTTATCTAGAACCCCTATTTGCTCATGTGTCGACGTTTGGCCGCTCAGATTAAAGATACCTTCTCCTTTCACTCCCTTTTTCTTTTGCTCTCTCTTTCCAGATCGCTTTCCTCTCTTCTTTCTTGACTTCTTCTGTGGCTTCTGTTTTCGTCTATATGTCTCGGGGGAGGGTTCTCCCGGCCTCTGTCTAAAAAAGGCCTAGTGTTGTCGGAAGTTTCGTGCTGTGCAGGATGTTGCCTATATTGGCCATTTCTCTCCTCCCCACGATCGGTCAGCGGAGCATAATAGTTGTATGTAGGTATCGGGCTACGTTCATGGTGTCGATGGTCTCTCTGTTGTGGTCCTCTTCTTTCTTTGTATCCATAATCTTGACCAGGGCTTCTTCCTCTTGGACCTTGATAGTCATATGTTGGTCTTCTGTTGTCTCTGTAATCATATGGCCTCCTCTGTTCCCTATGGTCTTGTGTATATCCTCTATAATCCCTCTGGTCATATGGGGGTTTGTACCAATTATTCCCATTATATGGTTTCCTATTGTTTCTCCCGTAGAACGGTCTTCTTCCACCATTCTGCGGGGTTCTATCATTTTGCTGGGGTCTTCTATTCCCTCTTTGGGGGGTATATGGATATTCATTCTTGTATCTATCATCTTGGTATAATTGTCTAGGTATTTTTCCTCCATTTCCTTGATCATAATAGCCCCTCCTCTGCGGGCTTTGTGTAGGTGGTTCATTTGTCTGCTGGGTATACATCCTCACTATTTTCTCTGGTGTTGAATAGGTGGAGCTCACTTCTGTTTTCCCTAATTGACTTTGCCATTTGAAGGCTTGGTCATTCTTAAAATCGTTAATGTCCCTAATATATTTTTTACTTTTCCTTTGTTGTACCTCCTTGTCCTTCTCAGTTAAATCCCTATTAAGCTGCGTGGTCAGCGTTTTAAACTCCGTTGTTTCTTTAAAAGCTTCCAGTTCTTCCCTAATTTCAGCGATATTCTGATTTATTATTTGGGCCTTCCTCCGTTTTCTATCCAGTAAAAACCTCAATAGTTCTAGGCCTTTATCATTAAAAAATTTGAACCATTCATCGTTCGATTCCTGGTCAACTAGGCCATCATTTGGGGGGACGTCCCATCTTAGCCTCCTTGGGACAATACTTTCCTTTAGATAAGTCTCAAAGGTGTTGATGTCCCACCATAGGCTTACTTTTTTCTCCATGTTATGTCCCAGTTTTCTCATAAGACTTTCCAGATCACCTGTTTTATTCTTACTTACATTAGTAGTGCTAAACACTTCTTCCAAATTTATTTTTCTTTTTTTCAAAAAGGAGAAAACTTCCATGATTGCTGCAGGAATGTATGAATGTATGAAGTGAAATGTAATAAGAATATTCCTGCGCTACCCAATTGGAAAAAGAAAAGAAAACAAGAACTCAGAAAAATAGTAAAAACGCACGTATGCGACTGGACAGCTGCATGCACCGAAGCAAGGGTCAGACATAAGCCCAAAATCAAACTGAGGTATTAATAAAATGACATAAAATCGCATAATAAATCGCATAAATAAGTGTTGACACTAAAAACATTCAAGTCTTAATAATCAGCATCATGTATATGTGAAAAAAAGTGCATAAAAAATCCTTTTCAATTGGTATATACTAAATGACAAAAAAATTGCATGTTAAATCGCATAAATAAGTGTTGACACTAAAAACATATAAATCTAGATAATCATGTGTTGGTGCACAAAGGGACATAAACACTACTTCATGTGAATAATTCTAAATAAAAATACATAGAATAAATCAGAAATAACCATCAAAAACATATCCTTATAAATGGTGCAAAACGTACAAAGTGCCAGTGCTTAAAGGTGATCTAGATATCGCAAATAAAACACATCAATCCAACGCAATATGGATAATAAATAATATAAATAAATGTCCCAATAATAGTGATATAAAATATATTGTGCTGGCCTGCGAAACAAATGACCAATGACATGCCAGTAAGTGCAGCAAACTTAAAGTGCCAGTGTAAAAGTCATTGAAGGTGCAAAAGCAAGTTCTGGTGTATTCAACAAAACAACAGTGGGGTGTCTGGGATGCAATTCACTCAGTGTCCTCTTCGTGCATAAAACACTAATGTAAGCAGTGGCCCCTTACCTAGCCGTGCTAGGTCAACCGCATGAATTGTAGCTAAAACGCCAGGTCCTGAGCCTCAATCGCGTTCCTATATCCACGCTTGCTGGTGTTGGGTTATCCTAATGGCAGCTGATTACAAGTGGCTATGGTCCGATCAGGGGTCCTGGACCAGCGCGGATCCTAGCTCAGCCTCCACATCTCAGGTATGTATGTACAGGAATATGTAGGACAAAGGTACTTGATAGTGAAGTATGTATTAACCAGGTAATGCTTTATTAAAAATCTATAAGTAGATGTACTCACATAAAAACAATGCAGAGCAAACCTCTCTCCTACGAGCAGTGAACTCGTTCTGTGTCTAGCAATGTGAAACAGCCTATTCCGTCCCTACGTGTGTCATCACCGATCACGTGACTTCTTCAGGGGATGAGCAAAATAGGCTTATTGTGGTCTTAAATAGTCTCTCCCATAGTGATTAATGGGGTGGCCATTTTCTCGTAGCCACTCCAGCCATTACTAGGTCTCACATGGGCGCGGCCATTTTGTAGGTTAGAAACGACTACCTGATCATAACAAAGCTAATAACTAGGTGTCTGATGGGCGCGGCCATTTTATAGGCTAGAGAAGACTTTATACTCATACCAAGGCAAATAGATACCGAATTGGCTGTATGTTTATGTAACGATATATTGCGTTGCTCATAAATATGGCTTAATGATATACAGAGGGGCTAATTGGCCAGAGACGGACGCATAGGTGGGCATATATTAAAAAAGAGAGAGATCCCGCTGTATTGGAAGCTAAAAAATGCCAAATGGTCGGAGGCTACCACTAAAAGTGCATACATAGAAATTTTAATTCGTAAAATATATTGAAAGGTAATAAAAAGGCTAAAATTAAATTATTTAATGAAATATGATTAAAATATATGCGGGGTTAAGGTGCAAATAGCTGGAATATCCAGTAAAATTCTAATTAAAATAGCCGCAGAGGGATGATGGAATGGGCTATTTCATATCATGTATACTCGTATAAATATCACTGCTTACATTAGTGTTTTATGCACGAAGAGGACACTGAGTGAATTGCATCCCAGACACCCCACTGTTGTTTTGTTGAATATACCAGAACTTGCTTTTGCACCTTCAATGACTTTTACACTGGCACTTTAAGTTTGCTGCACTTACTGGCATGTCATTGGTCATTTTTTTCGCAGGCCAGCACAATATATTTTATATCACTATTATTGGGACACTTATTTATATTATTTATTATCCATATTGCGTTGGATTGATGTGTTTTATTTGCGATATCTAGATCACCTTTAAGCACTGGCACTTTGTACGTTTTGCACCATTTATAAGGATATGTTTTTGATGGTTATTTCTGATTTATTCTATGTATTTTTATTTAGAATTATTCACATGAAGTAGTGTTTATGTCCCTTTGTGCACCAACACATGATTATCTAGATTTATATGTTTTTAGTGTCAACACTTATTTATGCGATTTAACATGCGATTTTTTTGTCATTTAGTATATACCAATTGAAAAGGATTTTTTATGCACTTTTTTTCACATACACATGATGCTGATTATTAAGACTTGAATGTTTTTTAGTGTCAACACTTATTTATGCGATTTATTATGCGATTTTATGTCATTTTATTAATTGACCACAGAGATTTACAGCTTTCTTCTGGTTAGTGCAGCACCTCCCCCCTTATACCTCAGTTTGATTTTGGGCTTATGTCTGACCCTTGCTTCGGTACATGCAGCTGTCCGTGCGTTTTTACTATTTTTCTGAGTTCTTGTTTTCTTTTCTTTTTCCAATTGGGTAGCGCAGGAATATTCTTATTACATGGGTATCAGATGTTATTTGGGCCCTCAACCCCTTATTGAGAGCCTCCAAAATTAATGACTCACACATGAGTTGTTGGCCCTCCTCCATCCGCTGCATTTTACAGGCAATTATGCCAGCAAAGTCCTCCTCCACGGTGTGTGGTGCTTCCAGGGCCTCTGTAGCCTTCCAAAAGAGGCCTATGGCAGCCTCCTCTAGGGTACTCCTCTTCCTGCCACTTTCTCTTTGCAGGTGGATGGGAGGGACCGGCATATCAGGCAGTCTGCTCGGCCCGGCCACCTCCTGGCTGAGACTTCCCTGTGTATGAAAAAGGGACATGGTTTTATTGTTTTGCATCATCAATCACAATCCTAAATTATTACTCCAAACTAACATCTAGTTAACATCATTGATTGGACAACCTGAAATATTTAGAGGAATGCTATACCTGGCTCAATCTGGGCTCCTCCACATGTTGTTGCCTGGAAGGCCCAGGTTGGGCGTCAGAAGCCTCAGCTGGGGGGGAAGGAAGCGTGGAAGGAAGACTGGAGAGTGATGACCTGGGTTCAGTCTGGCCTGCCAGAAAATGCAGCCTGTCATAGTACCACATCCTGGGGACATAGATGTCATCTGCTGCTCCGGATCCCTGCGAATCCTGGACTTTCTGGCGCTCCCTTACATATGTGCTCATCAGGCCACCAATTAGGATCCTCAAATATGTGATGTCTGCCGTGGGGATCACCTGCTTCACAATTTCCAACAATTGATCCAGCGCTGCCTTCCTCTTTGTTTGGTTCCTATAATGTGGGTGGTTGATCTCCCACAGACAAGGCAGCTCCCTGAACATGTCAATGAATATTGCCATGAAGTCTGTATCATTCAAGATATCCATTTTAACTGCAAGACACAACACAAGACAAACCCTAATGTCAGCCAAAACTCTCCTAATCTAGTTACAATATAGGCCTCAATCTAGAAGCAGTATAGGCCCAAGTTTGTCTCTTACCTTCATTATTACGATTGGCGCCTCCAATGCTCCTTCCTCCGCTCACAGATCGTACATAATACGCACGCGTGTTACGCTTTATACACACTGCGCATGCGTGTAACTCCGCCCCCCCGACATTCTTTCTAGTCTATTCCCTGCCCCTTTTCGTTCGGCGCAGTGGGTGAAGAGCACATGGCGGAGTCAGAGCAGGTGCGTGCTAATTATAGCAACGAGGAGGAGGAAAGCCCGGATCCGGAAACGTCCCGATCCAGAAGGAGACGATTTGAGGCCACAGATATGACCTTTGGTGAGATGTTGGACATCCTGAAGAAGGCAGACTATGACGGAAAGTATGGACCTTACCCCAACCCCAATATCAGAAAGGTCAAGATCATGGCGAAAGTGGTCAAGAGTCTGCACCGGAATTTTCGGGGTACGTCGATCGAAAGATCAGCTCAGGAAGCGGTGGTCGGACTTTAAATTAGGAGAGCCTGAGCAGTACCGAAAGATCCGGAGAGTGCTGCAAAAAAGTAAGTAGTTGTACTGTGTTCCTATTCTTTTTGTCTTTATTACGTTCGTGCTGCTCCATATGCTTTTCTTAAGTGTTGTACAGTTTAAAATGGCAACTTTCATGTTCATGGGCATTTTATTCGTTCGTATCAAACATTTTTCTTTCAACCTATAAAACACCATTGTTTAGGCCATATGCATTTGGCCACATTTTTTAGGGCCTACTTGTATGAAAAATATTTGGTTGTGTAGATGGGTTTGTTACTAGAATGAAATGCAAACTAGATTCTGTGTAAGGAGAGGACACTCAGCAGCTGTTTTCACATCTGGACACTGGAGCACTAGTGTGGGACACAAGAACACCCTTTTTATTAGGGGGCCCACACAGGTGCTCCAGTGTATACTATAGGGGTGTCTCCATCTGTGAAGCTTGTACAAAAAAGGTAAAGTATTGAAGCTTGACAAAGGACAATAAAAATGCTACATCTTGGAACTCTGCCCAAATAGACAATTGTACACCACTTCCAAGCAATGTTTCATCTTTATATTTCGGCCATCAAATATCTGTGTGCTAATTATACCATTTTTGTTTTACATAGGGGAGAAAAGACTCGGAGGACACCCCTCATCCGAGGAGACCAGAGACCCCCCACCTCTGGAAGAAGGGGAAATACCCCCAACCCAAGCTGAGCAGGAGGAGGAAGAAGATGTGGTGGAAATTGACACCACAACAGGTGAGTGTCTGCGACCACAGGCTCAGGTAAGAGATGGATGCCGGCAGATTTTTGATACCTGTTTTTGTCTGGTTTCTCTATTTTTAGGTGATCGTGATGTTGTGGATCAAGATCCTTTCACATCAGAAAGTGCCCAGATCCTGATCGGGGAGATCATGGGGTGTAATTTAGAATTGGAAAACCTCAAGAAAAAAATCAATGATGTTATTCAAAAAAATAATAACATCATTGATGTTTTGGGGCGAATTTAAAACCCTACAAAATCACTTTGTTTTTTTGTGTGCTACAATCTTAAAAATGTTTTAGCGATGTTTAGAAAAGCCAAATTTGGAGGATGCACACAGTGTGCCAACATGTGCTATCTGCCATCACGGGAGATCAATGGACGCGTTTTGGGGGTTCAACCCCTTCCTCAATAATAAAAGTAGCTGTAAGGAAGGGGTTGCTCCCCCAAAACATGTCCCTTGATCCCCCGTGATGGCAGCTAGCACATGTTGACATTCGTAAATTGGTGTGCATCTTCCAAATTTGGCTTTTCAAGGGGTGACTTCACCCCATCTGAACGCAATATCAAACACAGTTCCTAAATACTCATGTCTGATATTGCCTTCAAGTTTTACCATATGTGAACTTTGTAAGTTCAAGATTTTTGTCTTTCTTGTAGGTTTTACCCATGCCTGTTTTATCTTAAATGGACATTTCTATTTTTGATAATGCCACCCCAAAAATTGTTATACAACAAACATGTTGGTTTGTTTTAAAAACCTTTTCTAAATGCACATGTGATTGTGCAGTTATTAAAAAGATTGTTAATCAAGAATGTGTGGATTATTGTCTCAACGCTACAACACTTTTGTGGTGATGTAATTGCTGTTTTCTGTGAAAATGGGGGTTATTTCCTAAGGGCAAATCCTCTTTGCACTACAAGTGCAGTTTCAGTGCAGTTTCAAGTGCACTTGTAGTGCAAAGTGTCTACGCCTTTAGTAAATAACACCCAACAATACTTTGTATAAAAGGTTACACAATCACGCCATTTTCAGGACTCCCCACATTGCTGTCAGGGTCAGCTAAAACAAACACCAGCAGTAAATGTCACCAAAGATTAGCTTTTTTTTATTTGATAAAGGCTTCACAAATTGTCTGGCATATTGCTGGCCCCCCTACCCGCAAAGAACTCAAGATATCTTAACCGGACATCATGGGCACTCAGGGAGGGCAAGCCAGGACAGCCAATTTCAAGCGCCGTCAGGGTTGTATCATGTAGAATTCCAGCATCAGGCCCAACTGAGCCAGCATAGTTGGCAGAATGTTGGCATAAAAAGTTATGTAGAACACAGCATGCCAGGATTATATGATTAAGTTTATACTCCGCCATATGGATGGGTGTAAGAAATAGGCGGAACCGGCCGGCCATGATTCCAAATGTGTTCTCCACCACTTTTCTGGCTCTGGCCAGCCGGTAATTAAAAACCCTCTGTTCCGGGGTGAGGGTCCTCATCGGGAATGGCCGCATAAGATGGTCCCCCAGCGCAAATGCTTCATCCGCAACGAAGACGAATGGGAGTCCTTCCACATTGTCTTCTGGAGGTGGCAAGTCCAAACTGCCATTCTGGAGACGCCTGTAAAACTCTGTCTGGGTGATGACTCCACCATCGGACATCCGGCCATTCCTCCCCATGTCCACATACAAGAAGTCGTAATTAGTCGACACCACCGCCAACATCACAATACTATTGAACCCCTTATAGTTGAAATAGTATGACCCCGAGTTGGGTGGTGGGACGATGTGGACGTGTTTCCCATCAATTGCCCCTCTGCAGTTAGGAAAGTCCCACCGCTGGGCAAAGTGGGAGGCCACAGTCTGCCATTCCTGTGGCGTGGAAGGAAACTGTTGAGGAAAACAAAAATAAATTTGTATTTTTGCACATAAACATGGCAAGCAGATTAGACACAAACATTCTTGGCCAACATCCTGATAACATTTATTAAGGGGAATTTTACAACACCAAAGTATAAGGTACACCTATCATATTCCCCCTCCCCCCCTCATGGGCCATTTCTAACATTATGGGGGGGGGGGGGGGATCTTGGACAGGTAACCCTCTCCACTTCATTGAGAGATGAATGCCTAAATACAGGGTATTACTTGGAACAGCCCCTCCTTAGTTACACTATTGGCAGCCCACTGGACAGGTAAGAAGTGTCATAATACAAAGATATAAATACACACTGTATAATAATAGGATACAAAAACTTTCAACAGTACCATTTGAAAGTATACAGGCAGGCCCTTGCACTACATGCTTTGGGGAATTCATCCATACATCTGACCACAAAAGAGATGGATATAGTGTGTATGGGTTTGGCAAAGTCAGCAGATAGATGATTGAGGATAGATAGAGAATTGGGATCAGCTGACTTAGCAGTTGGGGGGAGGGAGGGTTAAAAATGATTTGGGGACCCCCCCCAAAAAAGCCTCTGGCACTCTGCCTGAATTTAAAGCACCAATCACATTTTAAAACATTTTAGGGGGTGTTTGGGGTAAAGCACTACTATGGAGCTGATAAAATACATTGTTAAGTAACTACATGAGGTGAATATAGGGCCAGGAGAGCATGCTGGGGAGGTAAGTGAAGGGGAATATGTATGAAGGAGCAAAATAATAATTACATAAAAATCCAGCATGCATGAGGACAAAGGGGACATTCACAGCATATTCCAATCATGGTAATTAGGGAATGAGGAAAGAAATACAATATATTATCAAACATTAAATACAATAAAATGTGATATTAAAGGATAAAAATCTTACCTTCATATACTCCTTCTGCAGGACCTGGATGATGGCAGAACAGGTCTCTGGGATAATGATACCCAGAGCCTGGGGGGGAGATGCCTGTCGAGAACTTCAAGTCCTGCAGGCTTCTCCCTGTCGCCAAGTACCGCAGGGTAGCGATGAGCCTCTGCTCTGGAGTGATGGCTTGCCTTATGCAGGTATCCTGCCTGCTGATATAGGGGGTCAGCAAAGCCAGCAGACGGTGAAATACGGGGTTCGTCATCCAGAGAAAGTTCCTGAAATCATCAGGATTATTCTCACGGATCTCACGGAGCAAATGCATATGAGAGAACTGGTCACGCTGAAGCAACCAATTCTTAGTCCATAAACTCCTCCCCACCCTGTTCATGGACTGGACTTGTGTCAAGGTCAGGACCCCAACACCAAGCCCCCGCACAGCACGAACTCTACGAGGAGTCCGTATACATAACATGGCTAGAAAATGGTCGGCTGCTCAGAACGAAGTAACAGAATGCACTGAAGAACAGCAAGGCCTGTGAACAGCGACCTGAAAAACAGTAACGAACGAACAAGAACACAATGACTAAGTCACGTGGAACTTGCTTGCATGCACTGAAGAGCAGATACAAACCCACAAGCACAAACTGAACCGCAGAAAATGATCTGAAAGCCACGAGTCTGAAAAAGCGCGAATCATCTCTCACCAAACTTTTACTAACACGAGATTAGCAAAAGGAGCCCAAAGGGTGCCACGCTTGGTTCTGAACTGGCCTTTTCTAGTCTCGTCGTACGTGGTTGACCTCACCGCCATTGTTGGCGATCGGAAATTCCGACAACTTTGTGCGACCGTGTGTACGCAAAACAAGTTTGAGCCAACATCCGTCGGAAAAAATCCTAGGATTTTGTTGTCGGAATGTCCGACCGTGTGTACGGGGCATTAGTCTGTATGATTCAATATTGAGTTGGCAATTTTTTTATTTGAGAATCTTGCAAACAAGAAACACATTCCAACTTTTTTTTTATACAAAAATATAAAAAAATAAATATTATACATATATACATATATATATATATACACACATACATATACACATACATATATTTCCCTTTTTTTTTTTTTTTTAAATATGCATAACATATTGTATATACCACTAAACATAATAATAAAGGCTTACTTCAACCTATAATATATGAACAAAAGGGTTTTTTTTTTTTTTTTTTCAACCAAGAGGAATATCACTGTATTATATTATACTATATACATATATCACTAAATAGCACAGACATCTTCAACAATTCTACACATTACTCAACTTGATTAACATTCAGACCAAGAAACATAGATTATCATGTGTATGTAGCCTTTCTTCAAAATTATGTTTATCCTTGAAAATCTAAAGGAGTGTCCAGAGAGAAAACAGGGAAAGAACCCAACACCCAGAGATCAACAAACAGCAGCTACAGGCCTGATATTCCTCCACGCCTTTATCCAGACCCTTTGCCGCCATCTGTCTTTCTCGAGACCCCAAATTTTCCCTACCTCACCAAGAATCTCACACACCACCACCGGAACAGGAAGGACTTTCTGCCAAAGGGATACCTGACACCGTGCATTCCAGGTGTAATATCGGACTACTAAGCTGACTAGAAAAAGAGTGTCCAAATCAAATCCCTTGTGATTCTGCAATGCTCCATACATCCACTCAGCATAAGACATGCAAGGCAGGAAAGGAATATTCAGAGCCCTCCCCACCTTTTTATAGACTTCTATATTGAAAGGGCACTGAAGCAAGAAGTGGTCCATGGTTTAAACTTCACTCTGACACTCCATTCTTGGACAACCACGATTGTCCAAAGAGCAGCACTTCACGTTCCCCCTCACATAGAGCCTACCGTGGAAAGCGAGCCAGGCCTGGTCCCTAAATTTCAAGGGAATCTGCTCAGAATTTATTCAACGTAAACCCTCCCTCATAATATGACCTGGGCAATCCCTTAAGGCCAGTGGCGCATGAAAGACAGTACCCACAATCTTCTCCCCCAGGAGTCTCCTAGGAAGGGACCTGATAACCTCTGCTGTCACATGCCACCGTTTAAGAATTTTCAGGCACAGGGCAACATAAGCCGGGAGCTTACCATGCTTGATCCTTAGGCTTTTCACTGGCCCGCCACTCTCCCAACAGCCCAGAAAAGGTCTAAACCAGATCTGGAAAATACCTACCCATCCAGGCGATCTCTCTGCTAGCATGTTACCAAAATTGTGTTTCAAAAACATCAGAGAGAAGAACACAACCGGGTTGACCATCCCCAGGCCACCCGTCCACCTAGATAGGCAAGTCACATTCCACTTCACAAGATTCAGCCTGTTCCCCCATAATAATTGGAAGAAACAACTATAAATCCTGGTATAGCAAGACTCTGGCAAGATGCAAACAAAGCTGACATACAAAAAGGTAGGAATCAGGTAGGTCTTAATCAAGTCCACCCTTTCCCTCAAGGAGAGACGCCACCCTTTCCAGCATTTCACCTTGACATCAGCATCATTCAGCCTGGCTTCCCAATTTGACTTACTGTATTCATCAGGGCCAAACTCGATGCCTAATACTTTGACTTTCTGCTGAGGCCTCGGGAAGGTGTCTGGAAGTGCAAAGCTCTCACCTCCCTCGCTCATCCAAAAAACGTCACTTTTATCACGGTTGACCTTGGAGTCTGATGCCTCGGAATACTGCTCTATAACTGAAACCACCTCCTGTGCCTCCTCTGTCCCAGAGATAAAGACAGAAACGTCATCAGCATAGGCTACAACTCTCAAGGGCGGCTCACCAGTAATGCCCACCGGCACCCCGCACAACGGTCCGCTCTCTAGCCTTCTGATGAAGGGGTCGATTGCGAACACGTATAGCAAAGGGCTCAGCGGACACCCCTAGCGCACCCCCGATACAACCCCGAAGGGCCGTCCAACCCAACCGTTAACAAGCATGAAGCTCTCTGCCTCTCTGTATAAAGTCTTAAGCCATCCAATAAACCCACCCTCCAGGCCATACTTGTCAAGGAGAAGCCAGAGGTACTCATGATTGACACGATCAAAGGCCTTCGCCTGATCCAGTGCCAGCAAATACTTTCCCCAGCCTTCAGCCCTGCAACGTTCCAGAGCCTCCCGGACAGCTAACACCGCTGAAAAAGTGCTTCTGCCCTGGACCGAACAGTGCTGCTGACGAGAAAGCAATCTGTCTGCTACTGACGACAAGCGCCAGAAAATTATCTTCGCCAGAATCTTTCTATCGACATTGAGAAGGCTAATGGGGCGCCAATTCTCAATCATCGAGGGATCCTTGCCTTTTGACAGAATCACAGCAGATTGTCTCATGGAGGGAGGGAGCGAACCCTCCTGCAGACAGCTGTTAAATACCTCCACAAGATAAGGTACCAAGCTGGATTTGAAAATCTTATAAAATTCAGCCATCAATCCGTCTGGCCCAGGGGTTTTCTTAATAGCCAGACCATCTATAGCTTTGACTACCTCTTCTGCTGTGATTCCCCCTGTCAAACTTGCAAGCGGAATGTTATTTCCCAGACCTGGTGTAGAATCCAGAAAACTTGACATCTTTGCCCGATCGAGGTACTTCTCCCCCAGAAGATCCACATAAAAAGACCTTGAGGGGGCGTGGCCTGACCTCGGGAGAAGATGGCAGCTTAAATCATTTGCTCCCTCTGACAGAGAGGTGAATCTGACTACAACGGAGGTTTTTTCCCGTCTATTCACCTGAAAAACATGGGGACTTCTTCATGCAGCTCCTCCACGTCCAGATCCAGGTCTCCCCGAGACCTGACTGGTAGGATTAGCCAGAATATCCCAGAAATGTTCCGGATCCACTCTGGCAACATGGCGCCCACACGAGGCTCGCCTCAGACAGCAGGCCCAGAGGCGGGGGCCATCTCTTCTTCAAATGCGGGAGCGGTCATTCTCACACCGCACTCACAACCCAGTCTCCAGGATCTTCACTCCGTGGCAATGGACATAAAAAACACCCTTACGGCGGCTCTAACAGCCGCAATCACGGATCTTAAGATCGACATACAAGCCATCGCGGGCAGGGTCCAAGAAGTGGAGAAGACGACTACAACACATTCTACTGTACTCCGCCGTACGTGTCAGGTTCTAGACACACACACCTTACAGTTACGGGACCTAAACCGACACGTGAAAGACTTGGACAACTGCGGCAGGCGCCACAATCTACGAGTGCGAGGCCTGCGGGAATCAATTGAGGCAGATAGGCTAATGACTGAAGTGACCTGCTTCTTTAACGGCCTCCTGGATAAACCCCCCACTACACCTATAGGTATGGAATGCATCCATCGTGCCCTTCGCCCACGGGGGAGAGATGCGGACCCGCCTAGGGATGTGATTTGCCATATCATTGACTACCAATTGAAAGAGGAGCTTTTACGTAAGGCCCGAATCACCACAAAGCTGACACATAATGGTGCTGATATTCGCCTTTTCCAGGACCTTTCAACAATAACATTGCAACGTCGCAGAGAACTGTGCCCCCTGTTGGATGTGCTCCGGGCCAAGGGAATTCCATACAGGTGGAAGTTTCCCTTCTGCCTGTCAGCCTCCTCGCAGGGACGATCCGCACTACTCAGAGTGCCGGAGGATCTACGCTATTTTTGCGAAACGCTGGACATACCGTTCACAGAGGTCCCCGAATGGTACACGGAATTTCATCCTCCGGCTCCCAGAAAGATCCCGCCTGAACTTGAGCCAATGGAAACTCAACAGCACCGCTACAGGAGGCAACGCTCCCCTTCGGAAACCAGAAGCCGTCTACAAGCACCAGGCACCGAGAGCGGCCCCAGCCCGCTGAGCACCCCGCAAACCAGGAGAGCACGTCGGGACCGCTACTAAACAACAACAGCTCCAGCACCACTGGACAAAACTTTCTCCTTACTACCCTTCGTTTCATTGGTTTCCTCAGGCGAGTTTCATGATGTTCCCTAAGTTATGACATGTATCTGTCGGACCATCACCCAATATGCATAACATTAGAATTTCCAAACACTAACCCTCATCCCCAAATATGGCGTCTGGACCCCTCGCTTCTCACAGATACCGCCACAATGACTGCCATACAAGAACGTCTCTCGCTATACCAATGACCAAATAGCCGCCCATTTTGTACACTACTATTCTCAGCTGTACAACATACATCCCCCCAACCTGCAAAGGGTAGACATTCACAGAACGACGGCCATTCAAGATTTCCTCACACAATACAGCCCCATACACATTTCTTCTGCAACAGCTGAAGATCTGGATCAACCCATATCGTCAGATGAATTGGTTGTGGTCCTCAAACAATTGAAGGCCGGCAAAAGCCCCGGACCTGATGGCCTAACAACCGGATATTATAAAACATTTATTGATACCCTCAAACCACACTTCCTGGCTGCATTCAACTCCCTATCCTCTGACAATCCCCCACCTAGAGACCTACTAACAGCACACATAGCTGTAATACCTAAGCCCAATAAAGACGCTTCAATAGTGTCAAACTACCGTCCAATATCATTACTGAATGTTGATCTCAAAATGTACGCCAAAATCTTAGCTAATCGTCTTTTGCCTCTCCTGCCTAACCTAGTCTCACTAGATCAGGTGGGTTTTATACCAGGCCGAGAGGCCAGAGACAACACAACCAAGGTGATCAATATTCACAAATGGTTAACTTCCACCCAACAACAAGGTTTCTTTTTGTCTTTGGATGCAGAGAAGGCATTCGACAGGGTGGCGTGGGACTATATGTCAGCAGTACTTAAAAAGATCAGTATACGAGACCGTATGTTGCAATTTATAATGGCCCTCTATGCCTCTCCTACTGCACAGGTCCGTGTCAATGGCCACCTGTCGAATGCCTTCTCCATGTCAAATGGGACGCGCCAGGGATGCCCGCTCTCACCGTTGATATTTGTCCTTACCTTAGAACCACTTCTTCAACGCATACGATCTAATCCATCCATCAAAGGAGTCTCCGTTTCAGGGAATACATATAAGCTATCTGCCTTCGCAGACGACATCCTCTTGTTCCTGACTGACCCCCACATTACATTACCCAATCTACTTAAAGATCTTGACACATTTAACTTCTTAACCAATCTACAAATCAACTTCACAAAATCCGAAGCCCTCAACATATCCTTAAAGAAGGAAACCCTTGAATCCTGTCAAGCTAATTTCCCCTTCAAGTGGACCCAAGATGTGCTTACATACCTCGGGATCCGCCTACCGGCCCATCCATCTGATCTCTATCTCAAAAACTATATACCGATCCTCCAACAAATTCAAAAAGATCTTAAGTCCTGGGCAACGGGTCTTTTTTCTTGGTTGGAAGGGCATCGATAATTAAAATGAACATTCTCCCTAGAATACTTTATGTCATGCAAACAGTCCCCATTAGATTACCGCAAGCCTTTTTCGCTTCGTACCGCAGGGCATGCAGCGAATTTATTTGGGGCAAGAGCCGCCCCAGAATCAGTTTCGAACGACTCACACTACCCAAATTAAAAGGTGGCATAGCCCTCCCCGACATCGCCAAATATCACAAGGCATGCCAACTGTCGAGAATAGTTGATTGGAATGTCCATTCACACTCTAAAGCCTGGACGCAAATTGAAAATGAATTTTCCTCCATCCCAATTAAACAACTGCCTTGGATTCCCTCACAACAGATACCTCTGGCATGCACACAACATCCCTTGATCTCCTCCACACTTTCTTCGTTTAAGATAACATGCCAAAAACATCTCATATCCTCTAGCCCAGGCCCCATGACACCGCTACGAAATAACCCAGACTTCCCACCGGGTGTACCCGCTACATTCCTTGAGGGATATTGGCCCCATGAAGATATTCGTGCAAAACAATTCTTTTCCGGTAACACCTTCGTATCTATTACTAAACTTACCCACACATACGTCCGGAAAACCCTTTCCCCCATGGACATACAATCAAATAAGTCACTTTCTTAATCACCCTCCCAAGAAAACCGAATACTCCAGACCTCTCACACCTTTTGAAGAAATTTGTTCCAAAAAGGAACCGCAGAGACATGTAATCTCTGAAATTTACGCACTTCTCTTCTCTGAACACACTCCCAAATCCAATATAGCCACTCGTAGCTGGGAAAGAGACTTATCATTAGACCTGTCAGACCAAGATTGGGAAAATATATATTCCTACATACATAAAGGTTCAATTAACGTGTCAACACAAGAAAACAGTTTCAAGATCTTCTCTAAATGGTATAAAACTCCGCTAAAATTACACAAAATCTCCCCCTCCATCCCTTCCACCTGCTGGAGATGCTCAGAAGGAGAAGGCTCCATGATCCACATATGGTGGTCCTGTCCACTCATCCAACCCTACTGGAAAGAAGTCCAACGTATTATCACTAAAATTACCACCTTTCAGATTGCACTCACCCCTGCCCAAATGCTCCTACACCACTCCTCCATCCCAAAAAAAGACTACCACCGCTCTCTTGCCCTACATATGATTAACGCGGCAAAAATGTGCATTCCGACTCTCTGGAAATCCTCCAAACCCCCTACTATAATGGACTGGTTCAAACGAATCAATAGAATAGCCGAAATGGAGGAACTGATTCACCAAGCCAGAGATACGCCCTCCAAATTCAGATATGTTTGGTCGTGCTGGCAACATTTCCAAACGACAACCGAATACGCGGATCTATTGTCCTGAGATTACACACAGGCATTTGAGTCCTTGTCGGAGGAGGACTCCTTATAGTCCACACTACCCCCCTAACTTACTTTATCCCCTCCCACCTTATACCTTACCTTACCTTACCTTACAACTATCACCTTCCTATTTAGGATTCTATATAATGATATCACTGACATGTCTATTACCCCATAACCTAAACACACCTTCTTTAGATACCTAATATTTCCAAACATATGTTCACCTCTCCCCTTACCCCTCGATACAGACATCCCATCCTTCCTGATTGTCTAATAGTAGGTTTGCTAGTGGTCCGATGACCGCAACCCTACCACGCACTATCAAATCCAGAAACAATATACAATATACAGTAACACTACCTATATAGAGACGTCCAGGACCCCAAACAAATCAGCTTTACAGGACCTAACAGTGTTTAATCTTACGAATTACCTAGTAACTATTTGAAGGCCTCTTATATTACCCTACACCATCAAAAAGTTGCCTTCCTGAGATACACAATAACTCATAATAACCTCGACTGATTCAACAACACAAAGCGTTAGGCTACCACACGAACAGTATGAACACCTAAAAGGGTTCCAACAAAACAAAAATGGAAATAAAAATTAATTCAAAAAGAAATAACAAAAAAAAAAAAAAAACGTATAACGATAAGCAGATTCACTGAATCAATTCTGGACATGGATATCCTTGTTTGAATATTTAATTCTGGTTTATGACTAGTTACGGTTATTTGTTATCTCTTGTTCCATACTTCTGCTCATTATTAGACAGGCCACTTACGGTGTATAGTATTGAATAGATACTCATTGTAATACGTGTTCTACATCACAACGTTATATAACTTCTTTTGTATCACCAATATGCAACGCTATTGTAAAACATGATTTTTACTGACAATAAACTTTATTCTGGGAAAAAAAAAAAAAAAGACCTTGAGACCTCCAGGATCCCTGACCTGGATTTCGTCAAAGAGCCCGTACTATCCCTTAGCCCAACAACCGTCTTAACTGCTGCGCTTTGTTTGCAGTTCTGATAAGGGTCGGGCGAGTGATATTTCCCGTAGTCCCTTTCCAGAACCAAAGAAGCGTGCCGGTCATACTGATACTTCCTAAGGAGAAGTTTCACCTCAGAGATTGCCCCGGAATCTCCACCACTCGAGACAAGGCGATCAAGTTTTCTCCGCAGCTGCTGGTAGGCAATGTACTTACCAAGCTGTTTCCTTTTTCCTATGGCTTTGAAAAACCCACTAATCCGGCTTTTGGCAAGCTCCCACCACTCCGACTTACTGCTGCAGAAATCCAGGATGGTTACCTGAGCCTGAAAAAAATCCTCAAAAGATTGTCTTACCTCCTCGTCATCCAGCAGAGCCGAATTCATCCTCCAAATACCCTTTCCTTTAGGTGGTATATCTGAAGCATTGAGAATCACAGACAGCAAAAGGTGATCAGAAAACTCCACCATACGACACTCAGGAGCCAAAAAGGCAGAGTCCCCTTTTAAAAAAAAACTATCTATCCTGCTCTCACAACTGCCTCGCCTAAATGTGTACCCCGTGCTGTCTGGGCAACGCTTAATATGCGCATCTTCCAGACCTGCTTCCCTGGCTATCGTATTAAGAAAAACGCTATCATATCTCAGGCTGTCAGTGGAGCCTTTCCTGTCTTTGGGCCTAGTAACGGTGTTAAAATCACCTCCAAAGACAACTTGCCGAGATGTAAAAAGGAAAGGCTTAATCTTTGTAAAGAGGCATTTCCTCTCCCATCTAGTCTGTGGTCCATAAATGTTTATTAAACGCAGATCATGCCCCTTCACAGAGACGTCCAGGACCATACACCTTCCAATCTCTACCTCGATAACCCGCCGACACGTTACCATGCCAGTAAAAAGTACTGCAACTCCGCTGTAAGTCTCAGCCGCAAGAGACCAGAAGGAGGGCCCACGCCTCCACTCCCTCTTTGCCAGGTGTACATCGGCAAGTCTATTTAGCCGGGTCTCTTGCAAAAATAAAATATCAGCATCCATCTCGCTGAGCAAAAATAAGGCCATATTACGAGCCCTTACAGATTTTATGCTGGCAACATTAATCGTTGCCAACTTTATCGGAGTGGGAACTGCCATCAGGATGATTGAGGTAGGCGTTTCTTAGCCTGAGCTCCCTCCCCCCTTACTGGAGACCTTGAACTCTTTAGAGAACACTTTACCTCAGTGTTTCTCAACTCCAGTCCTCAAGGCGCACCAACAGGTCATGTTTTTAGGATTTCCCTCAGATGAAATGGCTGTGGTAATTACTAAGGCAAAGAAACTGATCAAATCACCTGTGCAAAATAGTGGAAATCCTGAAAACATGACCTGTTGGTGCGCCTTGAGGACTGGAGTTGAGAAACACTGCTCTACCTCATCTTCCTCCATCTGAGACATGGAATTAGAACACTCCTTCTCCCCCTCAGATAAGGACCCAAACTTGTTTCCCAGCGGTAGATCATCTACCTCTAAGGATGAAACCGAGGAGGCAGAGGTCAGGACTACCTTATTCCTCCTTCTCCCCACCTTGGTCCACTCTCCCTCTTCCCCTGAAACATTACCCTGAAAGACCTCATCTACATTATTAGCAGTGGCAACTTCCCCCTTCTTCACCTTAGAACCTCCACTAGAGGTTTTACACTGCCTTAGGGAAGGCCCTGATGAAGCTGCCACCTCAGATCTGCACGAATCTGCCCCTTTGGCAGCCTCAGCCAATCTGGATGACTTATTTACTTTTGGAACACTGGGCACTTGAAACACTGGGGAAGAACACACAACAGAAGTAGACACAGACACAGTAGGGAGCACAGACTGGGGAGCAGACACAGTAGGGATCACACCTTCAGGCTGGGAAACTGACACCTGTGGGGGGTCCTCAGGACTAGCTGAAACAGCTCCACCAACCCCTTGCTGCCCCCCACGTTCCTCCTCCTCCATCCTCAGAAGTTCTTCCACCACCTCTGGCTGATTATGTAGGGCTTCAGGGCAAAGACTATAGGGGTGACCTAACTTGTTACAAAGATTACAACGAATACTATTGCAGTCTTTTGCAACATGCTCTGTGCCCTGACAGAGGGAACATTTCTGCACAGAACATGAGCTTGAAAAATGCCCCTTTTCACCACAGCGATGACACAACTTTGGTTGTCCTGCATAAAAAGTAATAATCCTGTCATGTCCTATAAAGGCAGACGAAGGGATGTGCTTAACAACATTACCTGTGACATGCAGTTTTACCAACACCGTCCATCCTCCTGTCCAAATCCCCCTATCATCTACAACTTTCCTCAATGGAGCTTGGACATCAGCATATCTCCCCAATAGGGATGAGCTTCGAGTTCGAGTCGAACTCATGTTCGACTCGAACATTGGCTGTTCGCAAGTTCACCGAACAGCGAACAATTTGGGGTGTTCGCGGCAAATTCGAATGCCGCGGAACACCCTTTAAAAGTCTATGGGAGAAATCAAAAGTGCTAATTTTAAAGGCTAATATGCAAGTTATTGTCATAAAAAGTGTTTGGGGACCTGGGTCCTGCCCCAGGGGACATGGATCAATGCAAAAAAAAGTTTTAAAAACGGCCGTTTTTTCAGGAGCAGTGATTTTAATAATGCTTAAAGTCAATCAATAAAAGTGTAATATCCCTTTAAATTTCGTACCTGGGGGGTGTCTATAGTGTGCCTGTAAAGGGGCGCATGTTTCCTGTGTTTAGAACAGTCTGACAGCAAAATTACATTTTGAAGGAAAAAACTCATTTAAAACTACTCGCGGCTATTGCATTGCCGACAATACACATAGAAGTTCATTGATAAAAACGGCATGGGAATTCCCCAAAGGGGAACCCCGAACCAAAATTAAAAAAAAAAAAATGACGTGGGGTTCCCCCTAAATTCCATACCAGACCCTTCAGGTCTGGTATGGATTTTAAGGGGAACCCCGCGCCAAAAAAAAAAAAACGGCGTGGGGTCCCCCCAAAAATCCATACCAGACCCTTATCCGAGCACGCAACCTGGCAGGCCGCAGGAAAAGAGGGGGGGGCGAGAGTGCGCCCCCCCCTCCCTCCTGAACCGTACCAGGCCACATGCCCTCAACATTGGGAGGGTGCTTTGGGGTAGCCCCCCAAAACACCTTGTCCCCATGTTGATGAGGACAAGGGCCTCATCCCCACAACCCTGGCCGGTGGTTGTGGGGGTCTGCGGGCGGAGGGCTTATCGGAATCTGGAAGCCCCCTTTAACAAGGTGACCCCCAGATCCCGGCCCCCCCCCTGTGTGAAATGGTAAGGGGGCACATAAGTACCCCTACCATTTCACGAAAAAAGTGTCAAAAATGTTAAAAATGACAAGAGACAGTTTTTGACAATTCCTTTATTTAAATGCTTCTTCTTTCTTCTATCTTCCTTCATCTTCTGGTTCTTCTGGTTCTTCTGGCTCTTCTGGTTCTTCTGGTTCTTCCTCCGGCGTTCTCGTCCAGCATCTCCTCCGCGGCGTCTTCTATCTTCTTCTCCTCGGGCCGCTCCGCACCCATGGCATGGGGGGGAGGCTCCCGCTCTTCTCTTCTTCTTTTCTTCTCTTCTTCTCTTCTTCTTTTCTTCTTTTCTTCTCCGGGCCGCTCCGCAATCCATGCTGGCATGGAGGGAGGCTCCCGCTGTGTGACGGCGCTCCTCGTCTGACAGTTCTTAAATAACGGGGGGGCGGGGCCACCCGGTGACCCCGCCCCCCCCTCTGACGCACGGTGACTTGACGGGACTTCCCTGTGACGTCACGGGGAATGCCACAGGGAAGTCCCGTCAAGTCACCGTGCGTCAGAGGGGGGCGGGGTCACCGGGTGCCCCCCCCCCGTTATTTAAGAACTGTCAGACGAGGAGCGCCGTCACACAGCGGGAGCCTCCCTCCATGCCAGCATGGATTGCGGAGCGGCCCGGAGAAGAAAATGAAGAAGAGAAGAAGAGAAGAAAAGAAGAAGAGAAGAGCGGGAGCCTCCCCCCCATGCCATGGGTGCGGAGCGGCCCGAGGAGAAGAAGACAGAAGACGCCGCGGAGGAGATGCTGGACGAGAACGCCGGAGGAAGAACCAGAAGAGCCAGAAGAACCAGAAGAACCAGAAGATGAAGGAAGATAGAAGAAAGAAGAAGCATTTAAATAAAGGAATTGTCAAAAACTGTCTCTTGTCATTTTTAACATTTTTGACACTTTCTTCGTGAAATGGTAGGGGTACTTATGTACCCCCTTACCATTTCACACAGGGGGGGGGGCCGGGATCTGGGGGTCACCTTGTTAAAGGGGCTTCCAGATTCCGATAAGCCCCCCGCCCGCAGACCCCCACAACCACCGGCCAGGGTTGTGGGGATGAGGCCCTTGTCCTCATCAACATGGGGACAAGGTGTTTTGGGGGGCTACCCCAAAGCACCCTCCCAATGTTGAGGGCATGTGGCCTGGTACGGTTCAGGAGGGAGGGGGGGCCGCACTCTCGTCCCCCCCTCTTTTCCTGCGGCCTGCCAGGTTGCGTGCTCGGATAAGGGTCTGGTATGGATTTTTGGGGGGACCCCACGCCGTTTTTTTTTTTTTTTTTTGGCGCGGGGTTCCCCTTAAAATCCATACCAGACCTGAAGGGTCTGGTATGGAATTTAGGGGGAACCCCACGTCATTTTTTTAAAAAAATTTTGGCCGGGGTTCCCCTTAATATCCATACCAGACCTGAAGGGCCTGGTATGGAATTTAGGAGGACTCCCACGTCATTTTTTTTTTTAAATTTTGGTTCGGGGTTCCCCTTTGGGGAATTCCCATGCCGTTTTTATCAATGAACTTCTAGTGTATTGTCGGCAATGCAATAGCCGCGAGTAGTTTTAAATGAGTTTTTTCCTTCAAAATGTCATTTTGCTGTCAGACTGTTCTAAACACAGGAAACATGCGCCCCTTTACAGGCATACTATAGACACCCCCCAGGTACGAAATTTAAAGGGATATTACACTTTTATTGTTTGACTTTAAGCATTATTAAAATCACTGCTCCTGAAAAAACGGCCGTTTTTAAAACTTTTTTTTGCATTGATCCATGTCCCCTGGGGCAGGACCTAGGTCCCCAAACACTTTTTATGACAATAACTTTCATATAAGCCTTTAAAATTAGCACTTTTGATTATTCATGTTCGTGTCCCATAGACTTTAACGGTGTTCGCATGTTCGAACGAACTTTTTTCCTGTTCGCATGTTCTGGTGCGAACCGAACAGGGGAGTGTTCGGCTCATCCCTACTCCCCAACCACACCACCAGATCCGCAGCAGGAATGGACTCATTGCGTACTAGAATGGTGATGTTCTTATATAATGGCTGGCGAGAGATTACTTTGGGTGACAAACCTGCCCATTTTGGGGACTCCTTCCACCTCTGCTCATACCTCTCCCAAAAGACATCTAATCCTTCCGCCTTGACAAAGGAGAGGTCATACTCATATGACCCAACTGGGCTGATAAGGGCAAAAACCTCCTCTGCTTTAAAACCCATCCCCAGAATACGGTCCACCACATCTCTCCTATTTGGGGGGGGGGGGCCTTCTCCAGTCCACCTCAATTGGACCACATTGCAGTGTTTAAAGGAGCTACCAGATGGTGTCAGATTGGCCTGACCTTCACTCACATCAGTCCTAGTGACCGCAGAATAACTGGCCCTACTCACCCTTGGGACAGGTGCAGCCACCGCTGCAGCATAGGAAATAACTGCACTCCTTGCAACATCCTGCACATCACTTTTAGTTACAGACCCCTCTTTAGATAAGTTAGAAACAACATTATCATCAACAGATGGAACAGAGACTTGTGACACAGAAATATCATCTACATTACCCTTGGTAATTCTTACTTCATTACCAGTAACTAAAGGGTTACTAACAGCAGAGATGTCTTTATCAGCACTCTTCACAGCAGAGTCTGCACACCCCTCACTGGCTCTCTGTACACAGGTGGGAGTCTCAGCCAGGAGATGAGCTTGCTCTCCACTGCCCTCTACAGCACCATCTATAGGAACTACATCTCCATTATGTTGTATAGGCAAATCTTTAACAAAAACGGCTTTTTCAGCCAACCGATGTTTCAAAGGTTTTGGGGGGACATCACTATCCTCTTCTTCATCCTCTGATGATCCAGACACGGCAAACTTGCGACCATGCAAAGGGGATTCCATTTCTGTGATTAACTTAAGCATTCCTGCTCCCTTCACAGGGTCAGATGGATCATCTTGCTCCATAGCCTCCTGCTGCGGTGACAAGGGCACAGAACTTCCTTGGCCCAGTGGCATACTGGCAGTCAAAACACCTGACTGCTGATCACCCGCAGCCTGTGTGCCAGAGCTTTCTCCACTTTCTGCAGGCATACTGATACTTGGGTCAGAATGTAAAGATTTTCCAGCGTGCTGGCCAGAAACATAGTCCAAGCCCGAAGAAACTTTTTTGCTTTGCACTGACCTTTCTTTCACGCACTCTGGTGATGCTTCTCCTCCACTGGACTCTATGGTCCCTCTGCGCATTGTACGGAAGCGATCATCATTGCCATATTTCTCCTTGAAAGCTCCGCTGGTTTCTTTCAATGCAGCCACCAGCAGACTCTGCTTTTCCACTTTAGCCTCCAAAGCCATTAACTCAGGCCGCATCTGTCTTCTCTTGGAACTGTGAAGCCGGTCATTTGCAATTTTTTTATGTTTGAAGTCAAACTTCAACTTCGCCAGTACTTCCTCCTCCTTGGTAATTCTCGCAATCCTAGCACAAATCTTCTTTCTGTAGGCTGACAGGCTTTCACCTTTAGCTGGGCCATTTCCCAGGTCCTCAAACACTGGTATGGGAGGACCGGTACTCTGGCCATCCGGGGGATCCTCCCCTGGGTCCACCCCAGATTCCTGCATCCACTCTGGGTATAGGGAGTAATCAAGCTCCCTGGATCAGTAGGCCTCTCTGGAGCTCAGGAGATCAGCAGTAGTGCAGCCACACCCTTTGCAGTTTTTAACAGCTTCAACTCTTCTAGGAAGAGTGTCCACAAGGTTTAGGAGCGTGTCTATGGGAATGTTTTTACCATTCTTCCAGAAGCACATTTGTGAGGTCAGGCACTGGTGATGGATGAGAAGGCCTGACTCGTAGTCTACGCTCTAACTCATCCCAAAGGTGTTCTATCGGGTTGAGGTCAGGACTCTGTGCAGGCCAGTCAAGTTCTTCCACTCCAAACTCACTCATCCATGTCTTTATGGACCTTGCTGGACAGCCTTCCCAGAAGAGTTGAAGCTGTTATAGCTGCAAAGGGTGGGTCAACTCAATATTGAACCCTATGGACTAATACTGGGATGCCATTAAAGTTCATGTGTGTGTAAAGGCAGGTGTCCCAATATTTTTGACAATATTGTGTATGTGTGTGTATTTTGTCTATAACCCGGGCACAGATAAATCTTCATTTTTAATGCATAGTGTTAGGTATTTGACACAATTTTAAACATGGCAATAAGAATTTCTGAACATGAGTGCGCATGCGTGGGACCTCCGGAGGGACATGTTAGTCCGGAGCTCCGCACCGCTCCGGTTCCTCAGAAGCCCCTACTCCAGCCATCACTAGCGGGACCCCTCGGTGAGACACCCCCCCCGACCGAAGGACGACTCAGAGCACACGCCCGTATGTCGTGGGGCCTTCTAAAGAAGGAGGTAAACCAACAGCTTCAGTTCGGTCTAGCAGCCCCTGAGCCCACCAAGTTGGCGGCTGCGGCCTCCCCACACACTGATCAATAGCTGACCCTCCACCTTCCCCTACTATGGATTTTGTCCCAAGGAACATCAGACACCACAGCCTCCACAGAATCTCTCATAGGCAGATCCTTGATAGGATTGCCTCATTCTCCCTTGATGAATACCCCTAATATCCTGGCTGACTCTCTGCAGGCCTCACCCCTGATCCAAAACCATTCTCATGAAATGGCACAGCTCCTCAACAGCTTTTCTGACATGATAGCTGCAGGGCTTGCACAAACGGCTCAACAAATCACTACATGTATCAAAGCTGATTTGCAGAACCTCGGAACCCGCATGGACGCCATTGAACATGCAGTGGACGAATCTTCAGCTCGCACTAACCAAAATACCACATGCATCCAGACACTGCAATATCAACTGGAAATAGCTCTAAGATTAATGATTTAGAGAACAGGAGCAGACGCTACAATTTCCGCATCAGAGGTGTCCCGGAATCGATCGTAGACATACAGGACACCGTTAAATCCTTCATAAAAAACATAATTCCTGATATTCCGGACCACAGATTAGAATTGGATAGGACCCACAGAGCGCTGCAACTCCCTCGCACGAGATATAATGGTCAAACCTCATATCTACGTGGTAAAAGAAGAAATAATGAAGAAATCCCATAACATGGATAGTATGGCCATACAAGGCAACAAAATACAAATTTTCGCAGACATCTCCCCTACCACGATCCTGAAACTGAGATCCCTCAAACCCCTCCTTGACTTTCTTACTCAAAAATCGATCAAATACCGGTGGTCTTTCCCTTTCCGTCTTCAATTCCACTATAAAGACAGGTCCTACGGATTCACCAATTTCCAAAATGGCAAACGTCTTCTTTTACAAATTGGACTTATCTCTCAAGAATCCTCCCATCTCCAAGAGGAATGTCGGCCTAACACTTCCAAGAGACCCCCACCAACCAGCCCCCTCACCCCCCTCTGGGTCAAGCAACAAGCAAAAAGGCTCCGAGACTCCGTTCCACCGAGATGAACCCGAGACTCGATCGTCCAAGATGGTCTTACTCTGCTCTTTCCCAAGGACACTCTTCTTTCTGATGGTGTAGTGTTTATTCCTACACCCACCTAGGCCTCCAGGTCTATGGCCAGAACAGTCCACTTTCCTTTAGGCATTTTTGTTTCTATCTTTTCCCCCTTTTTTTTGTTTTTTTTTTTTGCACCCTTTTTTGTTTAGGTCTCTGAAATAAATTTTACAGGATCCTCCACACAGGTCGTTGATCTATACCACCGGACTGGCAGATCATGACCTAGGGTCCAGAACGGACTGGTATTGTACTTCCATATGGTTATCTTCCCCCTCCCCTTCCTAACCTGTCTCCCCCCCTTCCCCTCTGAATCCAGCTTCCCTGTACCACTTCCCACCCTCCCCTTCTTACCCTCACCCCCCCTAATTCCCCGAGACGGTCCCTTGGTGTGGGACCAACAAACATGTTTTCCCTTCTGGGAAATTTAGTTGATTTTTGTATTTTTTGGTTTGCTACTTTGTTTTTTTTAATGTTTTGCTGTATTAACATATCTGGTTCAAGAAACGTTGACTCATCTTTGGGTCCATTTCTCCTACTTTTTCCAAGGGGCCTCGAGGCCGGAGTGGTTCCACTTGCCACTCCACCTGTTGAGTTCTAGAGGAGCTCTTCTCCCCTAGGTTCACCAGGAAGGCAACCCCATTGTCGGTTGCCCCCACGCCGAACTCTGAGTTTCTTAGGGTTTTGGAGTAGGGCCTGGCATGCCAGCCCTACCCCTCAGGTACCTGGGACATTTTCTTCCCTGTACCTAAGGTCTCTCATTTTCTTCTTTTTTCAACCTTATTTCTGGCTTTCCTCCACCCTCCCTAATTTCTTCTTCGCCCCCCTCCAGGTGCACTCAGTAATAGCTCGCAGATATTGCTCTCCCAGGTTGCAGAACTCAAAAGGCCGCTCCAAGACAAGACCTCCCGCTTCACAATTCCAGGTAGGATCTTCCTTATGGTACGTGCGCTCCCCCCCTCACATCCATGGCTGACCCCTCCCCACAACCAGCTAAACTCAAGATAGCCTCCCATAAAACGCAGGGCTTTAACTCCCCTATCAAAAGACATAAAGCTTTACAAAACTATCACTCAAGAGGGCTGGAAATTCTCTTACTACAGGAAACCCACTTCCCCAAAAGTTTCTCCCCCACCTTCCTTCACCACAGCTACCCGACTTTTTATGTGGCCAACGCGGATGACAAAGGTCACATCAATGGTGCCCTTTTCTCTCTGGTTTCTTACTATACCCCAACAGGAAACAAGCACTCTTCTTCTCATCTATGTTCACTGCCCTATCACCACATCTTGAAGGCACGGTGATAATAAGAGGAAATTCAAATATAGCATTCGATCACCTGTTAGACAAATCACCAAAAGGCATCCCCTTCTCCAAAAGACCCCCCAAACAGAGTCTCTACATCGCCCGTTTACTCCACTCTATAGGGATGATAGACACCTGGAGGGAATTATACCCTTCTACAAAAGACTACACTCACTTTTCGGCTCCCCACAGGACCTATTCCTGTATAGATCACATCTTCTTACACACATCTGCGATACACTTAGCGTCTCAATCTTCCATCTGTGAGGTACCCTGGTCAGACCACTCTATAGTTACTCTCCATATCACAAGCTCCCCTTCTCGAGTAGGCCCACCCCAATGGCACCTTAAGGAATCTCTTCTCTCCAACCCAGTGCATTGCACTGTTAGAAAAGGATCTAAAGGAATATTTCCTCCTTAATGACAATGCTAACAGTACACCCAACTCCTTATGGGGGGCTCATAAAGCGGTCATGAGGGGTAAACTCATCCAACTCTCTTCTCGTCTCAAACGTGAGAAACAACTGGACATCCTTAAACTTGAGAAGGATTTCCAGTCCCTAAGCATAACACACAAGAAAAATCCAACACCAAACTTACTAGCTAAACTTGATGCAGCGAGAATAGCCCTGAATACAGCCCTTACCTCCAGTGCCAAAAAACACCTAGATTGGGTTAGGGGCAAGTTTTACCTCCTTGCTGACAAATTCGGCCCCCTACTAGCAGCAAAACTCTCCCCTAAACAAAGAATTTGCGCTCTTCCTAAAATAAAATCGCTATCGGGCTCGTTATCCCAAAACCCAAAGCAGATATTAGAGGCCTTCCACTCGTTCTATTCTAACCTCTATGCTAATACCAACCCCTGCTCCCCTCCTCAACTAAACGCCTTTCTGGACAAAACCCCTCTTCCCAAACTTTGCGACTCTCATAGCACTATTATGGACTCCCCTTTCACTGAAGGGGAGGTTAAGGAGGTCATCAAAGGACTTAAAAAAGGCTATGCCACTGGCCTGGACGATTTCTCGACCCAGTATTATAAGACCTTCTCGGATACTCTCTCTCCTTATCTGGTCTGGATCTTCAATTCCCTTCGACAGGGACAGTCTTTAGACACAACAGCAAAGCTTACATCTCTGTCATCCCCAAACCCGGCAAAGACCCCAGTCAAGTATGCAATTATAGGCAATTTCGCTAATCAATAACGATCTTAAGATGACAAAAATTCTCTCCAACAGACTGGGGTCTTTCATAGGGTCCTATGTACACAAAGACCAAGTTGGCTTCATACCGGGGAGGCAGGGACCGGACCAGATAAGGAGGGCGGTGGACATCATTTCCCTTCTTGGATCGGGTTGGGATGGAGGCCCACCACAGGAGGGATTCCTACTTTCATTAGACCTTCAGAAGGCCTTTGATACGGTCACCTGGCCATTTCTCTTCACAACCCTTGAAAAGTGGGGTTTTGGCCCACACTTCCTCTCCTCATTAAAGGCCCTATATTTCCTCCCCAATGCTCAGGTTAGGATACAGGGATCCCTCTCTGATCCATTCCCTATCACTAAAGGAACATGTCAAGGATGGACTCTTTCCCCCCTCCTCTTCGCCATAGCAATAGAGACTTTAGCCATCTCAATAAGAGAACACCCAGACATTCACAGAGTTACCTGTGGCCCTTCAACACACAAATGTGTGCTCTTTGCGGATGATATCCTCGTCTTTATAACCTCCCCCGTCATCTCGACCCCTAACGTTTTACAGCCGCTAGACAATTTTGGCCAGGCCTCAGGACTTCAAGTTAACATGTCCAAATCCACCGCCCTTAATATCTCCATTCCATTACCCCTTTTAGATAGACTTAAAGAACACTTCCCATTTAAGTGGAGTTCCACCTCTATCCCTTATCTAGGCGTCCACCTCACAGCTTCTATTGATCAACTTTACAAAAATAATTATCCACCGATGTTCAAGAAACTCAAGTCCGACCTTGACCAGTGGTCGCTCTACAATCTGTCCTGGCTAGGCAGGATAAATGCCATCAAAATGACCCTACTCCCCAAGATCCTTTATCTCTTTCGCTCCCTGCCCTTACCAGTCCCCAAACTCCATTTAACTAACCTCCAATCAGCCATTATTCGCTTCACCTGGGGCAAGTTAAATCACCGCCTCCCCAAACAGACGCTCTTTCATCCCAGAAAAAAAGGAGGCCTAGGACTTCCTAACCTCTGTTGGTACTACCAGGCGGCCCAACTATCCCAATTTTCTGCCATTTATTCCAGAGGCCCTAAACCGGACTGGGTGGGAATAGAAAAACAAGCTGTCCCTAACTATACTTTAGATTTCCTTATTTGGCGGCCCCCTAAATGTAGGCCCCTTATCCTTTCTCCCACACTGTCCCACTCGTTCACCTTATGTGACTCCCTATACAAATTGGACTCTATAGCATCATGGTGGCACCCCCTTGCTCATATATTTCACAACCCTCAATTCCCCCCTCGGAATGGACATTAGGGCCTTTCAATGGTGGCTTGATAAAGGCTTATATTGAATCGGGCACTTTTTAAATTCCAACAGCCCCCTAAAACTTGGTTACTGTACCGCTAAACTAGAGATGCCCCCCTCCGAAAAATTCCGCTTTCACCAAATATCACATTTTTTACTCTCTCTGACACCCAAAGATATTATCCCCCTCACGGTTACCACTTATGAGAAGTGGTGCTCCTCAACCATGGATGTGCGTGGAGGAATCTCCCTGCTATACTCAGCACTTGCTGACCCATCGGAGAAGGCGCCTTATATGCTTAGCTGGGAGTGCGACCTTGAATTCAAGTGGGATTTGAACACTTGGAACATTCAGGTTTCCACAGCCTTCAAAGGAATCCTTAATGTTTCCCTAGTCGAAGCAAACCTTAAGGTCGTTACCCGCTGGTACCTGGTCCAGACTCGACTATTTAAATTTTTCCCACAATCTTCGCTTCTTTGTTTCAGAGGTTGTGATCACCTGGGCTCCCTGCTCCATATCCTTTGGCAGTGCCCCAGGATCAGGAGCTTTTGGAACAAATTCTTTGGCTTAATCCGTACAGTTACTTGGGCAGTACTCATCCAAGATCCAACAATAGCCCTTCTGAACAAGAGGATTCCTCATATCACGAAATATACACAAAGGCTGATACAGTTCATGCTCCTTGGAGCTAAAATAACGATAGCTCGGGCCTGGAAGTCCCCCCTCAGTATCTCTGCATTTAGCCAAAACAAATTACTTGGATTATGTTCCAGGAGAAAACCTTCAGCACTATGCTGGATAAATCTGAACCCTTTAAATACATTTGGGAACCCTGGGCCCAGCACATCGGCACCTCTATATAATCCACTACTTTTTAACCCCCTTTGTAACCCTTTGGATTTTCATCACCCCCTCATTGCCTAGCTATTAATGTTGCTGCACCTGGACCCCCCCTCTTCCGGCTTTTTGACTGCTCCTCCCTTTCATTCTAAACTTGTCTTTCCTCTCCCCTCTAATCTCTCTCCATCCTCATGCACCCCATTAGACCTAACTAACCTTTTTTACACAGGGCGACTCCTTTTTTGTTAACGCTCTTCAGGAAGGGCAACCTGCCCTGTTTTGTTTCACTAAAAATGTTTCTAAATGTTACTTATATTATTCCCTAAGTTACACAGGCTTTCTCCCAGTGGGTACACCGGCTCACTTTTAGCAACCTATACGAGGTTGGTCCAGTGCCCCATGGCACAGATTGCTCCCATTAGGGGTGCGTCTGGGCTAATCTCGGCCAGCTGCCCGTGACCTACAGTGTACACCACATATATATGCATCCACTGTGTTTTCTTTAAACCTTATTTTGCTGATTGCTCATATGCCAATCGCTTTGTACAAGAATTTATCCTTTCTCATTTTTAATTGTGAAAACCTCCTCCACCCCTGCGTGGGTGTTACTCTGCCCTAATGTTACCTTCCTTGTTACCAATAAAGCTCTTTTGAAAAAAAAAAAAAAAAAGAATTTCTGAACATTACCTTTTGCATTTGTCTTTACTGTACAACAAAAAGTTTTACTTTTTCTGTTCAGAGATATACCTTTCTATAGTCCTGATAACTCTTTTATCGAGGGAACATAGTGCCAATTATGCATTTGATGTCCTTGGAGAATAATGCATTTAATTTATAGGCAGGACTCGAATATGAGCATAAGCTCACTCCAGTGACCTTATAATTAAACACACTTTTTTCATAATGCAGAACATTACTGTAAAAAAAAAAAGCAACCAGATTTACTAAACAGCTGTTAATATTGATTAAAGAATAATGGTACCCTATTGATGTGCAATCAGGGGATGCATAAATGGTCAACTACCTGTGAAATTGTGATTTTCCTTGTTAATTGGCCATAATTTTCATCATTGGGGATGTGAATTTTTTTTGTATCAAAGCAGACGGAATATTTTCAAGCTAATGTTTACAGCTGGCCTTTAATATTCTTACAAGCTGCTAACCTTTAGACAAAACTTCATGCAAACAGCTAAATGCTCAGTTGAAACACATATATATATATTTTTTACCTACCAGAGGGGTTTGCAGTCTTGTGCAATCACTCTTGAGATTATACACCTTTGCTGCAATGCACAACCAGGGAGATCTCTCTTCCTGGTTTACTATTACTGCTTCTTGGATCACCTTTAGGCTAGGTTCATACATGTCCGGATTCCAATTTTGTGCAACAGTTCAGGTGCAAATTTTTATTGGATTTGTGCCTAAACTGGGCCCAAATCACACAGGCCCCTTTTCAGAAATGGACCGTAGCCACCCCAGACATCTGTGAACTGGCTCCATTGAAAGTCGGTCCGATGCACATGTTATGCAATTTGGATTTGGTTAAAAATGCATCCTATTCGCATATATGTGAACCAAGGCCTAACAGAGGTAACTATACCAATGTTTAGTGGCCAGAATGGAGGCAGAAAATAGGAATGAGCTGTGGCTTTAGACCAAAATTTAGCTGTTCAGAGGTTGGGCAAATGAACAGGTCAAACCTCTGGCTGCAGCAGCAAGTGAAACATTAAGGTGACTGTAAACATAGGTGCAGGGATGATGTAACAGATGGAATGCCCCCCAAAGTTTTATACCAGGCGCTTCAGACCTGATATAGATGTTATAGGTACCTCACAAACAACAATAAAGAAGAAACACCATGGAGTCTTCCAAATTCCATACCAGGCTATTTGTGTCTGATATGAATATTAAGGGAGAATCCCACAAAAAAAAAAAAACAAAAGTGAGTAACCCCAAAATCCATAACAAACCCTTATCCAAGTGTAGCGCATACTCCCGGAGGAGCGGCTGATGAAATGTTACAGTATATCCGTAACTCACGTTTAGCGCCTAACCCTCGCAGCCCATAGATTTACAAGACACAGTCCTTAATGCTTTTTCTCTTGCTTTATTCATCAACATAAACTGGGATGGGGGAAGGACTTCCTTTGAGATGCTCTTTGTTACATTATCATACTTCAATGGCTCTTTAGAGGAAAACTATAATCAATTGCGGATAGTTAAGAAATCACTTTGCGTGATTTCTTCAATCAGGGAGGATGGAAGTAGATTTGATATAGAATAATTGATAAAGAGTCATTCTGAATAACATCTTCATCTGCATGACTTTTAAAGAACAGTCCGTATCTCTATATGTGTGCTTGTAGCTTCACTGCTACCTTTTTACCACTTCCCATCTACATGGTACTTCCAAGATGAGCTAAAGAAAAGTCACTCTGAATAACTCTTCCCGCTTGACTGATTGGAATCCTGGGGCATTGCTTAACCCAAAGTCATAGGCCATCACCGCCCATCTCACTGACTTGCGTACCAACAACCCTCAGCCTCTGGTAGTACCCTTCCCTTGGGCTTTTCACTCACTTGGTCAATAGCCCGTGCGTTGCTCATAAGTGATCGATCACTCAGTTGTCCTCCGCTTAGTTGCTGTTTTTCCTGCATGGTTCCACTGTTCCCTTTTCTTCCTTTATGGACCGCTCCCTTTCCCGCAGGGGCGTCCTATGGCACCAGTGACCATATGCTGTCCGGTGTCACTAACTCCGCTGTGAGTCCCGGTGAAGCCCCCCCACCCTCCTAGGAGGGGGGCCCGTCAGCTCCCCAGGAGGGGAACCTCTGGCTTGGCTCTCTCTGAACAGGAAACCCCCTACTGACTATGTGACCTGACTTTTATATGAGAGTCCCGGATGTTACCAAGCAAATTAATGATTGGCCGAGACTAGCATACAAACTACCTGCCACTCAAATAGAAATTAACAACAGACAGGCCTGCTGTAATAGCACAAGCCTGTTTAAATTTTCCTGACATAGATACTACCAGGAAAGGTCACCTACCTAAAAGTAGGTGCCCACTACATACACCCCCCACTTGAATCACAACTGTCCCCAGTTGTGGGGAATTAATTCAGAGTAACTCCTTAAATTTAAGGAGTAAAGAGCATCTTGTTACATCAAAGGGAGTGGGGAAAAGGAAATGAACTTAAAACAGGGATAACATCAATCGTCACTGTACACAATATCAGAACAATAGTATTTACATGGCCTGACTAGATGGCCTACATCTAGTATTCCATACAAGTGGAACCAAAGCATTGCTCCCGTAGGAGGAATACTCTGCTTGCCACAGGCCTTCATCCAGGAGATAGACAGCTGTCATATCTTCAACATACCAAAAAGAAATATCTTGTGTTTTCTAACTTATACTAACTATCACACCAGCATTACTGGGAAAAGGGCTTTATCATCCTCTACCAGGTAATTGAACAAATACACAATCTTTTTATGGCATGTATGTTCCTATTGGGATAGTTGCTCCCTCAAAAGGAGTCCAGCAGTACTCCTGCAAAGCGCATCCCAACAGACATGCTCAACAAATGAATCCATCTGCCCGTTGGCAAATAAACTTTCTGTTTGGCTCTTAAACAAGATTCCTTGGAGAAGTACTTGTGCTACAAAGGGACTTAACAGAGACAGCACACCCTAGCTTTGTCCTTGTTAGGCACCATGAATGTAAGTCTCCTGCTTAACAGTTTACTTGAGGGGGAAAATCCACCCTAACCCATCTGCCATCCTGCAGTCAATCTGGGTAAAGAAAATATATTTGTGAATACAATCCTGCTCACAAATAGTACCTCGGGTCAGGCAACCTCTTTCAACTGTCCCCTGGTCCTCTCACCGAGATAGAGTAGCTATGGGTATTTTGTCCAGCCTTTACCACTAATACTCTGTCTTTGTGGATCGCTCTTCCAAGCCTCCACTCTCAATGAATATCTTTGAACCGGACCCAAACCTCACTGTCAGGCGTCCTTTTCGGCTTAGGAACGTGAAGATAGTCCCACACAAGTTCATCCTCCCATGTTTCTCGGGAACTTACAATAATATCCATATCACGTTCCGGAACATAGGGGTAGTCAAAGCTCCATTCTTGAGCTACCTTTCGCTGAACCTCTCTCTGGAATCTTGAGAGTCTAGGCAAGTCCTTAGCCTTTCCTCTACCAGGCAAAACACAAGCATCAGTAGCCCTGCTGTTCCTTTGCTGGAACGTAGCTGGCCTAGTAGGGAGGGTAGTATTCGACACATTAAACGGGGGGACTGGAGTTTTAACTGTACCAGACAACTGTCCTGAAACTCCAGTGGAAGCCTCCACTGAAGTTGAACTTTCCAAGAAATATTCCTCTTCACTACTTGAATCAAACTCTTCTGGAGATGACCACTCAAAGAGATTGTCCGTCGATCCATACTTTTGCAGAATCTGCGGTGATCCCCAATCCACAGCCCGGCCTCCGTCTACCCTGTCCGGCTCACCCGAGGGATCCCCCTCCTCTAGCTTAGGCTCCTTCCGTATGGGCAAATCAAAGGGCTTACTGCTAACCGGCTCCTCAGGAGTACCCTCCAAAGACTGGGCAACAACTTCAACAGTCCCTGGATCCCCAGCCAGGCTACAGGCTTTTCCAACAGATCCTACCTGATCTTTTGGCGACTCCGATTCAGCCGAATCAGACGGGAGCTCCTCCACTGCTGCTGCAGGTGATACACGACCCTCTCCGGCCTTTCGAATCACCTGTTCCCACGGCAGACAAAGTCCCATTGTAATATTAGCAGCATAGTATTTGACCTCTTGTTGAACAGGTCCCAATCGCGTCAATTGGACACCACAATGCCCACACTGAGCCCAGTCGGCGACTCCAACCGTAGGCCTCCGACATCCAGGACACAGCATACAGAGCCTCTCCACTCCGTCAATCACTCCCAACGCCAGTCCTCCAGTCAGCTCCAATTGAACACCAGTGTCAATCAGAACCCAGTCCCGCAGATCAGGTAACCGCTTCATGGCAAGTGTATTCCCAACACCTTTCGCCATCTTCCTCCGCCTTTCTCGCTCTGGTGCGTGGCACGCTGAACATTAAGAAACTTTTCCTCTGGGGAGTGGCTCCACCCCCACTTGTTGGTTCAGCGCGCGAGGAACTGTAGCTGCACATTTTCAAAGTCCTCCCCAGTGACCCCTGGTGGCAGGTACTGTTATACTGCAGGCTATCTTGGCAACAGTTACTGAAATGCAGGTTTCATTGCTATGGGAGATGGTTAGCGGCAAACCATCGAGCCCCCACGTGTAGCGCATACTCCAGGAGGAGCGGCTGATTAGATAGAGGAATAGATAGAGTCAGCAGGTTGGTTGGAGAGCACTGCTGTGGACAATGTGAAGCTCCCAATGGTGGGTGGATGGATGATGGGTATTCACCATGGCATGGTACTGAGTGGGACCTCTGTCAAAGGTTGCCTTGACGACGCATTTTGCACATTTGCGCTTTTTCATAGTCAAGGAAAGAGGCAACTTGCAAGTTGCTACCAACCCTTGGGAGCTTCACATTGTCCACAGCAGTGCTCTTCAACCAACCTGCTGGCTCTATCTATTCCTTTCTGGCTGGCGGCTCATGTTTACCATTGGATTTCCTGAGTGACACCACTCTTCCTTGAGGCTTTTTTCCACTCAGAGGGGACATAGATCGGTATGCTATCAGTTCCACATCCCCAGCTCACTTTCTGGTGGCTTCCCTGTTTACCATGTCACCCCTGGATGGCTTTATTACATTTCCACTGGCTTCACTGAGTGCTACTGCCTCTCACTGAGGCTTTTTACCCAGAGGGGACACAGACCGGCATTTCAGCTGCTTAGCGCTATCAGCTGACTCTCCGGTGGTTCCCCTGTGTGAAGCCGTGCCCTCCTCCTCCAGCTGGGCTGACATCATCGCCCCTCGGCACGGAGCCCCTGTGAGACTTTTCTCCTCTAGGCGGAATCACAGCCTGTCCTCATGTTACATCTACGGAACTGTCCCCTGGAACCGATGAGCCATCCCCTCTGGATCCCATAGCCAGTGGGCTAAGTGTGTGTCTCCTGGGTCTGTGGGCTGGGGCTTCCATCTCCCCTCCAACCCCCTTCAATTTGTTCACAGCCTGGAGTTAGGTTTTTGAATGGATCTCCCGTTTTAGTCTGCCTGTTGCTGATTGGACTTTCTGTCTGTTATATACTTTTTATTCAAGTGCAATATAGTGCTATCTATATGGGACTATTTTTATACATTGTTTACCAATTGCTTTTACTATATACATTGATTAAATCTCTCAACTTTTACTTTGGACTGCCGCTATTTGTCTGTGTGACATTCAGAGCGATGAACATTTTTTGTTTTTTGTTTTATATCTGTATCTATCAGTTACGGTTAGTCCAACTTCACTGATTTCCCTTCCCCTTCCCCCTCCCCCTTTTCCTCCCCTGAGTTCAAGTCATGTGAGTCTACTCAGTACATGTTATGTACTACATGGCATATTGATTGTTTATCATATATTATTTGTTATTTTTTCACATGTCTTGATTGAGCTCCCCGGGTGTACAGTCATTGGCGCTGGGTTTTTATTGTTTGTTTTGCTTACCAGACAAGTGTCAAGGACAAGTGTCTGGTATTTTCGGGGGGAACGCCATGCCATTTCTTTCATGAAGGGCCCCCTGTTAACATTTATACCAAACTCTCCTCTACGATTAGGGTCTTGCATAGATGAGGGGAATCCTAGACTGCTTTGTTTGCAAATAGAACAAAGCAGCCCAGAACTGTTATTTACCAGCAATTTAAACAGCATGCTTTTCATTGTACAGTAAACATCAGTTTTGCTATGGTAAAGTAAAAATGAATGGTCACACCACGTGCAAAACTGACACTAAAGTAAAAATGAATAGTCAAACTACGCTCACACTGAACTAACACTAGATTCACACTAAACTGATATTCTACACTGACAATAGAAGCACTATAGCACACTATAATGAAAAATTGTTATTAATACTCACCGTAATTTTCAGTTTGGTCACCTTGCGATATGGCAGAAGAATCCAACCTGATTGGGTGTCGAACACCATGCCTAAATACTCCATCCTATTGGGCAGGAATGAGGTTGCTCTCTTGACTGTTTATTAGCTATCCAAAGTTGGACAGGATCGCTATCACATTGTCGTGCTGTAGCGACAGCTGTTTGCTTGAATGTGCCATGACAAGAATGTTGTCTAAATAATGAAATATATTAATTCCCTGCAATTGGATAAATGCTATGGTCGCCAACAGGATCTTGGAGAAAAACCTGGGAGCTGTGTTAATGCCGAAGGGCAGACATTTAAACTGATAATGTCTTTCCTCTATTGTGAATCTGAGGTACTTTTGATGATGTTTGTAGATTGGAATGTGTAAATAGGCATCTGCCAAATGGATTGAGATTAACCAATCTCCTCGTTGAACCACTGATGCTATTGTATATATTGACTCCCTGAATCTGAATCTTTTGGGAATGATGAAAAGATTTAGGGACCTCAGGTCCAACACCTGTCTTGAGCTCTCCGGATGCTTTGAGTACTAGGAATATCGGAGAATATACTCCCTTCCCCTGGCACCCCTGTGGCACTGACGTAATTGCTTGTTTCCAAGATAATTTGGCAACGTAATCCTGCAAACACTTGCATTTCTTCTGATCCTGTGGGTAATGTGTTCAGACAAAGATATTCTGAGGTTTCTTTTTTAAATCCTATCTTGTATCCATGCTTTTCTGTCTGTCGGATCCAGCAGTCCTTCACATTAGTTGTCCACTCCCTCCAGTATCTTGCCAACCTGGCTCCAACCTGGAGGGTTGCCGCCTGCCCTGCGGTCGATTTCACCTTGCGCAGGAAGGAGCTCTGTGTACCCCTCCATTGAGGTCTGTTGCCTGGCCTATATGATCTGGCCTCGCAGCCCCTTCTGTAATCAAACTGGCCTGACCGGAAGGGTTGCTGCTCTTCCTAGAGGTCTGAGGTAATAGGCCCGATTTTCCACCTGTGACCCACTTGATTGCCTCCTCCAGGGTCTTTCCGAACAGCATCTTACCGTTATATGGAATGTTGCATAACGCATGTTTAGATCTAGATCTATGGATGACTCGGCCAAAAAAGCTGCTGTCAGGTTGAGTTCTTCCAGAGCGTCAATGACTTTAGCTGAAAGAAGAAAGAGAGATACGAGTGATTGTGTCGCAGTGCCAACATCTAAATAGACAAATGCAAAGAGAGAGGGGTTCTCCTTGGGGTAGGACTTTAGCGGCACTCAAATAGTAGTCAGAAAATTATATAAAGATAGTCATATATTTATTTAGAAAATACAAAGATAAAAACGTAAATAATGGAGTGTACATTTCAACCATAACTGATATCGCAAGTAGTCGAAATAGATGACAATTCGTTGAATCCTTCACCGACGCGTTTCGGAGTCTACAAGAGGTGCTCCTTCCTCAGGGAGATATAGAGACTCTATAAGGCAAGTACAAACAATCAAATGCCTATACATATCTTTAGTATATACTGTTGTATTACAAGAATCTATTGAATATACAACTTACAATTGTAACCATCAGATGCCTATAGCTCACTCCATAAAATTAGAAGCAACATCAACAACAGCACAATGGCCACGGGAGACCGCCATCACCCTTAGAGACCCAATGTAGAAAAATATATGTTATGCAGCCCAAGAACCATTGAGGGAGGGGCTCACTACATGTGGGACACAAGAGAGGGACCAACTGAGGCCCATGAAAAAGATCCTATAATGAAAAAAAGAGAGAGATATAACAATGTAGAGAAACACAAAAGTATATGCGAAGTATATTGTGTAACTGTATTGCCTAAATATATAAGGAGATTGTGGCTTCATATGCATACCTGGATATGTGCTCAAGGGCAGAAATGGAAGACAGATGTCCTTCTTCCAGTTATAATATAGGGGAGACACTGCAGGAATAGAGTATATAATATATTTGTGTTTAGAGCATGAAACCAAAAAATAGGTAATAGATAATTCAATATAGTTGGAACAAATGTTACACCCTAATAAGTATCCTATAACCTGGGGTCTGTGGACAAAAAGTACCAACCACATCAAATCCAAATGTGCCTTGGAGTCCACAGAATTAAATAACCCACACATAGAGATAACAAACCATCTCAGAGATCAACCTCCAAAATGAAATCTAGCCCAAGCAAGCCCGGGCAAAATACCTTAACAGCTGAAAAAGTCTGGCTTGTGTCTCTTCATCTGGTCTCATGCAAACAGGTTGTGCTTCCTGTTTGCAATCATTGACCTTATTTAAATAGTATCCAAAGATGTGCGCCGACACACCCAGCAATTAACATCAGCTGGGCGCCGTCAGTACAAACAAGAACCATCATATCAATGTCCCGAGGGACACAGCCAGATCATCCCCCAGCGTGAGAAACACGTAGGGAGAGACCAGAGACGGACAGAGATGGCAGATAGCTGGTAAATTACCAGCCAATCTGTCCGTCTAAAAAATGCCACAGGAACCTGGGCATTGGCCGTGTCGGACGGCCCAATCAACGTAGAACCCACATGCATTATGGGAAGTGTAGTAATAAATGTAGTAAACCTAGTGTCATCAATACTGACACCCAGTGGATGAATGTCATATAACACCCTATAAACTAAAAAGGAAAGAGAAAAGATATGGAAGTATTGAATGATATAAACAGAAATTAACTGGGTCTCAGGCAGAATGTGAGGTCCCAGGGCCAATTGTACTAAGATGCACAATACATAGTCCAGAAATACAAATGAACACATCAATACATTGGAGGGTAAATGGGAATGTCAATCACAGCAAATAATTTTTACAGCTTGGGAATTATAGAGAATGGGAATCTATAAATATACAGAAATCAAAGAACAACAAATAAACAAAGGATCATACAGTAGTCCCAAAGAGGAGGAAAAAATACAAAAAATATATACCAAAAATATATACAAAAATTGTTATATATATATATATATATATATATATATATATATATACACACACACACACATATACATACACAAAAAGGCAAGGAGGCAGAAAAAGGGGGCATGTAAGGCAGAAAGGGCATGTAAGGCAGAAAGAGGCAGGAGAGAAAGCAGGAGGAACCTCCAAGCTAGATGGGAATCTACTATCTTTCCATGCAGGCTGAGGCAAAACCCTCCCCTTATCTTATACTTTTCTTTAAAAGAAAAAGAAAAACTTTTTTTGTGCTACCCCTTTAAATCGTCAGCCATCTTACCTGTAGCAAACAAGCTGAGAAGTGCAGGATGACAGAGAGGGCCAGGAACAGCAGCAGTGAGCAATTCAGCCAAACCTGGCTGGGAGAGAAGAGCATAAGTAGAGTGTAAACAGCACATAAACTGACCAAGGAAGTTTGGGGAGGAGGACCGTGATACGACCTACTGGATTTACTGCCTCTGAAGCCCACAGTGCTTGGCGCCTGCTGCCGCCGTGGTGTCCAGTTTTATGGTGTGCTGGTTACCCCAGCAATGCACGGCTGCTCCCGCTAAGCCCTGCCCCCTTGATGTCATTCGGCTGTGACCTTGGCTCCAGAGAGGGAGATGGCATTGTCCTAGAGCCTGGGAGCCATTTGCAGATAACTTTTCAATTCCTCTTTAGCTCGCCACGGCCTGTGCGTGTCCCTTAGACAACAGATGCCCACAGCCCCGGCACTCAGGACGTCCAGCAGTGGCGGCCCGTGCACTGTGGGCGCACAGACGCCACCCCCCCATCCATGTGCCCGGCCCTTTTCAGGATGCTGGATGCATGGATTCCTATGGCGGGGGTGGTACATTTTTAAGCACATGATTAGAGCAAGAGGCTCTAATAGGCTTCAAAATAGGGTGGGCTCGGGGCGAAGAGAGTGCGCCCTGATCCCACCCAATTGTGTCACCATAGCAAATTAATTTTCACTATTTTCACACTAACCTTCCTCCCCGCCAATCAGGAGGCAGGATGTCAGACCTGCTTGCTGATTGGCCAAAGTGCCAGGTGCCCTATTGGATGCCTGGCACTTTGGAAGAGGAGCGAGGAGACACGCTGGAGCCGTCGCTCTGAGAGGACAGTGCTGCGGTAAGTCCCCTTGGCTCTGTCAGAGCCATGGGGGGGAATTGTGACCCAGAGCCACGATCTGCACGCGGGGGTCAAGGATCTGCAATCCCCGGGGGTTCCGGAGCTGCTATCCACTCATGTGTTGGGTGCCGGAGCCGTGATCTACGCATGCGGGGGGTGGGGGGGCACAGGTGGCTGCATTTCATGGGCAAGTGGCTGCATATGATGGGCACAATGGCTGCGTTTGATGGGCACAGTGGCTGCATTTGATGCAGTGGCTGCCTTTGATGGGCACAAGTGGCTGCGTTTGATGGTCACAAGTGGCTGCATTTGATGGTCACAAGTGGCTGCATTTGATGGGCACAATGGATGCGTTTGATGGGCACAATGGCTGCGTTTGATGGGCACAAGTGGCTGCATTTGATGGGCACAAGTGGCTGCATTTGATGGGCACAATGGATGCGTTTTATGGGCACAATGGTTGCACTTGATGGACACAAGTGGCTGCGTTTGATGGGCACAGGTTGCTGAATTTGATGGGCACAGGTGGCTGTGTTTGATGGGCACAGGTGGCTGCATATGATGGCACAAGTGGCTGCATTTGATGGGCACAAGTGGTTGTATTTGATGGGCAAGTGGCTGCATATGATGGGCACAAGTGGCTGTGTTTAATGGGCACAGGTGGCTGCATATGATGGGCACAAGTGGCTGCATTTGATAGGCACAGTAGCTGCGTTTGATGGGCACAATGGCTGCGCTTGATGGGCACAAGTAGTTGCATTTGATGGGCACAAGTTTCTGCATTTGATGGGCACAAGTGGTTGTATTTGATGGGCAAGTGGCTGCATATGATGGGCACAAGTGGCTGTGTTTGATGGGCACAAGTGGTTGCATATGATGGGCACAAATGGTTGCATTTGATGGGCACAGCTGGCTGCATATTATGGGCACAGGTGGCTGCATTTGATGGGCACAGGTGGCTACATATGATGGACAAAAGTGGCTGGGTTTGATGGACACAAGTGGCTGCATTTGATGATGGGCACAGTGGCTGCATTTGATGGGCACAATTGCTGGGTTTGATGGGCACAAGTGGCTGCATTTGATGGGCACAATGGCTGCATTTGATGGGCAAGTGGCTGCATATGATGGGCACAGGTGGCTGCCTTTGATGGGCACAAGTGGCTGCCTTTGATGGGTACAAGTGGCTGCCTTTGATGGGCACAAGTGGCTGCCTTTGATGGGCACAATGGCTGCGTTTGGGCACAAGTGGCTGCGTTTGATGGCCACAATGGCTGCATATGATGGGCACAAGTGGCTGCATATGATGGACACACATGTGTCTGCCTTTGATGGGCACAATAACTGCTTTTGATGGGCACAGTGAGGCTGAAATTGATGGGGGGTTCAGTATTTTTCAGTTTGTTTGCGCCCCTCAAAAATTTTGCACACCAGGCGCCACTGGCATCCAGTGTCATAAGAGGATTTACCTCTATCCATTCTGGATCTTCCAACCCCAGGAGAGGCTCAACCTGGGGGGGGGGGACAGTGATTTATAACACTGGAAGAAGGTGGTTCTGAGGGTTAATGAGGAACAGTTAACCCATAGTGTGCTGACGGGAGGATGACATGCTAACTCGCTAGCAGCACTGAACTAAGCCCTGTTCTATCTCTCTCCACACCAATATCACACTGCAACTGGCCGTTCTGGGGACAATATTTTGGCGCGGGACTAAGCAATGAGCCATGATTGGATAGAGTCATCATTACTTTCTCCAATCATGCCTCTGGCAGTGCTCTGTGCTCTGTGCCCTGATTCTGCAAAACTTTCATTACTTCAGCCAATCAGGGCTTCCAATGCACTGTGCAGAGTCACAGTGCATTGTGGTCATTCGGTGGGCCAAACGAACGGTCGAATGCCCAGATAATTTGGGTGTTCATCGAATGGGTGAACAGCCAATGTTCAGCGCAAACCGTTCGCCCACCTCTAACCAGCAGTAGAGGACTAGAAGATCCGCCTGCTTATGTTTCCCTGCAAATGGGCCCAGAAAGATCTGGGTTAAGTGACAGCTGTATATCAATTAGGAAAAAGGTACTTAGATTTTTTTTTTTTATTAAAAGAATTACAGTGCCATCATCCATATACAATGTGTATTTAGTATCACTTTAAGGAGTAAGAGGATGTCCGAGAAGATTTACCCTTCCCCCTGCTCCCTTGTGTGTTTTTGTCTTTCAATAAAGCTTCAGGCCTGTGAACTTTTTCTCCCTCCCTTATCCCTCTTTCCTATCTCCATCACACCCAATACTTATTGAAATATTTTTGAACAGTTTGCTTTGTTGCGGTGCCATGTAGAACATGCAGGGCAGGGGTCCAACTCTGGCACTGTATGTTCAACCTAGGCATGCCGGCCTAGGCATCATTAACAACCAATGAGTCATAAGGTGTCAATGGGTTTCCCGCTAACAGCTGAATAGAAAAAAATGACAGTAAAAAAAAAAAAAGGAAAAAATGGTGTGGGGTCCCCCCAAAGTCCATATCAGACTTTGCAGATCAGGAAAGGGAGGATGAGTGAGCACCCCCACTCCAAAGCACCCCCCTTTAACAAGGGGGCCCCAAGATCCTGGTCCCCTCCCTATGTGAATGAGTATTCACCAAAAAAGTGTCAAAAAGTAATAAAAACACACGCACAGTTTTTGACAATTCAAAAAATAAAAAAATAGTGTCCCCCAATGTAAATCCATCGTCACACTGCATGCTGCACCCAAAAAATAAAAAACAAAATGCTCTTGCCATCTATGAAGGCTGGCCGCCTACTGCTGGCTCCCCCGTTTGACAGTTCTTATATAGGTAAGGGGCGGGGCCACCTAGCTACATCACCTGGTGGCAACGCCCTCTTGTGATGTTGCCAACCCAGCATGTACCAGTCCGTGACATCAGAAGGAGGCGGTGCCACCAGGTGATGTAGCCAGGTGGCCCCACCCCTTACCTACATAAGAACTGTCAAACGCGGAGCCTGCAGTAGGCGGCCAGCCTTCATAGACGACGGGAGTATTTTTGTTTTTTTTATTTTTTGGGTGTGGCATGTGGCGTGACTGACAATGGATTTACATGGGGGAGGCACCATTTTTTATTTTTAATAAAGGAATTGTCAAAAACAATGTGATTTTTTATTACTTTTTGACCCCATACTCATTCACGTGGGGGGCAAGATCAGGGGGAGCTTCCAGATTCCGATAAGCCCCCCACCCACAGACCCCCACAACCACCAGCCACAGTTGTGGGGATTAGGCCCTTGTCCCCATAAACAAGGGACAAGGTGCTTTGGGGTGGGGGGGCAGGACCCCTCCTGCTCCAAAGCACTCACCCCCCATATTGAGGGCATGTGGCCTGGTATGGTTTCAGGAGGTGCTTGGTCGCCCCCCCTTTCCTGACCTTCCAGGCTGCATGCTCAGATAAGGGTCTGGTATAGATATTGGGGGGGACCCTACGCCATTTTTTTTTCAATAGCCAGGTGCAATTACAACGGCGAGTCATTTTAAATGTGATTTTCTTTAGAAGTGTCATTTTTGCTGCAGCATGTTCTATATGTGCTACAGATGTGCCACTTCACAGGCAAACTAAGGGGACCCACCAGGCACTATATTTAAATGAATTTTTCATTTTTATTGTTGCACTGTAAGCATCAATAAAATCCCTGCTCCTAAAAAAATTATCCTTTTTAAAAAAATGTTTTGCATTGATACATGTCCCCCAGGGCAGTACCCAGACCCCCATACCCCTTTTATAGCCAATTACTTGCATATAAGCTTTCAAAATGGGCACTTTTGATTTTTTTGGTTCGGCTCGTATAGACTTCAATGGGGTTTGTCGTTTGGGTTAGAACTTTTCCTCTGTTTGGGAGTTCTGCTGCAAACCGAACAGAGGGGTGTTCAGCCCATCTCTACTGCCGAGTGGTCAGTGCCCCAGCAAATGGGACCGGACCCAGGTGGTGGAGGCCCTAGGGACCTAGAGAGTTAATTGTATGCATGCATGGGGTTCTCACTGGTTCCCGGTGGGACCCGCTCTGTCACTGGGGTATAAGTGGCAGAGTGAAGCTAGACTGGTGGAACGGGGCACTGCTAAGTGGTGTTACCTTCAAAATGTCACATTCTGAGCAGGTGTATGTATTGTGGGACCGGGATGCACCTGTATAAATCTTCAGTTTATGATAAAGAGACACCGGGGTGTATGGCTCGCTTCTAAGTTGGGGTGCTGCCTTAATGTTGATGTTACATGAACGTCCCCTGCCTGGTCCCAGGCATTAGCGAGGACATACACTGGAGAGTCCGGAGGAATTAGCGAGGACATACACTGGAGAGTCCGGAGGAAAGAGAAGAGTGATAGAAAGCAAAAAAGCTCTGTTTGCACCGGGAGACTTGGCCCCACCCACAAGCAGCCTGGACAATAGTGAAGAACATTCTTGCCTTGAATCCTATTTCTCTTGAACTTTGCACCCTTTTCTCCTCCCATGAACTTACTATTTTAGCCATGTCTTTGCACTTCTTTTGCTAGATTATTGTGGTCTTTTCAACTAATATCTCGTTCTTGTCACTCCTGTGAGGTTCTTATCTTTGCTAACACTCGTAACCGACCTTTGGCTTGTTCCTCAACTATACTTTTTCTTGATCCCAACCTGCAACTGCTTGTTACTGACCTGCAACCTGGTAGTAACATGCAGCAAAACCCATCTCCACCATCAGGAGCTCTGGTGAACAGAGGTTAGTGCTTAGATCCCTCACCTCAGGTGAACCCGTGTCATCCGCCAGGGTTACCTTCTTCTGTACTTATCTAGCTGGTTGGTGGGAGCGTCCCCATTGCTATAGCTACTGGTCTCCGAGCCTGACCCTGGACCATGACAATAGCTATGCTTAAAGTGGTTGTAAACCTGTACATATATCCAGTGAACGGACTATCCCCAGGTGATACACAGATGAAAGAAATCCTCCTACATAAGTTGTACATGTCTATCTGCAGTATTCTGTTTTCTACATCCATTCAAAGTCCAAAATGTATAAGCTTGTCTGAGAGTTCTGAGAGCTGATTTGAAGGAAGAAACACACCCCCTTCACACAGCTCACAAGAAGTGAAGGAACGTATTTTGTGGCACTACACTGGCCACTTCCTCAGGATGGTGCATAAAGCACTTTAAACAGATGTGATCTGTCTCTCGTGCTGTTTGTGAGTGTGCTTTCTGCCTCCCCTGTCACCATTTGTCTCTTGGTGTCAAGAAAATTTGTCAGTGATTCATGCAGATAGGGGAACAAAGCAGCAGACTGAAACAACACATATTGCTTTTAATTGAGACACGGGCACACTATGGAGGGATATGCTTTGTTCACATTTCATATCTGAGATTTACAACCACTTTAATTACAAATCTTTCATTTGTCAAAAATATATATTTGTGCATTTAGAGCATTCCAACACCTGGCAAAGTAGCATTATCGGATGGAATGATTTCCTTTTTTGATGGTGGTGGTAGGGTTCCAGCTGTTCCATGCGGGACATGGAACTTGCAAAGAAATAACTGTTGAACATCATTGGGGCACTATTTCCCACTGTCCACTGATGCAGGGGCACCATTCTTCCAGTTGACACAGGGATACAATTTCACACACTGACAGAAGGGCATTATTCTTCCCCACTGACACCAGAAAACCATTCCTCCCACTGTCACTAAAAATTAGGCATTATTCTTTCCACTGAACACTGACACGGGAACCATTCCTTCCACTGACCCCTTACACAGGGGCACTTATTACTCCTGCTCATTACTGATATGAGGACACTTTTTATTTCCACTAATGTCTGGGCATTTATTATTCCTACTGCTCAGTGACACTGGGTATTTATTATCTCCAATGATACTGGGGCATTTATTATTCCTACTTACCACTAATACATTTTGTAATCCATTAAAGTTTCCCCTTTACTCAAAACAGATCATTTAAAATGTTAAAGATAATTTTTACTAAAATATAATTTTTTAAAAATACCCAAAATTTTAAGAGAGAATATAAAAGAGAGAATACCGCCATTACTATCCTTTGCCTTTACCTGGCTGTCATGCTGACACTTTGATTTCAATGCTGAGTCAAGGGAACAGGTACAGACAGTCCCTGGATTACAAACAAAATATGTTCTGTAGGTTTGTTCTTCAGTTGAATTTGTATGTGAGTTGGAACAGGTACATTTTTTAATGTATTACAGCCAAAAAAATTATTTTTGTTTTTTGGATAGCACAGGGAAAGGTTAAAACCCCTGTAACATTTATTTTGCTATCTGTGCCCCTGTTCAGAAGATTTTACCTCACTTTCTGTCCCTGTGACAATTGGATTTTGAAAAGTTTCCTAGGGGTAGATTTCCTCTCACTTCCTGTTGTCTCCCTCCATTTGTAAGTAGGAGTCGTTTTCAAGTTGGATGTATGTAACTCAGGAACTGCTTGTATACAGATAAGGAATTCTAATGCCCCATACACACGGTAGGATTTTCCAACGGAAAATGTTCTATGGGAGCTTGTTGTCAGTAATTCAGACCATGTGTAGGCTCCATCGGACATTTTCCATCGGAATTTCTGTCACACAAAATTTGAGAGCTGGTTCTCAAATTTTCCGACCACAAAATCTGTTGTCGTAAATTCCAATCGTGTGTACACAATTCCAACGCACAAAGTTCCACGCATGCTTGGAATCAAACAGAAGAGCAAAAATGGCTATTGAACTTCATTTTTCCTGGCTCATGGTAAGTGTGGTATGTCACCGCGTTCTTGACATTCGGAATTTCCGACAAGATTGGTGTGACCGTGTGTATGCAAGACAAGTTTGAGCCAACATCCGTCGAAAAAAAACATGTATTTTGTTGTCGGAAAATCCTATCATGTGTACAGGGCATAACACTTTTCTACCTTTTACAGAATTCAATGATCTTGTTCTGTGGCACAAAATTACTGTAAGACGCAGTCAAACATCAACATTTTCAGAAAGCAGCCTCTTTTAGCAGCTTCCTTACTTCTCTCATTTAAGCACACAATGGTAGCTTTGACAGCACATACAAAAGGCTGCATTACTTCTATTAAAAGTAATCATTGATTGACCATAAATCCTTTTTAATATTAAATAAAAGCTAATCATTTTGTAAAAGAATGCTAACAGATGCATCTATCAGTTAAGAAATGCCACTGTAACATAAACTTAATCTGAAAGAAGCTATAAATACAAATAAAATATAACAAAATCAATTTTACCCCTCCTCTTTCCGTCGTTAATAAGTTATTATAAAAGTCCAATCAATCATGTAAATACATTCCAAAAAGTCTGTCTTTGCAACTTTATTAAGTTATTTTCCATAACATCTGTCAAATATATCACAGTCATTAATAATGCAGAAGAAAAGAGAATATTAAAAATTCATAAGTGTAGAGAGTTTAGTTGACACACTGAAAACTAAAACTCAAAAATTCTGCACTCGAATTATGTGATGTGTGTAATAGCATAAAGCTATACCAAACTTCCAAATATTCTAAAAAGAAATTGCAGCGCTATATTATAATAATCACACCAAATTCAATAAAATATATAATTACAAAGAACAAATATTGTGCAACCAATACATATAAAAAAATATTGTTATCATATACATAAACCATAAAGTGCACAAAGTGCAAAATGATCAATCCATGTATTATGGTGCGTAGGGTGACGCCTGATGTGGCTTCATCACGCATTGCAGCCGTTGGCCAGAAGACTGGATAACTATTGTACTGCAGTTTTTTTAGAGCCTGTGGTACCAAGTAGGGATGAGCTGAACACCCCCCAGTTCGGTTCAGAACATACCGAACAGGCAAAAAATTTGGAAGAACACACAAACACCGTTAAAGTTTATGGGACATGAACATGAAAAATCAAAAGTGCTTATTTTAAAGGCTTATATGCAAGTTATTGTCATAAAAAGTGTTTGGGGACCCGGGTCCTGCCCCAGGGGACATGTAGCAAATTTTTTTTTTTAAATGGCAGTTTTTTCAGGAGCAGTGATTTTTTTAAAGCTTGAAGTGAAACAATAAAAATGAAATATTCCTTTAAATATTGTGCCTGGGGGGTGTCTATAGTATGCCTGTAAAGTAGCGCATTCTTCCCGTGTTTAGAACTGTACCACAGCAAAATAACATTTCTAAAGGAAAAATTGTCATTAAAAACTGATCACGGCTTTAATGAATTGTCGGGTCTTGGCAATATAGATAAAACTCATTGCAAAAAACGGCATGGGTTCCCCCCTAGTCCATTACTAGGACCTTTGGGTCTGGTATGAATATTAAGGGGAACCCCAAGACAAAAAAAATTGTGTGAGGGTCCCCCTAAAATCCATACCAGGCCCTTCAGGTCTGATATGGAAGTTAAGGGGAACCCTGCACCAAATTTATAAAAAATGGCATAGGGGTCCCCCCAAAATCCATACCAGACCCTTCAGGTCTGGTATGGATTTTAAGGGTCACCCTGTGCCAAAATAAAAAAGATGGCATAGGGGTCCCCCAAAATCCATACCAGACCCTTATCCAAGCATGCAACCTGGCAGGCCACAGAAAGAGAAGGGGGACAAGAGAGTGCCCCCACCTCCTGAACCGTGCCAGGCCACATGCCCTCAACGTGGGGAGGGTGCTTTGGGGTAGCCCCCCAAAGCACCTTGTCCCAATGTTGGTGGGGACAAAGGCTTAATTACCACAACCCTTGCCTGGTGGTTGTGGGGATATGCAGGCGGGGGGCTTATCAGAATCTGGAAGCCCCGGTGACATAAACAGGTGACCCTGCCCCTCTCTGATGCCATGGGGAAGCCACCCATTTATGTCACCCTCAGCTATATAAGAACTGTCACCCAGAAGAAGCGTCATTCGGCGGGAGCCTCCCATGGAGGCAGAACGGTTGCAGCTTTTTTTCCTCTTTTTAGGTCCGTCGGGTGGCGTGAATTTACATCACAAGATTTTTTTTTTTTAAATAAAGGACTTGTCCCAAGCTGTCTCTTGTCTTTTTTACCATTTTTGACACTTTTTTGTGAAATGGGCAATGTAATCGTTACCAAATCACATGGGGGGAGGCCAGGATCTGGGGGTCCCCTTGTTAAATGGGGCTTCCAGATTCCGATAAGCCCCCTGCCCGCATACCCCCACAACCATTGGGCAAGGGTTGTGGGGATGAGACCCTTGTCCCCATCAACATGGGGACAAGGTGCTTTGGGGGCTACCCCAAAGCACCCTCCCCATGTTGAGGGCATGTTGTCTGGTACGGTTTTCTTTTCTTTTAATTTGGTGCAGGGTTCCCAATTTCCATACCAGACCTGAAGGGCCTGGTATTGATTTTGGGGGGACCCCCATGCAATTTTTTTTACATTTTTGCCCTTTTTTTCAATGAGTTTACAGTTCATTACAGCCGCGATTAGTTTTGAATGACAATTTTTCCTTTAGAAATGTCATTTTGCTGCGGTACTGTTCTAAACACAGGAAAAATGCGCCACTTTACACTCATACTATAGACAGCCCCCAGGCATGATATTTAAAGGAATATTTCATTTTTATTTTTTCACTTTAAACATTAAAAAAATCATTGCTCCCGAAAAAACGGCTGTTTAAAAAAAAAAAAAATTGCATTGATACATGTACCCTGGGGCAGGACCGGGTCCCCAAACACGTTTTATGACAATAACTTGCATATAAGCCTTTAAAATGAGCACTTTTGATTTTTCATGTTAGTGTCCCATAGACTAATGGTGTTCCGGCAGCTTTTGAATTTGTCCCGAACACCGCATATTGTGCCTTATTTTATTTTCTAAACTATGATTGATGATATCCTGCTCGTCAGTCCTGCCTACTTAAGCCGTGCAGCCCATGATCTCTGCCCTCACCTTGGTCACATCTCTAGAGACGCTCTCCTGTGTTCCTGTTAAATACTTACTTGGCTGACATTCCTTCTGACTCCAGATCTTGCTTACTGTTCTACTACGCTCATCTCTGGCTCCCTGGCATTTTGGCTTGTCTGACTATCCATTCCGGTTCCTGAACTCTGGCTCTGTTTTGACTATTTGACTATGTTTACTCTATTTATCTTTTTTTATTATTATTAAACAAGTGAAATTTAACTGTACTTCTATCTCAGTCTGATTCATGGTTTCTGACAGCACCTCCATTTCACTTATATAGTCTAAAGTGGACTAGATCGAGGAATGTACAGATAATATTGAGGGACAGATGGGGGGGTTTACTACTGCATACAATTAAATGGTTGATGCACACAAATCTCAGGCAGAGGGATTGCAACAACTCAAACATAAAATAGCTGATCTGGAAGATCGTTCCAGAAGGAAAAACATCAAAATCGGGGGTCTCCCAGAATCTATCAAAACCAACAAGATCATTACATATCTTCAACTATTTGCCAAACACCTACCTGATCTCTTCTAACTATCTGATTATTAATGAGGCTCATAGGATTGCCAGACCTAAATTTCTTCCATCCTTAGTGCCCAGAGACATTCTGGCTAGAGTATACGTTTTTATGTTAAGGATCAACTACTCTCAGCAGCAAGATCTCTGGGCACCCTTCCAGACTCGGAACAAGAAAACACTGCGCTAGAATAAAGCTAATAAGAGCTGCAGTTCATATGTGCACTACACAATATTGGGATAAAAACAAAGAAAAAAAACTGCGCTAAACCCTCATACCATGTGTAAGGGTATATGTGAGAAAATGCTAAATTGCTTGTAAAAGTATATGTGAATCCTCTAAAAATTAAATTAGATAAGATACAAACCAATAATGAACAATCAATATGTATAATAAAAATCACAAAAGTGCCAAAAGCACAAAATAGTGAAACATAAGCAAAAGAGTCCCAGGACCAAAAAGGAAATCTTCTAAAGAAATGGGGAGAGTCCCCAATAGGCTCTTTATAGGGATCGGTGTCTGAAAGTGAAAAGTGAAAATGACACCCCTTGCAGTGATCCTCCACCTTTAAGAATACATGCTTACCAGATAGTAAGCTCAATAAGCTCGTAGATAAACCAAGGGCCGGATGACCAGCAAGTCCCTCTGTTAGTGTGGCAGATGACAGGCAAACCAGGTTTGTATAGGACCATGTATTCAGGCATCCAGCAGCATCAGGACATCACTAAATCAATGTACCACGGACATGCATGGGGAAGGAGGGGGTTGCCACAACCCAAGTCACCAACATAGGATCAAAAAGGAGAGGACCATAGCGTAACTCCGTACAAATAAATTTATTAAAACATGTAGAAAACTTACATTCCAGCATAAGAAATAGAGCGAATTCGCCGGCCGGCTGGCGAGCGCCCGTTCAGAATGAAAAGCGATGACGTCAGAACATCAACCTCCTGACGTACGTTTCATCTGTATTCAAAGTCGTCTGGGGATTGACCATTGAAATAGGGAATTATACCAACATATAGTTAGCAGCATGGATTGGCTGTGAGACGGTATATCGCCATCTTGTGGGGAAAACCCTTAAATCGTAAAAATTAAAATAAAAAATATTAGGAATAATAAAATAATGAAAGTTTATTTAAAAAAACATAAAACCATTCAAATCACAACTAACAATGAAATTAGATCAATAAGAAAAATTAAAAAATTAAAAAAAGGAAAAAATAACAAATAGTATTACCACTGTCCGCCAACAGTTAAGATACATCAAAACTGCAAATAATCACAATGGCACCACCACTGTCCATTACTAGTAAAATTATAGACCATTAAATGTGTGGACACATGAGACAACGGCATCAAGAGACCACATTGAGTTCACATAAACCTGAAAATGGACATCAAGCTACAAGATCAGTAATGGGAATAACAATATTAAGCATTGTCAATAAAGGCATTCAGATCTATCTCCACATTTAACCCAAATGGTGTATAGCACTTAATCCTATGTATCCACGCCGTTTCAAGACGTGATATGCCTCGGACCAAAGAGCCTCCCCTCCATGGACAGGTACATTTATCTATCCCCAGGAAAACAGTTTTATCTGGATTCTTGTTGTGGGCTTCCAGGTAATGCCTAGACACAGGGTGTTTGGGGAAACCATTCAGGATATCACATGTTCATTAAGTCTAACCATAAGGGGTCGCTTAGTCCTGCCCACATACTGTAACCCGCAAGGGCATTGGAGCAGGTATACGACCCCCTTGGTAGAACAGGTGACAAAAGGCTTTGTCACAAACTCAACCTGCGTACTATTGGATCTAAAGGAATGGGTTCTCCTCTGAGTACAACCATTCAATGTGCAAATTCTGCATTGCCTGCACTGATAGAATCCTGTGAGATTGTCAAAGAAACCCCTTTTATAGGTAGGTGGATCAATGATATTATCAGCAATAGTGCCTGTCACGGAACGTCCCACACTCCGCTTGAGTGCTTCCGTCATATACCACTTCCTCCCAGTCTATATACAGATATCAGATATTCCAACCTCTCTGAGCAGAAAACAAGGCGACACTTGCTTCACTGCTAACATGGACTGTTTTATATGAATCAAAGTTACAAGACTTTATATGCTGTTGGAACCTCCTCTAACAATACAACTGTAACTTAATTAACATGAGCTAATTATCTAATCCTTTATACAGCCTAGGTGACTGAGACATGACCTTTCGCCCAGACTTGTGGTCACCGAGCTTCACACAGTTAATTAACACAAACAACAATGGGTGAAAAGACTCTTAGAGCCACACTAGACTTATTTACAATAAACACATTATAGCAGAATTGATGACATTAGCATTTAACAGTACAAGTCCCAACAGAATGAATCCATTGAAAATCCAGGGCCCATAATCAAAAGGCAACAGGCTTGCATACAGTCCTCTCCAACAGCCTCTGTCCCGGCTAGGTCTGTGACATTTCTCCCCTTTCGGCAGGAGACTAACACAGGAGGAGACCCCAGACGGGTTGACTCCGAAGTTAGTCCATAGTTCCAGTCCTCTACTGCCTGTACCCACACAGTACCCCAAACAAATTGTTCCAAACAGAGTATTACTCACCCAGCCAACCTCTGCCTCTCTCAGAGAACATATCTGCCGCTGGGCAGAGGCCTGGACTGGCTCTTCTCCCTGGAATCCTTTCTGCCGCTGGAGAGAAGACAGGGTGTCTGGGCTCACTCTGTCATGCTGTTGGGGATCGGGGCCCACTGCCCAGCATCCCTGGGGTATACAGGTGGAGACTGAAGTCCCATCCACCTTCACAGGAAATCCATCCTCTGTTAGTTGAGGGCAGAGTCCAGCAGTCCTCGGCCCTGTTGCCAGCCCTTCTGCTGGAAACCCCACACCATCTGTTCCGGCTAACTGTTGGAGAGGGAGGCCGACTGCCCCGCCTCCCTGGAACTCTGTAGTTGTTGCCGGTGCTGGGCAGAGGTTGGTAGCACTCTGCCCTGTTGCCAGCACTTCTGCTGGGGACTCCGCATCCTCTGCTCCGGCTAACTGTTGGGGCAGGAGGCTGGCTTCCTCCACTCCCAAACTGTGTAGCTGCCATTGGGGAAGTGAGCCGGCTGCTTCCTTTTCCATTCCCTCATCTGGCTGCTGGAATGACATGTCGATGGTACTGTCTCCCAGGTACATGGATCTTTGCTGGGGAGGAAAGCCCACTTCCTCCACCCTGGACAACTGTTGGGGAGGGACAACACACACCTCCTCTCCCTTCTCCCCCTGTATCTGCTGCTGGGAAGTGATTGCCATCTTCTCAGCCTGAGCCTCCACAATTGCTGCAGGTGTGGGGCAGAGGTCTTGGACCCTCTGTCCGGTTGCCAGCACTTCTGCTGGGGGTTTGCCAGGTGGTTCCTCCTCTACAGAAACGTCTATTAAATCCCCAGTCTCTGGAATTGGTAAAAGTGTGGGACAGAGGTCTTGGACCCTCTGTTCAGTTACCAGATCTTCAGCTGGAGAAGTTTGTTTTAACTCCATAGATGCTGCTGGCAGAAAATCACATGTCCCTGTCAGTGTTGTGAGAGAAAGGCCGACTACCTCTTCTCTCAAGAAGGCCGAAGCCACTGTTGGTGCTGGGCAGAACACAGTGAACTTTCACCCTGATAGCAGCTCTTCTGCTGGAGGCTCATCAGGTTGTTTTTCCTCAGCAGAAAAGTCTATCAAATCCCATGTCTCTGCAACTGATGTCTGGGGATAGAGGTTCACCATCTCCTGTCCATGGAACCCAGAAGATGCTATCATTTCTGGGCAGAGGTTAGCAGAGCTCTGCCCTGTTGTCAGCACTTCAGGTTTGGGGACGGCAATCTCTGGATTTTCCACTGCCGATTCTCTGGCATGCTGCTGAACTTGTTCTAGCAGTTTCCTGTATGCCCTTTCCAGATGCTGTTCCTTCCTTAGCAAATGGTCCAGATCAGGTTTGAGCTCTGAGACCCCTGCAAGACCGAGCATAGACTCTCTATATTCTCTCAGGTCCTCAAGGTCAGGTTCCCCTTCATCGCCAAACATAAAAAGATCTGTAAGGTTCTCCCACAGCAATCCAGGGCGGCCAAAGTCATATCCCTCCGGAGAGCATTCTGTTGTCTCCCCTAAATATCCCTCCTCTGCGTGCCATTGCAGAGCCCGATAATGATTGTCCAGCTCTATCTCCTGCTGGACCAACCTGTCCAACTCAGTCACCCATTGCTCCTGGGGCTGCTCTCCCAGGAATGCCATCCGCAATGCCCGTTGGTCACTGGCCCGTTGCTCTTGGGTTGGAAAGCACTTGCCCTGTTTTATACCAGCGAGACAGAGGGCTGCAATCCAGAGCTCCACCCGAATCAGCTGCCTGAGCTCCAGGTATTCATCCTCAGACACAGTCCTGGTGTACGTTGAAAGGATGATCCGCAGCAGCCCCGGGAATTCTGATGCCAGGTCCATATCTCCGCTGGGGTGACTGAAGTCTGCTATCCTGATCTTGGACCCAGGTGGAGGTTTAAATTTCCCAGAGTGCAGGAAGCTTTCCCGCTGCTTGCCACCAATGTCACGGAACGTCCCACACTCTGCTTGAGTGCTTCCGTCATATACCACTTCCTCCCAGTCTGTATACAGATATCAGATATTCCAACCTCTCTGAGCAGAAAACAAGGCGACACTTGCTTCACTGCTAACATGGACTGTTTTATATGAATCAAAGTTACAAGACTTTATATGCTGTTGGAACCTCCTCTAACAATACAACTGTAACTTAATTAACATGAGCTAATTATCTAATCCTTTATACAGCCTAGGTGACTGAGACATGACCTTTCGCCAGACTTGTGGTCACTGAGCTTCACACAGTTAATTAACACAAACAACAATGGGTGAAAAGACTCTTAGAGCCACACTAGACTTATTTACAATAAACACATTATAGCATTTAACAGTACAAGTCCCAACAGAATGAATCCATTGAAAATCCAGGGCCCATAATCAAAAGGCAACAGGCTTGCATACAGTCCTCTCCAACAGCCTCTGTCCCGGCTAGGTCTGTGACAGTGCCTCTAATAGAGGGTGCCCCCTTATAGACCACTTGAGGTCTAGGAGGGAGGATGGTATTGAAAGTAGAATCACTCATAAGGATGTGCCAATGCTTTTTAATCATCTGACCTACCTTCCTATGCTGGATAGAATAGGTTGTGATAAAAGAAGCAGATGGTGCCCTATCGGTATCGGGCCTCTTCTCTTTGAGTAATTCACTTCTATTGATAGATAATACCTCCTCTAGTGTGTTGCTAAGGTGTGAGTTTGAATAACCTTTCTCCAGAAAACGTTTGGTCAGGACATCCGCCTGCATCAAAAATTCACTTCTATCAGAGCAGTTATGCCTTAGACGAATATACTGGCTTTTAGGCACCGACTTAATCCAAGCCTCATGGTGGCAGCTGTTAGTGGGGATATATGTATTACGGTCGGTGCTTTTGATGTAGGTAGCAGTGGGGAACTGACCATCTTTTATCCGAATGGTGAGATCTAAGAAATGGATCTCATGCTGGCTAGCTTCGTAATTGAGGAAAATACCCCTGGTGTTAATATTCAATTCCCCAAGGAAGGAATCCAAATCAGACCTGTCTCCATCCCATAGGAGGAGGATGTTGTCTATGTACCTAGCCCACAGGACCACCTCGGGTCTCTGTTGGGCATAGACGACATCCTCCTCCCAGAGGGCCATAAAGAGGTTAGCCAGGCTGGGGGCATATTTAGCCCCCATGGCAACCCCTCTATCTTGCTTATAGAATTGGCCTCCAAACCAAAAATAGCTCCAAGAGGCAGCAAATTGAAGCAACTCTAAAATAAAGAAGATTTGTTCATCCACTAGTCCAGAGTCCCGTCTGAGAAAGTATTCAACTGCAAACAGACCAAGATTGTGTGGTATAACAGTATAGAGAATAAAGCACCTACCTGCAACCACAGGCTTTCTTTCCACTATTATTTGCTAATTCTGACCAGAAATGATTGCTGTTCATATTTCCCTGTCCTTTTAACTTCATCAGGTGGAATCTGATGATCAGGATCAGTACATTTTTCTGTTGACCATGTTTAGTAATTGCTATTAAATCATAGCCAATATTTATGCACCCAACTCACATCAGAAAAACTTTTATAAATCTCTTATGGGCAAGCTCCAGCAATTCCCTCTGGACCGCTTAATTATTTGTGGCAATTTTAATTATCTTGTAGACCCTTCCCTGGACACCTCTAATACATCTAGAAAATGACCCTCAGCTTTATCTTCTTTTTATGAGCTCTGGGGATTTATATGATCCCTGGCACAGACTGCTCAAAAGTGAGAGAGAATACATGTTTTACTCTCATACTCAGAAATGGTCTTCCAGGAACAATTTCTTTCTAACTAGTAAACTTACATTGCATTCTATTGTATCTGCCAAAGTCCACCTTATAACCCAGTTGGATCATGTGTCAGCCTCTATCAGAATCATTGTTTCCTCTAGTGAGAAATTGCACATCCTATGGTGCCTTAATGCATCTCTCCTGACTAATCCTATGTGTCAGGAACAGATCGAATCTAAATTGAACAATTTTTTTCAAATCGACACTGATTTAGTTTCTAACCCTGTTGTTCTTTGGAATGCTCACAAATATTATCTTAGAGGTCTATTGGTAAAATCTGGTGCCCATGAAAAGAAAAAAAACACAGTGCTGCTATCTTAATGAATTATGTATGTTGGAATAGCGCAATAATCTCCACCCCAACTCTCTTTATGAGTCTAAAATTCGTAAACTCAGATTAAAACTGCCCACTCTTCTCCACATATCCTCAATTTCTATATCAAAAGACTACGCACCACATTGTACCCTCAAGGCAATAAACCCAGTTTTCTCCTGGCCAAACAATATAAGTGTAGAAGGTTACAGTCTAAGATTTCTTATTTTACCTCTGTCACTGAGCATAAAATACTTAATCCCAAAGACATTGCTAACTGGTTTAGTGACTTTTACTCCTCACTCTACAATATAAACAGTGTCGCTTCTGATCTCTTTCCAACTTCTAAAATTATCCACCAGTTCTTTCAACTATACACCTCCCAACCTTGACACAGGACCAAATTGATACCCTATCATCAGAATTTAATAGACATGTGCAGAATTAAAAAATGTGTTTTGTTTCATTTTGAGTCATTATTTACATAAATTTGTTTAGTTAAATTCATTTATTCCGCTTAATTCATTTTCAAATTTTCAAATTTTAATTCGGATCAATTCAAAAAGTTTTAGAATCAATTTCTAATTCAAAAAGTTTTCTAATTCAAATAGTTTTCGAATTTCCAAAGAGAATAAAATAGAATAGAGAATAAAGGAATAGAATAAAAAAATAGAATAGAAAAGAATAGAATAGAGTAAAACAGAACAAAATAGGATAGTAAATTAAAAATATAATAAAACAGAATGAAATAAAAAATATATAATTAAATAAAAAGATTATGACCATCTTCAGAAATGTAAATACAATTGAAAAAAAAAAAAAAATAAAAAAAAAAAAATAGACTAGAATAGAAATAATATAACCATTTTCCCAAAATTCAAATAGAATCAATTTGAATAGAATAAAAAAGAATAGAGTAGACTGGAATAGAAAATAACACAATAGTATAGAAAAAACAACAGAATAGAATAGAATGAATATAACTATCTTCCTATTCTAATCTATTCTCGTTTCAATATTTTTTTTATTTTCAAAAGTAAAGGGAAAAGGGACGTAGGGAAAACATTACATGTCATTGCTATAATTTGAGACAGCAAAATACAGATGACCATCAAGGTCGCATTGTGTACAACTTAATGAGGCTTTGGTGTACATGACATTGTAGTATAATATGAACAAAATCAGTCAAGAACTTTGAGCAAGGTAAACACAGGAGAGCAATAGATCGGATTTAGATTAGATTATATGCGAAAGTGGGAGGGAGAGGTCAGCCACCCCAATTGGGTACATACTGTGGCGGAACTCCTCCACCCCCAACATCCCTCCAACTAGAGAATGTAAAGTGTCCACTATCTAGGAGGAAGGGTGGTGGAATTAACCAAGGCTATCAGATCTATGTTCACCGCAGTATATGATTGAACTGTTTCGGTATCTACTGATTTTTAACTAGTAACTTCATAAACTGTTTAACATTCGCATCTGCATAAGTAAATATGGAAACAAATGAAATAGAAAACTGGGGATCAGGGCGCCTATGAGGCTGTTCTGGCTTGGGCCAGGAACGGGGACCGACTCAGGAGGATTCCCGTCCGAGGTCCAGGCCATAAACCTTCGATTACAGGCCAAAGCCTAATACCATCAATAAAGAGGGAAAGTGAGGTGAGAAAGGGAGGAGAAAAGTATAGAGAAGAGAAAAGGGGGGTTGTAGAGAGAAGGAGATAAGGGTTGAGAGAGATGCGTAGGAGTCGGCTGGGGGCCAGAGGCACGTCAATGTGTAAAAGCTCTGGGGAAGGGTCAAAGCGTGACCCCAATGTACGTCGCCCAAGGTTCCCAAATTTGTTGGAATTTAGCTGAGCGTTCCAGGATCACACTTGCCATTTTTTCTTGGTTCATAATCCAGGAAATCTTTCTTTTGGCTAGTAGTGTGGAGACTGTTGTTTTTTTCCATGCTTTAGCTAGGGTGAGCTTGGCTCCTAGAATGATAAAGAAGATGAGGTGTTGTGTCATCCTGGAAACTTCTCTTACTGGGAAATTGAGGAGTGCCACTAGAGGAGACATTTGAATAGGTCTTTCGGCTATCCTACTAATCCAAGTGAAGATCTTGTGCCAGAATTGTCTGATTCTGGGGCAGGTCCACCATGTGTGGAGCATATCGCCCTTAAGGCCACATCCCCGAAAACAGAGGGGGGACGCTGAAGAGTAAAAGCGAGCTATTTTGGAGGGAACCAAGTACCATCTGGTTAGCACTTTCAGGCTACTCTCCAGGAGCCCAGAGTTTAGGATGCCTTTGTAAGATTGGAAAAAGTTTCTGTGCCAGGTTTCCAGTTGCCAGCTTTGAGATAGATCCTCTTCCCAGGCTAGCATGTAAGGTGCCTTGGAATGCGCAGAGGATAAGCCCTGTAAATCACTGAAATGCCCCCCCCTCTGCTTGCTGGCCTGTCCACTCCAAAGTTCATAAGGAGTCATTTGGGTTCCATTCGGGAGTGATCTACACTTATTGTGTAAGTAGCTTGATATTTGGGAGAATCTAAATAGTTCAGACTGTGGCATATCTAGATTGCTGACACAAAAAGCTTTAGAGAGTGGGCCTAATGGTCTAAGGAAGTGTCCTATTCTGTACATCCCTTTGTCGAGCCACCATTTAAAGTCAGAAATGTGGAGACCTGGGGGGAATTCGGGATTGTTAAATAAATGCTGTAATGGTGCCATGGGAGATGTTAATCTTTTGTTGCTTTTCAATCTGTCCCATAATGCAAAGGAGTGTGACAACGTTGGGGAAAGAATGGAGGGTCTGAGTTTTCTTGGGCTCCAGAGGAGGAAGTCCAGAGTGTGGAGGGGGATCGCTTGTCTCTCTATGTGGACCCAGTCAGGTTGTTCCCATCTAGAGTAGACTGTGGATAGCTGGGCTAATTGTGCTGATTGTAAGTACCAGACTAGGTTCGGTAATTCCATGCCGCCTTCTGACCTAGGTCTAAACAGGATCGCTTTGGAGAATCTGTGACACCCTTTACCCCATACGTATTTAACAATGTTGGCTTGGAAGCGTTTTAGGCGGTTATTATCGATCGATATTGGAAGAGCTCTAAAATAGTATAGGATGCGGGGGAGTAGGGTCATTTTGATCGTGTTGATTCTGCCTAGCCAGGTCAGGGACAGCCTGGACCAATGTGAGAGGTCCTCCTCCAGTTTTTTGTAGAGAGGAGGAAAGTTAGCTTGATACAGGAGTTCTGTTTTAGGAGTTAGCTGTATACCTAAGTAAGGGATGGACGAGTCACTCCATGAGAACCGGAAGCTGTCCCTGAGTCTGGCCATGAGAGGTTCTGGTATATTAATATTTAGCGCCTGGGATTTGTCGTAATTGACCCTGAGGCCCGAGATCTTTCCAAAGTCATCCAGGAGACGACATATATTAGGAAGTGAAGTGAGCGGGGATGATACAAATAGTAAGATGTCATCCGCAAATAATGCACATTTATGGCATCGGGAACCACTTTGAATACCTTGAATGTTCGGATTGTTTCTGATGGCTATCGCCAGGGACTCAATCACTATGGCGAAGATCAACGGGGAGAGTGGGCACCCCTGTCTTGTACCTCTAGCTATGGGGAAGGAGTCTGAGTAAAACCCTTGCAGACGCACCTGAGCTGAAGGAGCTGAGTACAACGCGTGAATGATATTGAGGAAGGAGTCCCCAAAACCCCATTTTTGTAGTAGATGGAATATGTAGAGCCATTGGATAGCGTCAAATGCTTTTTGTAGGTCCAGAGAGAGTAAACAACCCTGTCTGGATGGGCCCCCATCCCAGTTATAATTAATAAGTAATACTATATCAATTGCTCTGCGAATTTGATCGGGACCCTGCCTTCCTGGTATGAAGCCCACTTGGTCTTTATTAATGTATAAGCTAATGAAGGAGGCCAGGCGGTCTGCAAGGATCTTGGTCAGGATCTTCAAATCATTGTTAATGAGAGATATTGGTCTGTAGTTGCTGACTGAGTTTGTGTCTTTATCTGGCTTAGGGAGGACCGTGATATAAGCCGTGTTTAGAGAGGTGTCAAGTGTATCCCCCTTCCTAAGAGCATTGAAGAATCTAGCCATATAAGGGGCGAGCAAAGTAGAGAATGACTTGTAATATGGTACGGAGAAACCATCAAGGCCAGGGGCCGATTGTGATTTCAGGTTTTTAATGACCGCGCAGATTTCCTCAGCTGAAATAGGGGAGTCTAGTTTCAAGCGGTGTCTTGTTTCTAAGTTAGGGATCTGTATGTTATTGAGGAAGGAGTCCATTGCCTCTGGAGAAGGGCTGATTCCACTACTGTATAAGGATTGATAAAAGGTTTGGAATTCCCCCATGATCCGTTGAGGGTTTTGGGACAGAGTGCCACCGTGAATCCTGATCTTCGGTAAGGCCGGAGATCTGAATTTCGGGGATAATTTGCCTGCAAGCATGAGACCTATTCGATCGCTGTTACTATAGAATCTGTTTCTGTTCCACCAAAGCCATTTTTCAGCCTTGGTAGTTAAGGTGAGGTTTAAGGCCGTGCGTGCTGCGTCTAATTGAGTGATAGGAACAGCATATCGATCTGCTTTGTGTCGTTTAATCAAGGCTGTGTACTCCCTATCCAGCTTTTCTATGTCAGCTTTGTTTTCCTTATTAATTTGGGAGGCTAGTTGGATCAGGTGACCTCTTATTACTGCCTTGTGGGCCGCCCAGAGGCAAGAGGGACTAGTGTCTGGTGTATCATTATTGAGAAAATAGTTGCGAATGTTAGTTTCGATTTCTTTCGTTCTGATCGGGTCACTCAGGATGGACTCATTGAGCCTCCATCGCCGGACAGGTTTATGTCCCCCCGGGCGCTGAATTACAAGGACCACCAACGAGTGATCCGACCAGACTACATCTTTGATAAGTGCCTTGTTCGTTAGTGGAACGGATGCAGAGGTTATTAGGATGTGGTCGATTCTCGCAAAAGACCTATGGGGGTTAGAGAAGTGCGTGAAGTCTCGCAGCGTGGGATTCACTTCCCTCCATATGTCAATGAGGCCCTGCTGGAATATAAGTTTGGCTATGCATAGGCTCTGTTTCGTTGGTCTAGTGAGGCGTCTGCCTGGGGGTCGAGACTTGTCCATCCCCTGGTCAAAGGCCGAGTTAGAATCGCCTCCATAAATCACTGTGCCCTCCAATAGTGGCGTTAGTGTTGCGAACATAGTTTGGAAGAAGGCATACTGGCCCCTGTTGGGGGCATAATACGAGATTAGAGAGTATAGTTGGTCATCTAAGTCCCCCACTAAGAGGATGAAGCGCCCATCAGGGTCCCTGAATTCAGATTTGGGTGTAAATTTGCATTTTTTAGAAATGAAAATACCCACCCCCTTTGTTTTATTCTCAGCATTGGCAAGTTTAAAGAATGGGAATTTGGAGTGGATGAAGGAGGGGTTGAAACTTCTGGGAAAGTGAGTTTCCTGCATAAGGATCACGTCTGCTTTTTGGAGGTGTAGATATTGGAAGACTTTGCGCCTTTTGGACGGGGAGTTCAGGCCTTGAGCATTATGGGACACTATTTTAAGTGGTGTATTAACTGGTGTGTCTTTAGCCATCGAGCAGAGGTAGGAGCAGAGCTGGGCAATTCACAGCACTCACCAACTGGTAACCACAGGGTCCAAGGCATCTCAAATGACAGGCCGAGCGTGGTGAGGGCATCAGATGATGTTCGAGGTGGACTCCCCAGTCGACTCCTGTGGCAAAAACTATGTTAGAGTAAGTGTGGGAAAGGGGAAAGAAAAGGCAAAGAGGAAAGACAGGGAGCAAGGGAGATCCCCGGAGAATGGAGGGGACAGGGTCCTCCATCAGAAGGTGTGAGTCACAAAAGAATCCCTCCAAGGGGTAGGGAATTACCCTGTCCAGTGGCATTTGGGATACCAAATCCACTAGACAGAAAGGGGGGCAAGAACACCACCCCAGCAGATGGACCGCCTAATATGGTAATTAAAATATCAGTCTTGAAGTAGGCACTTGAACCTACAGATACACTTTAACCCCCATAAAAATATGCTTTCACATGAAGAGAAGCCCGGGTGAGAAAGTGTACTGACCAGCAAACTATTAATATAACTAAAAAAAAACAAATAATAAAATCATGTGGATGAACCTGGAGTAATAAGAACTATCAGGGATTACGCCCATCCAGCCTGGGAGAAGCCCTACTGGGGGATCCCCCAGATTCAGCATAGCTGATAAAGGGATGTTCCCATGGGCCATCTGGATAGACGGTTACTTGCCCTCCCTCCTCCCCACCTGAATCAACTAAAAGCTATGGTGAAGTAAATCAAAGACCGTGTATCATGAGAAACGGGAGACAACAGTGTCTCCGAGAGTTGTGTCCCCTGAGATCGCCTCGAAAGAGGCGTGAGGGTGTCCCAAAATGACACTCATCTCAGGGGTCACAAATGTGGAGGTTCCCATCCCTCAGCCAACATCTGAAGGGTGGGGAAGAGGAAGGAGACAAAATAAAAGAAAAAACAAAAAAAAAGTCAGTGGACGTCAAAGGTATGATATGCTGTGGGCAAAGAAAGGACTGAGAGTCATGGAGGGTTAGTTTCCTTGGACTTCTTGGTTCTTGCCTTCTCCCAAACCGGATTCAGAGGACTCGTGGGCAAATGTCTTTTAGCTGAGTTGGGTTGGGATCCTGTTTGGTGGGCAGTCGGGTCTTGGTTGATGAAGCCTAATTGTAGGAAAAGCTTTTCTCCTTCCTGTAGGGAGCCGAAGGTATACGCCTTGCCTTTGTGGAGCAGTTTAAGTTGAAATGGGAAAAGCCACCAGTATTTGATTTCTTTATCCATCAGGATTTGAAGCAGTGGTTTTAGGGTTCTCCTTTTTTGTATAGTTGACGGTGAGAGGTCAGCAAATATTTGCAGATGGTGCCCCTGAAACATTATTTCAGACATGGATCTTGATTTCCTCATCACCTCTTCTTTGATAGCGAAAAAGTGAGGTTTTACCACGACGTCACGGGGGAGACCGTCTGCTCTGGGGGGCCGGAGGGCTCTGTGGGCTCGGTCCAGTTCAAGTCTGTGTTGTGGAGTCTCTGGCAGTAATCCCTGAATGAATGATTTTATAGTTTCAGGGATATCCTTGTAGGATTCAGGGAGCCCCCTGACCCTAAAGTTGTACCGTCGATTACGGTTTTCAAGGTCATCAATTTTAGCATTAGCAGTTTCTAGTTGTTCCTGCAAGGTCTGGATACAGGCAGTATTTTGGTTTGTTCTGGAAATAGTGAAGTCCAGATTAGATTCAATGATTTCCATGCGATTTCCAATGTTCTGGAGATCTGCTTTAATGTCACTTGTTATTTTGTGTGCGGTATTATGAAGGCCTCTGTCTAGTAGTTCCGCAAATTTAGTGTATAAGTCCGCCACTGAGACCGGCTGGAGCAGGCCTGGATCCCCCTGCTGTGTTAGCTGGTGAGACTGGGGAGGGCCTGCATCCATCGGGGAGAGCCCCAGACCCGCTAGGTTGTGGTCTAGGAGGGATGCTGTGGATGCTGGGGAGGCTGGATTCGAGGGAATAATGCCCGCAAAAGATTCTGGCTGAAGCAGGGAGGGGGATGCCTCGCATGAGGTATATGGCTTGTAGGCCGCAGAGGAGCTGTGAGGAGAGGTCGCCATCTTGGCCGTCTCGGCCTGCGGTAAAATGGCTTCAAAAGCCGGCTTCAGGTTCCTTCTTACCGCTCCAGAGTACATCAGGGAAGTCCCCGGTGGTTCAGGTGACTGTGTGGGTGAACTCCAGGGTTCGATCGCTGGTCCAAGTGCCGCTAATTCGGTCCGGTCTGCTGAGGCGGGACGGAGCTCCCGGACTAGGCGTCCATCTTAGGTGCCTCCGCGCATGCGCCTCCCTATTCTAATCTATTCTTTTCTATTCTATTCAAATTCAGATTGATTCTATTTGAATTTTGGGAAATGGTTATATTCTTTCTATTCTATTTTTTTTTGTTATTCTTTTCTTTTCTATTCTATTATAGTCTATTATAGTCTATTATATTCTATTCTTTTTTTCTATTCTATTCTTATCTATTCTATTAATTTCTTATGTATTCAAATTCAGATGTATTCTATTTGGAATTCAAGTTTCAGAAGATGGTTATATGTTTTTCTATTCTATTTGTTTCTATTATAATATAGTCTATTCTGTTCTTTTATTTACTATTCTATTTTGTTCTGTTTTACTCTATTATATTATATTCTTTTATTTTCTGTTATATTCTTTTCTATTCTATTATATTCTCTTTGGAAATTTGAAAAACTAATCGAATTTGAAAAGTATTCGAAAAGTATTCAAAAACGATTAGATTTCAAATTTTGTCTGAATTTTTTTTCCGTTATTTTGGATTCATTTAAATTCGGTACTATTGTAATTCAGAAGTTTGGATACATCCGAATTTTCAAAAAACAAAAATTTGTCCGAATTTCAATTCATAACTAAACAGAATTTAAGGATTGTGACAGGGCAAGCCTCTGTCACTTTGGAGTTGTTTAGAAAAAGGACACAGGGTTTGCACTTTTGCAGAGTGCAGGACTACTGAGCTTTACTTTTGAGTGGAGAAAACTGCTTTTGTAGATTTCTCCAGATTTTGGTATGTCCAGATAGGGCTTCATAGTGTGGACATCTTAAAGTACCTTGGGACGGAAGAAATTGCTAACTTAGTGTCCGAGTATTGTGGACCACCAGCAGGGTGTGTGCCTAGGTGCACATATTATAATGATGGTCTGGTGAGAATTGCAAATGTAGGTGGAGTAGGTTTTGATGAAGGAGCAGTTGCTGCAGCCAGGAGGGAGGTGTTCTCCTGTTTAGGAACCAAGGCAATATCTTCACAATGGCACTCCATGTGGGACAGGTTCTAGGTCAGTGGACTGAGAGTTGGGCCAGCTGACAGAGTCTGGGAGACTATAGCTGAGACAACTGGGAGAGAGTCTTGGGGACTAAAGGAAACCATGAATCACGGAGAAGTGGGAATGCCTTGGGTGTCAGGAGAACCCCTTCCTAGAGGCCAGAGGTGGGTCTGCACAGCATGGTACTGTGACTGCGACTGAGAGAGCCTTAAGAGTGTCTCTGCATTTTCCATTGTGTATATTTTGCTGGAGAAGACCCCCTGCATGGAAAACTTTATGTTGGACTTTTGTTTTGTCTTCTGTCGTTTTTAACCACTTCCATACCAGACACTTTCCCCCCTTCCTGCCCAGGACAATTTTTAGCTTTCATCACTGTCACACTTTGAATGACAATTGCGCGGTCATGCAACACTGTACCCAAACTAAATTTTTATCATTTTCTTCCCACAAATAGATCTTTCTTTTGGTGGTATTTTATCACCTGCGTTTTTTATTTTTTGTGCTATAAACAAAAAAAGACCGACAATTAAAAAAAAAACTGATGGGCACTGATAGGCGGCACTGATAGGCGGCACTGATGGACACTGATAGGTGGCACTGGATAGGCAGCACTGATGAGGAGCTACTGACAGGCATTACTGAGTGGCACTGATTGGCACTTTTTTGGACACTGATTGTTAATGTTGTGGGCACTGATCGACACTGTTGTGGGCACTAAACTGCACTGTTGTGGGCACTGACAGGCGTTTATGGGGACAGGCTGGCAGGTGTTGGGCACTGATTGGCAGTTGATGGCCACCTTTTGATGGGGCTGTGCTGATATTCAATGTGCTGATTCTCAGCACAGATCCCTCCTCCGATCGGCGGCTCTCCCTGTCAGCGAGAACTGAGGAAAGCCATTTACCGGCACTTCCTGGTTCACACAAAGATCTCTCCCTCTGTCAGAGGCTTCATACCATGATCGGAGTTTCAGTGCGTCAGACTGACACGGGACCTCTGATCGCAGCGCTGCGTGCCGGCCATGTTGTCCTGATCAGGTCATATGACGTCCTGTCAGGATATCACAGCCACTTTTGCCGCCCGCTATGTAGCAGAATGACGGCGGCAGTGGTTAATAAAAGTGGACTGCCAGGCCCTTAAACACAGTTCCATCTGGCATGGACTTCACTAAACACATTTACCACTGAGCTAATGATTCCCCAGGCCACAACCGGGGCTTGGATGAGGGCAAAAAGACAGTGGAAATTCAAATTTTGGCTACAGCAGTGAGTTTGTGTCAGGAATAGTTGATGGAGTGTGAAAGTGCAGCCAGACAAAAGGCATTGCATGCTGTACCTGTGAAAGGAAAGGTTCTGCTGTGAACTGTGTAACAATTTGCTATGCATGACTGCAACAATGGGGAGGTTGAAGAGGACTCTGGCTCAGAGCCTTTGGTAGAGCAGACAGGAGGCACAGGAGTACAGAGTGGCATGTGTGCCTGTTGGTCAAGCAGGGCTGGCAGACTCCCTGGATAAAGCAGGGGAAGCCTGTCAATAGACCACAGCGGAGCAGGTGTGAAACATTAATGCCAGGGAGCAGCAGACAGGAGCAGGCTGGCACTGGTGACAGCAGACAGGTACAGGCTGGAAATAGACAGGCAGTGAGCAGGTGCCAGAGGAATATGGGCAGAGGCTCACAGCAGTCCAGCAGCAATGAGGACAGAGGCAGAGACAGACGAACCAGGTCATACACAGGCAGATGGATAGGGTGCAGATGCACAAGCAGGAGTGAAGTCAGGATACAGGCCAAGTCGGTAACAGATCTATGGAGCAACAGCAAGGGGCACAGGCAGAATCGAGTAGTCAAGTCAAGCCAGGTCGGTAACAAAAGCCATATGCACAGGAACACCGTAGACAAGACAGCACTGAAGCATAGCACGTGCTCACTTTAAATAGCCCACTTGGCCGCAATGTGAGCAGCAGATGTGCACGTGTGTGTTGCGTCTGATATAAAATATACGATTCTTCTATAAGACTGTGATGAAAACTAGTCTGAATGCTATTCTAACAGAGATCAGGTTTGTCTGAGGATGTTTCTCAAACGAATGCCTTGATAACAATGGGAACTGTTGACAGTTGGAAGTTTGATTGTTTTGTAACCATTGTCAACAAACTGGTAAACAAAAGCCCAAATAAAAGGAGCAGTAGAGACCGATAGTGCAGCCCACTCAACATGGATTAACATCGAAGGACACTCGAATCTGTAATCAGCGAACAAAAAGGTGTCTGTTCTCCAGGAGCAACATGTCAGGGCTGGGCTAATTGCCAGCATCCATCTCTCTCCACAGTTACCCAGCTGTTGATGATCCTGCTTGTCAGTCCTGCCTAATTAAGCCGTTCAGTCCAGAGGAGCTCTGCCTTCGCCTTGGTCACATCACAAGAAATTCTCCTGCATTCCTGTTTAAAGATTGGCTTTGCTGACATTCCTTCTGGCTACAGATCCTGTTTGCTGTTCCACTACTTGGATCCCTGACTCCTGGCTTGGCTGACTATCCGTTCCGGTTACTGAACTTTGGCTATGTTTTGACTACGTCGGTTCATTGTTTACTTTTATTATTAAACAAGTGTGATTTAACTGTACTTCTGTCTCGGTCTGATTTCATGTTTTCTGACACAACGGAGATCATGAACACAGTAATTGGAGCTGTTTATTTGATAGGCATTTTGCTTGATATAGATATCTGTTAGTCTTGTACTGTATTCCTAATATTGTAATAGTTTTGTATGTACAGCATTTTTGTTTAGTAAAAGCACAATTACACACTGCAGAGGTCTCACCTTCCTTGCTTATACCACAAAGTGACCTTGCTAGATAGACGCAAGCAAAACATTGGGGGCTTGTGCCGTGATCTGTGCTATAATTCAACTGAAGCAGACCTGTTTTTTCTGTGGTGTGTTGTGTAGTTTGTGCTAGGTAAAAATGCTCCTTAAGCTGTTTAGGAAAAGCAAGGCTGCAGAGGGTTCTGGTGGCCAGAAGGAAGTGTGCAGCTTACCTATCTGGGCCAGAGACAATGAGTGGGAGCCTCTTGCTAAAGAATTTGTAAAGTATGCCACTCCCTTGAATATGACTTGGGGGCGCATGCGCAGCACGATGAGAGACGTATGCAGCTAGAATGGAAGCAGCTCATCAGTCCTGCCTACTTAAGCAGTCCAGTCTAGAGGAGCTCTGCCTGTGCTTGGTCAACATCACAAGAAACATCTCATGCAATACTGTTTAAAGACTGGCTTTGCTGACATCCCTTCTGGCTCCAGGTCCTGCTTGCTGTTCCATTACTTTGATCCCTGACTTCTGGCTTGGCTGACTATCCATTCTGGTTACTGAACTTTGGCTATGTTTTGACTACATTTGTTCTTTTTACTTTTATTTTTAAACATTTTTTTTAACATGTGATTTAACTGTACTTCTGTCTCGGTCTGATTTCATGGTTTCTGACAACAAATCCTCTTGCCTGTCTATTCCCCAACAAAGCACAAGCTTCATTCTTTTAACATTTTTTTTACAACATTAGACCATTATCTCTCCCCACATTTAATAGTGGGGGATACTTAAACCTCACAGCACACCCATGTTTGGATAGAAGCAAAGTTACTCCCTCCTCCAAGGCTTTCCCTAAATCAATCACAAGTAGTTTGGGCTCATTACAACTAATAGATGCATGGCGAGCACATAACACAGGCTCCAGATCCTACACCTTTTATTCAAACCCACATGACAGCTACGCACATCTTGATTACATATTTTGTACCTCAATGGTTTTAGCAAATCCGACTAAAGCAGATATACATGTCTGCCCCTGGTCAGATCACCATATAGTAGTCATCTCAGTTTCCTTGCTGAAAGTGTGAAGAAATGTGATGTAGATAATAATAATCTGAAAATGTCTATTTTCTTATGTGCATACATATTTTTCTCCTTACTCATTATATAAGTATACAGATTTGCTCTGTTCCTATATTTTCTCAAAATGGCGGGTACCCCCTACATCCCACACATCAGAAGAACGCGGAACTGAAGATAAAACCAAGGACAGCCAAACCTCGTTATGAAGATTCTCCATCTTCTTTTCTATCTTAACCAATGAGATGTACCTATTAGACTAACATAGAAATGACGTATTTGTGTGTATAAAACATTAGCACCGCCTTGAATAAATTAGAGGTGTAAAAAGTAACGGTGCTGAGCGTGTCTCAGAGTGTTTACTTTTATATGCATGCATAGCCACACTTTCCAATTAGAGACAGAAGCAGATAACCTTGGGCTCGATTGGAGCTCTTAATCATTTCTCCAACAGATGGTACAGTCGAAGCCATACCGCGATAAGGATTCGAGCGTTAATTGAAAGATGAGAGGGGGGGTTTGCGCAGCCCTAACAGTACCGGTAAGTTGATTTATACTCTTACCACTGTACGACTTTCTTATCTTTCGGTTGACCGCTGGATTCTGTCGGTATGCTGAGACTGTCTTAGAGGCATGTATTTCCTCGCCTGAGGTTGTTTTAACGAACCTGCCAATGGGTTTCTGCTGTCTGTATTTGTTCACTGTCTGCCATTCTTTGGGCTACGAAACTCAGCAGTCTAAAAGTGCTACATGTGTGTTCTCATCTCCAGACGAGCTGTCGGCCTCTGGAGTGATATGGGTTATTGTAGCAGACGGTTATAGGACGGGTTACTCAAGGGTTTGTCGGACCTTTGAGGGATATCTCAGCTGCTGGAGCCCCCCGCAGTCTGAAAGCGTTACAGAAGTCTCACCCCCAGACGAGCTGTCTGTAATGACGACCTTTAACTGGGTTATAAGGGGAGTTGTCTGCCCCTGAGGTTATCTAAGCCTGCTGAAATTTTGCAGTTCGAAGAGTGGCAGGTGTAATGTCCTGTTGTGAGTGTATTTGTGGTTCACTGTTTGCTATACACTAGAGGGGTTGGGTTGGGGACTGGTTAAGGTTGGGGGGGGGCTGCCCGGGGGATCTGTTGGGTCGCGGGCCGTAGCTCCCCATTACCCCTGATGTGTTTGTTCTTGTTCTGAGATTAACCGTACATTACAGGGTTATAGCAGACAGTAGCAGCTAGGAGTGCAGCCTTATGTGCCCCCACCCAAGGAATTTGTTGATAAGGAGCACTGAGAAGAATATTAACCTCTTAGTTGTACGTATTCTCCTCTCAAGCCGTTAGCCGAGAAACAGAGAGTGAAAAGAATGTGATATTGTAAAGAAAGTGATATTGTAAAGAAAGTGATATTGTAAAGAATGTGATATTGTGAAGAGAAGAAGATGTTGAAATAGTTAACAAAGTTGAACAAAGTGGCGAAAGTTATGTTGCTAAAGAAACAGGGAGAAAAATCCTGTGTGATAAAGAAAATTGGATAAAGGAAGTTAAGAAAGATGGCAATTGTATTATGTATGTGTATCACAGAGCTGATGATATGTTGGAACTTGAAACAAAAGGAGGGGAGGGACAGCACTGCCCTCCGTCTAACAACCACTCCTTTCTCACCACCCAAGCACAACCCACTGTGACAACTCAGCCCGGCGGCCATCTTAGTGCACCCATGCCTTCACTTTCTACCCAGCCCAGTGCACTTCCTGCCGGCGGCCATCTTGGTACACCCAGTAAGCTTAAACAGCCTGTACCCAGCCCTCCCTGTTTTAAACCAGGATGGTTCATACCACACACCTGTCTTCCCCAATACGGGAGCATCACATTTCCAGGCCGGATATGTTAATGATGAAGAAGCATCTGAGTGGGAAGCCCAACAGCAGGCAGCAAGGCCACCCACTGATTTAACCCCCAATCCGGCTCCAGACTCTCAGTTCCGAGAGGATCTCAAACACATGCTGGCAACCGTAAGGAACAGTGCTTCTTGCCAGCCCCCGCCCCAACAACAGTCTTGGTTACCAGAAGGGGCACCAGTGATGTATGTCTCTTTTACTCCATCACAAGCAGAGGCCTTAGTGACAAGTCTGCCTGACCCAGAGAAGCAGCCAATTCCCTTCTACCACAGGATAGTGCAGATACAAGACACTTACTCAGCTGCCTGGAGAGACTTGATCAGCCTATGCCAAATCAAAGCAGGACATGTCTTTTGGCCAGTCATGCAGTTGGCCTTCAATGATGCCTGCCTGACAAGTGCCACTTCCTACACCTCAGGCGTGGAGTTCTGTGCACAACTCCACGACTGGGCAAAGGAGAAGTTTACGGATCAGACCACCACAATCCAAGATATTACCCAAGGTAAAGGGGTGTCTGAAGAAGTATCATGCTAGACTCGTACCGGCCTTTGATGATCTGAGTTTCTCCCACTATGAAAAGAGACACACACGTTTCCTGCGTAGGAATGGATGGGGTGCCCCGCTCCAGTCCACTTACTGAGCCACTCCAAGTGGGGACATTTCCTGATTTGCTTGCCAGATTTGTGGTGTCCTCTACATGTCCCTTGAATATACTAGGAGCTGATGTGTTGTCCGGACTACAGGCCTCAATGAGGACACGCCCGAAGAGGGGATGAAGTTACATACTCCCCTATCTTTAGAAGACTCATCTGCTTTGTGTTCTCTGCCTCTCCTGATGACACTCAATGAAGCAAAAACTTCAAGCTCAATACTGCAGGAAGTACTTGACAGAATCCCTGCGTGCCTATGGTCCACAGGACCGGAAGACAACGGTCACTTAAAAGGTGCCACCAGTTTCAGTCAAGCTAAAAGAGGGCGCATCATTGCCCCGGAAACCACAATAACCCCAAGAAGAGAACCCCTAAAAGAGAACCAGGTACCTGCGGTGGATGCCTTTGATTGCAAAGTACCTCACAGAGGTGGACCTTATAAACGCTGTCTTCAGTGTCCACCCTCACCCCTCCTGATGGTACCTTTTTGCATTCATCCATGGAAAGAAACGGAAACATACCTAAACAGTTGTGCCACAAGGGGCACAGAACTTTCCAAGCCAGTTTGCAAAAGCTATGGCTATCATCCTTGACATATGACAAGAGGAACACCCGGAAGTGATTCTCTTCCAACATGTTGATGACCTCCTCCTTTGTGCAGCTGACTTACCCCCTGTTGAAGTCACCTCAGAAAGCCTGTTGTGCTATCTTGTCAACCAGGGGTGCAAAGCCTCAGAGCCCAAATTGCAGTGGTGCTCAACACCTGTCATTTTCCTTGGACACCGTTTGTCCCATGGGACAAGACACCCCACGGAAGACAGGGTGCAAGTAATCTGATATCCCACTGCCACAAGTTCAGAAATCCCTTCATGCCTTCCTTGGACTAATTTCCTAGTGCAGAGCATGGATTCCAGAAGCCTTCCTACTGATGCTCTGCAATCAGACCCTTTCAGATGTCTCCTGAAGAAATATCTAAGTTTGAGGCCCTCAAGTGTGCGCCATCCCCAGCGCTAGGGCTTCCAGACTATGACAAAACGCTCAAGCTCTTTGTATCCGAACGTCTGGGACATGCTGCAGGTGTACTCACCCAATCACACGGCATCAGCCTACACCCCATAGGATATTATTCCTGTCGGCTGGATGCAGTAGCAAGAGGAGGCCTATTGTGTCTGCGAGCTGGTTTTGCTGCACAAACCTTGCTTGACAAAACTTTGAACTTGGTCCTCGGACACTGCCTCGTTCTGCTTGCTCCCCATGATGTTGTTGCCATATTCAACCAAGATCCAGCCGAAACACTTGTCCACTACCAGACACTTGAGACTCCTGTGTTCCCTCCTACTGGACAGCATTACACTATTAAGTTGTCAAACACTGAACCCTACCACCCTTCTTCCACTTCTCGAGGGGGGAAAGGAGGAGGAGGAGTAGAGTCTTGACTTGTCACCTCATGACCACACAGGACACGCGGTCACCACTGAAAACACTGTTCTACAAGCTGAAGCCTTACCACCGGTGATGTCTGCACAGGAGGCAGAGCTGTAAGCACTTACTACAGCATGTAAATGGGCAGAGGGAAAAAGAGCCAACATTCATATGGACTCAAGATATGCTTTCAGCATTGCCCATGATAATGGTGTTATCTAGGACAGAGGATTCCTGACGGCTGCAGGAACACCTCTGAAAAATTGATGTCTTGCTTCTCCCAACCCAAGTGACTATTATGAGTAAAAGCACACGACAAACGGCTGCAGGAACACCTGTGAAAAATTGATGCCTTGCTTCTCCCAACCCAAGTGACTATTATGAGTAAAAGCACACGCTTCAAAGGAAGCTCGAGGCAATCATCTAGCCAATTCAGCTGCCAGACAGCTGGTGGTCCACGGGAAGTGGACAGCAGGGTGGTAGAAGAAGACCACCCCGTGCTTACCTTACAGACTTTCCCAGTGGACAGAGTTTATCTAAAAGAACTACAGGAAACAACAAGTCCGGATAAGAAGGAAAGCTGGAAACGGAGAGGAGCAACTCTCAGGAATGGACTATTCGAGTGCAACAAGAAGCCTTGTCTACCCAGGAGTATGTACCCAGCCGTGGTGCAATGGGCACATGGAGCTGCCCACTTGACAAAGACTTTTATGAACTCTCTTATTAACAAGTGTTGCACCAAGAGTTACTCCACTGACCGACAACTTCTGCAGATAATGCATTATCTGCACCAAATGTAACCCAGGATGCACAGAAAAAACACAGAAGAAGCACCTGGCAAAAGCCCTATACCCCATTCCAGAGGATGCAAATTGATCATTCTCAAGTGCCAAGAAGTGGCAGATTCGAAAACGCCCTAGTGGAAGTGGTCATGACTGCCAGGACCACAGCTAAGAAACTACTGAGCGAGATAGTATGTAGATTTAGGGTCCCAGAGGTGATATTGAGAGATCAGGGACCAGCCTTAACAGCAACCCTTACAAAAGAGATTTGGGCAGTACTGGGGGTTCAGTTGGCACCACACATCCCATACCACCCTCAAAGTAGTGGGAAGGTAGAAAGGATGAATGGGACACTAAAAACAGGATGTTAAAGATGGCCCAAGAGACTAACATGAGTTGGCCAGACAGTTAGCCCATTGCCCTGTTCAGTGTCAGACACAACCCCGGGGGAAACATGCACTATCCCCTTATGAAATTTTGTTTGGTTCAGCTCCCAGACTTGGTTGTTACTTTCCACAACAGTTACAGTTGCAGTCTGATGTGTTGACTAATTATGTAACCACTTTATCACGAGAATTAACCTGAATGCATGTCCAGATGTTTTCTTCCATTCCAGATCCTGAATTAGATACAGGAACACACCAACTACTGTCTGGAGATCCTTGAGCCAAGTTATGATGGTCCATTCCAAGTTTTGCTGACCACAGCCACCTCAGTCAAGTTGTCCAGGAAGAACACCTGAATGCACGCTTATCACTGCAGGAGAGCGTGTTTTCGGGTGCTGCATATCCTTTTTCTGTTTGATCTAGAGGGAATCTGCACCAGTGAATGTGCCCTTGCAAAGGTCATTATGCCCCCCCCATATCCTAACCAAAGATACCCCTGATACATACACTGACCCAGCACACAGTCAGAGGAGGAAGCGAGCAGCTCTCTCCGGAAGCTTTGACCCTCATGTGTACATAGTTGCCATAGGGGTTACAAGGGGGGTCCCTGAGGAATTTAAAGCCAGGGGCCAGGTAAAAGCCGGTTTTGAGTCTTTGATCCCCATAACAACTGTCAACAAGAATGTAGATTGGATTAACTACATGTCATGGTTATGCAATAGAGTTTGTCGATCAGCATACCTGTTTCCATGTGTTCATCTCTAGAGACCAGCTGACCCTCACCTGACTGCTTTTGTAACCTCTCCTCTAAGCATGGCCCCACCCCAGGCCCTATCAGGGAACCCTATATTAACCTGTGCACTGCACTGCAAGCCAGCAGTGCTGATCAACCATTGTGTGTTAGCCTCTATGTGTACTTGCTGTGTTTCCTACATCTGATTCCTGTTACCGACTTTGGCCTGTTCCCGACCATCCCTGTTTGCCTGTGACCCTGATGTTCCAGCCTGCTGCCTCCTTCCTCTTCTCCTGTAGTCTACCGTGAGCGTGAGCTGTGAGACCCTGGGTGCCACGACCTGGAGCCAGACTGCAGTGCAGTCCATCCTTACCATTAAAGGCTCTAGTGAACACCTGCTGGCTCTTAGACTCCGCACCCTGGGGAATCTATGCTCTAGTTCCCAGTGGGATCTGTGTCAGTGATCCAGTAGACCTGCTTCCTGAAACTCCCAGGGTTCAATCCACAGCAGTCACCCGTAGGGTCCACTACCTTGCGGTGCACTCCTGATCCCAACGGTGTGCATCTGTCACCCAGCCTCTAGGTGACCTGACACTACACATATTATAACCAACAGAGATTTGTAAATTACACTAAAGATGCCCTCCAGGGAATTGCTGACCAGTTAGCCCCCACTTCCTACATGACATTCCAGGACCGGATGGCCTTAGACATGGTGCTAGCTGGGAAAGGAGGTGTTTTGTAAAATCATAGGAAAAAACGGGAACCTGTTGTACATACATTCCTGATAATATTGGCCCAAATGGTAAGGTTAATCTAGCTATAAAGAAATTAGAAGATCTGTCATTGGAGTTGAAGAAGAACTCAGGTATCACAGACCCATGGGATCAATACTTTAGCTGGATGAGTGGGTGGCAGAAGGTGCTCGCCCAGATAGGGGTAACGGTATTAATAATCCTGGTTCTTTTAGCCCTGATTGTATGCTGTATTCTACCTTTCGTAAAAAGTTAATGAGCAAAGCTGTAGACAATAGCACACCTACATTTCTCCACCAAGAAGAAGAGGACCCCCTTATGATGGAAGATGACAAACCCTTCACTCCTCTACAGTCACTCCTTGTCCAAAATCTCACAATCCTATAGGGTTATAGGGATAGATAGCACCTGACTGCACCTCTCCAGCTGTATCGAGGAGGGAAGTGAACAGTTGCTGCCCAATTCTATATACAGCCTAAAAGAGTTGCTGAGGAGAAGGGCCAGGCCAAAGTAAGACCTTTAGTATTAGGGACAGAAAAGAGAAAATAGTCATTTTAGGGGGGATTGTGAAGGAATGTGATGTAGATAATAATAATAATAATCTGAAAATGTCTATTTTCTTATGTGCATACATATTTTTCTCCTTACTCATTATATAAGTATACAGATTTGCTCTGTTCCTATATTTTCTCAAAATGGCGGGTACCCCCTACATCCCACACATCAGAAGAACGCGGAACTGAAGATAAAACCAAGGACAGCCAAACCTCGTTATGAAGATTCTCCATCTTCTTTTCTATCTTAACCAATGAGATGTACCTATTAGACTAACATAGAAATGACGTATTTGTGTGTATAAAACATTAGCACCGCCTTGAATAAATTAGAGGTGTAAAAAGTAACGGTGCTGAGCGTGTCTCAGAGTGTTTACTTTTATATGCATGCATAGCCACACTTTCCAATTAGAGACAGAAGCAGATAACCTTGGGCTCGATTGGAGCTCTTAATCATTTCTCCAACAGATGGTGCCAAAACCCGGGACCTCAGGCTACAGTCAAAGCCATACCGCGATAAGGATTCGAGCGTTAATTGAAAGATGAGAGGGGGGGTTTGCGCAGCCCTAACAGTACCGGTAAGTTGATTTATACTCTTACCACTGTACGACTTTCTTATCTTTCGGTTGACCGCTGGATTCTGTCGGTATGCTGAGACTGTCTTAGAGGCAGGTATTTCCTCGCCTGAGGTTGTTTTAACGAACCTGCCAATGGGTTTCTGCTGTCTGTATTTGTTCACTGTCTGCCATTCTTTGAGCTACGAAACTCAGCAGTCTAAAAGTGCTACATGTGTGTTCTCATCTCCAGACGAGCTGTCGGCCTCTGGAGTGAGATGGGTTATTGTAGCAGACGGTTATAGGACGGGTTACTCAAGGGTTTGTCAGACCTTTGAGGGATATCTCAGCTGCTGGAGCCCCCCGCAGTCTGAAAGCGTTACAGAAGTCTCACCCCCAGACGAGCTGTCTGTAATGACGACCTTTAACTGGGTTATAAGGGGAGTTGTCTGCCCCTGAGGTTATCTAAGCCTGCTGAAATTTTGCAGTTCGAAGAGTGGCAGGTGTAATGTCCTGTTGTGAGTGTATTTGTGGTTTACTGTTTGCTATACACGAGAGGGGTTGGGGTGGGGACTGGTTAAGGTCGGGGGGGCTGCCCGGGGGATCTGTTGGCTCGCGGGCCGTAGCTCTTAATCATTTCTACCCCTCCACCACTGACACTCTTACGACACAACTTGGAGATTATTTCACAGATAATCAGCTCCCAGACATCTCATCATGCACACACTGATGCATACTGATGCACACTCATAAAGCAGTTATGCAGGGCCATATTATTAACATCGCATCCAGCAAACATTAGGCTAAACTGACTGAGCTCCGTTCTCTTACAAAAGCATTAGACAAACTTTATAACCACTATAACAAATCCCCTTCCCCAGACCAATAGATTGTAAAAAACGGGCATTGGATTTCTTACTCTCTGACAGAACTGAGAGAGCTTTGAGATGGGCTAAAGCTAAATTTATGCTATACAGTAACTCTGCTTCTACCATGTTTGCAAGAAAGCTCATCCAGGCTAAGAAACCATCTCACACATATAAATTACGCAACCCTGCCGGGGTTTTAGTTTCACACCCGAATAATTTAATGGACATATTTGTAGACTATTACAAAAAAATATTTGCAGAGTCCCAACCGTCCTCTGACCCGACAACCCAGTCTTGGTTTTCTAATATGGCACTGCCCACTCTGTACAGCCAGCAATTAGAAGTTTTGAATGCTCCCCGTACTTCTGCAGAAATTACAATTATTATCAAATCACTTAAATCCTCCACTGTACCGGGCTCAGATGGTTATACTACCTCCTATTACAAAAAATTCTCACATATCTTAACTCCAAAATTAGCTGCCCTCTATAACCATATCCTGAAGGGCAATAACTTCCAGGCAGAAATTTTACTGGCCAACATGTCCCTTATCCCTAAACCTCATAAAGATTACTCCCTTCCCCAAAACTTCTGCCCGATCTCGGTCATCAAAAACAACCTGGAGATCTTTGGCAGATTGCTGGCTAACAGACTGGCCTCAGTCTTTACGACCCTAATCTCCCCAGATCAAACTGGGTTTATTCCCAGAAGGCAAATTACCGACAATATTCGCCTGGTCACCAACATCATACAGGACGGAAATTTTACACTCTAAACAAGTACTTCTCCTAAGCCTCGATATCCATAAGGCATTTGACACCGTTAGCTGGGCATACCTAGACCATTTATTGCACAGATTTGGCATCACTGGTGACTTCATGCAAGGCTTTCATGCTCTATATAGGGACCCCCCAACCCATATCAAAATTACCAGGTAATAAATCCCAATTTTTCCCACTGCAAAAAGGCACTAGGCAGGGGTGCACTTTGACCCCCCTCCTATTTGCCCTGGCGATAGAGCCCTTATCCTGTGCTATTTCAGAAAATGTAAAAATCAAGGGATATCACAAAGGCCCTAGAGAATTTAAACTAAGTCTCTAGGCAGATGATGTCCTCCTATTCCTAACAAACACCCTTATTGCACTGCCCAACCTGACTTCCCTACTGGAATCATTCCATACGATATCAGGCCTAGGGGTCAACTTAGATAAATGCTCTGCAATGCCAATAAATATACCAAATTACCTTACAACCTCTTTGCAGCATCACTTCTCATTAGCTTGGGGCACTCAAACATTTCGATACTTAGGAATACAGATCACTCCCGCTTTTCAGGCCCTGTTTCAGGAAAATTATCACCCTATAGTCTCCCATATCAGAACCCTGTTAAAGACTTGGGATAAGTATCATATGTCATTCCTAGGCAGGGTTACAGCCATAAAAATGGCCATATTACCCAAGTTGCTTGCTTTTTTAGAGCCCTCCCCATCTATGTCTCTAAAACTTATAACAAATCAATCCAGAAGGACATTAATAAGTTTATATGGCATCTAAAAAAAACATGATTCCACAAATCCCTGCTGTACAGACCCCAACCCCTTGGGGGGATAGGCCTCCCAGACCTGTGGCGCTATTATTTGGTGGCCAGATTAGCTCACACGGCCCAATAGCACGCCCCTTCAACAGATATTTCTTGGCTAGCTTTTGAAATGTACTAAATTCTCTCTTTCCTTTTATCAGGATTATTATGGTCTAGATCTATAAAAGCGAGTCAAATTATATCACTGAATACAATTATATACCAATCTTTATACCTATGGTCCCTATATGGCAGAAAATTCTAATTAATCTCTCCCCTCTCCCCATACTCTTTTCTAGGAGACCCAGATTTCCCCCCAGCCTTCAACAACAGACATCGCTTCCAACAATGGTGCATGGCTGGAGTAACAATATTTCAATCCTTCAAAGAGGGTTCTCACTTTAAAACTTTCCCTCAACTCCAATTAGAGCACAATTTACCCCCCTCTGAGCAATTCCGATACACACAAATCAAGCACTTTTACCATAGCAAGGGCACCTTAGAATCCCGAACACATAGCACCCAATATGAACACATATATGCATGCTCTTCCAGAGACAAAGGGGTTATATCTAAAATCTATCGCTTTCTCAATGAGTTTGCTCTAGAGGAAAAAACTAAACCAATGCTTAGCTGGGAGAGAGAGATAGGTAATATTCTTGAGCCACCCAAATGGGAAGAAATGCTGACAAACATGTTCAAGAACACAAGGTCGCATTCAGTCCATGAGACAGCTGCCAAACTTCACACCAGGTGGTATATGACACCCGCAAAACTCCATTATATATACCCCACGCAGTGTTTCTGCGGCGGCCCCGATTTGGGTTCCATTAACCCATATTTTTTGGAGCTGTAAATTCCTTAAACCCATTTGACAGCAAGCAGCTACAAAGACATCCACTGTTGCAGGTCGCTTAATCACTCTCACCATACAAATGTGCTTATGCTTTACCTCTATCTCTGATGTTCCTGCTCCATGTGAAAGACTGATCCATACACTTTTCGTGGCCATCCACTGGGTCACAGCCAGGGGCTGACTGACCATTGAGCCACTCGGACACTACCCAAGGGCCCTGGGCCACTAGGGGGCCCCATCAGGGTTGCCAGCCTCAGTAAAACCAGGGACAGTGTATAAATCTGTGTTTTTTTTACATCTGTCTGTGTATACTGTGTGTACATGTATGTGTATACTGTGTGATTGTATACTGTGTGTGTTTATACTGTGTGGCCCCATAATCTCTGATTGCCTGGGGGCCCCATTTATCCTATTGCCCGGGGGCCCCATGAGTTATCAGTCCGCCCCTGGTCACAGCACTGAATTGGCATACCTCAGCTCTTTCCTGTTCACAGGTAATAGCTAGAATGGAAGCAATTAAACTTTATTTTTTATTAATTTATTCTTTTATTATACATTTTATAAAAATACAAAACAAAAATAATCAAATCACAATTCAACATTATACATTTATGTCTCAAAAAGCCTGTGTCCCACCCTCCCTCCCTTATTGATCTGTTATCCTCTGCATCATTCTACCTTAAGCTATTTCTATCATTGCCTGCAAATATTTTTCTGACGTTTTAAATATTCTCCATTTCGCCCAGGTTGCTCTATGTTTTTTCGATCTGTCCCTGCTCCGCACTGCACAAGTACACCATATTGCTAATATGATCCACTCTCTGTAGCCACTCTTTGATACTTGGCTTCCTAATACACAGCCATTTTTTAGGGATAAGGCCTTTAGCTGCGTTGAGCAGAAACGGAAACAAAGTTTTTTTATATTGTTTCCTTGTTTTAGTTGTTCCATGGAACAAACAATTCCAGGGGTGTTGAGGAAATCCTTTCTCCTGTTATCATCTCTTTGTAGTCTAATAAACCCGGCCGGTATTCTTTTATCTTTGGGCATTCTCACCATATGTTCAATGTTGTTCCTTGTTGTTTACAATTCCTCCAACAATGTGGGGACTTATATGGCTGGATTTTATTGATTCTTTCTAGTGTCAAATGCCAATGTACCATGCACTTGTAATTTGCCTCTATCTTTTTTGGAGCTGTAAATTTCTTAAACTCATTTGGCAGCAAGCAGCTACAAAGACATCCAATATTGCAGCTCGCTTAATCACTTTACCTCTATCTCTGATGTTCCTGCTCCATGCGAAAGACTGATCCATACGCTTTTCGTGGCCATCCACTGGGTCACAGCACTAAATTGGCGTACCTCAGCTCTTTCCTGGTCACAGATAAGAGTACTGTCTGTGATACTTTTTTTATTTGCACTAACATACAATTTTTCAGGACAAGCTTTCGGGGTATGTCCCCTTCAAGGTCCAAGCAGTACTGATTCACAAATTTTAAAGCAGAATGTTACAAAAAAACACATATCTGGTCAGAGGTAATAGCTATAATGGAAGCAATTAAACTTTCTGAGCACACTCACCACAGTTTATTTAATACCATGTATATTTATGATAAGAAATGGAAACACTGGGAAACCCCTCTGTTATAACCCAGCAATATAACTTGGATATATCTACATATGATGTATAAACTCCTAAGACTGCTATATACTGTATACTGAAAGTATTCAATGTCTGTTGATCCTCTTTAACTCAACTTCAATGATAGGCGCTAACTTTTATATAAGATGAATGACTTTGTCTGATATACTGCATGTATGTTCATGATCTTTCAATAAAATCGTTTGTAATCGAATATGACTTGGGGTGATAAAATCTCAGATAATTTTGTAGATTTTAGCCTGAAGGGGTTGGATTTAAGTAAAAAAAGAAGAGAACAGTGTCCATAGTCTGTTGGTACTTCCTTCATGCTATTTATACCGAATCACCTAGAAGGGAGAAGGCAGAGGCAGAAGTTAAGGTATTAAAAGACCAGCTAGAAGTTGCTTCAGAGTGTGTTCGATCAACTGCCATTAGGGCTGATGATTTGCAAGAGCGGTGTGCAGCCCTCATGACCAAACCAATGAATGCCTCAAGGAAAAGGAAGGGCCGTAAACCTGTTAGTAAAGCCAGGGTACGTGCCATTGTCACATCCCAAAACTGGGATTGTGAGGATGTGCTCTCCTCAAATGATAGTGAAGGTGAGGAGTTAGAGTTTGATGTTTCTGATGATGATTATCCAATGGGAAAGTAAAAGTGTGCCAGACCTCTCATTACTAAGCACAGGAAAAGGCAACATGATAGAGAGGATATGGCAGATGGGGAGGTGCGTTATCGCAACCCCAGAGATGTGGAATTTGAAGAAGTATGGGAGTTTGCACAAACTGAACTCCACGAGCTGGCAAAACAATACAAAGAAAGGTCCAAGGAGACCATATTGAGGTGGCTCCTATGCTTGTGGGACGAAGGGGCGGACAGTGTTGTTTTGTCAGGTAAGGAAGCTGTGGCTATGGGAGTGTTAACCCATGATCCACAATTGCGTCAGGCAATGCGAAAAGACCAAGAGTTTAGTGTGAATTTTTCACTGTTAGACCTCGTGAGAGATGGAATAGTCCGAGTATATGCTAGTTCTAGTGACCTGGAAAACACTTACTCCTGCAGAACAATAGGAGAGGGTATTTCCAGATTACATGAGATGGGTTGCATAAGCGGATTAAATACATTTCCAGAATGGATTGGTCCAGATATGGAACTCTTTACGTTTGCTCTGCACTCTAAGCTGATGAAGTCTGCGCCATTTAATCTCAGGACTCCTTTATTGGCTTTGCTGGGAGGCCTGGGATTAAACAGCAAGATTCATGAAGCCACTACACTTTTAAGCCAGTTGGGGGAGCTAGAGGAGACTAAAACAAAACCTGTCAGGGCAGTAGATAAGGGCAAGGCCAGACAGGAAAAATACAAGCAGAAAATAACTTTTACAGAGAAGAAAGGGAACGTGGGAGAGAAGACAGGAGGTGAAAAGAAAACCAGCCTAGTTATTTCTAGGAAAGAAATGTGGGTTCACCTATTACAGGCAGGAGTACCTAAAGATGAGACAGATGGGATTTCTACTGCAGAAATGCTGAAGAAGAACTGTCAGGGTTAGAAACACTACTCCTAGTGAAGATAACATCAGCCTAGACCTAGAGAAAACAGAACAGAGCCCCCCTGTTAGCCCCAAACCATTTCCCAAAACTAAACATGAACCAAAACCCAAATCCCTTTATCCTGGGGAGGAGTTATGCACTGCACACACGATCGGACATTGATCGGACATTCCGACAACATAATCCATGGATTTTTTCCGACGGATTTTGGCTCAAACTTGTCTTGCATACACACGGGCGCACAAAGTTGTTGGAAAATCCGATCGTTCTGAACGCGGTGACGTAAAACACATATGACGGGACTATAAACAGGGCAATAGCCAATAGCTTTTGTCTCTTAATTTATTTTGAGCATGCGTGGCACTTTGTCCGTGGGATTTGTCTACACACGATCGGAATTTAAAGGATTGGATTTTGTTGTCAGAAAATTTTATAGCCTGCTCTCAAACTTTGCGTGTCGGAAATTCCGATGGAAAAAGTCTGATGGAGCCCACACACGGTCGGAATTTCCAACAACAAGCTCTGATCGCACATATTCTGTCGGAAAGTCCGACCGTGTGTACAGGGCATTAGAGAGGATCAGAAAATGGGATTGGGAGGTTCCTTATCCTTTATGAAGGGAAGGTGAATCTCTTGTAATAGCAGTGAGGGCAGTGACAGCAGGAGACCGATGCCCATATGCACCTGTCACTGTATGGTGGAGGAAGTCATCTTCTTCTACACATGTAATGGCTTTAATTGATACCGGAGCTGAAGTTACACTTTTGCAAGGAAATCCTTCCCATCACAAAGGAGATTTGATTTATGTAGAAGGTTTGGGAGGGCAAACCACACCAGCAGTTATGATATGGATGAAATTGGCTATTGGTAAAGGATCAAGATTTAAGACAAATGTGTTGATATCAGAGTTACCCGAAAATAGTCTTGGGATGGACGTACTTTAAGGTCAGTCAATTCAGACTGAAAGGGGTACATTCACATTCACGTATCCTAATAAAGTGTATCTGGTTTGGGCAGTGAAGGCTGTGGTCAGAGGTCATGTGAAATGGACCCCTGTCTACATTCCTCCACCAGAGAAGCCAGTCTGCCTCAAGCAGTACAGACTTCCTGGAGGCCACAAATAAATTAGGGAGACTAAGAGGGAACAATGGCACACATCTGATGGTCCAAAAGGTGTGTAGATTGTGGGTCAGGGTCTATACACTCCTTTGCAATCTTTTCCACACCAACCTAAAGAGGGACCCCTTTGAGGCTGTTCTGTGGAAACCAATCGCAGAACTATTTTGCCCGGAATGCCAGTTGGCGCCGCACCTTTTTACTGCAACTAAATTGATCATAGCGAGGGCCTGGAAATCACCGACTCTCAGATTTAAAGCAGTTAAAAATTGCATAAATTACATTATGGTAGATGAAAACAGGGTTTGACAACCTTGGGTAGCTCATAATCACCCTTCAAGATTTTATCCAGTGCTCCATTCACTCTAGTATGCCTCTGCCCCCCACCCAGCAGACTCCCCAGCCTCCTCACCCCCTTTCCTCACTCTTTTTTTCTGTTCTACATTCCTGTCCTATCACTTCGCCTTTCCTCCTCCTCTCCTCCTTTTTCTTCCTCGCTTTTTTTTTTATTTCTCTGGCCCACCAGGCTCAGCCCTGGATGTTATTGTTACATGGTGAAAAACATTCCTTTTTCACAAATATATATACTATTTCTTGAGAAAAAGACAGGTTCTGTAGATATCACCTGATAATCGCTTCACTTATGACTCTGTAAGATCGTTATTACTTACAACTGGTGCAGCATGCTGTCATATCCCCAGGTCTCTTAAGTTGACAATAACCTCTTGCCGGTTATACATGCTCGCCCTTGGATTTCCAAGGGCCTGCTCAAATCTCTATGACTTAGATTAGCCTTTTCACTTTTTGAAGTCTTCTTTAATTTTTTCCATGATATGACCATAAATGCTACTGTATTGTTATGTTGAACTGAACTTTAATAAAAACCCATTGTACAAGAAATTGAGGAGACTATTCAAGAACTGTTGAGAGTAGGGATCATTAGACCTGCTTTCTCATCTCCAGTGTTCCCAGTAAAGAAACCTGATGGGACAAATAGAATGACTGTGGATTACAGGGGTCTAAACAAAGTGGCTCCTCCATTGAAGTCAGCTGTACCTGATATGATCTCAATTGTTGAGAAAAGTGCTAAAGATGCAGGAGAAAATCATGCTGTGATAGACCTGGCTAATGCTTTCTTTTCAATTCTGATAGATCAGACCAGTTTGCTATGGTGTGGGATGGCCGCCATTACACTTTCACCGTGCTTCCTGAAGACTATGTTTATTCTCCAATAATTTGTCATGGATTGATTGCCCAAGATCTAAGTACCCTGAATTTGAAAGTCACTTTGTTTCACTACATTGATGACATCATGATCTCTGGAACAAAAGAAGATGTAACTGAAACAATGCACCTGCTGATACAGCACATGGAGAACAGAGGGTGGGCCATCAACAAAGACAAAGTCCAAGGACCTGCCACAGAGGTGAAATTCCTGGGAATGACGTGGACTAGACCGCTGAGGAAAATTCCAGAGACAGTTGTGCAAACTTTCCAGTCACTGTTGCCTCCTACTACCAAAGAGGAGGCACAGAAGTTCATTTGAGTTGTGGGATTCTGGAGCTCGTTCATCTCACATCTTGGACTGATTCTTAGGCCTAAATACAATGTTACCAGAAAAAAGACTGAGTTCTCATGGGGTTCAGAGCAGCAGACCGCATTCCTTGCTGTTAAAGAAGCCATTTTGCAGCACCAGGGATTGTGATTGTACCATTTCAGCTGAATGTAGTGGAGCAGCATGATACCATATCTTGGAGTCTGTGGCAGCCAAATGAAAAGAAAGGACAGAGCAATATCAATTGGATTTTGGTCCAAGCAACTGACAGGGGTACAGAAGAGATACACGCCCCTAGAGAAGTACCTGTTTGGGGCCTACACAGCACTTCAACATGTAGAGACCATTACAGGGAAGACACAGTCACCAGCCATACTGCATTGCCAATAGCAGAATGGGTTGGCCAATGGACTGACCACTAGGGCAGCTGTAGCCCAGAACCAGGCACAGATGAAATGGAAGTGGTACCTTCAAGAAAGAGGGGGTATTTCAACTGGGGATGTTAGAGACATTTCAAAACAGTTGGCAGGGCTTGTTACTTTTAGACGAAAGACAAAATTCCTGTGCTGCTCTTATCCTCCATTCAAGAGCCTCCACCCTTTGAGTCTCTGTCAGAAGACATGGAGTCAGCGTGGTTTACTGATGGTTCAGCCATAGTTGCCTGGTCTGGGCATAAATGGACAGCAGCAGCCTAAAACCCAAGTACAGACACAGTCCTGCAGGAGACCGGAATCGGAGGGTCCAATCAGTATGCAGAGTTGAAAGCTGTAGTGATGACTCTTCAGGAGGATCCTCCTTCCCATGTCACTATCTACACTGACAGCTGAGCAGTCTTTAAAGGACTGACAACTTGGATGCCCACATGGAAGTCCAATGAATGGATGATTCATTGAAAGGTGGTGTTGGGAGGCAAGGAAGTCTGGGACTACATCTGGAGGAAAGCTCACTCACACACTATAAAAGTAGGGCATGTTGACGCACATGTGCCCCTAACTTCTAGACTTTGACAACTATAACAGAGTTGCAGATGAAATCGCCAAAGTGAAGGCTGTTGTGCCATATGATCCGGTCTTGATGAACTTGGCCAACTGGGCCCACAGGCAATCTGGACATTAGGGGCAGAAAGCAACATATGAATGGGTGCAGCAGAGAGGATTGCCTATATCCATGGACATGATAAAGACTGTAATAGGGAACTGTACAGTGTGTAGAGAAGTGTGGCAATGGCCATTGCAAAAGTACTCCACCTGGTCGATTAAGAGGGATGAGAGGCCTGCAGAGATCTGGCAGATTGACTTCATCCATCCCCTGCCCCAGGGAAACAATGGACTGAGATATTGTTGCACTACAGTGGACACCTATTCAGGACTTTTGCTTGTTCATCCTTGAAAACATGCAGATCAAGCCGCAACACTTCAACTGCTCCAGAAACTTGTCATTGCTTATGGTTGTCCCAAAGAAGTCCAAAGTGATAACGGCTCACATTTCACTGGATCAACAGTACAGCAGTGGGCCAAAGATTCTGAAATGTACTGCTTGTGCCACATCCCATACCATCCACAGGCAGCTGGTTTGATTGAAAGATACAATGGGCTATTGAAGGACCAGATACGCAAACTTACACCCACACATACACTAAGGGGGTGGGATCGGGTCCTCACACAAGCAGTCATGTTGTTAAATTCTAGGCCAATAGCCCAAAGCACACCATATAAGAGGATGATAGGGGTTGGGGTACAGATTCCACAGCTGGAGTGCAGAGTTCAGTATTTATGTAAGGTTCCTGAAAGAAAAGGGCTTAACAGATGCCATGTTACTGCTTCCTGTGACATAGAAACCAAGAGTGACGTATCTGAAGCCTATCTAGGAACGACTGAGAATCTGGCAGGAAGGTTTGAAGTTATATTTGCATTGGCAGATGAGCTTCAAGACAGTGGCTGGGACTCTGGCTGGTAAGTGGATACTTGTCAGCAAGAGTGGAATGTGAGGCTACATAACATTAAGCCTTCCAAAATAAACAGCAGTGATCTTCTGGGAAATATCAGTATATTTCTTCTCCTCCCTAGTGCTGGTCAGATATCCAGGCAAGAAGCCAGTTAGAAGAGAGATTGTAGCTGAAGGGCCGGGATCTACTGTTTATGTATTATTAGAAGGAACAGATAATCTGCTTTGTTTTCCACTCCACATGCTGTCTCCGATCTGATCCATAGGAAGACCAGAGAAAAGTGTTTTCATGATGGACAGAATAATGGAAGACTACAAGAGCTGTGGATAGCAAGGCCTTTGATGTATTACAAGCCTGAACTTGTTTCTAAAGAACTTTAGAATAAACACCTTCTCGGTGACATAAATATGGGAGGGGGTTGCATTCAAGGAAATTAATGTGTAGAATGAGTTGTTAGTAATTAAGAGATTTTTTGTGTGTAGTCTGAGAGAAAAATGAAGGGCAGAATGTGTTGCGTTTGATATAAAATATACAATTTTTCTATAAGACTGTGATAAAAACTAGTCTGATTGCTATTCTAACAGAGATAAGGTTTGTTTGGTTTGAGGATATTTCTCAAACGAATGCCTTGGTAACAATGGGAACTGTTGACAGTTGGAAGTTTGGTTGTTTTGTAACCATTGTCAACAAGCTGGTAAAAAAAAGTCCAAATAAAAGGAGCAGTAGAGACTGATAGTGCAGCCCACTCAACATGGATTAATACCAAAGGGCACTCAAATCTGTAATCAGCGAACAAGAAGGTGCCTGTTCTCCAGGATCAATGGAGATCATGAGCACAGTAACTGGAGTTAAGTAACTTTTAAGTGTATTTCTACTGTTACAGACCATAGGCTGTTTATTTGCTAGGCATTTTGCTTGTTATAGATATCTGTTAGTCTTGTACTGTATTCCTAATATTGTAATAGTTTTGTATATACAGCATTTTTGTTTAGTAAAAGCACAATTACACACTGCAGGGGTCTCATCTTCCTTGCTTATACCACAAAGTAACCTTGCTAGATAGACGCAAGCAAAACAATGTGCAAGCAGTGAATAGGCACGTGTACATGAGCATGTGCACATTTCCTACTTTCATGTAAAGGAATATTAATTAGCCTGTGTCTATGCACAGGACGCCATCCAGAAGAGACATTTGGTCTGCTGATATGCCCTTCCTGACACAATCCTTGCAGAGGCATAGGAAAGAATATTATGTCCAGAGGGTATCTCACCACATGCCCCAGGCAAGCCAGAAAATTCAGCCACGTGTGAACTAGTGGTGGACTTTTTAAAACTGATTGTATCCTTCCCAGCTAAAAGGCAGAGCTCAAATAACAGAATGACAGGAGTGCGGGATCCAAGTTAGAATAAAAACAATTGATTTATTAACAAAAATGTATAGCACATTTACAGTTGCAATCTGGTAGATCAGCGTGGGAAGCAGAGGGCACCAGGACAGGCACATAACCAGGCTAAGCTGAAGCAGCAGCAGCTCCCAATCTAATAGCTGACATACAGGGACCTTGCTCTGACAGCTGTCAAAAGAAGCGCCAATGGACAGCATCCTCAGCCACTAGCTGTTACCTCGTGGTAAGCTCTATGTGGAGGGCATAGGGGGCAATAACATTTAAAAGATAAAATTCTCTCTCAGACCTGCTAAAAGTGAAGTGAGGGCAGTGGCGGCCCGTCCATAGGGGGCGCCCGGGCGCCGCCCCCCTTCTGTGTAGTCACAAAAAAAAATAAAAAAAAAAAAAGTTTTAAACTGCCCCTTTAAGAAGAAAAAAAAAAGAAAAAAATAGTCCTTTAACATAGTGCGCTGTGTTTGAGCGCCGGACACAGTGCACAATTGGAAGCGCCACGTCAATGCAATCACGAGGTTGCAGACGTGGCGCTTCATTTGCGGGCATTTATCCTGCCTTAGGGCACTTTCTGAAGCGCTGAGTAGCTTCCGCCTGGCACTATTACTATGGCCGGGTGGTTTGATTGACATCTGAGGTTTGATGTCACTTCCTGTTGTCTCTGTCCCGGACGCAGTGGGAAAGAGATAACAGGAAGTATGAAGAGCGGATCTCTCCATCGCTTCTGGAAGGAGACACCGCCGGAGAGGAGAGGACAACACAGTCAGCAGTCAGCATTCAGCAAGGTAAGAGTACACTTCCTATCACACTGATTCAGCCTGTCCCTGACAAAACTCTAGCCCTGCAGCCGCAAAACAGATGCCCTCCAGCCAGCTACTATCTGTAATGTTAACCACTGCACGTTGCCTCTCTGATCCTCCCCCATGCTCTCCCCCTCCTCTACTTGGGCTTGATAACAGAGGTCACTGCAATGGCTCTTTTTCAGCCTCACAGACTGCACACCTCCCGTCCCTGCTTTCTCTGCATGCCTGGTTGCTGTGAATCTCCCTGAGCTCCCTCAAACACCACAGTAGAAGAGGGGGCACAGTTAGGGCTGGTTCACATTGCTGCAATGTCAGACATCACATGTGATTCACACCGCACTGCTGTGCAAATCTTATGTGATGTCTGTGTGATGCAAATTCAGCCATACAGATAGTATGGCTGAAATCGCATTCGGACCAAACTCACACAGGACCCATTTTTTGATCCGCACCAGAATCGGATCACATGGGTGTTCACACCCATGTGATCCGATTCCTGTCCAAATTCACAGTTCACACTGCAATATGCGTACTTTACTGGAGGTGTCATTAACATTGTACTTACACCCCAGCAGTTCGCAAAGGGCAGTGTAAACTGCCTGCGAGTTGTATGCGATGCAGGAACCCGTACTGGATTTGCAGGGTTCCTGCATCGCTGCAGTGTGAACTGAGCCTAAAAGTACCCCTCTTGCTCAGAAGTAGAATGGCCTGTCATCACAAATTCTGGCCCTGCTACCCGCACTACCTGCACCTACGATTTCTGTGGGGAAGCAAGCAGTGAGTACTTCTGGCTCCCTTGCCAGCCTGACCAACCACAACTCACAAATGGCTGTCAGTAAAACACTTTGGGGAAAAAAAAAGTCTGTTATTCTGAACTGTGCATGCGCAGTCTGAAGTCAGCCATTTAGAGAACTGCATTTGATGTGCACAGTGAGGCTGCAATTGATGGGTTTTTTTTCCCAATTTTTCAGTTTGTTTGCACCCCCCCAAAGATTTTGAGCACCAGCCGCCACTGAGTAAGGGATATTGTCCCTGGCAACCTGAACCCAAGTTTTCCACAGCATGAGACCTGTGCACTGCATGTGTTGTAGTGAATGGGGACACATCATTGCCAAGTGCCCCTTGTCACAGGAAGGCTTGCTGAGTAACTGTGCCAGATGAGAGGCTGATGAATCCTGGAGTTAACCTGCCAAAGAACATGACTAGTGGCATCCCAGAGAGAGGGATCAAGTAATCCGGAGTTGCCAGCAAAAATCACTTGACAGAGAGCTGTATCCCATGGTAGTGAAAAAAAGCCAACATGTCCCTAAGGTGTACAAAGCTGCAGTTAACCCTAGCAACTGGAGCCCATTCTTTCAGAGTGTGTCAGGGGGCCAAAAAGGGCTGCAGTGATGCTCCGTGACTGCATTGGGGAATTAGCCTGTGTCATAGGTAACAGACAGTGCATGCAAGTGTAACACCTGCTATAGGTTCTAGTATAAGTCTGGTCTAGTTTATGGGACTGAAAATTTTCTGGATGACGTTGACTCTCCAAAATGACAAGGTTTTGCTGTAAGTTCCTCTTCCAAATTTGCCTGATGGAAGCACAAACAGCCTTCCAGAGGACTTTAACTAAGCTGCTTGAAGGTAGGCTTTTTAGACGCTTGGTACATCCAGTGTGGGTTAAAGTGGATATAAACCCTCACATATACCCAGTGAAGTGAACAGCCCCAGATGATACACAGAGATTAAACAAATCACCCTACATAAGTTTTACATGTATATCTGCTGTGTTCAGCTTTTAGACTCTTTAGAAAGTGCACACTGTGTTAGAATTATTTTCTTCTGGTTTCCACATAGTCAGAGGAATGAAGAAACATATTGTGAATAGACAAGCTCTCTGCTTATCTATCTCTAAGTTCCCTCCTTGACAAAAATTTCCAGCTGCTTTTATCTTTTGTGTTGGAGAGATTGTCAGAAGTTATCATGCTGATAACAGAGGAGTAGAACAGGCTTTGGAGAGAGATTGTCATGGTTATGCAGTAATCTTTCTCTGTCAGCTTACCTCATCTCATGTGTTCAAACTAAGAGGCCAGCCACTCACACCTGGGTGTTTTTATAACCTCTCCTCTAAGCATATCTCCACCCCAGGCCCTATCAGGGAACCCTATATTAACCTGTGCACTGCTAACCAGTGGTGCTGATCAACCATTGTGTATTCATTGTGTGTTTGGCGTCCTGTTTCCTGCTTGCCGTGTGCTCTTCGTTTGTCTCTGTTACTGACCTTGGCGCGTTCCTGACTATTCCTGTCTGCTCGTGACCCTGACCTTTTGGCTTGTCCCCGACTATTCCTGTTTGCCTGTGACCCTGAACCTTTGGCGTGTACTCTGTTGTCCTGGTCTGCTTGTGGCCCCAACATTGGCTTATTCCCTTACTATCCCTATCCTCCTGTTGCCTACTGTGGGCGTGAGCTAGGGGACCCTGGGGGTCATGACCTGGAGCTAATTGCAGCCAAGTCCATCCTCACCACTAGGGATGAGCTTCGTGTTCGAGTCGAATGCATGTTCATCTCGAACATCGTGTGTTGGGTCATTCGCCGAATTACGAACGTTATGGGTCATTCACGCCAAATTCAAGTGGCACGTCATGGCCCATAATTCACTGCGGCATTGCAGTGCATTGCTGGCTGATGATTGGCCAAGCATGCACTATGACCCGCATGCTTGGCCAATCACAGCTCTGTGTGTACAGAGAGCTGTAATTGGCCAAAGTCAAGGAGGCTTTGGCCAATTATGGCTCAGGGGGTTTAGTACACGCCCCACACTATATAAGGCCGCCTCCGTGGCAGCCTTGTGTAGTGTGTTGCGGTGGAGACTGGAGAGGGTTAGAGAGACAGAGAGACAGTGTCATTTGATTTAAGTTAGATAGAGTAGGCAGGTTGAGTCAGTTAGCTGCACTTACAGTGTATTGTGTATATATATATATATATATATATATATATATATATATATATATGCATCCCAGGTGTTGTGTGTGTGTATATATATATATATATATATATATATACACACTGTATTTAGTTTAGCTAGATCCGTTCCTGTTATTCTCTTCCTAATATACTGACAGGAGGGCAGGTGTTTTTACAGTATTTCCAGTTAGTGTACTGTGTATCCTGCACAGTTGCACCTACAGTATAGCTACCTGAAGCCAGGTGCTTGTGTAGGCTCTTGAAGTATTTCCAGTTAGTGTACTGTACCCTGCACAGTTGCACCTACAGTATAGCTACCTGAAGCCAGGTGCTTGTGTAGGCTCTTGAAGTATTTCCAGTTAGTGTACTGTGTACTAGACATGTGCATTCGTTATTGTCCGAATGCACTTTCGTCCAAATTTCAGGTATTTTCGTTATCGTTTTAACAAATGATAACGAACGTGCAGAATCCGAAAAACTAAAGATCCAACATAAACAAATGCTTTATTTTCGTTTTCGTTGCTACAACAGTTCGATATAGATAGGAGATTCGACATGATGCTGACAATAACAATCTGTGTCCATCAAACCTGCGGTCAAATGTGCCTAACCTTAACTCTATTAGTCCAAGATTATTCTACATAGAGAGAAAAGATTCGACGTAGAGAGAAAAGATTCGACGTAGAGAGAAAAGATTTGACGTAGAGAGAAAAGATTCGACATAGAGAGAAAAGATTTGACGTAGGGGAGAAAAGATTGCTGCTGGAATAGGGTGGGGGAACTAAAATAAAAATAATGATGATGATGAATGTTATTGGCTGATTGTAACCAAAGAGGAGGAGCAGTAAAATAGCTAGAACTAAGTACACACGTACTTTGGCTTATGGTGTCTGTTGAAAGTTCTAAGAAGATTCGATGGAGCAGGTAAACTATACGGCGTCGTACAGTTTAGCTGCTCCGTCGAATCTTCTTTGAACATTCGACAGACACCATAAGACTTCAATGACAGATTCGACCTTAATTAATTTGGATTTTCGGACGAATGCAATTTTTAATGAAAAACGAAATAAATAAAAACGAATTTCGGGAGTAACTAAATAAATGTATTTTTCAGACAAAAACGAAATTCCGAAACAAAATATTTCAGTGTGCACATGTCTACTGTGCACCCTGCACAGTTGCACCTACAGTATAGCTACCTGAAGCCAGGTGCTTGTGTATGCTCTTGAAGTATTTCCAGTTAGTGTACTGTGTACCCTGCACAGTTGCACCTACAGTATAGCTACCTGAAGCCAGGTGCTTGTGTAGGTTCTTAAAGTATTTCCTGTTAGTGTACTGTGTACCCTGCACAGCTGCACCTACAGTGTAGCTACCTGAAGCCAGGTGCTTGTGTAGGCTCTTGAAGTATTTCCAGTTAGTGTACTGTGTACGCTGCACAGTTGCACCTACAGTATAGCTACCTGAAGCCAGGTGCTTGTGTAGACTCTTGAAGTATTTCCAGTTAGTGTACTATGTACCCTGCACAGTTGCACCTACAGTATAGCTACCTGAAGCCAGGTACTTGTGTAGGTTCTTGAAGTATTTCCAGTTAGTGTACTATGTACCCTGCACAGTTGCACCTACAGTATAGCTACCTGAAGCCAGGTGCTTGTGTGCTTCTTCTGATCATATTAATAGCACAGGCAGGCTCTTGAAGTATTTACAGTTAGTGTACTGTGTTCCCTGCACAGTTGCACCTACAGTATAGCTACCTGAAGCCAGGTGCTTGTGTGCTTCTTCTGATCCTATTAATAGCACAGGCAGGCTCTTGAAGTATTTACAGTTAGTGTACTGTGTACCCTGCACAGTTGCACCTACAGTATAGCTACCTGAAGCCAGGTGCTTGTGTGCTTCTTCTGATCCTATTAATAGCACAGGCAGGCTCTTGAAGTATTTACAGTTAGTGTACTGTGTAACCATGCACAGTTGCACCTACAGTATAGCTACCTGAATCCAGGTGCTTGTGTGCTTCTTCTGATCATATTAATAGCACAGGCAGGCTCTTGAAGTATTTCCAGTTAGTGTACTGTGTACCCTGCACAGTTGCACCTATAGTATAGTTACCTGAAGCCAGGTGCTTGTGTAGGCTCTTGAAGTATTTCCAGTTAGTGTACTGTGTACCCTGCACAGTTGCAACTACAGTATAGCAACCTGAAGGCAGGTGCTTGTGTGCATCTTCTGATCCTATTAATAGCACAGGCAGGCTCTTGAAGTATTTCCAGTTAGTGTACTGTGTACCCTGCACAGTTGCACCTACAGTATAGTTACCTGAAGCCAGGTGCTTGTGTAGGCTCTTGAAGTATTTCCAGTTAGTGTACTGTGTACCCTGCACAGTTGCAACTACAGTATAGCTACCTGAAGCCAGGTGCTTGTGTGCATCTTCTGATCCTATTAATAGCAGAGGCAGGCTTTTGAAGTATTTACAGTTAGTGTACTGTGTACCCTGCACAGTTGCACCTACAGTATAGCTACCTGAAGACAAGTGCAGGTGTTCTTATACTAATAATACTACAGGCAGGCAGTTGATTCTGCTAGCTGCAGTATAATCTGTATATATATGTATATGTAGGAAGGCCAGTATGGTGGCCTGAATTTATGGGAGGAGCCCGGGGGGTAGTTAAGCAGCCCGCTCACCTGTGGTGCTTGTCGGTTTCCTGTGCGCGATATACGTCACTAGGCCGACTATTCGATATACCAGCGTCCGCAAGTTCTTGCCTCGCAAGTTCCCGTATTCGATATTTCGTACTCAAAACCTTCGAAGTCCGCGTTTTTCGTTCGTAGTTTGTACCACGCGTCTGGCTTGGCTGTCGCAGGTAAGGTCCCGTCGGACTTTTCGTTTTCATATCATGTCACTAAACCGTGATTTCAAATTTTCGTTTCACTCGCATTTCACAAACTGCAATGTATATCGCTCGTACTTTCGATATGTTACCATTTCGACAGCACCGCGACGCAGACGTCGCTTCATTTCTAGCATGTCGGTATTTAAAAAAAAAATAAATAAATAGATATGCGTCGGTAGACAGCCATAGCGAGTCGCAATTTGCAATTTATCGGATCAAGTCAGTTCGATACCAATCATTTCTCATTTCTGAAACATTTCTAAACTCATTTCTGACATTTCAAATCATTTCAAACATTTCTCATTTCAGTCACCTACCGCGCTCCGATTCGAATCCAGTCGCACCAAAAGATGCACCGATTCGTTCCGGTGTGCCCCAGTTATTACGGCCTCATTTCTATACATGCTCCAGAGTTGCGTTATTATCAGTCATTCGTACCTCTGTCATGGTTATCATTTCATTTCCACGTATCACGTTCCGACATGAATGCGGTCGCATGGAAGTGCACCGATTCGTCTCGACGTGCCCCAGGATTGGCCTCATTTCTATACATGCTCCAGAGTTACGTTATTATCAGTCATTCGTACCTCTGTCATGGTTATCATTTCATTTCCACGTATCACGTTCCGACATGAATGCGGTCGCATGGAAGTGCACCGATTCGTCTCGGCGTGCCCCAGGATTGGCCTCATTTCTATACATGCTCCAGAGTTACGTTATTATCAGTCATTCGTACCTCTGTCATGGTTATCATTTCATTTCCACGTATCACGTTCCGACATGAATGCAGTCGCATGGAAATGCATTGATTCGTCTCGGCGTGCCCCAGGATTGGCCACATTTCGGTACATGCTCCGGAGTCCGATTTGTAGTCAGTCGCTACAACAGCACGACCGATTCGAGCCTCCGTCATGGCAAACGATATGTTACACCGCACTTACCGCGCTCCGCTTCGAATCCAGTTGCATCTTCCATGCATCGATTCGTTACGGCGTGCCCCAGGGCTCGGCCTCATTTCTGAAACATGCTCCAGAGTCCGGATCATAGCTAGTCGCAGATATCGGGCGACTGATCCGTATCTCTGTCATGCAATTACTACCATTTCACTCCCACAACGCATCACCGTTTCGAAACCAGTCGCATCTGAGATGCACCGAGTCGTCACGGAATGCCTCGCTTGTTTCGACCGTATCCATACCTATACCAGAGCTCGGTTAGTTGCCAGTCGCAGAACACGGCACAACCAATTCGAGCCTCGGTCAAGGTAATCATTTCTCTCATTCATTTCATACTGCGCTCCGATTCGAATCCAGATGCATCAAACAGGCACCGATTCGTCCCGGTGTGCACCAATGTTTTCAGTTGCCTCATTTCAATACATGCTCCAGAGCCCGGTTCATGGTCGAATCAGTCACGACACGACCAGGCCGGACCTCTGTCAGGGAGTTCACTCATTTCATAATCAAGGCAAACATTTCGAATCATTTCATTGTCACAAAGATTGCAAACACCATACAAACGGCCCCAGCCAACACCTGCATCAGAACTTGGTTAGCTATCAGTTGCGGCATAAACAATTCGTGCCTTTGCCTGGACAAACATTTCACGGTTACATACCACACTCCAATTCAAATCCAGTCGCATCCGTGATGCACCAACTTATTCCGGCATGCACCAGCGTTTCTTTGCCTCATTTCAGTATATGCTCCAGAGTCCAGGCCGCAGTCAGTCGCAGCTGCGGCACAACCGATTCGTGCCTCTGTCATGGCGAAACGTTTCTCATTCATTTCACTCTAAGGCAAACATTTCATTTATTTCGCTGTCGCATGCCGCGCCCCGATTCAAATTCAGGGCATCTGTCAGACATCCATTCATCCTGGCAAGCCCCAGTTGGTGCAGCCTCATTTGCGCAGTCATGGCACACCGATTCGTGCCTTTGTCATGGCACAAACAGTACACTCATTTATTTAATGCCATGCACCTGTCGCTTAAACATGTTACAATTACCTTTCAAACCAGGTAGTCAAACACTCCACCGGTTCTCATCTGTCATTTCCTCTAGGTCAGTCAAAAAAAAAAAAAAAAAAAAAAAAGGGGGGCCACACCCCGTCTTCCTTCGAAGCTCAGTCATGGTCCTGATTTCATTCGTTGGAACCTTCGCCTCGCGACTATACCCCCTCATAGTCACTGTCACATCCAAGTATAACCTCTTGCAATCATCGCAAATACGCATCCAAACACAACTTCTTGCATTTCATTGCAAGCACACATCGAAACATAACTTCTTGCAATTGCAAGCACACATCCCATCATGACTTCTTGCAATCGTTGCAAGTACGCATCCAAACAGAACGTCTTGCAATCGTTGCAAGCACACATCCAAGCACAATTTCTTGCAATCATTTCAAACACGCATCCAATCACAAAACTTCTTGCAAACGTTGCAGGCATGCATTCAAGCATAACTTCTTGCAATCGTCGCAAGTACGCATCCAATTACAACTTCTCGCAGCCATTGCAAGCACACATCCAAGCTTAACGCTTGCAGTCTTGCAAGCACATGCAGCAATACGAACTTTTCACAGTCACTACAAACACATCTCCACCGACAGGAACTCCCTTGCAATCGTTGCAAGCACACATTCAAGCACAAATCTTACAATCATTACAAGACACGCATATTAGCATAACTTCTTGCAATCATTGCAAGCACGCATCCAGTCACAACTTCTCGCAAATGTTGCAGGGACACACCCAAGCATAACTTCTTGCAATCATGGCAAGCACGCACCCAAACACAACTTTATAATTGTTGCAAACACGCATCCAAGTATAACTCCTTGCAGCCCGTGCAAGCACATGCAGTAATACGGACTTCATGCAGTCACGGCAAACACATCTCCATTGACACAAACTCCCTGGCAATTGTTGCAAACACGTATTAAGCACAACTCTTGCAATCATTGCAGGGTTCGCATCTTAGCATGACTTCTTGCAGTTAGTACACATTTCCAGTGGCACACAATCAGTCACACATCAATCTTCAGTGGCACTTAATCGGCCACTTGTCTCCAGTGGCATTTCATACGAGCCATTCATCAATTTCTGTATCACATCTCGCTTAGGTCAGTTGAGTTCAGGTTCCACCCCGCACCAGGTATCGTATTGCCACACACAGCTGGCTCCTCATAACATCATCAGGCTATACCTAGCCTACATCCAGCATTTCTTGCCCTCACAGGACAGCAGAGAGTCATCCGTGTCTACGGCTCATACAGTAGAATCCTTTCTATGTGGCGTCCAGAAGCATCAGACCACAGCTAACGGCAAACGTTGCCCATCATAACTGCCATCTTCAGGGACATGTCAAAACCTCAGACATTCCCCAATCTAGACAAGCAGCCATCTACCTGGCCCTCTGTGGTTTCTACGGCCTAACAATTCACTTTTACTGGCACAGGCAGCCAGGTACTACGTAGACACAACTTGACTCGCTGGTAATACCATTATGTCCTTCAGCTTGTAGTCTCTAAAAACTCAATAAACCGGAACCAAGGTCTACAATAACCTCCTCCGAATTAACGAACACCACGCAGGCCAGCCTCCCCCTTGACAAACTGACCCGTATCAGGTTAGTTCCCCAAGACTTCACCCATACACGGGTGTGTACTAACAAGCAGCTGCAGTCTTTCCTAAGAATGCGGACCTATCAATGTCGGAAGGTCCCGTACTACGTGGGTCGGTGTATCAATGGTTATACCTTAAACTCTAGGGTCTTATCACCTACGTCGCTCTTATCACCCCAGGTAGCGACAGATGCCACAGCCACCACAGGCATCGCGGCAATTTTTGGCCATCATAGGTTCACAAGTACATGGCCCCCAGAGACACTCCTAAACCCCGGGTTTACCCGGACTTCCTCCCTCTTCAAGTTACACCCAGTCATGGCAACCGCTTAACTCTAGGGTCTTATCTGGACAGGACAGGTCGTGGCTTGCCACCGACATCCGGTCCGAGGCGAGCCTCTTAATGAAGCCAGGTCCGCATCGCTCTGTTATGTCCTTCTTGCGCAGGCTGGTGTAATTAGCCTGGCAACACCAGTTTAATGTCCACTGCACGTTCGTTCCAGGCTGCCATCTTCTGGGACATGTCTACTATATTAACCAGTTCACTGTTGGGCCTTCTCCCCAGTTTGGTCATACAAGCAGCCATTTACTCGGCCTACCACGGGTTCTGGCGGCCCAGCGAGTTCACCCGCAGCAATCCCGCAGGCCAAGTTCTGTGTAGTTGGCTCGCTGCCAAAACCATTTCATCCTCCACCCTGCAGTGTCCAAAACCCAGCAATCAAGCTCCAGGATAGTCATCCATCTCCATAAAGTAAACAACGTCCGGTGGCCAGTAACCATACTCGCCCGCCTACTGTCACTCCTACCGGAACACTCAACCTCTAGTCCCCTATTACCTTTCCGGGCAACCCTCGAGTGCCTGCCAGTTCATCAAACACCTGGGGGTTCTTCTACACTGCCTACACCTCGACCCCAGTCAGCACTCCAGTCACTCTTTAGTATTGGGGCAGCCATGGCAGCATTTCGGCATGGGTCCCAGACCACGCCATCAAGAGACTCAGCAGGTGAAACTCTGCCTACCTCGCCTGTACGTCCCCACTCCTTAGGTGGAAATGGCACAAGCATTCACCAAACTTGCTCAAATAAATAAAGCCAAAACTAATAAAACCACACCCCTACCTGAATGTTTTTGCCCCCTTATTCTGGCATACCGACCAGCAGACCAAGGCACACTTTCAGGTCCATTTCATATGGTAAGTCCACACTTCCAGGTCTATTTCCGATGGTAAGTTTTATGTTAACTACAAATGTTATCTATGTCCATATCGGACATAGGGCTCCACCCATAAGTAGGAAGGCCAGTATGGTGGCCTGAATTTATGGGAGGAGCCCGGGGGGTATTTAAGCAGCCCGCTCACCTGTGGTGCTTGTCGGTTTCCTGTGCGCGATACCCACCCTCCCATCCCCATTTCAAGGCATTCATTTCATTCATTCATTTCATTCATTTCTCTCTACAGAATAATCATTTCTTTAACTAGGGTATGCCCCCTTATTCTGGCATACCGACCAGCAGACCAAGGCACACTTTCAGGTCCATTTCATATGGTAAGTCCACACTTCCAGGTCTATTTCCGATGGTAAGTTTTATGTTAACTACAAATGTTATCTATGTCCATATCGGACATAGGGCTCCACCCATAAATATATATATATATATATATATATATATATATATATATATATATATATATATATATATATATATATATATATATATACATATACATCCCAGTTGTGTGCAGCTACATCTCACTGCAGGCCAATAATATATCTTGAAGGCCAACAAGGAGAGTCACAAGCCAATAAAAGAGGGCAAGCAGGCTTTGTGTCTAAAGGCAACAGTGCTGATCGCGGACACGGTGCATCCTCATTAGCACGTGGCCTTTTTTCAGCAGCTGGCCCTGTTGAGCCTCAACATGCGGAAGACTTGGTTGAATGGATGAACAAGCTGTCCTCATCCTTCTCATCCTCCATCACCCAGGCTTAGGGTATTTTGTCTGGCAAAGCAGCTGCCAACGCGGCCTCTTCCCTCGGCTCAATGGCATCAGTCACCCCTTCCCTAGCCCCACCATGTCCTCCTGAGGAGTCCCCCGAACTGTTTGACCACAGTGTTGGGCACATGCTCTAGGAGGATGTCCAGCGTTTTGAAGGCTCTGATGACATTACTCAGCTAGAGGAAGGCAGTAACGTGAGCCCAGACAGAGGGGGTGACCAAGAAGGACAGCGATCTGGCAGTCATGTTCCCCCTGCTGCAGCCTGATAGGAGAGAGGAGGAGGAGGAGGAGAAGGAGGAGGAGGCACATCACCAACGAGGCAGGATGCCCTCCAGGGGCCAGCGTAAGGGCAGCACACTGACTGCATCACACCGCAGAGCTCTGCATGTGCAACACGCTGCTGTCTCTGCGCGTTATTCCAAAAGTTCTTTGGTGTGGGCCTTTTTTGAGACAAGTGCATCAGATCACACCACTGCTATTTGCAACATATGTCTCAAGCGAATCTCGCGTGGCCAAAACATCTCCCGCTTGGGCACCACATGCTTGAGCAGACATATGTTGACCTGCCATGCAGTTCATTGGCAAGCGTACCTAAAAGACCCACACCAAAGAACAAAGAGGACCTCTCCTCTCATCAGCTGGGATCTCCAACCCCACTATACCTTCAGTCCTCTCTGAGACCTGCACTGAGAGGAATGAAGGTGTAGAATTAGGTGTGTCACAGCCAAGTACTTGCGGGCAATCTGCTGCTGGTACACCAACGTCAGATTGTACCAGGCAAATTTCCCTGCCCCAGCTGCTGCACCGCAGAAAGAAGTTCGCTCCCAGCCAACCACATGCCCAGCGGTTGAATGTTAGCTTGGCAAAATTGCTAGCACTTCAACTGCTACCTTTTCAGTTGGTAGACTCTGCCCCCTTCCGTGATTTGTAGAATGTGCACTTTCTCAGTGGCAGGTTCCTAAATGCCACTTTTTCTCACAGAAGGCGATTCGGCTCTCTACCGGCATGTGGAAGGCAATGTCTTGGCCTCGCTGGACAGGGCGGTCAGCAGTAAGGTGCATATTACCGCTGACTCATGGTCCAGCAGGCATGGACAGGGATGTTACCTAAGTTTCACGGCGCATTGGGTGACTCTACTGGCAGCTGGAAAGGATGCAGGACAAGGTGCAGTAGTGTTGGAGGTTGTTCCACCACCACGCCTCCAATATGCCACTATTGGTGATTCTGACACACCTCTCTCCTCCACCCCCTCCTCTTCTTCTTCCTCCATGGCCTCTTCCTGTGCTTTGTCCTCGGAACCAGCGGTGCTCCGTAGGCGTTCAAGGGGCTACTCAAGTACGCAGGCCAAAAGATGCCATGCGGTGCTTGAGCTAGTGTGCTTGGGGGACAGGAGCCACACTGGGGCAGAGATTCTGTCAGCTCTGCAGGGGCAGGTTCAGAGGTGGTTGATGCCACGCTCCCTTAAGCCAAGAATGGTGGTTTGCGACAATGGCACCAACCTCCTCTGCACCCTACGACAGGGACAACTGACCCATGTGCCCTGTTTGGCTCACGTCCTTAACTTAGTGGTGCAGCAGTTCTTGTGCATGTACCCGGGCTTTCAGGATGTCCTGAGGCAGGCCAGGAAAGTCTGTGTGCATTTCTGCCGTGATATAATGCCAGTGCTCGGCTGGCTGACCTCCAAAAGGAATTTAACCTGCCCAAGAACCGCCTAATCTGTGACATGCCCACCAGGTGGAACTCAATTTTGGCCATGCTGCAGAGGCTGCACATGCAGCACAGGGCCATCAATGAGTACCTGTGCGACTATGGCACCAGGACAGGGTCAGGGGAGCTTGTTTTTTTTCCTCACGTCAGTGGGCCATGATCAGGGATGCATGCACTGTCCTGTCACCATTTGAGGAGGCCACGAGGATGGTGAGCAGTGAAAGTGCATGCATAAGTGACACTGTCCCCCTTGTCCACCTGTTGGAGCACACGCTGCATGGAATAATGGACAGGGCACTTGAGGCAGAACAGAGGCAGGAAGAGGAGGACTTCCTTAGCTCTCAAGGCCCCCTTTATCCAGACAGTGTTCCTGCGTGCCTGCCGATCACACAGGAAGAGGACAAGGAGGATTGTGTCAGCATGGAGGTGGAGCCTGGCACTCAGCATCAGCAGCAGTCTTTAAGGGATCATTTACAGTCCCAAGAAACCCATGGACTTGTACGTGGCTGGGAGGAGGTGGCTGCGGATCATATCATCCTTAGTGACCCAGAGGACTCTGAACCGAATGCCTCAGCAAACCTATGCTGCATGGCCTCCCTGATCCTGCAAAGCCTGCGGAAGGATCCCCGTATTCGTGTTATCAAGGAGAGGGATCGTTACTGGCTGGCAACCCTCCTTGATCCACGTTACAAGAGTAAGGTTGCAGACCTTATTGTGCCATCGCAGAGGAAGCAGAGGATGAAATATCTTCGGGAGGCCTTGCAGAAAGGTCTGTGCAACACGTTCCCAGAGACTGGGAGGTTACAAACTCCTGTTCCTGGACAACGTGTTGCCGAGGCTTCGGTCAGTCAAAAAAGGAGCGGTGGAGAAGGTGGCCATCTGACCGATGCGTTCAGACAATTTTTTAGTCCGCAGCCCCAAGGTATGATCGGTTCCAGCAACCATCGCCAGCGTCTGTTTTACAGATGCAGGAATACCTAGGGGCAAGAGCTGACTTGGACACCTTTCCCACCGAAAATCCTCTGGGTTACTGGGTCTTGAGGATGGATCACTGGCCAGAGCTTGCACAGTATGCAATTTAGCTACTGGCCTGTTCTGCTTTCAGCATTCTTACGGAACGCACATTCAGTGCTGCTGGAGGCTTTGTAACCGATCACAGAGTGCGCCTGTCCGCTGACTCGGTCGATCGATTGACCTTCATAAAAATGAATCAGTCTTTGATCACCACCATATACCAAGCACCTGATGCTGATGTAACCGAATACATTTTTATGAAATGTCAGATCCCTTCAAGACTGCCTATGCTGATGCTGAGTGACTATCCTGTTATGCTGAGTGACTATCCTCTTCCTCCTCAATGATCATGCTGATAGCTTGTAAGAATATTTTTGTTTCTGGGCGCCACCACCAGTGCCTAAGGGGCATGTAATTACAATTTTTTAAGCAATTCTTTGCAGCAGGGCTCATTCCTGCGCTCCAACTAGAATATCTGTGGGGGGTTGCAGTGTTGTGGCACCAGCACCAGTACCTAAGGCCCAATTTTTCTGCCCCTGTCCAACAGGGACATGTAATTACAATTCTTGATCTAATATTTCACAGCAGGGCCCGTTCCAGCGCCCACCAAGAGTAACTGTGAGGACTTACAGGGTTGTGGCACCAGCACCACCACCACCAAAGGCCCAATTTTTCTGCCCCTGTTCAACAGGGGCATGTAATTACAATTCTTGATCTAATATTTCACAGCAGGGCCCATTTCTGCACCCACCAAGAGTAACTGTGAGGACTTACAGTTTTGTGGCACCAGCACCACCACTACCACCACCACCACCAAAGGCCCAATTTTTCTGCCCCTGTTCAACAGGGGCATGTAATTACAATTCTTGATCTAATATTTCACAGCACGGCCCGTTTCTACACCCACCAAGATTAACTGTGAGGACTTACAGTGTTGTGGCACCAGAACCACCACCATCACCACCAAAGACCCAATTTTTCTGCCCCTGTTCAACGGGGGCATGTAATTACAATTCTTGATCTAATATTTCACAGCAGGGACCTATGAGGGCCTACAGTGTTGTGGCAACACCAACACCTAAAGCCCCAATTTCTGCAGAGTATATAGGGCAGGCCCTACTTTCAAACATCCAACTTACAAACGACTCCTACTTGCAAATGGAAGGAGACAACAGGAAGTGAGATGAAATCTACCCCTAGGAAGGGAAATTCTCTCCTGTAAGAGTTAATATGGGAAAAACATTTCTCCTTTCCACTGATGCTTTATCACCAATCCTCGTATCACTAAAAACCCCAAATTTTCTAAAAACATTTGTCATTGGGACAGAAAGTGAGGTGAAATCTTCTGAAAAGGAGCACAGACAGCAAAACAAATGTCACAGGGTTGATAACCCTTCCCTTTGTTTTCCAAAAAGCTTAAAATAGATTTTTTGGCTGGAGCTAAACACGTTAAAAATGTACCAGTTCAAAATTACAAACTGATTTTACTTAACAACAAGCCTACAGTCCCTGTCTTGTTTGCACCACCTGTATACTGCTGTTCACAGTATATAGGTCCTGGGGGCCCCCACGGCTTTCATTTTTTCAATTTGGGTGCAGGGTACCCCTTAATATCCATATAAGACCCAAAGGGCCTGGTAATGGACTGGGGGGGGGTACCCATGCCATTTCTCTCACTGATTTTCATCCATATTACCGGGACCAGACATTACATTAAAGCCGTAAGCAGTTTTAAATGACTTTTATTCCTTTAAAAAATAGGATTTTTAAAAACAGCTTACCTGTAAAATCCTTTTCTTTTGAAGGACATCACGGGACACAGAGCCACAGTAATTACTGATGGGTTATATAGGTATCACTGGTGATTGGACACTGGCACACCCTATCAGGAAGTTCAACCCCCTATATAATCCCTCCCCCTTGCAGGGATACCTCAGTTTTGTAGCCAAGCAATATAGTGTATTAGAAGAGGGGCGGGACCTCTGTGTCCCGTGATGTCCTTCGAAAGAAAAGGATTTTACAGGTAAGCTGTTTTAAAAAATCCTATTTTCTTTCTCGAACATCACGGGACACAGAGCCACAGTAATTACTGATGGGATGTCCCAGAGCAATGCTACCTGAGGTGGGGGAACCACGACCAAGTAGGGTGCAATCAGACCTGAGGACCCTGTACCGCTGCCTGCAGCACACTACGCCCAAAGGCGATATCCTCATGCCTTCTCACATCCACCTGATAGAATCTGGTGAATATATGAACTGAAGACCAGGTTGCAGCCTTGCAGATTTGAGCCATAGAGGCCCGGTGATGCACTGCCCAAGAAGCACCAATAGCCCTTGTGGAATGTGCCCTGATCTGAAACGGTGGAATCTTCTGTTTCAAACCGTAAGCTTGAATGATCAACTGTCAAATCCATTTAGAAATGGTAGCTTTTGACGCTGCCTGTCCTCTATTGGGACCCTCTGGCAGCACAAAAAAAACATCCGTCTTGCGGATCTGAGTTGTTGCCCTTAGATAGGCCTTAACTGCTCTTACTACATCTAACGAATGTAGAGATCTCTCTTCTGGAGAACAGGGATCTGGAAAAAAGGAAGGTAGAACAATGTCTTGGTTTAAATGAAAATCAGAAACCACCTTCGGTAAAAAACTAGGATGAGGGCGTAGTACCACTCTATCCTTGTGTATAATCAAATAAGGCTCCTTACAGGAAAGAGCTGCTAATTCTGATACTCTTCTAGCAGAAGAGATGGCCACCAGAAAAATTAATTTCCTTGTCAACAAGACCAAAGGAATCTGACTTATTGGTTCAAAAGGCTGTTTCTGTAACACAGCCAGGACCAAATTCAAGTCCCAGGGGTTTAGGGGTGCTTTAACCGGTGGATTAAGACGCATCACCCCCTGCATAAAGTTTCGGACCAAAGAATGCAAAGCAAGTGGCCGCTGAAATAATACTGATAAAGCAGAAACCTGGCCCTTGATGGTACTCAAGGCCAGCTTCATCTCTAATCCCATCTGTAGAAAATCAAGGATTCTACCTATGACATATTTCCTGGGATGCCAACCTCTGGATTCACACCAGGTTATATAAGCCTTCCAGACTCTATGATAAATCATCCTGGAAGCTGGCTTCCTTGCATTAATCAAGGTAGATATGACAGGACCTGAGAGCCCACGACTCTTCAGAACGTGGGTCTCAATAGCCAAACCGTCAAATTTAGCATTTGTAAGGCAGGATGGAACACTGGACCCTGAGATAACAGGTCTGGGCGTACCGGTAGGGTCCACGGGGAACCCACCGTCATCCTTACTATTTCTGCATACCAAGTCCTTCTGGGCCAAGCGGGGGCCACCAGAAGTACCGACTTCCTTTCCTGCCTGATCCTGCGAAGGAGTCGTGGTAGTAGCAGAATAGGCGGGAATGCGTAAATCAGTGAGAACCGATGCCACGGAATCACCAACGCATCCGTCCCGCATGCAAGAGGATCTTTTGTCCTTGCCACAAATCTGTCTTTTTGTTGAATCGGGATGCAAAGAGATCTTCATCTGGAACCCCCCATCTTTGGCATATGGCCCAAAAGACGTCGGGATGCAGAGACCATTCCCCTGGAAGTAACTGCTGGCGACTTAGATAGTCCGCCTGCCAATTCTCTATTCCCGGGATGAAAACTGCTGATATGCATGGCACATGCATCTCTGCCCAGACTAAGATCTGGTTCACCTCTTTTTGAGCAGCTCGGCTCCGGGTGCCTCCCTAATGATTGACATAAGCCACTGCTGTGGCATTGTCGGACTGGATCCTGACCGGACAACCCTGTAGCCTGATAGTCCAGGCTTTTAGAGCTAGATGTATCGCCCGGATCTCCAGAATGTTGATGGGTAAGGTCCTCTCTGTCTTGGACCATACCCCTTGGACCGCAGCCTGTTCCAGAACTGCTCCCCAACCTGACAGACTGGCATCTGTTGTTACCACCGTCCAGGTAACCGGTAGAAAGGATTTCCCCTTCTGCAGGTTTTCGGGTATGAGCCACCAATTGAGGCTCTGACGCACCGCATGCGACAGGTGCATCGGAAAGTCTAATGCCTGAACCTTCTTGTTCCAGGTCGACAGAATACTGTGTTGCAGCATTCTTGAGTGAAACTGAGCATAGGGAACTGCTTCGAATGAAGACACCATCTTCCCTAGTAGCCTCATACAAAGGCGGACTGAGGGACCCTTCTTGGTCCTTACTGTCAGAATCAGCTCTCTCAAAGCAGTGATCTTTGCCTGGGGTAGAAATATTTTCTCCTGGCTTGTATCTATAATCAGACCTAAATACTCCAGTCTTCTTACTGGTTTTAGGAAAGACTTTTGAGGATCCAACCCAGGTGTTCTAGATACCTGACCGTGGTCCTCAAGTTTCCATTCAAAGAGGCTACCGACCGGTCTATCAAGAGCAGGTCGTCTAGGTATGCTATGACAGCTATACCCTGAGCCCTTAATCTGGCCAGAGGAGGAGCCAAGATCTTTGTGAACACTCGAGGTGCAGTGGCTATCCCGAAAGGCAGAGCCACAAACTGGAAATGGCGCCCTCCTACCTCGAAGCGCAGAAACTTCTGATGAGCAGGAAAAATGGGCACATGCAGATATGCATCTCTGATGTCTATTGATGCCAGAAATTCTCCTCCCTGCAGGGTGGGAACTACTGTTCGAATTGATTCCATGCGGAAGGATTGAATCCTTAGGAATCGGTTCAGATCCCTTAAGTCCAAAATGGGCCTGACATCCCCATTTGGCTTTTGGACCGTAAAAAGGTTGGAATAGAAGCCCAATCCCTGGTCCTTTGCGGGAACTATCATAATGACCTCCTGCGACAAAAGTCGCTCTAACGCTAGAAAGAGCGACTGCTTCTTCTCTGGGTCGCTGGGAACATTTGATCTGAGGAACCGAGGAGAAGGGAATTCCTGAAACTCCAGCTTGTACCCTAAGGTTACCGTGGAGACTACCCATCTGTCCTGGAAGTCCTCGTGCCAGAGCTCTGAGAACTGTCGCAGTCTTCCCCCCACTCGAGTGAGCGGGGGCGCCCCCTCATGCAGAGGTCTTAGTGTTTTGCCTAGTAGGCTTCTTTCCCCAGGACTTCTTTTGTCCCTGGGGTTGACTCTTGTCTCTGGACCCCGATGGAGGCGGCCGTCGAGACTGCCTGGAGGCTGAAGCCCCTGGCGCTGGGGAAAGAGTCCGTTTGAAAGAGGGACGCTTACTCTTCTTCTTGACAGGTAAGAGAGTGCTTTTCCCACAAGAGATTCTCTTGATATAGTTATCCAAGTCCTCTCCAAACAACCTTGCACCACGAAATGGAAACCCAGCCAGTAGCTTCTTACATGGTGCTTCGGCTGACCAATTTTTCAACCATAGGATTCTACGTATATGCACCAACCCCAGTGAAAGACGGGAGGTTTGCACGATAGAATCTCTAATGGCATCAACCACAAAGCATAAGGCCGCTGGAAGGTTAGCAAACCCCTGGGCCTGCTGTTCAGGTAATACTTTGATGACCTGCTTAACATGGTCTCTTAAGTATTGACAGACTCCAATCGCTGCTACTGCAGGTTGGGCCACTGATCCTGCTAAGGAGAAAACATCCTTCAATAGGGATTCCATCCTTTTATCTACAGGATCCCTGAGCATCTGAGCATTGTCTACAGGACAAGTCAGGCTATTATTTACGGAGGAAATGGCGGCATCAATAGCCGGTATTCCCCACATTTTAATAAACTTTTCTTCCATCGGATAAAGTGTTGAAAACTTTCCCGGCGGAAAAAAAACGTTTGTCTGGGTGATCCCACTCAGAATAAATAAGCTTTTCAAGTAAAGTATGAACAGGAAAAGCATGTGCTGCTTGGAAAGGTTTCAGTGACCCCAAAGCAGAAGAGGATTCTTTAGCAGTTTCAGGTATGGCCAACTTAAATGTGGAGCGGACCAATCCAGTGAGGATCTGCACTAAGACCTTCTCCTCTTGGGAAGTCGCAGAAGGTCCCTCTCCACCTGAATCCTCCGAAGAGGAATCATCCATCCCATCCCGATCCTCTGAAAGGGATTCATCTCCTTTATCCCAGAGCTCCTCTGTCTGAGGGTCTTGGGGAACAGAGGAAAGCCTAGTGCGTTTTCTTCCACTGAGTGAAGACGTAATCACGGCCATTAATCTTTCCTCTAGACCATTAATGGTTGAGGAAAAAACCTCTTGTGTAATATATACAGGGGCTGAAGTGCCAGAAGCAGGTGTAGCCCCTGACCCTGATGGCTCTCCCTGGCTAGCCGTCCCTGGCCCATCTTTAGGGGGGGTGGATGCTGCCGACAGGGGGCCCTCAGAACCTGAACGAGATCCCCTAGTGTCTCTGGTTCCTGGGGTGCTTGAACCTCTTCTACCCATAGTGCAAAGCAACAAGGTGTGAGGTATACAAATGAACACTGCCCGCTGAGCGATGTAGTCTGGCTAAAAGCCTTGCTACCCAATGCTCAGTCTGGTGTTACTTCAGTAAATGCTGCCTAGGAGAATGCCTGTGTCCCACCTTACATGCGACCGTCAGCTCTGTGTCTCTCAGAAGGCTGAGTGCACCTGTACAGAGTGCCTTTAATAGCCTGCAGCTGGCCTGAGTGGGAGTCTAAACACTCTGTGCTGACGTCCCGCCCCCTCCTCTACCGCCCCCCCCCCCTCGAGTTTTGAAAAAAACGAGCGCTTCCCGCACTGCCGACTCTCCTGTCATGCTTCTGGAGAAAAGGCTGGGGATGGGGGGGGGGAGGAGGGAGACTGGTAACAAGATCTGCCTGAACGGCTATCTTCAGAGATGGTGGCCATTAGGCCGCAGAGCCCGGGTGGTATAACCACTTTCTAGACCCCTGTGGCCCCTCTCTAGCCTGGGGGGAACATTCAAACATGAGAAATCCCCCTTTCCACCTTACCTGCTTGCAGCCTGCTTTGAGATGCTGGGACATAATCAGCACTGAACACCTGAGACAGTCAGTCAGCATGTGTAGGTTTGTGCTCTTGGCAGCCCCCGGTGGTCACAATAGGCATAGCATGCATTTACCTTAAAGGAGAAAAGCCACTAGAACTCAAAAATTCTGTGGAATCTCCTCTTACCTTATCCAGCCGCAGGGTGCTGTTTACACAGAACCAATCTTCACTTCTCACGGTGGGCTCCGTTTGAAAAAACCGTCAGAGACTGGGGCCCCCATCAGTAGGGGGATCCAACAGTTCTGGGACCGTAAAGCACCTCGCCAGAAATTAGGAAGTTTAAAGCCATTTTCTGATCTGCGGGGTCCAGCTCTCTAAAAAGAGAAGCATTACGGATAAAACCTCGTTTCTTCGGACACGAGGCCCGGGTACCATTCAATTCGGCCATGAAAAGACACTTTGAATGGATCCAGTTCGCCTGGCTTGCCCCAGTATAGGATCTTAGGATATTCCCTTTGGAGCTCAGCACAGGACATCTTTACACGTCCATCACCTAAGACACTGGCGTAAAAACTGAGGTATCCCTGCAAGGGGGAGGGATTATATAGGGGGTTGAACTTCCTGATAGGGTGTGCCAGTGTCCAATCACCAGTGATACCTATATAACCCATCAGTAATTACTGTGGCTCTGTGTCCCGTGATGTTCGAGAAAGAAATGTAATTTTGTGCAGGGACTGTTCTAAGCACAGGAAACACGCACCACTTTGCAGGCATACTATAGACACCCCCCAGGTACGATATTTAAAGGGATATTTCACTTTTTTTCACTTTAACCACTTCCCGACCGGACCACACCAATGTACAATGTCAGAATGGCACGGCTGGGCAAATGGGCGTACCTGTAAGTCCCATTTAAATTCCCCACCGTGCCATTGCGTGTGCGCGCTGGCCGGGAGCTCTGTGAGTCGGGTCGCAGGTCCCGCAGACTCGAGCGCTGCGGGGATACCCATGATCGTCTCATGGAGAGGACGAACGGGGAGATGCTGATGTAAACAAGCATCTCTCTGTTCTGCCTTGTGACAGTGTCACTGATCTCTGCTCCCTGTCATCAGGTGCAGATATCAGTGTGTATGTTCGGCTCATCCCTACTCACCACTAGAGGCTCTGGTGAACACCTGCTAGCCCATCCCCCCTACAGTTAGAAAACACTCCCTAGTACTGATTTAACCCCTCCCCTCCCCCTAGTGGTTAACCCCTTCACTGCCAGTGTCATTTACACAGGAATCAGTGCATTTTTATAGCACTGATTGCTGTATAAATGACAATGGTCCCAAATATGTGTCAAAAATGTCCGATGTGTCCGCCATAATGTCGCAGTCACAATAAAAATCGCTGTCATTACTAATAAAAAAAAATTATTAATAAAAATGCCATAAAACTATCCCCTATTTTGTAAACGCTATAACTATTGCGCAAACCAATCAATAAATGCTTATTGCGATTTTTTTTACCAAAAATATGTAGAAGAATACGTATTGGCCTAAACTGAGGAAAAAAACTGTTTTTTTAATTATTTTTTGGGGATATTTATTATAGCAAAAAGTAAAAAATAATGCGTTTTTTTCTAAATCAGTGCTATTTTTTTGTTTATAGCGCAAAAAATAAAACCACAGAGGTGATCAAATACCACCAAAAGAAAGCTCTATTTGTGGGAAAAAAAGGACGTCAATTTTGTTTGGTAGCCACGTCGCACGACCGCGCAATTGTCAGTTAAAGCGACGCAATGCCGAATCGCAAAAAGTGCTCTGGTCAGGAAGGGGGTAAATTCTTCCGGGGCTGAAGTGGTTAAGCATAATTAAAATCACTGCTCCCAAAAAATCGTCCGTTTTTAAAACTTATTTTTGCATTGATACATGTCCCCTGGGGCAGGACACGGGTCCCCAAACCCTTTTAAGGACAATACCATGCAAATTAGCCTTTAAAATTAGCACTTTTGATTTTGAACGTTCGAGTCCCATAGACTTCAATGGGGTTCTAGCGTTCATGCAAATTTCCAGTCCGTTTGCAGGCTCTGGTGCAAACCAAACCGGGGGGTGTTCGGCTCATCCCTACTCACCACTAGAGGCTCTGGTGAACACCTGCTGGCTCTTAGACTCCGCTCCCTAGGGAATCTTACGCTCTAACCCCAGTAGGATCCGTGTTGGTGTTCCAGCCGCCCTGCCTTCCTTACCACCCTGACTCCCATCCGCAGCAGTCAGCCGTAGGGTCCACTACCTTGTGGTGCACTCCTAATCCCAATGGTGTGCATCTGTCAGCTGACCTCAGGTGACCTGACAGTTTAATCAGTCATGGACCCGGCTGATGTGCCGCTACCCGCAGATAATCCGTTGCAGGGTTTAGATCACAGACTTGAGACCCAGGAATCGCATCAGACCCAGGTGATGCGATTCCTTCAGGATTTGGCATCCCGTTTTGAACAGGTTCAGGCCTCATTAGGACCCCTGGTTCAACAACCTCAACCACTATCTGCTGCTGCACCTATCGCACCAGTCGCAGCCACACATTCATTACAACTGCCAGCTTTGGCCCTTTTCTCTGGGGACTCCAAGGCTTGCAGGGGGTTCCTTGGCCAGTGCACAATTCATTTTGAACTTCAGCCCCAAAACTTCCTGTCCGATCGGGCAAAAGTAACCTATATTATATCCCTCCTGTCTGGCGAGGCGCTAGCTTGGGCTACCCCTCTGTTAGAACTGAATGATCCAGCCTGTTTCTAGCCTGTCTGATTTCTTTAAACTTTTTCAGAATATCTTTGAGGAACTGGGTCATGTCTCCTCAGCTGCTAGCGCTCTTTTACTTCTCTGTCAAGAGTCCGCTTCTGTGGGACAATATGCTCTTCAGTTCCGTATCCTCACAGCTGAATTGAGCTGGAATAATGAGGTCCTAGTTGCAACCTTTTTACATGGCCTCTCTGATAAAGTGAAGGATGAATTAGCAGGAAGATCCCTTCCTGCTGATCTGGACGGTGTCATCACCTTGTGTAACCAGATCAATATTCACTTTCAGGGGAGGGCCCTGGAAAAAAGAAGCCTGCACTCCCCGTTCTTTAGGCAACCTGAGCTCCCAGTCCCTTCTCTTCGATCCGAGGAGCACCCCCTGCCTGCTGAGGAACCTATGCAGCTGGGCTGGAGCAAGTTATCTCCCGAAGAACGCGCTAGGTGCAGAACTCTGGGCTTGTGCCTCTATTGTGGGGCCAATAGAGGCACATGACACTTGTTCTCTTAGTCCGGAAAAATGCTCGGGGCTAATACATCTGGAAGGTGGAGTATTAGACCCCAAAATATCACCCTCACTTTCTAGTCTACTCCTTTATGTGTTCCTTCATGTCGGCGCTTCCTCTTGTTCGGTCTCGGCACATCTGGATTCCGAGCCACTGGCAATTTCATGGATTGGGAAACTGCATCTTCCATGAGACTTACCCTTTTGCCCCTTCCTTTTTTTTTTTTTAAGGTTTATAAAAAGTTTATTCAAAATAAATTGCATGACCTAAGATGACATCCACAATACAACAGGTATGACAAAATTATCGTCTGCCAAATTTTAGTTGTCAAACTATACAAAAAACCTACTTTAGAGCAACTGCTCAGAAATGTTACAGGCTAGTGAATGTGAACATACTGAGATAGCAGTGCGAAGCAACCCGGCTGCTAACAAGGCAATATGGTGTACTTCCACTCATGACACCCCAAACGGGTGCATACTGCGTCATGAGATGGTTTCCAATAAGGGGTTGGATCTATCTGCGGAGTTGCATATCTAAGCGATTTGGACAGGACTGTGGTGTCCTGGATTTCTAGAAGGTCAATCAGTTTAAAGCATAGCAAGAGAGGGAACAATACCATGACAACAGTGTTATTCTAGATGCACAACCTATGGTATTCTTTCACTGTCTGCTATTCAGGAGCTAGTGATAGATTAAAAAACAAATAAATTCAAATTCAGTGATTGTCATCAAACAGGTCATATTGAAGAAAGGAAGAAGAAAGAGGAAGGGGAAAAAGGAGGAAGGAAAAGGAAGTGGGGGGGGTGAAGCCAGAGTCCAGTGCTATCTCTTGTTTCTTGTAATTTAGGTGGCGGGGATGAGAGGGATTCCTACATATCTGGCCCAGGTTTCCCATGTTGCCTGGAATGATTTGGTGGTGTCCAAAATGGAGCTAACCATTTTTTCTTGGGTCATGATTCAAGATATTTTATTTTTCGCTGCACAGAAGGAGACATTGGGTTTTTTCCATGCTTTTGCAATTGTTATTTTTGCTCCCAAAAGGATGTAGAGAATTAATTTCTGGGTAGATTTGGGGGTTCGCGGTACAGGGAAATTCAGGAGGGCCACTTGTGCTGACTTTGGAACAGAGTTTCCCGTAACTTTCCTGATGAGGTTGAACACTCTGTTCCAGAATCCTCTGATATTTGAACATTCCCACCATATGTGGATCATAGACCCAAGCGCGTGACATTCCCTAAAGCATAGTGGAGAGGTAGAGGGAAACATAGTGGCTAATCTGGTGGGGACTAGGTACCATCTGGTAATTACTTTTAAGTTTGCTTCAACAAGGGAGACATGCATTATACCTTTGGAAGCTCTCGCTATTGCTCGGTTCCATTCCTGCAGGTCCCAGGCCTCCTGTAAATCACTCTCCCATGCATCCATATATGGAAACCTGGAAGAGGGTTTGGAAAGTGCTGCATAGCTTATTGAAATCCCCCCCCTCTGTTCCACCGCCTGTCCACACCATTGTTCATAGTTTGTGAATTCAAGAGGTAGGGATTTGTCCTTCCAGATGGAAGTTAGGAAGTGAGAGATTTGAAGAAACCAAAATCTCTCCGACACTGGTAGATCAAGTTTATTTATGCAGTGTTTCAGGGTCAGCGGGCCCGTCCTTGAGAAGTAGTGTCCTATACGGTACATCCCTTTGTCCAGCCACCATTGGAAGGATTTGATATTCATGCCCGGGGGATGGAGTTCGGGTTGCAAAATATGTGCGCTAAGGGGCGAATATCAGAGGTTAGGGAGGGTATTTGGCGTAATTCGTCCCATAACGCTAGTGAATGGGAGAGAGTGGGAGACATTATGGGAGGTCTAGCTTTTTGGGGGCACCACAGTAGATAGTCTAGGGTATACTCTGGGACTGCTTGTCTTTCCATTTGTATCCAATCTGGTTTCTCATATTTGGAGTACACCACGGATAGCTGTGCTAATCTAGCTGCTTTATAATACCAAAGGAGGTTGGGTAGTCCCAGGCTCCCCTGTGTTTTGGGGCTGAATAGGACTCACTGGGCAATCCTATGACCCTTATTCCACCAAATGAATTTGATGATTTTCTTTTGGAATGTTTTGAGGTGATCTATTTTAATCGCTATGGGAAGTGATCTGAAGAGGTAAAGGAGCCTGGGAAGTAGGGTCATCTTGATGGAATTGATCCTACCAGGCTAAATAATTGGAATGAGGACCAGGTTTTGAGGTCAGATTCAAGTTTGTGAAACATAGGGGGAAATTCGCCTGATATAATAGTTGGATCTTGGGGTGAGATTTATACCTAGATAGCGGATGGAGGAATCACTCCATTTAAATTTGAAAGCAGGTTTTATACGTTCCACAACTGATTGGGGTAGGGAGACATTCAGAGCTTGGGATTTGGCCAGGTTCACCCTCAAACCTGAAACTGCTCCAAATGAATCTAATAATTTACAGTTAGTTAGGCAATGAGGTGATTGGAGAGGTGATAAATAATAAGATATCATCTGCAAATAGTGCACATTGTGGTAGGTTTGGCCACACTGGACACCCCTGATATTCGGATTAGTTCTGACTGTTATTGCTAAAGTCTCTATCGCCAAGGCGAATATCGGGGGCGAGAGAGGGCAACCTTATCTGGTACCCTTAGAAATTTTAAACGGGGCAGAGTAATAGCCTTGCAATCTAATACTTGCCTCAGGGTTGTGGTAAAGGGATCTAAGAATTCCCAGAAAGCTCTCTCTGAAGCCCCAACGCCTGAGGACTGCAAACAAGTACGGCCAAGAGATCGAATCAAAGGCCTTCTGAAGGTCCAACAAAAGTAAAAGCCCTTCCTGAGGGAGATCCCTGTCCCACCCCGATTGAAGGATTGAGATTATGTCTATCACCCATCTCACTTGGTCTGGGCCTTGTCGGCCTGGTATAAAACTGACTTGGTCTTTGTGAACATAGCAGTTAATGAAAGATCCGATTCTATTCGCCAAAATTTTGGTTAATATTTTTAGGTCATTGTTGATCAATGAAATAGGTCTATAGTTCTGCACCAGTTTTGAATCTCTATTGGGTTTGGGGATAACTGAGATAAACGCTGCATTGAGATAGGGGTCTACCGGGTCTTCTTTTCTTTTAGAGTTGAAGAATTTGGCTAGACGAGGGGCTAGGGTTTCCTCAAAGGCTTTATAGTATGGAACAGAAAAACCATCAGGACCAGGGGCTGATCCCCTTTTCAGTTTCTTGATTACCTCTAGCACCTCGTCTGCCAAAATAGGAGCATCCATGATTTCCCTATGATCATCTTTCAGTGTGGGGATGGGTAGATCTTCTAAAAGGAGTGTATTTTGGACTCGTCATTGTCGGTCTCTCCCTGGTACAGTTTGGAGTAGAACGATTCAAATGTTTGTAAAATACGTTGGGGGTTTTGAGTTGATGAGCCGTCTTTTAATCTAATTTTCGGGGATGTGTGGGATCGAAATTTGGGGGTCAGTTTGGTAGCTAGCATAGTGCTCATCTTGTCTTTGTGTTAATAGAATTTTACACTGTCCAGCGGATGGCTCTCTCGGCCCTGACCGTGAGCACCAAGTTTAAAGATAAGCGGGCAGAAGTTGCGCTAAGGAGACCGTGGAGGGGTCTTGCTTGTGACGTTTGCTTAAGGTTGCAAATTCCTGTTCTAATTTAATAATGTCCGAGGATCTTTCTCTTTTGAGTTGAGTAGCAATCTGAATGGTCTTGCCTCGGATCGTAACTTTATGTGCTGCTCATAGAGTCTCGGCCGAGATGCCATCCACATCATTTTTTTTTAACAGAAAAAGTTTTTTATTGAGCAATAAGACAGTACAGATTTAGCAGGAGTCATGCATAAGAACATATGACATATAAACAGCAAGATTTCTGCAGTGGTATATACACATATATTTGCATGTCAGCTTCTAACAACGTATAGTGTATCCATAGTTCTCATAGTAGTTTATGTTATTAGTAGGTGGGTTATAAAGTCAGATGCATTCATATAAAAAATAAAGTTAAAGAATGGTGCAGAAGGCTAACCTGTTCGATGGTGGCTAGTCCCTGTCCCCCTAGCTGGAAGCAAAGGAGGGGTAGGGGGGAGGGAAGGTGTAGGGAGCAGAATGGGAGGGAGGGAAGGGGGGGGGAAGGGGGGAGGAGAAAGAGGGGAGGGGGGCAGGGGGAGAGGGAGGGCCAGCATCAACCACCGCTCGGCTTGATAGGAAACAAATTTATAGCTCAGAGCTTGGAAAGCCAGCACTAATCCATTCCTACCTCGCCATACCAGACAAAATGTGGGTGCTAGTTACTATTTAAATTCAGGAGTCCCTGACTCTACTCAGCCGCATGCATCAATCCAGTTCGACCAAATTTTATCATATTTCTGTGGGCAGTTTCCACTTTCGTAAGTAAGTCTATACAAGGGTAGCACACCATTGATCGATTTCTGCCATGCTTCTATGGATGGAGGTTCTTTTTGCTTCCACCAGTATTTCCCTTCTTGCATAAAATAAAGAGTAGGTTAGACAGAGTTTAACGTAGCGATCTCCCTCTATATCATCTAAATGACTCAGTAATAGGGTTAAAGGATCAAGCGGTACTTGGACTCCACATATTGTACCTAATGTATCTGCCACCGAGGTCCAGTATGGGCGCAGCCTAGGACAGGATCAAACGACATGGAAGAAGGAGCCCACCTCCACACCACATCTATTGCAATTGGGGCTAAGTCCAGGATAGATATTTGCTAGCCGTCATGGCGTGTAATAGGCTCTATGCAAGAATTTTAACTGGATAAACCTATCCTTAGCCGCAATCATAGACGGAATGAAGCCTGCCACCTGGCCGTAGACCTATCGGTTTTAACATTGTGTGCCATGGTGAGGTGGAGATACAGGGATGAGAGAGGTTTATCCAGTACTCCCGAGATCAAAAGCCGCTCAATTGGGTCTGGTTCGAGTGTCACCGGGGAGGGAAACTGGGCTCTAGGAGCATGGTGTAACTGCCAATACCTAAATAAGAAGGACCTCGGCAACGCGTGGGTCGACTGCAGCTCCCAGAACGAAACTATACCTCCCCTTTGGATAACCTGTTTCAATGTAACAATACCTTTCTGGGCCCAACTCGCAGGATCAGGGATAGAGAGTAGGTGAGGGAGCATGGGATTAGCCCAAAGTGGGGTGTGTGGGGAGATACAAGATTGGCCCAGGAGGGCAGCTGGGATTGGAGGATATGGAGGATTTCCATACTTGGATTGTAGCTTTCATAGGGCCTGTAACTGCAGTGCTAGCCCTCACTCCCCTATATGGCAGATTAGAGAGGGCCGCATATGACCCCAGGAGAGCTGCTTCCAGAGTGACTGCTGGGTTAAGTTGGGGTTGCGAAAACCACCACCTCACTGTTACCAAGACAGCTGCCCAATAATAAATCAGGAAATTGGGCAGTGCCAAGCCACCACTGGATAATGGGAGATAGAGTATGTGTTTCGCTACTCTCTGGGATTTGCCTGCCCAAATAAATGAGACCACTATACTTTCTAACCGTTGAAAGAATGATTTGGGAATAGTTATTGGAGTGTGTCTAAAATAGTATAAGAATTTTGGTAGGTAGATCATTTTTAACAGATTTCCCCTTCCTACCGGGGTCAAAGGGAGAGCTTTCCAGTTGGAGCACTTCTGCTGGAGCTGGGAAAGTAACGGGTTTATATTCTTGTCTAAGTAGCCAGAAAGATCGTTCCCCACTCTCACCCCCAAATACGTGAATTCCTGCGTCCATTGTAAGGGGGTTCCAGTGTCTATCAGGGGCGTTGATGGATTAAGGGGAAAGAGGACCGATTTATTCCAATTGATCTTAATACCAGAAAAGTGACCAAATTTGTCAATGATTGCTAGGGCTGCTTTTAGAGAGGCAGAGGCATCCGCTAAATAAAGGAGGGAGTCGTCGCCATATAAGGAAAGTTTTTCTACCAAAGGACCCACTCGGAGCCCCTTGACTGAGTCATCTGCCCTCAGAAGGGTAGCCAAAGGCTTCAACGCCAGGGCAAAAGGCGCTGGGGACAGCGGGCACCCCTGCCTTGTGCCCCACCCCAGCGTGAACGCTTCAGAAAGGGTCCCATTGGTGCGGACCCTGGCTGTTGGATGAGAGTATAACAGCCGGATCCAAGCCAGAGGTAGCCCCACTCCACCGAGTCAAAGGCCTTCTCGGCATTGAGTGAGGCCACCATGCCCCGCTCCTCCGAGGAGGCAATTGCTATATGTGTGTGTAGAGGACGGATGTTTATATCTGTACCCCTCCCGGGCATAAATCCCGTCTGGTCCAGGTGTATTAAGGCCTTGATTACTGTGTTCAGTCTGTTTGCCAGTATCTTGGAGAGAATTTTTGTATCTACATTGAGTAGAGATATGAGACGATATGAGGAGCAGAGAGTCGGGTCCTTCCCTGGCTTGGGGATAATGACTATCACAGCCTCGTGCATAGAGTCCGGAAGGTGGCCCTCCTCCATAGATTTGGAAAATAAAATTTGAAGTCTAGGGGCTAATTGCTCAGCATAAAGTTTGTAAAACTCTACCGGGAAACCGTCCGGTCCCGGTGTCTTACCTGTTTGCATCATTTTTAGTGCCTTCTGGATTTCCTCAATTTTGATGGGGGCATCTAATTTATTAGCATATGTTGGGGTGAGAGTCGGAACGTCAACATTCTCAAGGTAGGCCCTGAGCTCCTCGGGTTCATAAGACACCCTAGAAGTATACAGTGTTTGATAAAAGGAGGAAAATTCACGGTTAATTTCAGCTGGAGTGGAGAGGAGTGAGTCGTCCGCCGCCCGAATCTGCCCTATGGACATTCCCATGGATTGTTTCTTGGAGAGCCAGGCCAACAAGTGGCCTGTCCTCTCTCCTTGTTCAAATATCCTCTGCGTTTGGAGTAGGAGTCTATTCTGCGTCAGAGAGGTCCTCAACAGGAGGGTCTCTCGCAAAAGGGACTGCAACCGGGCATAAGATTGTGGGTCCGGCGACCTGATGTAGACTGCCTCCTGCCTTGCCGCCTCCACCTCTAGATTGGTGAGCTCCTGTCTACATTCCTGATGGACCTTTGTGATTATATGCTGGTATTGTCCCCTGGAGAATGCCTTAAAAGCATCCCATACAGAAGAGTCCAATGCTGTATCTGCGTTTATCCTCCAGTATGAGTCCAGCTCTTCCCTGTATTTCGGCTCCACATCCATGTCTGAGACCCAGTATCTGGACAACCGCCAGAGTTTGTCCGATGGAGCCAGCGAGAGATCTAGCTCTAGTAAGAGCGGAGCGTGGTCTGAAATACCCCGGGGGAGAATTCTGACGTCACGAACTTTAGGGAGAACCGGTCCTCCCGCATAGACAAGGTCAATGCGGGAAAAGGTTCCATGAGATGAAGAGTGGCATGTATACTCTCTAGCTTGGGGGGATTTCCAGCGCCACAAATCAAAAAGGCTATAAGTGTCAGCCCAGTCTGTCAGCCCTCTACGGGACATACCGGAGGGTAGCAACCTATCCATTTCTGCATCTGGAACTAGATTAAAGTCTCCTAAAATAACTACATTCTTGGTAGAAAATTCAGCAATTTTTGCCGTTATTTGGTTCAGAACCTGGAGTGAAGCTGGAGGTGGGAGGTATAGACCAACTATTACCCATGGGATATGATGTATTAATGCATGAATCACCACAAACCTGCCATTAGGGTCTAGCGCCAGATCGAGGAGTCTGAAAGGGAGTGTTTTGAGGATCAAAATGCTTACCCCTCTAGAAAAAGTAGAATAGGTTGAGTGGTAGTGATATCCCACCCATGGCTTTTTAAGGCTCAATGTCTTCCTTCCAACTAAGTGTGTCTCCTGGAACACACAGATATGAGGATGATATGACTTAACAAATTGAAACACAAGGTAGCGCTTAATAGGTGAATTGAGACCCCTGGTGTTCCAGGAGATTATCCTAAGGGAATACATCTATGAAATTAACAAATGGGGGGTGACAAATATGGATCCGACTTCCCCCGATCAGGCATCTAGACCCACAAAAGCACAAAGGGGACCTTGAGAACCATAGTATACTGTTATAAACAATCGCCATTAATACTGTCTTGTACCATAAAGAAAAAAATAAAGATAAAAATAAAAACAATAATAACACAAGGCCCGCAACGGCAGACCAAACCAACCAAATGACCCCCCCCCACCCCGCCCATCCCCCATCTCAGTAGGAGGGCATCCCTCCCCAAAAAGAAGTGAGCTAACCAGCCCAACATGAGGGCAATGTGCAAGAGGTACTCAGCCTCTCTACTAAGCGTTCATGGAACAGTCCGGCAAGGATATTGTGTGTAAATCACCCAATTCCCCGGGGGGCACATACTTCAAACTCAGGGGGGACTTAACAAAACAATAAAACAAATTCGTACCCCTGTTGCTCGTAAAAGAAAAAACAAAAACACCTGACAAGCTATGACTGTGCACCCAAATCCCAATGTCCTTTCAACCCTTCAAGATGTGCATGAAATGGAAAAAATCCATGATCTTTAGAAGGGACATCCCATGAGAGTCTTCCCGATGCTGGAGGTTGTTTCAGGACATAAGTGTTATAGGAGTATTAAGATATCAGGGAGAGTTGCACAGATAGTACCTGTTTCCCCCCTCCAGCATAGCCGTGACCCTCTCCGAGGTGGGAGTCCGTTGTGGAGGTTAACCGCGACGAAGAGATTCAAGGATACTGGGTCTTTATCCATGTATAGACTAGGGGTGAATCGTCCCGCCTGCGTAAATAGGGTTACCCCACAATCCACAGTGATTGCATCAGCCCCCCTGGGTCATGAGACAACAGATTGACCACAAAAAGAGAGAAGGGTGGGGGAGGCCTCAGGCAGCACTCGTCTGAAACTTGCACATCAACTCATGGCTCCCGAAGCAATACCTGTCAAGGAAGGAGGGGGGAAGTCTCATAGATCTCCGTTCTCAGGGCTCCCCTTTTGTCACCCAAAGCAAGATCCAGCTCCATGAAAGCGGTTTCCAGACAGAAGAGGAAATCATGTCATGTGCTTTCTGGGTACGCGTACCTTCCTTTCACAACAGAGAATCCTTGATAGGCAGGGGAACCATTATCTCAGTGCAGGGATGTAAAGAAGTGGTATCAAACAGATAACAAGCCAGGATACACAGTTCACAGCATACCAGATAGAGGATCAATTATGGAGCAATTCAATCCACGCCGCAGCGTCTCTTGGTGAGGTAAAAAACTGGACTTTTTCCCCATCCTGGATCCGCAACTTGGCTTGGAAAAGCATGCTATATTTTAGTCCTTTCTGACGTAACATTCCTCTGACATGGTCAAATGCCTTCCTTTGGCGTTGGGTCTCCACGGTATAATCTGGAAATATGAGGAGTTTCGTATTCTCAAATTTTAGCTCTCCTTGCAATCGGGCCGCCCGCAGGACTGTATCCCGATCTCGGTAGTGTAACAACTTGAATATGAAGGTGCGTGGCGGAGCTCCCTGGGGGCCTCTGGTTGCTGGGATACGGTGGGCTCTCTCTATAGAGAAGTGTTGGGAAAATTTAGCTCTGGGGAGTAAGACTGGCAGCAGGCCCTCCATAAAACCTACCTGGTCTTCCCCATCTGCACCCTCCAGGAGGCCAAAGACCCACAGGTTGTTACACCTGTTGTGGTTCTCGGCATCCTCAGCCCTAGTCTCCAGGTTTTTTACTTTTACCTGTAGGGCCTGGATGTCTGTATGGTGTTCTCTCAGGGTGTCCTCCATATCTGAAACCCTTCTTTCCACCTCCATCTCCCGCTCCCGGAACCTGTCCATGTCTCTGCGGATGAGCGCCGTTTCGGTTTGTACATGCTCAATTTTTGCAGTCAGTGTTGCCTAACATGTAGAGATCGCCGTCATGAGGGCCGCAAATGCCACCGAGCCCGCTTCTATGGCTCCGTTAGGCGGCGGATCTGTCTGGGTCTCCATGTTTAGAGCCTCGTGGGAAGTAGGCCGCGGCGTAAGTAACAAGCGACTGCTCACAGCACCATTTTGGACACGCCCCCGCCATCCACATCATTAATGAGAAAATATTCTTTTAAAGCTTTATCAATTTCAATGACTCTGATGGGGTTGTTCAGTAGTGATTCATTGAGAGTCCAGTGTGATCTATTTGGTCTAGTGATGGGGCCTCGTAAGGTAATGAGAACCAATAGAATAGTTACCCCCTTGGAGTTGTCCTCGGCATTTGCCAGATAGAATTGCGTGAATTTAGCGTGGAGGAATGAAGGGATGTACCGTCTAGGGAAGTGCATCTCCTGAAGCATCACCACATCTACTTTTTGTGAGTGGAAGGTTTGGAGCACTTTCCTTGACCACTAAGTTTAGGCCCTGAACATTGTGAGAGACTACTTTAAGAGCAGGGTTATTTGTGGGACTAAGAGACATGGCAAGCGGAACAAAGGTTGATGGCAATGCGGGCAGCACTTACCTTCATCTGATGAGATGAGGGAGGGTCTGGATGATGTTGGGATCGGAGCCTGGAACCTGGAGAAACCGACATCGATGGTGACGATCGAGCACTGGCAAGATTGAAAGAGAGGTTAGTGAGAGAGAGAGGGAGTAGAAGGAGGTAAAGAGAAAGAAAGCCCATAAAGGGCCTGAGGCAATAGAGGAGAGTAAAAAGACTCTCCCTACCATCACCTGGTGAACAAACATAGCCCACAAGTTGGGCCTGTGTCCCATCCCTCGTGTATGGAGATAGTAGAAAGATGGGAGGAGGCGCACGACTGCTGCCTCAGCCAAAGGCAACCCTGAAAAAAAAAAGTAAGTTATCACATGAAAAATAACAACTAGTAAATGTAAAAATTATAACGTTAACTGGATTAAGGATCGTAACCAGCAATTAAGCATAGAACTAGGCCAGTAGGCCATATTGGGTAATAAAAAGAACTGTGCTAGAACTAGGGATGGCTGGAGTCCTTATGAGCCGAAAATTAAGTAATATTGAGGACCCTGGAAGGGAGAGATCCTCCAGCCAATTCGTGGAGAATCAGGCAGGGTTAACATCTTCCCACCCTTCCTCTGCAGTGTGCACAGCGCCTACACCTTAATGTGGGTCTCCAAGGAAATCTTTCAGCGTTCATAATAGGATAGCCTTCTCAGGCAACATTGAAGATTATGGGTGTTTTTGTGAAGTGTGGGTAGTAAGCGTTTTTTCCGAAGTTCCTCAGTTTGTAAAGGGCAAGCAGGAGATGCAAAAAAAAGGGTCGGGCTGACAGTTCTGGGCTGAAGAAGGAAATTGTATTAAGGACTGGAGTGGGGAGCCAAAGTTGATTCTGGGGTGTAACCAAAACTGGATGGACTCCGGTATAAGTAGTTAGGCAAAGCCAAGCTATATTAAGGTGCAATGAGAAAATCTCATATTTATGTTCAAGTAGGCATGGGTTCCCTCACTCTCCTGTTTTTCACGGTTTTCCATGAAGGGGAGATTGGGCTCGTGGGTGTGGGGCGCTTGGCAGAGCTTGATTGAAGATTTGTGGTATCCATCGTGGAGTCTTGGGAGATAAGATTCAATTGAAAGAGTACCCGTTCACCCTCTGGAAGGCTGGTGAAGGAATGGGTTTTGCCTTTAAAGGCAAATTTTAAGGCAAAGGGGAAGCCCCACCAGTACTTGATTTCCTTTTGTGAAAGAATCAGTAGTAATAGTTTGAGGGATCTGCGACATTGGATGGTCATGGGAGAGATGTCCGCAAAAATCTGAATGTCATTGCCCTGAAAGGAGATGTGCGTTTGCTTGCGTGAGGTTTTCATTATGTCCTCCTTCACCCCGTAATAGTGAAGCTTAACCACTACATCCCTGGGGGCTCCATCCTTCCTAAGAGGACTCAGAGATCTGTTCGCTCGTCTAGCTCGAGTTTGTGCTAAGCTATGGAAGGGATGAGGGTTTTGATAAGCTCCTGGACTGTCTTGGGGATGTCCGTGATGGACTCTGGTAAACCCCTAATCCTAAAGTTGTCCCTCCGTGAACGGTTTTCAAGATCGTCGATCCTTGCAAGGGCTGTGTCTAATTGCTCCTGAATGATTTGTATATGGTCAGTGTTCTGGTTAGCCCTGGACACTGTTATGTCGAGTTTGTGTTCAATCGCCTCCATTCTGGCTCCCAGGTTTTGGAAGTCAGAATGTATGTCACTGGTGATTTTGTTGGCGGTATGAGTGAGACCCCTTTCAAGCAGCTCAGACAGTTTGGTATAGGTCTCCTGCGTTAAGGGGGTGTCCATCTCTGGGCCTCCTGGGGTGGTTACATTGTTTATGCGGTCAGGGGTTTCCGCCATGGGAGAGAGCCTGTATGTGTCCAGCGAACGCTCAATTAGCGACTCTGTGGAGCCAGGAGAGGGGGAGGTGATGTGGAGGATGTTGGTGGAAACCAGGGGGGTGTAGGCAAGTTTAGCGGGGGTCAGAACTTGCCTGTGTTCTTGCTGTCCTCCTGAGAGCTGGTCTCGTGGCTGAGTAGTGGCCGCCATCTTGGATTTGTCCTGTTTGTAATTGGCTGAAAATTGCGGCCCGAGATCCCTTCTGGTTGTGCTGCCTGGCATGTAAATGCTCCTGGGGGCTTCCCCGATCGGATCCCGCTGTTGGGGGGGTCGTGCTGGTCCCGATCCGGCTTTAGGGTCGTTGGATGGCTGAGGCAGTGTGGAGCTCCCGGCTTACGCGGTCATCTTGGAAGCTACCGTGCATGCGCTCCCCCTTTTGCCCCTTTAAACGCCATTGGTGGTCTTGGCGATTGATGGCACTGTTCTCCCAGGGGGCCCTATCTGCTTCTAGACCCTCCCTGTTAAGATGTCGGTAGGGACACTCCACCAGGAGTGGATATCCTTCCTTGTCTTACCTAAGGCTTCATCTCCTATCATATTAGGTCTTCCTTGGTTACGGTTCCATTCTCCACTTGTTGACTGGACTGCTGGACAGATCCTGGCTTGGGGTTCCTCCTGTTCCTCTTCCTGCCTACTCAAGATTACCCCAAAAGAGAAATTTCCTGTTGCCACCATCCCAGTATTTTCTGCTCTTCCCGCTGTATATAACGATTTATGGGATGTGTCCTGCAATAGTCGGACTGATGCACTCTCTAGATCATGTAGCACTCTGGCTGAGGAGCCCACCTATGAACCTGAGCCGATCATTCACTCCAGTTTGCATAACCATTTACCTTTGCCTATCCCTAAAGTCCCTTGGACGCACAGCCAGGTTAACTTGTCCACAAGTTCCACAGTCGCTACGCCCTGTGATAAGATTGAGATCACTACACCTGGCAATACTATTCAGTCGGCCTCTGCACCAGTTATGTCAGTCCAGCCCATGCCCAATGAGCTTCCTGCTTCTTATTCAGGACCTTCTGTAACCTGGTCTCACCCTACTACTACTATGTCCATTCAAACCTGTCTAAGAGGCTCAATCCATCCTTTGGATAGACTGCCCCATTCGGCCAGGTGGAGTTTTCAACCCTTTCAACCCTTTTTTCAGGACTCTCTGCATTCTGCTTGTGTTTCAGCAATCCAGCTTGACTCCTGTGACACATCACCTTCTAACCAACCTGGTCTCAGGGATTCACTGACCTCTGCCCAGTCTGATGATCCTGTGCTGGATGTCCAGCTCATCTTTGAGGGTCTGGGGGACCCTGCTCAGACTCCTGATGGTCTTCTCATGCCCTTACCCATTCCTAAGAAGCTTTTAGTCCTCAATAAGTCCTCTCATCCTCTCTCTACCTCGGTTTCAGTCTCTGAGGATAATCTAGAGTACAAGGTTAGTCAAGTTATGGATTCCCGGCGCTGTAGAGGCATTCTTCAGTACCTCATACATTGGATAGGATTTGGTCCTGAGGAGAGGTCTTGGATCACTGCATCTAAAATCTTTGCACCTCGTCTGTTGAGGAGGTTTCATCTGGAGTTTCCCTTTAAGCCTGGGCCCAGGTGGGGGAAGCCTCATAAGAGGGGGGTACTGTCATGGTTATGCAGTAATCTTTCTCTGTCAGCTTACCTCATCTTATATGTTTAGACTAAGAGGCCAGCCACACACACCTGGGTGTTTTTATAACCTCTCCTCTAAGCATGACTCCACCCCAGGCCCTATCAGGGAACCCTATATTAACATGTGCACTGCTAACCAGCAGTGCTGATCAACCACCATTCATTGTGTGTTTGGCATCCTGTTTCCTGCTTGCCGTGTGCTCTTCGTTTGTCTCTGTTACCAACCTTGGCGTGTTCCCGACTATTCCTGTCTGCTCGTGACCCTAAACTTTTGGCATGTCCCTGACTATTCCTGTTTGCCTGTGACTCTGAACCTTTGGTGTGTACTCTGTTGTCCTGGTCTGCTTGTGGCCCCGACCTTGGCTTATCCCCTTACTATCCCTATCCTCCTGTTGCCTACTGTGGGCGTGAGCTAGTGGACCCTGGGGGTCGCGACCTGGAGCCACTTACAGCCCAGTCCATCCTCACCACTAGAGGCTCTGGTGAACACCTGCTGGCTCTTAGACTCCGCGCCCTAGGGAATCTTACGCTCTAACCCCCGGTGGGATTCGTGTTGGTGTTCCAGCAGCCTTGCCTTCCTTACCACCCTGACTCCCATCCTTAGCAGTCAGCCATAGGGTCCACTACCCTACGGTGCACTCCTGATCCCAATAGTGTGCATTTGTCACCTGACCTCAGGTGACCTGACAGAGATAAGTAAGCACTACAGATATATGTGCCCATGTCAGATTTCATGAATGGGGTTTACATCCACTTTAAATACTGTCTATGCCAGAAAGGATGGAACCGCCACTTTCTTTGTAAGGTGAAAACAGTAGCCAATGGGAACAAAGGTGCTTGAGGGGCATAGGCCCCAACTTGTCAGTAATCGATAAGATGTAGGAAGTTATTGCCTGAAGTTATCGCAGGACACTGCCTCTCGAGTGATGTTGAGGACTGCTGTCACGTACCTGGTAGGTTGTGAGCCTGAAGTGCAGGAAAAGACCTCCCTTACAGCTCCCACTCCCGTTCCCCTGGAATGGAGACAGAGGGCCAGGAGTGAAGAGTGGTATGGGTGCCTGGCAGGATCAACAGTTGCTGAAAGTCCAGTAGTGGTGGCACCCTCTGGAGTCAGTAGTCTGAGGTGTAGACTGAGGACAGAGACGGGAATGCAGGACTGGAACCAGGAACAACAGCAGGTAATAGCAGACTGGAAGCTGGACTGGAACCAGGAACAACAGCAGGTAATAGCAGACTGGAAGCTGGACTGGAACCAGGAACAACAGCAGGTAATAGCCTGGAATGCTGGACTGGAACAACAGCAGAAGATAGCCTGGAACACTGGACTGGAACCAGGAACAACAGCAGGTAATAGCCTGGAACGCTGGACTGGAATACAGCAGAAGGTAGCCTGGAACGCTGGACTGGAACACAGCAGAAGATAGCCTGGAACGCTGGGCTGGAACACAGCAGAAGGTAGCCTGGAACGCTGGACTGAAACACAGCAGAAGATAGCCTGGAACGCTGGGCTGGAACACAGCAGAAGGTAGCCTGGAACGCTGGACTGGAACTAGGAACAACAGCAGGTAATAGCAGACTGGAAGCTGGACTGGAACCAGGAACAACAGCAGGTAATAGCAGACTGGAAGCTGATGAACACAGCGGAGGGTCAACAAGCCGGTGGTCAGTAACGTTCGGACAACAGAGGTACCAGGGGTAATGCAGAGGGAAGGTCAGGCAAGCCAAAAGGGTCTGGTGCAGGCAGATAGCAGGATCGTCAAACAGGAAGCCGGGTCAGATAACAGGATACACAGATCAGATCAGGTAACACTCACAGAACGCTGTAGAGCAGACAGCGGGGATGGAGTGTGACAGGCAGGTTTAAATAGCCCGCCTGACACCAGCGGGAGTGCGCGCGCGCGTGCCCGTGCGTGACCGCACCCGTGAACGCGCGCGCATGCGCAATGGGACCCGTGGCCGGGTTCCCGTGCGCCTGGGACGCCGGTTACTGGCAGGATCTTCATGACAACTGCTCTCTGATGATGCAGAGTCCTGGCAAGGAAATTCAGCACCAGAATAAAAACTTACTGAGGAACGTAATTCCTCCTCAAACTCTTGGGACCAACCTTGTGAAGTATTCTCCTGGCAGCTCACATGCCCATTTTTCCTGGTGAAAGCTGAAATGGCTGAAATTTAAACCCTTATGGAACTAGGCTGATCCCCAAATCCAGATCCATGTGAAGAAATGATAGCAACTCGGCAACCTCTGGGTTGCGAGGATCAAAATTCTGCTCAGGCTGCAAAGGCTGTGAAGCTGTTTCAGCCTCCAGAGTAAATAGCATTTCACTGACATCCTTTCTGGAACCTTGCCAGCTTTGAACCACTTCCAGAAAATGGCCCAAGTCCTCCAATCCTTCCCCCTCGATTTTCAGTCAATTGTGGGACAGGTGTTGTGGAAACACTGGTAGCTGAAGTGTTTAGTCCTGACTAGGTTTCATGGCTAGGGTAAACCCATGGCCTCTGGGGCAATTGGCATGCTTGCTATCATAGTGAGACCCTCAGACATCAGTCTCCCCTGGAGCTTCATGACCAAAGGCAGTAGAGGAAAGGCATCTGCTAGGTGACTAATCGTTGGGTGAGTGAGGGCATTCACCTCCTCCACCAACGGGTGAGGGTAGAAAGCGAGGCACTTTGTGAATGGATGGTGATGCAAACAGACTCAGCCTGATGGTGGTCCCATACTACAGTGATGTGGGAAAGATCTTCAGATTAAAGACCCATCCAATGGGAACCAAGTACTGGTATCAGTGGTGACCAAAGGTCCCAGATAATGAACCTACGGTATGGGATCAAGTGAGGGTCCCCTGACACACCCATCACCAGAGGCTCCTGTGCTTGCAAGGAAAAGCATGTCTGTGTTGCAAAAAGGAAATTCTTTGGAACTGCCAGAGAATCCAGTGTGCACAGGGTAGCATAGGGATGCAAGACATCATCATTTCCAGGAGACCCCTGCATTGTGAAGCTGACAACTGCTTGGCCCATTCAAAGAAAGAGGAGAAAAGTGCTCACTTGAGCACTGAAATGGGCCTCCATATCGATGACTAGCCAGGTCTAGACATGTGCAATATGTTTTGTTCCGAATTTGTTTTTTAACAAATTTAGACAAATTCGGAAATATCTGAATTAACGAAAACCCGTTTAACAAATTTTTCCGAATATTCGTAATTCCAATATTCGAAAATTATGAATTTATGTAACTCGAAAGTCCAGAAATTCGAAAATCCGGAAATTTGAAAATTCTGAATATCGGAAATTCCAAATTTGAAATAATAACTAACTAATAATAACTTAACTATTACTAACTTTGGATAAATTCGTATTTGTTACATTCATTAACAGCCCAATTTGAAGGGAAATTCCAATACTTATAATTTAATAGTTATTATTAGTTAGTTAGTTAGTTATTATTTCGAATTTCTGGATTTTCAAATTTTCGAATTTCTGGATTTTGGGTTTTAAAATTTTCGAATTTACAAATTTACAGATTTCAGATTTTCTAATTTTCAAATTTTCGGATTTTCCAATTTTCAACTTTTTGGATTTTGTAATTTATGAATTTATGAATTTACAAATTTTTGAATTTACGAATTTGGATCATAACAAATAATCCAAAAAACTAAAAAAAAACAAGGAATGAAACTAAAACAAATTTTTCGGCAGTGCACATGTCTAGCCAGGTCTGCACAAACTGTCTTGACACCTTCTATCCAGCCAAAACTTCTCAGGCTGGCCAGAAGAATCACCTTTTGAACTAGCAGGTCATCTGGACTCTGAGCCAACAGTAGAATACCATCCAAGTAATGTTGGATTTGAAGCACCCCTGTTTCCTCAGAGGAACTACACAGAGATTAGGACTTCCATAAAGGTCATAAGTGAGGTGGAGAGCCCTGAAAGAAAGACAGCCCTGAAAGAAAATGTCCATCTCCCACCAAGACTGCTTTAAATTCAACACCGGTCTTCTTTGGACAAGACCAGAGAAGAATAAAAGCCTACAACTCTCTCTAAGGGAGGACTTTGAATCATTCCCTATTGCAGTCATATAATATTGATGTAATCACAGAGGGCATCCACCTTCTGAGTGGAATGTGCTATTCTGGTCAGGATGGTTGGAAAGTGATTGGATAAATGGTAAGAAAAAACAAAAAAAAAAAAAAAAAATCTTAAGGGGTCAGTATGAAATCTCTGCATGTATATGCCTGGAACTTACTAAAGATGTAACATATGTTAATGTCTATTGACCTTTATAATGTAAACTAGATGCTCTCTACTGCCTCCTGCTGTGAATGCCTGAGATATTCATCCATTTATGTTTGCTCTGCTTTTTGTTAATTTTCTAGATGAAATATCCATTTTGACCAATTGTCGTTACCCCTGAAGAAGAGGTCAACCCCTTTTGCTTACCTCGAAACGTCGGGTTCTATGATCATTGGTTCTTTACTACCTGTATCATTGCATTTGGTCATTTATTTGTAGAATTACTTTTTCCCATTTACATACATCCATTTTATTGTATATATGGTTAGGTCATGTGTAATGATTTTTAGATGCTAAATTAATAAACTACAATACTTTTATACAAAAACTATAAACTTCTACTACTTTCTACTTTATTAGAGGTAACCCCGTGAAAAAAGTCCCGCTAGAGGAATCGCACTCCTTCAGGGGGTGCTTAGGTTTGGCAAAAATTGGGATGGGGGCTTACCTCTAGAAAAATATACAGTGCCTACTGGGATGACACCTCCCTCCTTTCTATATTTAGGATAGAAAACACCCATTTCCTCGCTTGGTAGTCTCCCCATAGACGCTGCTTTACTTTATTAATTATTTCACTTTCATTTTATAATTTTCACCATGACTAACTACGCAGGGAAAAATTGGGACAACACCATGTCTGGCTTATACAAAAATTTCTCTGAAAAGGAACAGAAAGATTCGGAGCTGTCTCAGATTTTCACAGATCTTAGAAGACTCCTAGAAAAGAAATCGACAAATCATTGGCACATACACTTCTTTCAACTCTACATAAAGAACAATATTAATCCGTTTGGTCTACGGATCCAGATATTCCCTACAATGGAACATGTGGACCCGTCTTTTAAACAAGCCTGGGAAAGCAAATTATCAGCTTGCTCACAGGAAATGATGGTCCTCCTAATAGAGGAATATAAAGGGATTATTAAACAAACCGATAAGGAATTGGAGTCCCTCTATGCTCTTCTGGCTCCATTTAAAACTCACACTTCTTTTGTCCAATTGGACAATGATTTAAACACACATCTTGAGCAGTTTAACAGAAATATACTGATAAAAAAGGAAAGTAAATTCCTACGGGATCGCACTGCATTCTCTGAACATAAAGCATACAATTGGAAGACTAATCAAACAAGACCCAAGTCTAATTTCAGGACCAAGTCGCGTTTTAATGAGTCTGACCTGTCAGACGCTTCCTCAGTATCCTCATACTCTGTGGGAGGGCAATCTAGACCTTACAGATCATCAAAAAAATCCAAACGTGGCTCAAACGGAAGTGGTTCCAATGGAAAATATCCCAAAAAACGTATTATGGACACCCATAATACTCCTTCCCAACAACAGGGCCCTCTGGGAACCCACAATAAAAACCCAATAACGAGAAATACGGCACCTCCAACTTCCCAACAAGAGATCACTTCCCTCTTTCCTAAATTAATGACTACAGGTACCACTGCAACACTGCCGAGTATAACTCATGAGCGCGGTGGAGCAACGGGCGGTAACAACACCGGTCCACTATGACATGGGAATGGAGGTGACAGGGCCTCGGAGACATCCGATCAAGATTTAAATGTTCTAAATGTGGTAAATTTATCCACATATGAACTTTCTCACACTGAACTACAAGTCCTCTCACGGGGACTAAGTTTTTGCCCCAATCAAAACATCAACAAATTCGAAGCCACAAAAGACCTTCAATTGTTTGCACGCAAACTGATCCTTAAACAGATGTACTCTAAGTCAATCCTGGCTCAACCTAACTTTGAGTCACAGGAACTGAAAGCCCTAGACACTTTAGTCAGCCTACTGGAAGAGAAAGAATCCCCTGACCTGATCGACCAGATCGATCTAGAACACCTGTTGGGTCGTTTTGACCATACGGAACCTCCCCCCACGCCAAAATTTAAAAAGAAATCCGACAGGTTTCCTCCTCTGAACACCAATTCTAACGTTCTAGCGTTTGTTAAATTGGTAGGAAAGGAGATCTGTAAGATTAGAACCAACATCAATGAAGGCGATAATCTATCGAACGACGAAAGGGTCGCTCTCAAAAAAACTACATGATCATCCACACATAACAATAAAGCCCTCCGATAAGGGGGGCAATATTGTTATTATGGACAACACACAATATGTGGAGATGTGCATGAAAATCCTTGAAAATCAAAAATGGTACTGTAAGATCCAAGCTAATAAGATTATTAAATTCAATCAGGAATTTTACTCCCTAGTGGATCTCGCCTTCGAACAACAGGTGATCAGCAAATCAGAATGGGAATTTATTAGAATTAAACAACCAAAGATCCCAACCTTTTATGCTCTACCGAAATTGCATAAATGTGTAAAACGACCAACAGGCAGACCTATATTGTCGGGGAACGGCTCAATAACAGAGAACCTCAGTTCCTTCATCGATGGGCATCTTCGCCCATTTGTGACCAATCTTCCCAGTTACTTACGCGACACTCCCCACTTACTCCAGATCTTGGATGGAATGACCATTCCCCCCACGTCGATTTTGGTGGCAATCGACGTGGAGGCCTTATACAGCTCGATTCCCCACAGCAAGGGCTTAAGCTGTATTCGACAGGTCATCTTACAAGATAATAGACTTAATCCAAAAATGGGTGATTTTTTGCTGGATTCCTTGGACTATATCCTACAACATAACCATTTTACTTTCAATGGCTCCCACTTCCTCCAGGTGCAGGGGGTAGCGATGGGGACCTTGTGTGCCCCATCGTATGCCAACCTGTACCTGGGGGAGTGGGAGCGCATGATTAACCAATCCGAGGAGCTGGCTCCTTTCATGATGAATGTGAGCCTATGGCTTAGATTCATCGATGATGTCTTCCTTGTTTGGGACGGCCCACAAGATCAACTGGAACCTTTCTTAGAATGTTTGAACACAAATCATTTCAATTTGAGTTTTACAATGACCTTTGACAATTCTTCCATAACTTTCTTGGATGTAACCATCCATAAAGATGACAGGGGACGTATCAGCAGTAGTTTATACAGGAAGCCAACAGCGGGCAATACTATATTACATGCTAGCAGCTTTCATCCAACACCCCTAATTGCATCCATCCCTTTCAGTCAGTACTTGAGGACACGCAGAAATTGCACAGATGACACAACCTTTAGAAGAGAGGCTGATCTCCTGAGGGAGAGACTATTACTGCGGGGTTACTTCAAATCATGCCTCAAAAAGGCCTACAATCGGGCAGTAGTGAAACCCAGGAAAGAATTGCTTTACAATCCATCCTCTAAAAATATCAAGAAGAATCCAATTTCGATTATAACCAAATACTGCAACCAGCATGAAACCTTCAAAAAAATCACCAATAAGTATTGGCATCTTCTTTCAATGGACCCCACTATAGGCCCATATGTGAGCAAACACCCGGTCTTTACATTCAAAAGAGCCAGATCTCTCAAGGATTACCTGGTGTCCAGTGAATACCACGATTCCGGACACCAGGATCCGTGCAAATACCCAGGTACATTTACTTGTGGGGGGTGCAACTACTGCCGCTTTATGAACACCACGCGCAATATAACACTCCCAAATGGCGAACGTTACCGCCCTAAAAACTATGCAAATTGCCAAACAGCTAATGTAGTCTACCTACTTTTATGTAACTGCTTTTGTTTCTATGTGGGCAAAACTATTCAGCCCTTTTGGCGACGTGCCTATCGACACATCCTATCCATGCAGACCAGTAATCCAAGCCTCCCCCTGAGAAGACATGTGAGAGACCTACATGAAGGAATCACTCCGAAGATTTCCTTCCTGATTCTAGACAGAATACACCCTGGTATTAGAGGAGGCGACACCAACAAAATATTAATGCAAGCCGAACAAAGGTGGATTTTTCGCTTGAATGCGACTATGCCACCTGGCCTCAATGCAACCACCTCCTTCAGACCCTTCCTGGAGGGTTTCTCCTCAGGAGGATCTGAATGGGAACCTCTACAATAGGATCGCCCCCCCCCCTTTTATTTAAATTGAGGTAGTCCTTTGCCTACCTGGACTATCTGTATTCCTTGTTTATTGATTATTATTTTTTACCCACTATAGTAATCTCGTACTCTCACGTGACTGGATAAATACATACACTCTGGGAATATGCCCCTGGTCTTTGGAATTGATAGGACACATAAACTAATAAGATTATAGATATATTCATAGTTTGGACATGTTATTCCTGTTTAGCCTGTGATATAATATACTGTTTAAAATATATAATGGAACAACTCCTTCCTGTCATTTCAGGACTTTTTCTGATCCAGTGGGACCGTCCCTCCCGACCACACGGAGATCCATCAAGTATCGGTGTTCTTATATTCATTCTCTTTTTACCTCCTCCTTCTTTGCTTTTCTCCTCCTCCCTTTCCTAGGAGGATTCTCCCTCCTTCTCCTCCTATATGACTGCATTTTCACTTCTTTCCTCCCCTGTTTACTTTCTGCTGTCACTTCTCCATTCACTGTTACTTCCTTCTTTACACCCTTTTCTGTATGTCTGTGTCCCCTATTTCTGTTGTTTTTTTTTTTTGTTTTTTTTTTGTTTTTTTTGTTTTTTCTTACCATTTATCCAATCACTTTCACTCATTTCCCTTCCATCCATCCAGGCCTGGGCTGTGTTGTTAGCTCACTCAGCGCACCCGGGGGAGACCGAGGAGCGCTCCCTTCAGAGCACTCCCGGACCCCCCCCCAGTCTTTGTCATGGATCTCCACGACAACGGGCACGCCAGCTCTGCGCTGCGGGACTTCTAGACGCATGGGGGAATCCTCCACGTCGTGCTGGCTCCGCCCCCCGCCGAGCACAGCGCTGTTATACATGTCCATCCCCTCCCTGCTGTGGATGCTTTCACTCCAGGGAGTGTTTCGTGGGGATGACGCTATGCGTCGCTCTGCCCGGGGGATATCCTAGACAGACATCTCATGTCCTCCCTAAAAGAGAAAAAAAAAAAAAAAAAACTTGTGACCGCCCCATACTCATGGTTCAGCCAATCAGGCTGCTGATTGGACATCCCCACCCACTGCAATTAAACACACATTTAAACTCCTCCAGCACTGCATTAATCAGCTGCTACTGACACCATACAGACGTGCTTGGAGGAAGCTGAGACAGGCAGGTAAATGTATGGACCCCCTCTGGTTGGGATGTTTGAAAATTTTACAAAAAATTTTACAGACGGTTAACCGTTTACTTACCTATAATATTTCCCTGATGTGTTTTGCAGACTTATGCGTACTCACACCCAACCAGGGAACCTGCATATTTCCTTGGACTCCTGCCCATTTTGATTCTGGGGTATTATTCAAATACTTCCTGCTGCTGAAATTGGGACCCATGATCTGGTTCCTTTTATCCTCAGTTTTTAGGTACGTGTTATATATGTTCTATATTTACAATCACGGGTGAATCTGCTAACCCCAATACTCCTTACAATTCTGAGAATAGTATTGTATTTATACTAGGCTCTCTTTTTAAGACTCTCATTGAAATATTTTCATTGCAGCAGGATTGTACCCCCCACCCTCTAACTCCATCAAACAGGCTGTCTCAAGCCCTCGCAGTGAGGGGAGGACTGTGTCTGTTCTTATATTGGGGATATCCTTTGTGAAGCAACCTCAGTCCACCCTGGTTCTTTTTCCTGTGATTCACCTGGTATCTTCCCTATCTTCTAGAGCCTCGGTTCTGTGATCCCTGTGTGGCCTTGACGGGCGGCAAATTCTTGATTCGCATTGGATGCTGATAATGTCCCTGGGAGTGTTTATATGAATCTTAAGGGGTCAGTATGAAATCTCTGCATGTATATGCCTGGAACTTACTAAAGATGTAACATATGTTAATGTCTATTGAACTTTATAATGTAAACTAGATGCTCTCTACTGCCTCCTGCTGTGAATGCCTGAGATATTCATCCATTTATGTTTGCTCTGCTTTTTGTTAATTTTCTAGATGAAATATCCATTTTGACCAATTGTCGTTACCCCTGAAGAAGAGGTCAATCCCTTTTGCTTACCTCGAAACGTCGGGTTCTATGATCATTGGTTCTTTACTACCTGTATCATTGCATTTGGTCATTTATTTGTAGAATTACTTTTTCCCATTTACATGCATCCATTTTATTGTATATATGGTTAGGTCATGTGTAATGATTTTTAGATGCTAAATTAATAAACTACAATACTTTTATACAAAAACTATAAACTTCTACTACTTTCTACTTTATTAGAGGTAACCCCGTGAAAAAAGTCCCGCTAGAGGAATCGCACTCCTTCAGGGGGTGCTTAGGTTTGGCAAAAATTGGGATGGGGGCTTACCTCTAGAGAAAAATATACAGTGCCTACTGGGATGACACCTCCCTCCTTTTTAAATGATGCTTAAACAGCGTTGATATATTGTACAGGTGTGGTATTATAAGAGCTCTGCAATGTCATCATTGCCTTTCCCTTTGTTTTTTTTTTTCCTGTCTTTTTATATGCACCGCACTCCACTGCTCTCCTGGCTTTATTGTCAGGCTGAGAGTGGCTGTGAATGGTGTCACAGAGCGTGGGGAGATGGACAGCACAGGATGGGAACTGCCAGACACCATGCAATGGTGTAACTGATTTTGGAGGTCTGCAGTTGGGAGGGCTTCTCTCCCTCTCTCTCTGCAGTCTTGCCAGGTAAAGGAATTACCTCAGATTCTCCTGTCTGTCTTTGGATGTGATGTCCTGGCTCCCTTGCTATGCTGTGTACTTCTGTGGGTTTGACAGTGTGACTGGTTTTTGTCTCCGACTGTGACTGTGTCTGATGTCTGTCTTTGGAAATGCTGTCTGAAGCTCACCTGCACAGACTTCTGAGGTGAGTGGATGAAGGCAGATGGCTCTTAAAGAGACAGGGCGCCATGTTTTTTGGTGAGAGGTAAGATGCTTTTCTCCATATATTTTGTGCAAATATGAGCTTGCCACAACTGTTAGTGGCACAGAAGATTAGCAAAGGTAGGAGGGGGCAACGTGGGACATGGTTCCTAAAAGAGTGCTCAAGGAAAATATGCAAATTAAGGTGTTTTACATTATTTTGGGAGCAGAAACCCTGAACGCAAACGCTCCGCAAAACATAAGACCCGCCAACGATCACAGGATGATAACAAGTTGTCACATTCATTAAGCATGTGGTCAATACTATCTTGTTTATGGAGAGTTAAACAAACATACGGTGGGTAGCAGTGGAGGAGCCTGGTTTTGGAACGCACAGCTGAGGTTTGAAATCTCTTGGAGGGATCACACAGAACAAAGGAACAACAGCAGGAGAGGATCAAAAATACCCACCCTAAGGCACCCACTCTATCGCTCGGTACCCCTGTGGGGGTGATTGTTTCTGGTGTGTGGGGGAGCACGGGGGGGCGAGCACTTCAAGTCACCGCTTGCAATGAACACAGAAGTCACTGCTTAATGTTCCTGGTTTTAAAAAATTGCACTTTTATTGAACTTTGCTTATTATACCACCTGGCTAAAAAACTCTGTTTTTCCTTTTTCTTATTTTTATCTTTATTGGATTATCACGGTTTAAGAGCCCTACCAATATCTGCTGATTATACACAAAGCTGAAAAATCTTATGTCTGAATTTATGAAATCTATTGCAATTACTGACATATTAATTAATCTCTCAGGGAGCTATATACCCGTTTTAACACTGCTATTTAATGTTTAATATATGTGTTTTCACATTGCTATTTAATATTTAATATATGTGGTTTTCACTTAAAATAACAATGGTTCTTTAGGGGGCGCTATACTGTCACAAAACTTTTGAACTCTGGGGTTTATTATATTTAAAATATTTCTACAAATTTATTCTCAACTCTACACATGTATCTATATAATCTTGAACACACAAGGCACTTTTATTCACTAGTCTATTAGATTGCTCAACCTTAAAGGTTTTTCACCTAAACTTTTTGTTTTCTCTTTTGATCACACTGAAGTACATAGTTGTCTTTAGTTTCTTATATGTAAATACCACACAGAACACAGTCTGTAGTATATGGTTTTCATATTCACAATTGATTAATTAATGTGAAACAGGGCAGCGCCATTTCTTTTCCCAAAGCATCTATCATACTAACTAAATTAGACCCCTCGGGGAACTAATTAGGGAGAGGCATCAGCTCTTATACTGTCCAAAGCACGGATTCTCTTACTCATACTCTAAAGGAGTTGTTTCCACTTACCCTGTGAAGGGACAGAATCCAGGAAATTGGCACATGCGTTTATGCCAGAATGATAGAAGATGCCATGCCAAGCTCAGGGTGCATTTTGGGCCTGTATGCAGTCTGCAGTGGCAGAGAAATGAAATTGCACAGGTTGCCTCACAAGGATGGGGGTTGTGCAAAATTCCAAGACCTATTAAGATGGCTATAGCAGAAAGTATGCTGCAAATATCCACGCCACAAGCAACACCCATAACGATAGAGCCTAAATCACTCATGATGGAGGATGGTCCTTTTCTTTTTCTCATAATGGCAGAGCATAAATCGCTCATGATGGCAGATGGTCTTTTCCTAAATCGCTCATGATGGAGGATGGTCTTTTCCCATAATGGCAGAGCGTAAATCGCTCATGATGGAAGATGGTCTTTTCCTATAATGGCAGAGCGTAAATCGCTCATGATGGAGGATGGTCTTTTCCCAACAATGATAGAGCGTAAATCGCTTGTTGATGGAGCATGATATAGACCTCGTCAGAAGACTAATTTACAGTAACAGGTTCCCTAAGCTTTATCCATATAAAATGGCTGCTGTATGTTTATGCACTGCACTTCCAGGGGTGGTTGCTGCCCTCTTGTGTCTGGTGCAGAAAGTGTCTTTGCCTTCAATGGACTTGTTCACATCAGATGCAGTCCAGTGCGTTTTTATTTCTGCATTGAGAACGCATGGATAGTGTTTAACTTTGATTCCAATTACTTCATTCACAGTACAGCGCATTCTAGTGCCGTCAACAAGAGTAGAATGTTGCATTGCTTCTTTATAGGAACACATGTAGAATGCATCAAAAGCACTCATGCAGAAACACATCTGGAATGCAGAAACTGTGGTGATCTGGCCATCAGGGTTCACAGAATCTATATAGTGACAGATTTTGCCTGCCAACCAGCAATAGAGTTAACTTTGATATATTAACTTCAGAAATGGCATTACATTCAACATTGGAAACTGCAAGATCTGGCACAGTTTCTGGAAAGAGTGAAACCTGACAACTGACTTTTGGTTGATGCTTTTGATAGACCTAGTACAAGCACTTGCGCACTCAGTCACTGCTAGGCGAGTATTGTGGTTAGACCACTGGATGGCAAGCGGAACTTCTACACAAGCCTTCGACATTTCCTATAATGGGAGGTTATTGTTAAGTCAAACACTGAACAACGCAATTAAGCGAATGACAGGAGGAAAAGTCTGGACTCTAGCCACAGACTAGTAAGAGGAAGCCGCCATCCTTCACTCAAGCCCACTGAACTTCAGAGGGTGCAGGAGGCCAAATCTTGTAGAACAGGCTCATATTTAATAGATCACAATGGAGGTATCTCAAAGTTACTTTTGACATGAAATAAGTCCAGAGCAAGCTGCTAAGATGGCTGGAAAGTCTCTTTTAAAGGTGCGTCTAACCAGTCTCTTCCAGTTGGGGCCAGGGGCTAAGTGAAGTAGATGATTGTAGCTTTCTTCTGGAGGGTTTGGACAACAATCGCCAAAGACAAGTGGGTCCAGAAGACAGGTGGGTGGACAATGGAGAACAGATCTCAGAAGAGAAAATGTTTGCAAAATTTTTAAATTGCTACAAGGCCATCAAGTCAGTGATGCCGAAAACATAGAATCATCTGGGGGCCTTTCTTCCTAGTTTTTCTAGTACCTAAGGCAGGAGGCTCCTGACCTGTTTCAGTTTGAAGGAATGGAATGTGTTCATATACATCAAGAGGTTCAAGATGGAGTCCATGCAGACAGTCACAGGTACAGTTCAGCAGGAGGATCAGTTGGAATCTTTTGACTGGCCGACTCATACTTCCATGTACTGATCAATGCAGAACACCAGAGGCGTGTAAGATTTGCGGTGGCCAGAGGTCACTTCCAGTTGTCTGCCTTTTACAGAATTAGCACAGCCCAAGGAATCTTTTTGAAGATCTTGTTGGCAGTGGTGGTACGTTGGGCCAGGTGGCACATGAGGGTATTTCAATTTGCCTTCTTTAGCCTATGAGCTGAGCTGTCTATAGATCAGAAAATCTTTGTGCCTATACAAATTCAACAGGAACTAAAATTTTGGGCATCGCCACTACGCTTCTTTCAGAGGCATGTCTCTCAGTCCAGGTGATAGGATGATTCTGAAGCCTGATGCCAGTCTCTGGAGCTGGGGAGTCCACCATCTGAAGCAACAAATGCAAGACCATTGGAGCGCGGCAAAGCGCAGACTCCCCGAGTATCTTGAATGGAAAAAAGCCTTTTTCTAGCATTGCAAGCCTTTCAAGATTTTCAAGAGGTTGACAACAAGATAGTAGTAGCCTACATTGCCTAAAAAGGGGACACCAAAAGTCTTTTTCTGATATTTGCAACAGGATACCAATGCAAAGACTTCGTCATACAAGAGGTTCACAGTGCCATGGAATTTTCTGTTTGATCTTTGTCTCTGGTCAAATTAAATCCTGTATGGCAAGGTCAGTAACAGCTCCCCAATCCAATAAGACTACTTTTAATAGCCTTGCTATGGAATAGGTTACACTAGAGGTCCAGGGATTTTCATCTGAGGTTTATCAGACCCTGATGACCAGAAGATCATCCATGAACGCTACATAGGAGAGGATATGAAAGAATTCTGCTTTGTCTGCTCAGCAAAAGCTTTCTCTCCTGTGTTTCATGCTCTAGCCGAAATCCTTGACATTTTACAGTCAGTGCTAGAGGTTGGTCTGGCATATAAATCCATTTAAGGTATAGATCGCTACCTTATCTTTTCACAGGCTGCAGATGGGTGCAAAAGCCAGTGCTTCTTCCAGATGACAATCCATATGACCTTGAGGCAAATCCTGGTTCCCTCTGTGGGACTTAGGCTTGGATCTGAGAGCACCCTTTTGTTCCAATAAGTTTCATTTCCATTGAAATACCTCACAGTAAAACTAGTTCTGACAGCAACTACTTCAGGCAGATATTGAAGATTGCAACACTTTCTGGCAAGGGCCCTTTGGTGGCTTTTTCTTTTTCCTTTTTACCAGAGATAGGGATACCACATCTATCTCCAAAGTTCAATTTTAAAGTGGTATCTAATTTCAGAGGGACTACTTCCCAGTTTTTCTGGAGTTTTCACATGAGAGGCACTGAGTGTACAGCAGGAAGACTTCAGTTTTCTTACACATGGTCGAGTTACTAACAGTTTACTTGGTCAAAAGAGGAAAGTGTACAATCTTTTCATTTAGCCATTAGGCCCTCAAGAATCATCCACTCTTGGGTTACCAGGGTAATTAGACTGGCATGCAGGAAGCATGCTTTTCTGCTCTGAAACAATTGCAAGCCTATTTGACTAGAGGGGTGGCAGCCTTTGGGGCAGTTATGCCAGGATTGCTTGGAAGATATAGATAAGGGCTAGCTTGAAGGTCTGGTGCGGTCTTCATTCAACCTTACAAATGAAATATGCGATCAGCAAGTTTGGGACAAGAGAGATCAATTCTTTCTGGCTTTAGAAGCTTTTCTTTGATTGTCAGTATCTCTTTTCATTAGTTCTCTCCCACCCTATATTGGCTTTATGTGCTGACGGGAGGATGGGCCAGGAAAATGGAAAATTGTTATCACTTACCGTAGTTTTCCTTTCCTGGCCCATCCTCACATCAGCACAGGACGTCGGCACAGTGGCCTGTCGCAGGCTAAGTTATCGAACATCTTAGTTGGGGGAGGGGCTGTCTTTTATATTCAGCTTGGAACATGTGGTCATTAGGGGCTCCAATGGAGGTGTTAACCCGTTATGTGCTGACGTGAGGATGAGCCAGGAAAGGAAAATTACGGTAAGTGATAACAATTTTCCATTGTACTGTAGAATGCACCCATGAGTCCCAAAAATTTGACGTTACCATCTGTGCCTACACTTGGCCAACCTGGTCCTCACCACACTAGCCTGGAAGGGGGGTCTCCCTTCAACCAGATTCCTACAGGGGGTGAAGGGATTAAAGAGAAGCATGGCTGTGCATCCTTCAGAAAGGTGCACTTGCACATCCTTCCATTCACTCTTTGAAGTTTTCCTGGCAAAGGGATTTCGAGTGGACCAAACTAGCAGAGAGAACTCACCAGAGCCTCAACCTATGAGCAGGAAGGCCAGACTAACCACCGATTGCTCCTGGAATAGTGCTTAGTGTTGGGATGTACATATGGCTTTTAATCTTGACCAATAAAGAGTGTTCAACATTCCAACACTTCATATTCCTGATATGTGCCTGCTGTACCATGTACTTGTATGAGAAAGTATCCTGTTCTCTTTGTATTGTTTCCTTTATGTGAAATCCCTGGTGTTCCTACTAGTCGGCGTGCTTTTCTATTAAAAACTGACCACACTAAGCAGGAGAGCACACCATGGTCAGTTCTCTAGCGATGCTAGGAACTCGGTGTACTCTCCTCCAATGATCAGACTTGTCCTGACAAACTCCTGCTGCACAGCCATTCATTGTGTGCTGCTGCTTCTCCTACCCCCAGCTCTTATGCAGCTGAAAACAGAGGTAATGAGATCATTTATAATGTTTTCCTTGTCAAAAGAAGTTTATTGAGTATACAATGTTATAAAGATACATAAAGTAAGTTTACAAGGATCTATAAAGTAAGCTCATTGTTTTACAGTAGGGTTTATATAGGTAAATATCATGAAATTTCAAATATTAAACATTGGGTTCACGTAAACCTAAATTAAAGATATATATCATTTCCTTAGTTACTTTTGTAGGTATTTAAATGATTTATACCTACTATACATATTGTTTACAAGTAGAGTGTATATAGGTCAAATAAATTCTGATAATGAGCTTTAATCGTAAGGTGGAGAAAAGGAAAGAGAAAGAAGAAGAAAAAGGGTTGAAAGGTAGAGGTATGGTCCACATGGTTGTCCCGCTCATCAGTTTATTATTCTTTTTAGTTCTCTTTGAAGCCTTAGAATGGGTGTCTCTGTAAGTCATTTAATCTGTTACCATGGCAACAGGACAGAGTCATTGAAGTATGACAGGAACTGTTGTTTTATCCAAGGATGCCAAAGTTTTTCAAATTTTGGAATTTGATTTTGATCAATGGCTACCATCTTAGCATGGGACATTGTATTATTCATTCTGTGAATTGTTTCTGCTAGTACCAATGTAGGAGATTTCCATGCCTTGGCCACTGTTTGTTTTGCAGCCGTTATTAGTTGGATCATAAGTTTGAATTGAGAGAGTGTTAACCATTCCGGTTTTAGATTAAGTAAAGTTAAATATGGATCTGGTTGTATTATTGTTTTAAATATTTTAGATGCAATCACGAAGACTTCCTTCCAGAAGGTTTGGATTACTGGGCACGTCCACCATATGTGTAAATATGTGCCTATTTCTGGGCAACCTCGAAAACAAAGAGCCCAAGTATTAGGTGAATATTTTGCCACTCTAGCGGGTACAAGGTACCAGCGAGTTAGGACTTTATAATTTGTCTCCAGTGCTAAGATGTTGGGTGAAGATGACTTAGATGTGAGCCATATGTTAGACCAGTCCGTGTCTTCTAAAGTTTGTCCCAGGTCCTCCTCCCACCTCTGAACGTAAGAGGGTCTATTAAGATTTGCTACTCCATATAATTGATTATAAAGTGATGAAATTGTACCTTTAGCAAATGGATCTTTTGTACAGATTGATTCAAAAATGGATAATTGGGATAATGGTGTATCCCCCTTTAGGAATGGTGTATAGAAATTTTTGATTTGGAGATATCTAAATATCTCAGAGTTTGGTAGATCATATTTTTCTCTAAGTGATGGGAATGAAAGGAATGATTTAGATGCTATGAAGTCATTTAGTGTCTGAATGCCTGATGTTGTCCAAGCTTTAAAAGAATTTGGGTAGATCCATGTCGGATAAAAGGCCGGATTTCTGATAAAAGAAAGGAGAGGATTGTGTGGAGATTGTAACTGATATTTGGTTTTTAGTTTATCCCAGAGAGATAAGAAGTGCTTAGTTATGGGATTATGAATTTTAAAGCGGTCTTTAGGATCAAGCCATAATAAATTTGATATTAATAGAGGGTCATTTTCTGAAGCCTCTATAAATACCCATAATGGGATTTCCTGTTTTGCATGGTATTTGGACAGACTGGCCAAATGTGCTGCTCTGTAGTAGTTAGTAAAATTAGGGTATCCCAGGCCTCCTTTATTTTTGGGAAGATGTAGTGTGTGTTTAGGTATACGTGGTTTAGAAGAGCCCCATATAAACGAAGTTGCTCTTTTTTGTACTATTCTCAAAAAATAGGAAGGAATTGGAATAGGGAGGACTCTGAATAGATAAAGCAATTTGGGTAGAATAGTCATTTTGATTGCATTAATCTTCCCTATCCAGGATAAAGGAAGTTGCGACCATTGTTTTATTAGATTTGTGATCTGTCTTAATACAGGAGGATAATTGGTTGAGAATAAGTCAGAATGAGATGCTGTTAAATGAATTCCAAGATATGGGATTGATTTTTCTGCCCATGTGAATGAGAGTGCAGCCCTAGCCGGGATCAATTCCATGTTTGTGAGTGAAATATTAAGCACTAGGCATTTCTTAGGATTAATCATAAGGCCGGATAGGGCTGCAAATCCATCAAGAGCTGGTATTAAGTTAGGACCAGAGACCTGTGGTGATGATAGAAAAAGTAATATATCGTCTGCAAATATACATAATTTGTGTGTAATACCTCCTACTTCAATGCCAGTTATAGTTTGGTTTGTTCTGATGTATTGGGCCATGGGTTCGAGTATAAGGGCAAATAATAAGGGAGATAATGGGCAACCCTGTCGGGTACCTCTTTCGATATTAAAGGCTTCAGATTTGTATCCAGCATATTTTATATAGGCTTTGGGTTTATTATATAATGCTTTGATCCATGTTAAAAAGTGGGGCCCAAAACCCCATTTTTGTAATGAATATTGCATATATTGCCAGGATACTGTGTCAAATGCCCTCTTAATATCGAGAGATAGAAAACATAAAGGGATTTTCCGTTTTTTAGCAATATGTGCCAATAACACTGCTCTGCGTATATTATCGCCTGCCTTTCTATTTGGCATGAAGCCTACTTGATCTCTATGTATTAATTTTCCTATAATGCTATTGAGGCGTTTTGCTATTATTTTTGCTAATAATTTAATATCGAGGTTTAACAGAGAGATAGGCCGATAATTCACACAGGAAGTATCATCAGAAAGGGGTTTTGGGATCATACAAACAATTGCCATTAGTGTTTCTTGCCGAAAAGAATGTCCATCTAGAAGTTTGTTAAAAGTTTCAGTGAGAATGGGAGAGAGTATTTCTGAGAATGTTTTATAGTATAAAGCCGAGTAGCCGTCTGGGCCTGGTCTTTTGTTAAGTTTTAGGTCTTTTATGGAGTTAGCAACTTCATCTATAGTTATAGGCTCATCCAAACTGCTTTTTTGATTCTGAGATAACTCAGGTAAGGTTATTTTTGAGAAGAAGGATTCAGCCTCTGTAGGATTAAATTCATTGTTTGTCTTGTATAAAGATGTGAGTGAAATTTATGGACTATTTTAACTGGATTACAAGTGTAAACATTTTTTGATAATTTCAAACGTATTGGTTTGAAAGATTTGTTAGTTGAATTTAATACCCGAGCCAAATATGTACCTGGTTTGTTTGTATTCATGTAGAAATTGTGTTTGGAGCGTTTGAGGGATTTATCAACTGACTCAGTGAGAAATAGATCGTATTCCAATCTAGATTTTTCCAGATGAGATTTTGTACTCTGAGATGGATTATCTTGAAATGATATGTAGGCTGCATTAAAATTGAGTTCTAGTTTTTATTGCTAGATTTTTGCGTTCCCGTTTAAATAGTGCCATTTGTCTTTGTATTATACCACGCAAGACAGGCTTATGAGCTTCCCACAGTGTTATTGGGGAGATGTCTGTTGTATTATTAATTGATATGTATTCCTTTAAAGCTTGTTCAATGGCCATCTGATGTAGTGGGTGTTTGAGCATTATGTCCGGTAAGTACCACGTTGGGTCATGCGCTTTTGGTATGGCTGAGGCTATAGTAGTGTATACTGCATTATGGTCAGACCACGGAATCGGAATTATATCTGATGCAATAATTTCTGGTATCATTCCTATTGTTAGAAAAATATGATCTATTCTGGTGAAGGTTTGATGAGGGTGCGAGAAATAAGTGAATTTCTTTTTCATTGGGTTACTTTCTCTCCACGAATCTACCAGATTGTATTTGGAAAGAAGTTGAGAAAAAGGTAATCTAGAGGTTATTTTGGATGGTGTAAAAGGTGATTTATCTAGAAATGGGAGGAGGACCTGGTTCGAATCCCCACACATTATCACTGTTCCTATTTTGTGTGTATTAATCACTTGTAATATATGTGAGAGGAATGGTGTAGGTTGTTTGTTAGGAGCGTAGTAGGAAATCACTGTGATTGCTGTATCCATTATATAGCCCATGAGTATCAGGTATCTACCTTCTGGGTCTTTTAATTTCTGATGATAAGGTGAATGGTGTGGATCGGTGAAATGCAATTAGAGTTCCCCTTTGCTTGGTACAGGCAGAAGCTGTGTAAATTTGTTGATAAAAAGGAGAAATATATTTTGGAGTAGAATCTTTGGTGAAGTGTGTTTCTTGGAGGCATACTATGTGAGCCTTCTTGTTATGGAAAGTACGGAAGGCTTTGGTCCTTTTTTGAGGGACATTTATTCCCTGAACATTCAGGGAGAGTATATTCAGTGGTGCCATGGCAACAGATCAAATAGTTTTGACTTACTTTTTGTTATGCAGAGCTGACTGCGCAGATCAACCTGTGTGGACTGAAGAGATGAATAGATAGAAAAGAAACCAGTGAATTCTGGAGTAAAGAGTAAACAAAAAACATATGAGATTAGATGATACATTGTATAAATTATTTTTTGCAAGTAATCACAATTTACCCGTGAAAGAGAATAAATATCTCTCTCAGGGGAATAAGTGCCTTCGTCACACTCCCACATAATATGGTTGGGAGAATGAGGAGGGCTAATGGGGGTACACGGATCTTCTGCTTACAGGAGAGAAGTGCTATGTCAAAAGACATCAAAATGATGTTTCATTAATTGGAGTGCAGAATATAGTTTTTGTTGAAATTATTTATTCCAGGGTGGTTGTATATGGTTAGTCTTGCCCTAGGCTAAATAATTCAGTTAGAAAGGTACTGTTAATAACTTTGGTATTGATGAAGATAGTTTGAATTATTTTGGGATTTTAACCCTTTTAGAGTAAACAATTACATATTTTATTCATATGTAACTGTTTAGATATGTTAACTCATAAAATTGAGGTTGTATTGCTTCAGATTAGAATAAACAAAAACATAATTCTTGGAACTAGTTAGGTAATAATATATTTGTTTTAACCACTTCACGACCAGCCACTGTATATATACGTCATTTTTTTAAAGATGGATATCTCGGTAACGGCAGCAGCTGCTGCCACAGCCGAGGTATCCATCTTTAGGGCCGGCGTTTCTGTACACGATAATGGTGGTCTCTGCGGCAGGTTTGCCGCGAGATCACCGTTATCGGCGGCGGGAGAGGTGACACCCCCCTCCCGCCGCTCTCCCGCGCCCTCCGCCGCTTACAGGAGCCGTCGGTAGCGGCGGAGGAGATCGGGACCTGTCACCGCTGAGGTACTGAGACGAGTGAGGCCAAGATGGCCCCCACCCATCTCTATACCATGTGACGGCCGGAGCGACATCATTACGTCGGCTCCGCCAACTTCTCTTAAAGGCACAATTTTTTTTGTGTCATTTTTTTTAAACGACTTTTTTTTTTTTTTTTTAGTCTAAATATGAAATCTGAGGACTTTTTGAACCCAGATCTCATATTTAAGAGGACCTGTCATGCTTTTTTCTATTACAAGGGATGTTTACATTCCTTGTAATAGGAATAAAAGTGATCCAAATTTTTTTTTTTTTTTAAACGGTGAAAAAAATAAATAAAATAAAGTAAAATAAATAATAAAAAAAAAAAAATTTAAAGCGCCCTGTCCCGACGAGCTCGCGCGCAGAAGCAAACGCATATGCGAGTAGCGCCCGCATATGAAAACGGTGGTCAAACCACACATGTGAGGTATTGCCACGACCGGTAGAGCGAGAGCAATAATTCTAGCCCTAGACCTCCTCTGTAACACAAAACATGCAACCTGTAGAATTTTTTTAAACGTCGCCTATGGAGATTTTTAAGGGTAAAAGTTTGACGCTATTCCACGAGCGGGCGCAATTTTGAAGCATGACATGTTGGGTATCAATTTACTTGGTGTAACATTATCTTTCACAATATAAAAAAAAATTGGGCTAACTTTACTGTTGTCTTATTTTTTTATTCAAAAAAGTGAATTTTTTCCAAAAAAAGTGCGCTTATAAGACCGCTGCGCAAATACGGTGCAAAAAAAAAGTATTGCAATGACCGCCATTTTATTCTCTAGGGTGTTAGAAAAAAAACAATATATAATGTTTGTGGGTTCTAAGTAATTTTCTAGCAAAAAAACCTGTTTTAAACATGTAAACACCTAAAATCCAAAACGAGGCTGGTCTTTAAGTGGTAGAAAAAGCTTCCATTACTTCTGGATTATTGAACATATTTGTCCTAAAAAGTAATAAATCTATTGTTATTACCTGATAATATATAACTGAACAAGAATTTCCTTATTTCACTTATATATTCTAAGGCTATATGAATCAGAAGTAATAAGAAATATAACTGGAATGTAACATGATCCCACACAGTGTGTGACTATCAGAATGCAGTTACATTCAGTTATAAATACAGGTTTTTTTATAGAGAACCATCTCTTAGTATAATAAATGAAGAGATATCAGGAATTAGGATGTCAGTCCATTGAATCTTCTTGGTCCATGGATGATGTGGCATAACGGCCTCTTTTGTGAGAATGATGATTCCCATTTTGTTCTGAAATTTTCTGGGTGCTGCCTGAAGGTGAAGATGATGCCATTCTTCTGCGTGTGGGAGAGTTGCTGCTTGTGGGTTCTGTCAGATTTAATTTTAAAAGGGTTTGTTGTAGTTCATCTGCTGATCTGCTTCTGTAAATTGTACCTTGGTAGTTAAATATGACTGAAAAGGGGAAGCCCCATTGATACATAATGTTGTGGCGTTGCAGTTCCATTAGTTGGGGTTTCATGGATCGTCTTTTAGTAATAGTAAGTTGGGATAGGTCAGCAAAAATTTGATAATTGTGTCCTTGAAAATTAAGTTCCTTTTTTTGTCTTGCATCAATTAGTATTTGTTCTTTCGTTCTGTAATAATGAAATTTTGTGATTATATCACGTGGGGGTCCATCTTTCTTTTTGGCTGTGAGGGCTCTGTGTACTCTGTCCAGTTCTAAACGTTCAATAGGGATATCTGGCTTTAGCTCTTGTAATAGAGCAGTAATAGTAGATTGCAGGTCTGTCACAGTTTCAGGTATTCCCCTTATGCGCAAGTTTGAACGTCTGGCTCTATTTTCGTAATCTTCGAGCTTAGTTTCAAGTATTAAATTCTCTTCTTTTAATTGTTCCAATTCTGTTATATTTACTTGGGTTGTAATTTCAATTTCATCCATTTTTATTTCTAGGGCTGCGGTGCGGTTTCCCAGCTCTCTTATTTCTTTGGTTAGGCTTTTTGTTATTTGGTCTGAGGTTTGTTTTAAAGCCTTATGAAGCATCTTTTCAAATTGTAATAATATTACTGGGGATGCTGAGGAGGCTTGTGGAGAAGTTTGTGAGAGGATTTGTTCTGTATCTGACTCAAATGGAGAGTCTTGCTGTGACATTTTCTGTCTGTGAGAGTGCCCTGATGCTGTATCTTGTGAGGTGACTGGAGCTGCTTTAGTTGCAGTGAGTGCCTGTGAGCTCTTTGTGAGGTGATTTTTATTTCTGCCACGGTTTCCTCCCAGTACCATATTTCCTGCCCAAACTTTCGCAGTTTGTTCCCTGGGGCAAAAAGGTTCAAATGGATACCTTTTGAGCCTGCAGGCTCCGCTTTGTCCTTCTCTTCTCTCCTCAGCGGTGCGGAGCTCTAACAATGCATGTCTGCTCCGCTAGGCTCTGCCCATCTCCCCCCCATTTATAATGTTTTCATGTTGTGTGTTCCAGTATCAAAACCAGGCTTGCACCAGAGTCTCAAAGATTTGCACATGCTACATATGAAAGACACTGATGTAAGCTGCCATCAACATGGTAATTCTAAGGTTGTGATTTAACTTGTACACTGCACTTAAATCAGAGACTGACTGCTGTCCTTTGGGGATTCTCACGTAGGTGTTGTCTTTGTGACAGATTACCTTTATACACCCTTCAACTTTATAATCACACACTATATAGTTTCCATATAGAAAAAAAAAGTAGTGCCTGCAGTTTTTTTTTTTTTTTTTTTTTTAATTGTTTCTTAGACTTAGATATTAATATTATGTTCTGATTCACAGTTAAAACATATACAACAGTGCTCAGGAAAAAATAAGGATAAAGCAATTTGTAAGTGCAAGATATAGTTAGTTGCAGGAACCACAGGAAGCAAGAGAGAGAGTCTTGGCTTTACTTACAAAATAGTATAATTACAGACATTACCTAAGAGGAGATAGTATATATTTTTTGTCAGTTGTGACAGGATTTTTTATTTGTTAGCACTATGCTGCACAATTTCTCTGCTAAATCATTTGCAGTCTAAGTTCCAAAAATGATTTATTTTCAGTTCCTGTTTCACAAAAGCCCCTTGACTGTTGCATAAAGAGCAGACTGATTAAAATGTATTTAAAATGTCATACTTTCATTGTAGCTGACCAAAGCATTTTAAAGCAGAAGTTATATCCATTCTTCTTTTGCACCTACTTTTGTGTTTACAGATTTAAAGGCAGTCAAATTATTGCTGGAAAGCAGACAAAAAAGATACACAAGAGAAGAAGATAGCCGCACACCACATGACATTTGTAGGACTTAAACCCAGTCAGCTGGGTGCCTATTACCCCAATTCTACCCTTAAGCATTACCTTATAAATGACACGACCCGGTTCTTGGAGTAAATGGCCTTTATGGCCTATTTATTTACAACTATAAATTAACATAAATAACAATAAATAACCATAAATTTTAGTAAACCTTTTTAAGGGTTAATATATAAAAACAATCCTACCCTTGGTCACTGTAAACAACCTCTTCCCATTTTAGCCTCCAGTTGGCAACCCCCTGACTCGGAGACATTACCCAAAACGTTCCCAGTGATCTAACCTTTAACCCCTTCCAGGTTACCCCATCATAACTTGAAAAACCTCAATTCAACCTCCCATCCTTCCATGGATGGGTACAAATAACTCCCATCAAATGAATGGGTACCATAAATAACTCCCATCCCATGGATGGGTACAACATGTTCCAGACATGTAACCATTGTCGCTCAAATTCCAGCGACACAAACACAGCCAATGCTAAACCACCAACCCTTCACCCCAAGTGTATCAAATAGGGAGGGAGGGTGGGAATCTCTTCCTCCACTGTTCTGTGACTGATGTCACTTCCCCTCTCTCCTACTTTTTCCTCCACAAGGCTAACTCCCCCTCCCCTTTTCTAAAAGGGGAAACTACCTTAAAATGGCAACTGTGCTGTCCAGCACTGTCATGCCGTCCCTGCACCTATAGCTCTGCTGTATGGCTCCGGGACTCTCTTGACATTTGTAGGACTTAAGCTCAGTCAGCTGGGTGCCTATTACCCCAATTCTACCCTTAAGCATTACCTTATAAATGACACGACCCGGTTCTTGGAGTAAATGGCCTTTATGGCCTATTTATATACAACAATAAATTAACATAAATAACCATAAATTTTAGTAAACCTTTTTAAGGGGTAATATATAAAAACAATCCTACCCTTGGTCACTGTAAACAACCTCTTCCCCTTTTGACCTCCAGTCGGCAACCCCCTGACTCGGAGACATTACCTAAAACATTCCCAGTGACCTAACCTTTAACCCCTTCAGGTTACCCCATCATAACTTGAAAAACCTGAATTCAACCTCCCATCCTTCCATGGATGGGTACAAATAACTCCCATCAAATGAATGGGTACCATAAATAACTCCCATCCCATGGATGGGTACAACATGTTCCAGACATGTAACAATTGTCGCTCAAATTCCAGCGACCCAAACACAGCCACAGCTCACAAGGGGTAAACCCTTATCCTTGTGAGCACCTCCACACCCTAAGCCATCGCTGTAACCCATCCTGTAGGCCCAATGACCATAAATCCGTCCCTACCTCATTGAGATGTACCCTGTCGCTCCGCAAATACCTCCAGGTATCTACTTCCAGTTCCCTGTGGCGAATGGCTAAACCCCCATTTTTAATAAAAAAAACCTACTGACCTCTTTGTTAACTTTTTCCTAGCCCTATCAACCTTTTTCGCCGACCATGCCCATCTCCATGATAATCTACCCACCATATCTGACCATATAATTATCATGCCCGGATAAGCCGCTCGAAGACGTAAAAAATCGCATTTTATGTCCCGAATTAGATCTCTCATTGATATGGCTCCCATATCATTGCCCCCTACGTGTAAAAGCAGGACATCGGGGCCCCTATCAAGACGGGAGAACCTATGTACTTCCCCCAATACCCTATTCCATCGCATGCCCTGGACACCAATCCACCTGATTTTCGCCTCCTGTCTCGGTATGCAAAGCTGCCTGCCATTTTGCCGAACATCTGCTCTCTTAGCCCCCAAAAAACGTAGGAGTGTCCGAGAATCCAAACTAGGCCTACTTCTTGACCTGCGAACAAAATAACAACACAGAAACAAATAAACACCCATAACCGTGCCATATAAACCAACCCAACATAGCTGCCCCTTATACTATTAACATGTGTGGGCAAATGTATAATCTAAATCTGTTCGAGTCCCACCGACCTATGCGCTTAATGGCCTCCTGACTAAGGCCCACCCGGGCTGCCTCCGTGGCCGCCCCTATGCGAAAAGAATGGGAAGAAAAACTGTCTGGGTCGTATCCCCCTCGTGCCACGCATTTTTTAAACAGCTCTGTAAACTGAAACTTCGATAAAAATGAACCGTCCTTGTGAACGAGAAACGCCCCACCGACTACCGGTTGCACTTCCAGAAATGACAACAGGGCAAATGCTGGACTCCTCAATCTTGTGTAACTCCGACTGTCTGCCCATTCCAGCTTGATCAATCTTAGATCGCCTGATCCAAATCCTGATAATATCCTGTACATGCTCTACATCCCGATATAATAACCCCCCTTCCACCTTTTTAGAAGGACTGACCAACTCGCTTATCCATAATGCTGCGAAGAAAGCCAGGGCAAAGGCTGGCCAAAATAAGACACATTCGTAGCAGGAACTGCAGACCTTTTCCAAACTCCCAGTTAAAACTTGCAACATCTCGAATGAGACTGGGCGCCTGCCATCCCTACTCTTATGTGCCTTCCTGTATCCTTTTACTGCCTGTCGTACCCAAAAGTCTTTTGTGTAATCCCTTTGCCCTTGCCATGTAAAAAGAAAGGCCAAACCTGCCAATTCGCGATCGATGGCAGCTGCCGAGATTCCCCTTTCCAAACCTTGCGTAAGAAAAAAGAGTACAGCCTGAGCTATTTCCACCCCCCCCGAGGATATCCCTAGCTCATTCAAACAAGCAAACCAGTCCCTCCATACCTTTTTGAGTAGGCATTCCACGTAGCCGTACTCACTGATTGCTTGATCCACTTTGCTGTGGTCCCATGGCAATGGTCCACATCCAGTCGGGACAGGTGACCCCGTGTTGTTCCGCCTCCAGCGCCAACTTCCGGAACCTGTCCCACTGAAAACGAGACAAAGCTTCAGCCAAAGTGTTGTCAATTCCCAGTAAATGCACAGCATATATGAATGCATTCACTTGCAAGCAGCGGAGGACCAAATGTCTCAAAAGCCTGACTACCGGCACGGATGCCGCTGTCAGCAGATTAACCACTTGCACCACACCCGGATTGTCGCAATTAAAACGGACCTTCAAGTTGCGAAAGGCTTCACCCCAAATTTCCATGGCCACAACGATTGGAAATAGTTCCAACAGCACCAGGTTCTTCAAGAACCCGGCCTCCCGCCATGCTAACGGCCATCTGGCTGCACACCACTGTCCTTTACAGAAAGCCCCAAATCCTGTAGAACCCGCCGCATCTGTAAACAATTCCAGGTCACAATTACTGATGGGGCCTGACATCCAAAGAGCACGCCCATTGAATGACTCTAGGACTGCTGCCACACCCTCAAATCCTCTCTGTGTTCTCTACTGAGACTCACAAAATGTGTAGGAGCCCTTACACCAGCAGTGGCAGCTGCCAGCCGGCGACAAAAAAATCCTACCCATCGGAATTATGCGACAAGCAAAATTAAGCTTGCCCAGCAGGGATTGTAATTGGCGTAACTGTAATTGGCGTAAATTCCCAAAAATGTAATCAACGCTGTTGGTCCTTCCATCTTATCCGAAGCTAGTGGCACTCCAAATCGATCCGCCAGGTGTTGTAACGTCCCTAACAGGACTGCACAGATATTGGACCCAGCCTGGCCTACACATAAAAAATCATCCAAATAATGAATGACTGAATTGATACCTGACACATCCCGAACTGCCCGTTCAAAGAATGAGCTGAACGTTTCGAATAGGTATTGATATCGAGCATCCCATCGGCAAGCAACGGTCAATGTAATATGCCCCATTCCATGTACAACCGAGCAGCCGAAAACTGTCCGGATGCACCGGCAGCAACCGGAAAGCCGCCTCAATATCTGACTTGGCCATCAAAGACCCCTGACCGTATCTCCTCACCCAGGAAACTGCCACATCAAAAGAGGTGTACGTTACCGCACACTCCTCCGGTGCAATAGCGTTGTTAACCGACCCTCCTTTCAGAAATGAAAGGTGGTGGATAAGTCTAAACTTGTTAGGCTCTTTTTTAGGAACTACACCCAGCGGAGAGACCACCAAACCTGAGATTGGTACCTCTGGAAAGGGGCCTGCCATGCGCCCCAGCATAACCTCCTTCCCCAACTTTTCGGAGACCACTGCTGGGTGCAGCAGTGCTGACCGTTAATTCTTAGCCTCCGGTGGAACAGTCGCCAACGAACAAGGTATTCTAAAACCATTGGTAAAACCTGCCTGCAAGATGTTTGCCGCCACCCGGTCGGGGTATCTACTGAGGAAAGGTAGCATCCTTTCCACCCGCACCGGCGTCCTCCCTCTTGTTTGCAGGATCTCCGGCACGGCTCTTTCCTTTTTTAAAGCACTTGGACAGCGCATGTGATCCCCCGCAGCCGGAACACGAATGCTTGAATCGACAGTTAACCCCGTATTTGCATGTGCCCTCATTGAACTGCCAGCAGAACCCCCATTTTTTTTTTTGTCGGTCGGTTGTCCTGGGGCTGCTGAACCTCCGACCCCTGCCTGAAAAAACTGATTCGGGGCCCGCGCCGCGGTCATCAGCTTCATCCAGAGACTTATATTCTTATGGTCCCAGCGTAGTGTCGGTCGTACAGCCATCCATTGTTTGAATTGCTCATCATACCGTAGCAAGGCCATCCCTTCATAAGTCCTATGTGCCTCACTAATGGCATCCAGGTAAACGAACAGTACCGAGCAGTGTTCGGGGGCCTTTTCTCCTACCACGCTCGCTAAAATCGCAAAGGCCTGCAGCCAATTTTGAAAGGTGCGTGGGATTAACCGGTATCTCCTCTTCTCCTCATCTTCCTTCTTGACCTCAACAGGCTTCAATCTGTCCAGATTGAACTTTTCCAATGGCAATAACATGAATATCTCCACGTATTCCCCTTTCCAAATTTTTTCCCTGACTTCTGCTTTAAGATAAGCCCCCAAGGGACCCTCAAAGCATACGTACACTTCGCTCTTTGCAGAATCCGTCAACCTAATCGACTCTTGTTCTGCAGGAGCCTCCGCGCTAGTTGCTGGGCTGGAAGACTCGCCGACAGCCCTAGTCGCACCTGCAATGGCAACAGGCAATGTGCCCGTGGCACTTGTGGGGTCCACCGCTGGCGATCCGAAGTGTGGCAGTCCACGCTCCGGACCAGCTGTATTCCCAGCCTCCACCCATTGTATTAACTCTTTTAGGCCTGAAAGTAGTTCCCTGAACCCCCCCATTCCCAGCCTGGGGGGCCTCTGGGGGCAGTGCTGGGTTGGCCCCTGAACTCACCACCCTAGGTGTCCCCCTATGACCTGCCTGCCCGCTCTGCCTAGTCTGTCCCAATAAATTGTGCAATAAGGTGGTGCCCAGGACTGTGCCCATCAGCCACCACTCCTGGAATCACCGACACCGGGTTTTCATGATCCACACTTCCGTCTGATCCGGACAGCTCCCCCTCTGATCTATCGCTGTCGATCTCGTTGCTGACGACAGCCGTTGGTACCCCAGAGGTGTTAGACCTGGGTGTTGTGGGTCTGCGGTGTTGTGCTCGACCTTCTCTCACCGCCGTCCCACCAGACCCACTCGGTGCCTCTCGTGGCAGGCTTTTGCATCTGCGACTTTGTCGTGCGCTGACCCGCTGGCTGTCTCCTGCACTCGCCCCTGACCCAGCACTCCTCCCGCTACATCTCCTGGACTGTCTGACATTGCTGGCCAACCCTGTTGACCTCGCCGTCTCACCCTGCATGATGCCCCGTTCCTGTGTCCCTTGTCCACTCCGCTCCTCTCCCGCAGATCCCTCAGTCCTCTCAGTACATCTGCGACGTGCAGGGGGGAAGAGCCGTGGGTTATGCTGGGCTTTCTTCCCCCACGGACATTGCCTCTGCACTGGGTTCCCCTCACCTCTCCCATCCTGCTCCCCTGCGATCCAGAGGGCCGCTGTTCATCCCCTCCTGCTGGCTGTCACTTCTTCTGCAATCCGCTGGGGCCTGCTTCTGGGCTGAATCTCTCTGGTGGCCGGGACCGCCGTGCACATGGTGTCACCGCCCCCCCCGCTGGGGTCCGTTCCGCCGTCTGCCGCTATTGCCGCTAGCTGTTCATGCAGCCAGTCTGCGCCCTGAACTGCAACCGCCGCTCTCAACTGCTGGAGAAATCCCTCCATCGCCGCCATTAGCTATCTATAAGAAGGAGATGCAGAGCAGTGAGGGTGCTGTGTAATCTCTTCCTCCACTGTTCTGTGACTGATGTCACTTCCCCTCTCTCCTACTTTTTCCTCCACCAGGCTAACTCCCCCTCCCCTTTTCTAAAAGGGGAAACTACCTTAAAATGGCAACTGTGCTGTCCAGCACTGTCATGCCGTCCCTGCACCTATAGCTCTGCTGTATGGCTCCGGGACTCTCTGGAAAGTAAATGCCTTTCAACACCTTTATTGTCACCATGTGGCTTCTTCTCTTGTGTATCTGCTATTGTCAGTGGTGAGCCGGGGCGAGCACCTGCAGCAGCCATTTCCCTGAGCGGTGTGTAAATCTTGTTTGGACCAAGGGGAAAATAAAACAATCTATTGACAGAAAAATCCAATTTTTTTCTCAGAACATGAGTATGAATTACTCCATGGTGATTGCAGCTAGAGAGGTCAGTGAGGACCTATTTTAAAACCACTTGCTGACTGCCTAATTGTAAACTTATGTCATTACTTTATAGTTAAATACCGGGATTATGGCTGCAGCTAGCTGCCATAACCCCGATATCTATTAAGATAAAAGTGATCCCATTGGTGGTTTCACTTTTATGGGTGGCAGGAGATGTGCCCCCACACTTCTTCCCGATCGTTTCTGAGCTTATCGGAGCCATTGGTTTGATGGCTAGGCAGGAAGCCGAGTGAGGGCAAAATTTTGTCCTTGGAGGACCGGAGCAACATCTGATGTCAATTCCTGTTCTGTTCTTGGATAGATTATTATTTTTTTCTTAAAGGCAAAATGTCATGTAGCCATGCTTTGTTAAATTTAGGACGCAATGCAGGAATTTTCACAAGTCATATGAATCAGTACTGAATTGTTTAGTAAGCAAATGTCTCCCTCTAGTGGTCAACTTACCTGTGTGAGAAAGACTGTTCATTTATCCCATAAGAGCATGACACAAAAGTGATAAACAGGAAGTGGTTCCAAAAGTTCATTTGTAAAAGACTTACCCACAGTGCCTCGCTTACCTACCCACAAGGCTAAGTTACAGAGTTGCCTGGTGGGTAGGGATATATAAAGAACATGTGTGACACGTGTGGGTCTCTTCTTCCCAGAGGTCACGAGAGCAGAGCAATCCAGTTGTCCAGGCCTGGTGTGGTGAGAGGGCTGTTGCCCACAATTTATATAACACTTAACTACACGGTTCAGGGTGCTTCAGAGTGTGCTGAGACCTGCAGTTCCACGGAACGGTCTTTTCCAATAGACTGTGTTTAATTAGGCCTCAAAGCCTGCACTCCACTAGTCACTGATTGACGGTACAATTCTATAGACATGTGCACACTGAAATATTTTGTTTCGGAATTTCGTTTTCGTCCGAAAAATAAATTTATTTAGTTACTCCCGAAATTCATTTTTATCTATTTCGTTTTTCATTAAAAATTGCATTCGTCCAAAAATCCAAATGAATTAAGGTTGAATCTGTCATTGAAGGCTTATGGTGTCTGTCGAATGTTCAAAGAAGATTCGACGGAGCAGCTAAACTGTACGACGCCGTATAGTTTAGCTGCTCTGTTGAATCTTCTTAGAACTTTCGACAGACACCATAAGCCAAAGATTCTACGTTTGTATGTTTTTCGCTGCTTTGACGAATCTTCGTCGTTCATGTTGATTGTATATAGTTCGAACAGAAAATGGACTGGTGATAGTGATCACTGATCAGACAGGTAACAAGATTTATATAGAATCTATATAGAATCTCAATCTATAATATAGAATCTATAATAATAAATAAATACCCCCCCCACACACACACAACACGGGCATCCTCTGAAGCTATCACAACACTAGCAACACTACTATCACTATCAAGTTCACAACATTAACACAATAGCAGCAGATTATTATGAAAAAGTTAAGTTGAACTGTAGCTTGCTTCACTATTATTCTGCTGCTGTGCTTATGCTTAATTGCTAAATAATTCAGGTTCTCTGACAAACGGACCAGCTAAGATTGACTGTCTTCTGAAATGATTCAGTGTGTGTGTCTCTCTCTGCTAGCAATCGTAAGTGAAAGTAAGTTGGCTGTCTGTGTGTACTTAGTTCTAGCTATTTTACTGCTCCTCCTGTTTGATTACAATCAGCCAATAACATTCATCATCATCATTATTTTTATTTTACTTCCCCCACCCAATTCCAGCAGCAATCTTTTTTCTCTGTCGAATCTTTTCTCTCTATGTCGAATTCTTTCTCTCTATGTAGAATAATCTTGGACTAATAGAGCTAAGGTTAGGCACATTCGACCACAGGTTTGATGGACACAGATTGTTATTGTCAGCATCTTGTCGAACCTCCTATCTATATCAAACTGTTGTCGAAACAAAAATGAAAATAAAGCATTTGTTTATGTCGGATCTTTCGTTTTTTGGATTCTGCATTTTTGTTATCGTTTTTTAAAACGATAACAAAAATACCCGAAATTCGGGCGAAAATGCATTTGGGCGAAAACGAATGCACATGTCTACAATTCTACTCTCACCAGAGGAAAGTTACAAGTGTGTTGCCTAACTAAGCACACTGTTATCTACTACTTTATATTACTTTGTCATCTGCTTATTCACTGGAATACCAATACTGCAGTATAATATGGCTAGCGAAAGAAAGAAGACAAGAGACTATACCATTCATTGTAAGGCCTTGTGTTCATTTACCTACTCAAAGAACTGCATTACACCGCAGGGGGGAGCTCATGAGCAATTATACTGTATTGTATTGTTAACTAGCACCACATAGTGTGCTGAGAGTTTGGTGTGTTTTCATGGTCGTATTGGAATTGGGAAGGTGCTCAGAGTAAAGGTCTTACCACTCTGAGCATCAGTCCCACTTGGAGACACGCCTGCATGCACTATTTATTCATTGTGTGTGTGAGATAGGGTGAGCATTTGCTTATACTTTTACTGCAACTGTTTGTTTGTATAAAATAACTTGAGAGGTGTTCTCTCCAAATTTAATTCTATCTCTTTTCAGTAAACTACTTAAGCTATTCAATCACCATCTGTGTGTGCCCTTTTACTAACAGCATGGAACCTGAGGTGTCAGAGGTAAGGGTAGCCCTGAGCAGCCGGGATAGCCAGTGGGAAATAGAACAAACTAGCAGCCCCTATGGGGGTACCACTACACATGGAGGTTCCACCAAGATTTAACAACTGGAATGCCCGCACAGATCAGGGGTGGAGTCCAGAACAGAAGAAATTATGGATTCAGCAATGGCCACTCAATGGAGTCGAGAATATGGGGGCTCATTGGAGAAAACCACTGTTCTGAGACTGCCAGGAGATCAGTGGTTCGAAAAAGAGGCATGGCAGCTTATGAAGAGAGCGGTACCAAACAAGGGTCTTATCTGTTGGATCTGAAGCAGGATGTGCAGGAAGATTTTACCTACGTCCTCATATGCCCCGTACACACGGTCGGACTTTGTTCGGACATTCCGACAACAAAATCCTAGGATTTTTTCCGATGGATGTTGGCTCAAACTTGTCTTGCATACACACGGTCACACAAAGTTGTTGGAAAATCCGATTCATTCTAAACACGGTGACGTAAAACACGTACGTCGGGACTATAAATGGGGCAGTGGCCAATAGCTTTCATCTCTTTATTTATTCTGAGCATGCGTGGCACTTTGTCCGTCGGATTTGTGCACACACGATCGGAATTTCCGACAACGGATTTTGTTGTTGGAAAATTTTATATCCTGCTCTCAAACTTTGTGTGTCGGAAAATCCAATGGAAAATGTTTGATGGAGCCTACACACGGTCAGAATTTCCGACAACAGGGTCCTATCACACATTTTCCATCAGAAAATCCGACCGTGTGTACAGGGCATTAGAGTGGAGAGAATATACCCCGGCAGAGTTCAGAAAGGGGGGTGGTGAGCTTAGCAGAAGGCCTTGATGGGCAGGTGATTCCACTACAAGAATTAGAAGAGAAATCACCAGTGACACCACCAGGAAGCCCATTGACAAGGAGCTCAATGAGGGGAAGTTTAAACCCCGTGTGTCCGGCCCCTGGAGGGAACTCTGTGACTGGGATGCCACCAGCATTATTTTACCTGGACATGAGCCGCCTTGTGGATAGTCTGATACACAGCCACCAAACATCCACAAATGGGAGGTATCGGAAGCTGCCGATCTTCTCAGGACGAATACCAAGACCTGAGGGAGAAGAATAATTTGAGAGTTGGATGGATCAGGCCATGCAAGCCTTGGAAGATTGGAATGTCCCAGTACCACTAGGAAGACAACGAATCAGTGAGAGCTTGTTGAGTCCAGCAGCTGATGTCATCAGAAGCTTTAGAAGGGGAAAGCCAGACTATGATGCCAGGGACTACATCAAAGCTCTTTATGCTGTGTACGGAAGGGAAGAAAAGTTATCTGACCTGATGTATCAGTTTGAGCATACTCATCAGAAGAAGGGAGAGAAGCTGTCAGCCTACATTATTCGCATAGACCAGATCTTGCATCAGATCATTATGAAGAAGGCCATTGACCCTAAAGAGGCAGACAAAGTCAGATTGGAATGCACTTTACAAGGGGCTAGATTAAACCATACCATTGCTCTCCAATTACTTCTGAAGGGCACCAACGAGCCTCCCTCTTACCCGGAATTGATGGGACTAGTGAGAGAAGAAGCCATCCTAGACGAAAAGGGTAAAGAGGCCTGGCTGATCACCGGGACCCCTCAGAAGAGTGAGAGGGTTGCTGCGCAGTCAGTATCTGTGGAAGGTGTGGAAGACGAAAGTAATGAGGAGTATGAGTGGGGGGAACACTCTAGAAATCCTATGGTGCAATCCACTCCAAAGCCTACCTGGGTCAAGCCAGTCAAGGATGGAACTCAAGCTCAAGCACAATTTCAGCAAGCTGTGTTACGAGTGATGGGGCGCAAGCTAAGAATCCGACTGAGTGGATGGGCGGTCGGAGGTGCTACCAGTGCGGAGACCCTGGACATTTCAGGGCACATTGCCCAAAGAAGGACCTGAATGCTGAGTTGTTGGGGGAATTGGTGAAGATGTTGAAGACTTTGTTGAAGGACCAGCCGGCGGGAAACTCTTAGGGGTCTCAGTGAAGGAGCCAGCTGAGAACCCCACTGCAAAGCAGAGCTCCAAGAAGCAGGAAGGGAAAATGGCCAGAATGAGGCCAAAGGAGATCAGAGTACTTTGAAACATCAAAAGGGCGAGGCGATGGTCAAGTAACCCAACACCTGGGTCAGGGGACCGGGCGCAGAAAGTCAATGCTTCACCAGTCTCTAGGACCATGCCTGGGTACTCCCAAGAAGGCCTGTTCAGTGGGCACAACTCCAAGGAAACTCCAACATAACACCCAGGACTAATGACTAAGATCTTCGGAACACCAAAAAGAAGAGGAGTGACGAGTGACGGGCCGTCCCCGCTTGTACCAAATTGAAGGGGTCTATACTAAGGCTTTACTGGACTCAGGAGCCCAAGTTATGCTGTTATACCTAGACTTTTATGACAAGCACTTAGGTCACATTCCCATACCCATTAGTTGGAGGAGCTTGAGATTTGGGGAATCGGGACCACCAGATGTCCTTACGATGGTTACATCCCCATTCAAATCTCCTTTGGGTCAGCAGCTGTCAGGAAAGAAGAGACCTTCTACACGCTGGCTGTTGTGTGTCCCAGACCCCTAGGGGCTGGGCGTAATTCCATACTGGTAGGAACAAACATGGATCTAATGAGAAGACTATTGTCTTCAGTGTTGGATGAAGAGGGGTACACTACTCACAAGATTCACCCACAGTTACAGCAAGCTTGCCAGCGGGTGGTAAGGGAGAAGAAAGCCCCGAAAGGAGAAGTGGGATGGCTGTGGAAGTTGGAGGCCAGAAAAAAGACCCTACAGCCGGGAAAGGTTGCTCACGTAAAGGCCACAGTTAAATTAACGTGGGATCAACCAGGGCCATTTGTAGTACTGGAGATGGATGAGTGAGCCTGAGCAATAGTTCTGGAGATGGTTCCTGAGTTGGTCCCCACCCGGGACTTGCATAGAACAGGGAGGAGAGTGCCCATCCAGTTAAAGAATGTAACTGACCAGCCAATTACATTGAGAGCTCGGATGTTGGTGGGGCAGGTGAGTGCTGCCAATCCTGTACTTCTGGGAGAAGTGAAGAGTTCGGAGAATAGCCAGCAGTTACAGAAAGAGCTCCAGTACTGTTCAGAGAATTTGCCCTCGTCCTAGCAAGCAAGGGCGAAGACTCTGAAGAGATGGGAGAAGCTGTTTGTCAAAGATGATTTTGATGTGGGATGCGCAAGAAGTGCTAAACACAGAATTCGTCTTCAGGAGGACAAGCCTTTCTGAGAGCTACCCTGGAGGGTACCCCTTAGTGACCTGGAAGATTTAAGAGAACAACTTGCTCAGTTAAAGAGGTCGGGGGTAATTCAAGAATCTAGGAGTCCTTATGCCTCCCCTATCGTGGTAGTAAGGAAGAAGAATGGGTCTCTACGTATGTGTATTGATTACATGATTGGATTGAGCACATTGAATCAACGCACCATCCCAGACCATTATACCACACCCCGCATTGATGATGCTTTGCAGTGCCTCACTGGCACCAAGTGGTTCAGTGTATTGGATTTAAAGAGTGGGTACTATCAAATTCCCATGCATTCGGAAGACCAGGAGAAGACAGCGTTTATATGCCCGTTGGGTTTCTATGAATTCAGTCAGATGCCTCAGGGTTTGTCAGGGGCCCTTGCCACATTCCAACATTTTATGGAGAAGACGGTAGGGGATATGAATCTTGTGGAGGTCCTGGTGTACCTTGATGACATTATCATGCTTGGGAGAACTTTAGAAGAACATGAGGCCCGATTGGAGAAGGTGTTCTCTCGCCTCTATGAAGAGGGGTTGAAGCTGTCACTAGAGAAATGTCAGTTTTACCGGACTTCTGTTACATACTTGGGGTATGTGATCTCGGCAGGAGGAGTGGCCACCGATCCGCAGAAGTTGGATGCTGTTACTACCTGGCCTTGGCCGAGAACGGTGACTGAGCAGAGATCGTTCTTGGGCTTTTGCTCATACTATCGAAGATTTGTGGAGAATTTTGCCACGATTGCCCTGCCACTCAATGAATTATTGCATGAGGTTACGGGGGAAGAAGCAGAAGGAGTGATGCCCAGGAAGAGTGGCACTCGCAAGAAAGGAGAATCTGTGCAGAGTCAGACTCCTTTTTATGTGAGAAGGCATTTTGGAGATTGAAGAAAAGCCTTACAGAAGCTCCAGTCTTGGCTTATGTTGATCCCAGCTTACCCTACGAGCTACATGTGGATGGAAGTAGAGATGGTCTTGGAGGAGTGTTATATCAACATCAAGTGGGGAAGTTGAGACCTATAGCATATGTGAGTAGAAGCCTTACCCCATCCAAAAAGAACTACCCTGTACACAAGCTAGAGTTTTTGGCCCTCAAGTGGACAGTGGTCGATAAGTTAAGGGATTATTTGTATGGAACCAAATTTACTGTTAAGACAGACAACAATCCTCTGACTTACGTTTTGACCACCACCAAGTTGGATGCCACTGGACACAGGTGGATAGAAGCGTTGGCTGGGTTCCGGTTTAGTCTGAAGTACCGGCCTGGAGTTGGAAATCGAGATTTGGGGGAGTGGCTGCAGAATATAGATAAGAAGATGAGCGGGGCAGTGGCTGCAGAATATCTGGGAGTTCACCCATCCGGCATACCTAGACGTTATTGTGGATTGACTCAAGTAAGTGGAGAGGGACTGCCGCAACTGTCAAACAGGGACGTGAAGAAGGATCAGGAAGAGGATCCATTGGGTCAATTATTAATGCAGGCCTTAAAGAATCAGGACTCTGGGTTGTTGCTAAAGAGCCACGAACCAGTAGCAAAGGTCCTACATAGAGAATGGGATCGGTTGAAAATCAGGGATGGAGTACTGTATCGATGCTGTCTCCTTGAGAATAGGGAAGAAACGTGGCAGTTGTTCCTCCCAGAAAAACACCGTACTACCGTTCTAGTATCTCTTCATGACAAGCCTGGTCACCTGGGTACATATAGAGCTTTCCGGTTAATCAGGGATAGGTTTTATTGGCCTAATCTAAGGAAAGAAATTGAAAGTTACTGTCACTCCTGCCTCACGTGTATTCAGCGGAAAACTTTGCCAGTGAGGGCAGCCTCTATGGGCCATCTGCAGAGTCAGGAACCCCTGGAGTTGGTGTGCATTGACTTTCTGTGTTTGGAACCTGATATAGGTAGAAAAAGTAACATTCTGGTGGTAACCGATCATTTCGCTTGCTATGCGCAAGCCTATCCTACTAAGGATCAGAAAGCCAGTACAATAGCCAAGGTGCTTGTGGAGAAGTTCTTCGTGCATTATGGACTTCCAGTGAGGATCCATTCAGACCAAGGAAGGGACTTTGAGAGTCGGTTAGTACATCAGCTGTGTGCTCTCCTGGGCATCAGGAAATCTTGCACTACGCCCTATCACCCTCAAGGTGACCCTCAACCGGAGGGATTTAACAGGACTTTATTGAACATGTTAGGAACCCTGGCTCCAGATAAGAAGCAACATTGGGGAAATCACATAGCGGCATTGGTTCATACATACAATTGCACAGAGAGTGATATCACCGGATACTCCCCTTACCGGCTGATGTTTGGGAGAGAGGCTAAGCTCCCTGCTGACTTAGCTTTTGGCACGTCTTTGGATGATATCCCCCTCACATCGCATAAAGGATATGTGAACAGACTAAGAAAGAATCTGAGACAAGCTTATGAGCAAGCAGTGGAACACGCTACTGTTAGGGAATCCAGAAATAAGAGGAATTTCGATGCAAGAGTAAAAATTCAAGACCTACAGCCAGGGGACAGAGTACTATTGAAGAATTTGGGTGTACCTAGAAAGCACAAGTTGGCAGACAGATGGAGGTCGCAGCCTTATGTTGTGTGTAAATGGATCCCTGGGTTGCCGGTATACCAAATCCGACCAGAGGGAGAGACTGGACCCAGGAAGATGTGGCATAGGAATCACCTGTTACCATTATCTGATGCAGTCCGAGTCCCAACAGTTCCTCAGATATCTCCTTAAAGGTCAACTCTGGCCTGTATGCGTTTAAGAGGATTATGGATATTCACAAACCATTAGTTCAGCATCATCATCAAGGGAGAAAGGGACGGAAGAAGAAGATGATGTGGTGTCTGTGCCTGCTGAGCTTTGGGATGAGGAAGAGGGTTCAATGTTCAGTCCAGCAGAAAGAAGCAGACAGGAAACTGTGAAGGTTCCACTACAGCAGTCACAAGAAAAAAAGGCCAGGAGATCTCTTGAGCAGGAATTTCAGGAGTCATTGTCAACTAGGAAGGTGATAGATGCTGAAGTTGAAACAATTGGACCTGAAGAACAGACTGGAGACTTGATGGACTTTTCCAGCAAAGTACTGTCAGTACCAGAAACTGAAGAATTAGAACAGGCCTCTGTAACTGAAACTCAGTATCCTTTCGTGGATGTGGATGTCCAAATAAAAGATTGCGATGAAGTTAAAGGCTCAATTCAGAGTAATGAAAGTCCTTTAAACATGAGGTTGAGATGGAATGTGCATCCGCCACAGAGACTCACATATGATGCGCTGGGAGAGAGTTCTGAAGAGCAAGTTCACACTGTTCATAGATCAGTTCCTGAAGCTACGACTTCTACTGTTAATTGGGCAGGGGGCAACTCTACTCTAACCTCTGACACCGAAGGGTGGGACATGGCAATTGCCCTGGCCTTCTCAAAAATTGATTGTGAACTCACCGATGATGTGTACGAGTTGATTAGAGGGAGTTCAGAAGTGTGTAGATATTTGTCCAGCTTGAAATGGGATTAAGATTATAACCTGTCGTATACCACAGATAAGTTGAATTTATCTTTGGGGACCAAAGAATCAAGGTAGGGGGAGTGTGTAGCCATGCTTTGTTAAATTTAGGACGCAATGCAGGAAGTTTCACAAGTCATATGAATCAGTACTGTATTGTTTCGTAAGCAAATGTCCCCCTCTAGTGGTCAACTTACATGACACAAAAGTGATAAACAGGAAGTGGTTCCAAAAGTTCATCTGTAAAAGACTTACTTACCCATAAGTGCCTCACTTACCTACCCACAAGGCTAAGTTACAGAGTTTCCTGGTGGGTAGGGATATATAAAGGACATGTGTGACACGTGTGGGTCTCTTCTTCCTGGGACAAGAGGCCTGCCTGCAGTGACCTGTGTGGGTGTGAGTGTTCGAAGGAGCCACGCCCTGCTTGGCGTGGAACGGAGCTGAAGCCACCAGAGAGACTCAAACCCCAGTGTGCTGGATCAGCAGCGTGATTGGATCACAGGACCCAGGACACCTGACGGAGCCAACCGAGGGTTCCCGGTCATCTTGCGAAGCGGCACAGCATGACGGCACTGGCTGGAAGCGGGACCAAGGTCACGAGAGCGGAGCAATCCAACTGTCCAGGCATGGTGTGGTGAGAGGGCTGTTGCCGAAGATTTATATAACACTTGACTACACGGTGTAGGGTGCTTCAGAGTGTGCTGAGACCTTCAGTTCCACGGAATGGTCTCATCCAATAGACTGTGTTTTAATTAGGCCTCAAAGCCTGCACTCCACTAGTCACTGATTGACGGTACAATTCTACTCTCACCAGAGGAAAGTTACAAGCGTGTTGCCTAACTAAGCACACTGTTATCTACTACTTTATATTACTTTGTCATCTGCTCATTCACTGAAATACAAATACGGCAGTATAATATGGCTAGCTGAAGAAAGAAGACAAGAGACTATACTATTCATTGTAAGGCCTTGTGTTCATTTACCTACTTAAAAAACTGCATTACACCGCAGGGGGGAGCTCATGAGCAATTTTACTGTATTGTATTGTTAACCACTTCAGCCCCGGAAGGATTTATCCCCTTCCTGACCAGAGCATTTTTTACAATTTGGCACTGCGTCCCTTTAACTGCTAATTGCGTGGTCATGCAATGCTGTACCCAAACGAAATTTGCATCCTTTTCTTCCCACAAATAGAGCTTTCTTTTGATGTTATTTGATCACCTCTGCGGTTTTTATTTTCTGCGCTATAAACGGAAAAAGACCGAAAATTTTGGAAAAAAATGACATTTTCTACTTTTTGTTATAAAAAAAAAATCCAATAAACTCAATTTTAGTCATACATTTAGGCCAAAATGTATTCAGCCACATGTCTTTGGTAAAATAAATGTCAATAAGCGTATATTTATTGGTTTGCGCAAAAGTTATAGCATCTACAAACTAGGGTACATTTTCTGTAATTTACACAGCTTTTAGTTTGACTGCCTATGTCATTTCTTGAGGTGCTAAAATGGCAGGGCAGTACAAACCCCCCCCCCCCAAATGACCCCATTTTGGAAAGTAGACACCACAAGGAAATTGCTAAGAGGCATGTTGAGCCCATTGAATATTTTTTTTTTTTTTTGTCCCAAGTGATTGAATAATGACAAAAAAAAAAATTACAAAAAGTTGTCACTAAGTGATATATTGCTCACACAGGCCATGGGCATAAGTGGAATTGCACCCCAAAATACATTCAGCTGCTTCTTCTGAGTACGGGGATACCACATGTGTGGGACTTTTTGGGAGCCTAGCCGCGTACGGGGCCCCGAAAACCAATCACCGCCTTCAGGATTTCGTAAATTTTTGATTTCACTCCTCACTACCTATCAGTTTTGAAGGCCATAAAATGCCCAGATGGCACACAACCCCCCCAAATGACCCCATTTTGGAAAGTAGACACCCCAAGCTATTTGCTGAGAGGCATGTTAAGTCCATGGAATATTTTATATTTTGACACAAGTTGCGGGAAAGTGACTCTTTTTTTTTTTTTTTTTTGCACAAAATTGTCACTAAATGATATATTGCTCACACAGGCCATGGGCATGTGTGGAATTGCACCCCAAAATACATTTAGCTACTTCTCCTGAGTATGGGGATACCACATGTGTGGGACTTTTTAGGAGCCTAACCGCGTACGGGGCCTCGAAAACCAATCACTGCCTTCAGGATTTCTAAGGGTGTAAATTTTTGATTTCACTCTTCACTGCCTATCACAGTTTCGGAGGTCATGGAATGCCCAGGTGGCACAAAACCCCCCCAAATGACCCCATTTTGTAAAATAGACACCCAAAGCTATTTGCAGAGAGGCATGGTGAGTATTTTGCAGCTCTTATTTGTTTTTGAAAATGAAGACAGACAAGAAAACATTTTTTTTCTTTTTTCAATTTTCAAAACTTTGTGACAAAAAGTGAGGTCTGCAAAATACTCACTATACCTCTCAGCAAATAGCTTGGGGTGTCTACTTTCCAAAATAGGGTCATTTGGGGGGGTTTTGTGCCACCTGGGCATTCCATGGCCTCCGAAACTGTGATAGGTAGTGAAGAGTGAAATCAAAAATTTACGCCCTTAGAAAGCCTGAAGGCGGTGCTTGTTTTTCGGGGTCCTGTGCGCTGCTAGGCTCCCAAAAAGTCTCACACATGTGGTATCCCCATACTCAGGAGAAGCAACAGAATGTATTTTGGGGTGTAATTTCACATATTCCCATGGCATGTTTGAGCAATATATCATTGAGTGACAACTTTGTGCAAAAAAAAAAAATTGTCTTTTTCCCGCAACTTGTGTCACAATATAAAATATTCCATTGACTCGACATGCCTCTCAGCAAATAGCTTGGGGTGTCTACTTTCCAAAATGGGGTCATTTGGGGGGGGGGTTTGAACTGTCCTGGCATTTTATGCACAACATTTAGAAGCTTATGTCACACATCACCCACTCTTCTAACCACTTGAAGACAAAGCCCTTTCTGACACTTTGTTTACATGAGAAAATTATTTTTTTTTGCAAGAAAATTACTTTGAACCCCCAAACATTATATATTTTTTTTTTAAAGCAAAGGTCCTACAGATTAAAATGGTGGGTGTTTCATTTTTTTTTTTTTTTTCACACAGTATTTGCGCAGCGATTTTTCAAACGCATTTTTTTGGGAAAAAACACACTTTTTTAAATTTTAATGCACTAAAACACACTATATTGCCCAAATGTTTGATGAAATAAAAAAGATGATCTTAGGCTGAGTACATGGATACCAAACATGACATGCTTTAAAATTGCGCACAAACGTGCAGTGGCAACAAAATAAATACATTTTTCAAAGCCTTTAAAAGCCTTTACAGGTTACCACTTTAGATTTACAGAGGAGGTCTACTGCTAAAATTACTACCCTCGATCTGACCTTCGCGGTGATACCTCACATGCATGGTGCAATTGCTGTTTACATTTGACGCCAGACCGACGCTTGCGTTCGCCTTAGCGTGAGAGCAGGGGGGGGGACATTTTTGCTTTTTTATCTTATTTTTAAACTGTTCCTTTCATTTTTTTAAATCATTTTTATTGTTATCCCAGGGAATGTAAATATCCCCTATGATAGCAATAGGTAGTGACAGGTACTCTTTTTTTGAAAAAATTGGGGTCTATTAGACCCTAGATCTCTCCCCTGCCCTCAAAGCATCTGACCACACAAAGATCAGTGTGATAAAATGCTTTCCCAATTTCCCAATGGCGCTGTTTACATCCGGCGAAATCTAAGTCATGAAATGCTCGTAGCTTCCGGTTTCTTAGGCCATAGAGATGTTTGGAGCCACTTTGGTCTCTGATCAGCTCTATGGTCAGCTGGCTGAATCACCGGCTGCATTCTCAGGTTCCCTGTTGAGACAGGAGAGCCAGAGAAAAACACAGAAGACGGTGGGGGGGCATTCTCTCTCACTGCTTGTAAAAGCAGTCTAGAGGCTAATTAGCCGCTAGGATTGCTTTTACATGAAAGCCGACTGCTGGCTGAAAAGAATGATACCAAGATGATACCTAAACCTGCAGGCATCATTCTGGTATAACCACTCAGTCGTGAATTGCGTACCTGAAAACAAAAAAATGGTTAACAATAAAACACAGTAAACGGTAAAGTATAAAAAATTGCATACCTGAAAAGCAAACATGATAAAACATAATAACAATAAAACATTGCAGAATAGAATACAGTAAAAAAGAGCAGAACAATAGAGAGAGAATAGAGAGAGAGAACAATGAAACAACAACTTTTTTTTTTTTACACTTTTTTTGTAACTGTAACTTTTATAACTGTAACCGGTCCCAGGTTCGGGTCTATCAAAATGCGATGGCATCTTGGGAGACCCTGTGAAAGTGTGCCTAGTTTGTGCAATGCTGTACCCTACACTAATACTCAACTAGTGTATGGTAGCGTTCAAAACATTCACCAATGCAAAGACCAGGATTGTCAGGACAGGAGGGACAATAATAGCGGGTGTCACACCTATATATGCACTTGCTGCAGATACAACATCTTTTTTGGGGGGGTTCGTTGGGTAGGGATACTCAGGAGGACATAAAAATGCCTCTCATGCAGCCGACTGCATTTGGTTGGGGATGTGAATGGGGGAAGTACGGGCGCTGCAGAAGCAGTGGGTTCCCAATTATTAGGATTGGCGAATGCAGCAGGAAGGGCATTATGGGCACGACGGGCCTGTTTGTCTTCTTCTTGGTGGCAGTGGGACACTACTTGTGCTTGCCACCTCACCAGCTTGAACTGCACTTATGGGACTCGCCACGTCACCAAGTGTTACTGCAGTGCTGGTTTGACTACGACTGGGGTGTACTAGGCCGCTGGTGCTTGCCAGTTCACCAAAACGCTACCAAAAAAACTGTTAGTGATCGCAGGGATCAGGCCTGACTCTGCAAATGCTGCAGTTATGCGTTTAGTGTTTTGTAAGTGACAGTGATTGATCGATACTGCACTTGGATGGGCTGGGCTGGGCCGGGCGGAGGGGCAAAACGCAGGTGCTAGCAGGTATCTGGGCTGATCCCGCTAACACTGCGTTTTTGGGAACCCTAAACTGCTGAGGACGCTAGTATAGATCTGATCGGATCAGATATTGATCCATTCAGATACTATACCACTAAGGGAGGTGTACGGTGCGTGTGTGGGTGTTAGCGGTACTGGCGCTAACCTGACGCTGCTTGGAGCTGGTGCTTGCCAGTTCACCAAAATGCTACCAAAAAAACTGTTAGCGATCGCAGGGATCAGGCCTGACTCTGCGAACGCTGCAGTTATGTGTTTAGTGTTTTGTAAGTGACAGTGATCGATCGATACTGCACTTGAGTGGGCTGGGCTGGGCCGGGCGGAGGGGCAAAACGCAGGTGCTAGCAGGTATCTGGGCTGATCCCGCTAACACTGCGTTTTTGGGAACCCTAAACTGCTGGGGACGCTAGTACAGACCTGATTGGATCAGATATTGATCCGTTCAGATACTATACCACTAAGGGAGGCATATGCTGCGTGCGTGGGTGTTAGCGGTACTGGCGCTAATCTGACGCTACCTGGGGCGATGCATATCACTGCAGGGCGATCAGGGGGCTAAACCTTTATTCGATAATAAACAGCGGGTGCCCTGACACTATAAAAAATAAACGAACTAACCAGCGTCACCCGTAACAGTTATATGGTGATCAGTGGTGAAAGGGTTAACTAGGGGGCAATCAAGGGGTTAAAACATTTATTAGGTAGTATATGGGGGTCCCTGTCGCTATAAAACGCTAACGGCGAACTTAAATATTTACCTCCCTAACTAGCGTCACCAGTGACACTAATACGGCGATCAGAAAAATGATCGCTTAGCGACACTGGCGACGGGGGGTGATCAAGGGGTTAAAACTTTATTAGGGAGGGTTAGGGGGGTACCCTAGACCTACAGGGGGCTAACACTAACTGCCCTACCACACAAACTGACACCATGCAGTAATCAGAAAAAAAAAAAAACTGCTTGGTGTCAGTGTGACATGGGGGGGTGATTGGGGGGTGATCGGGGGGTGATCAGGGGTGATCACACATTGTGTGTGTGTGTGATAGGGTGACCATTTGGTTATACCTTTTATTATACCTTTATTGCAACTGTTTGTTTGTATAAAATAACTTGAGAGGTGTTCTCTCCAAATTTAATTATATCTCTTTTCAGTAAACTACTTAAGCTATTCAATCACCATCTGTGTATGTGCCCTTTTACTAACAGCATGGAACCCGAGGTGTCATAGGGGGGTTTAAAGTGTGCCTGGCATGTTCTACTGTGTGTGTGTGTTGGTGCACTCACATTGCAGTCTTCTCTCCTCGGCGCCGGAATGGAAAATACCGAGCCGAGGAGAGATGACCTAATTTCCTTTGCTGCTGTTTAGCATACAGCAGCAGAGGAATGATTCTGATTGGCTGGGAGCGATCGCGAGGGGGGGGCATGAATGGATGGTCTCCCCCTCGCCTCTCATCACTCCCAGACCAAAGCCGACCGCCTCGGGGGGGGTCCGATCGGACCCCCCACCCGCGGGAGGCAGATCACATACAGGTACGTGATTCTGCCTGCCTGTGCCATTCTGCAGACGTACATCGGCGTGAGATGGTCGGCAAGTGGTTAACTAGCACCACATAGTGTGCTGAGGGTTTCGTGTGTTTGCATGGTCGTACTGGAATTGGGAAGGTGCCCAGGGTAAAGGTCTTACCACTCTGAGCATCAGTCCCACTTGGAGACACGCCTGCATGCACTATTTATTCATTGTGTGTGTGATAGGGTGACAATTTAGTTATACCTTTATTGCAACTGTTTGTTTGTATAAAATAACTTGAGAGGTGTTCTCTCCAAATTTAATTATATCTCTTTTCAGTAAACTACTTAAGCTATTCAATCACCATCTGTGTATGTGCCCTTTTACTAACAGCATGGAACCCGAGGTGTCAGAGGTAAGGGTAGCCCTGAGTAGCCGGGATAGCCAGTGGGAAATAGAACAAACCAGCAGCCCCTATGGGGGTACCGCTACAGTCATTTTTTTTTTTTTTTTTTGCCTTTAAAGGTAAATGGAAGATATGAGGTCTTTTTGACCCCAGATCTCTCAATAAAGAGGACCCGTCATGCTTATTTCTTTGAGAAGGGATGTTTACATTCCTTGTAATTGGAATAAAAATGAGAAAAAAATTAATAAAGGGACAATGTAAAAAAAAAAAAAAAAAAAAGGAAAATAAATAAGAAAATATTTTTTTTTAAAGCACCCCATACCTCTGAGCTCGTGTGCCAAAGTCAACACATACATAAGTCGCGCCCGCATATGTAAACGGTGGTCAAACCACACATATGAGGTATCACCGAAATCATTAGAGTTAGAGCAATAATTCCAGCACAAGACCTTCTCTTTAACTCTAAACTGTAAACATGTTGAAAGCATCACCTAAAGAGATTTTTTGGTACAATAGTTTGTCGCCATTCCACGAGCGAGCGCAATTTTAAAGCATGACATGTTAGATATCCATTTACTCAGCATAACATCGTCTTTCACATTGTACAAAAAATTGGGCTAACTTTACTGTCCTGTTTTTTTTTTAAACTAATTAAAGTGTATTTTTAAAAAGAAAAATGTGTGTTTGAAAGACCACTGCGCAATTACAGTGTGACATAAAATATTGCAACAACCATCATTTTATTGTCTAGGGTCTCTGCTAAAAAAATATATATAATGTTTGGGGGTTCTAAGTAATTTTCTAGCAAAAAATACTGACTTTTACTTGTAAACAACAAATGTCAGAAAAAGGCCTGGTCTTAAAGTAGATAAATCAGAATGTCAATAGCCTGGCCACAGTTCTGCTTTAATATTAACAATGATGATTATTACTTACATTCATTCTAAAAGCAGTATTTAGGGCTTGTTTATACTTGTGGTAGAGGGGGGTAAAAACTGCCTACTGTATGTGACCAATTCAAGGGGCTAGAGCTATACTGCAAACGCATGTAATGCAAGCAGTTGTGTGATATTTACAGGGTAAAAACAGATGGTAAGCATAAACATATGCTGTCAAACACCTCTGAAAAGCAATCCACCATGAATCAATTTCAGGGGGACTTCAAGGGCTGCCCTGCATCTAATTTAACACCTTAAACAAAACCTGTATTGAGGGAATATGGAGGCTGCCATTGCTGGCCACTCTTTCTGAAAATATGAATCTCATAGCTAGCATACCACCCCATTACACTAACAAAGAACAAGTGATTTGGAGCTTTGAATTCATTCAGACTTTTCCAATCTGCAGGGGTATTCCAGGCCAGTGAATGAAAGTATTGAAGACAATAACTGTGAGACAACAAATATTTTAGAATTCATCAATATTACTCTCCTTATTTCTATTAGTGTAGATTTTCCCTAGAAGCTTACACTCTGTTCTTTTTTAATATTGCAATACTAATACCAAAAGACAGCACTATGAAGAAATAATGTATATGACTTATCTCTAACCATGCGATACAGATCTGAATTTGCTAGACACTAATGTCAGCATTAGGGATGAGCCGAACACCCCCCCGTTCGGTTCACACCAGAACATGCGAACAGGCAAAAAATTTGTTCAAACACTGTTAAAGTCTATGGGAAACGAACATGAATAATCAAAAGTGCTAATTTTAAAGGCTTATATGCAAGTTATTGTCATAAAGTGTTTGGGGACCTGGGTCCTGCCCCAGGGAACATGGATCAATGCAAAAAAAAGTTTTAAAAACGGCCGTTTTTTTCGGGAGCAGTGATTTTAATAATGCTGAAATGAAACAATAAAAGTGTAATATCCCTTTAAATTTCGTAGCTGGGGGGTGTCTATAATATGCCTGTAAAGGGGTGCATGTTTCCCGTGTTTAGAACAGTCGCCCCCTCTGATGCACAGTGACTTGACGGGACTTTCCTGTGGCATCATGGGGAATGCCACAGGGAAGTCCCGTCATGTCCCCGTACGTCAGAGGGGGTGGGGTCACCAGTTGGCCCCGCCCCCCGTTATTTAAGAACCGTCAGAAGAGGAGAAGCGCCACACAGCGGGAGCCTCCCTCCATGCCAGCATGGATGTGGAGTGGCCCAAAAAGAAGATGAAGAGAAGAAGATGAAGAGAAGAGCGGGAGCCTCCCTCCATTCCATGGATGCGGAGCGGCCCGAGGAGAAGAAGGGAAGAAGATGCCGCGGAGGAGATGCTGGATGAGAACACCGGAGGAAGAACCAGAAGAACCAGAAGAACCAGAAGGAAGATAGAAGATAGAAGAAGCATTTAAATAAGGGAATTGTCAAAAACCGTCTCTTGTCATTTTTAACATTTTTGACAGTTTTTTAGTGAAATGGTAGGGGTACTTTTGTACCCCCTTACCATTTCACACAGGGGGGAGGGCCAGGATCTGGGGGTCCCCTTGTTAAAGGGGGCTTCCAGATTCCGATAAGCCCCCCACCCGCAGACCCCCACAACCACCGGCCAGGGTTGTGGGGATGAGGCCCTTGTCCTCATCAACATGGGGACAAGGTGTTTTGGGGGGCTACCCAATGTTGAGGGCATGTGACCTGGTACGGTTCGGGGGGGCGCTCTCTCATCTCCCCCCTCTTTTCCTGCATCCTGCCAGGTTGGGAGCTTGGATAAGGGTCTGGTATGGATTTTTGGGGGCACCCCACGCCGTTTTTTTTTTTTTAATTTTGGCGCAGGGTTCCCCTTAATATCCATACCAGACCTGAAGGGCCTGGTATGGAATTTAGGGGGACCCCCACGTCATTTTTTTTTAAATTTTGGTTCGGGGTTCCCCTGTGGGGAATTCCCATGCCGTTTTTATCAATGAACTTCTATGTGTATTGTCGGACCGGCAATGCATTAATAGCCGCGAGTAGTTTTAAATGACTTTTTACCCTTTGAAATGTCATTTTGCTGTCAGACTGTTCTAAACATGGGAAACATGCGCCCCTTTACAGGCATACTATAGACACCCCCCAGCTACGAAATTTAAAGGGATACTACACTTTTATTGTTTCACTTTAAGCATTATTAAAATCACTGCTCCGAAAAAACGTCCGTTTTTAAAACTTTATTTTGCATTGATACATGTCCCGTGGGGCAGGACCCAGGCCCCCAAACACTTTTTATGACAATACCATGCATATAAGCCTTTAAAATTAGCACTTTTGATTTCTCACAGACTTTTAAAGGGTGTTCTGCGGCATTCGAAGTTGCCGCGAACACCCCAAATTGTTCGCTGTTTGGCGAACTTGCGAACAGCCCATGTTCGAGTCGAATATGAGTTCGACTTGAACTCGAAGCTCATCCCTAGTCAGCATCATTTATCAGATAAAAAGACATCAGTGATTACAACTACTATGTTCCTAAACCAGTCTATGGGGGTGACGAATGCGCTGCTCCAGTTCATACCTTAATCGGCGCGCTGGAAAAGTCATTAACCAAACGTTTGAACCCACACACTTTGAAGTGCAAACCGATAATAAATACGTAAAAAATGTAAAAAATATGTAAACTGCAAGTGGTGCTAGGGTAACTGCGGTTTTCTCATTACACACGCCCAAAGTGCACGTCCAATACAATTGGTTAATTTCATCTCATTGGATGTGTCTTGTTAGGCAATTAGTTGGTGTTCTCAGTTAATTAACCCTTTTTGATGCTAATCTCATTCCTATTACTTCAAATATATTAGTGAAATTATTTTTTTTCTATTTTTACCCAAATCTTTCAATACATTACAAAGAACAGAGAAGTGTTTCTAAGCCCAATAAATTAATATTTTCAGAACTTGATCTTTAAAGGTGACCATACACTGCAATCAGTTAGATCTTAAAAAAATCAGATTAAGACTGCTTTCACACTGAGGCACTTTACAGATGCTTCAGCACTAAAAATAGCGTTGGCATAGCGCCTGTAAAGAGCCTCTCCTCTCACTCTAGTGTGAAAGCCCGAGTGCTTTCACACTGGAGCGGTGAGCTTGCAGGATGGTAAAAAAAGTCCTGCAAGCAGCATCTTTGCAGCACTGTAGGAGCGTTGTACACACCGCTCCTAAAGCGTTCCTGCCCATTGAAATCAATGGGCAGCGCCACCAAGCTGTGGGCGGTTTTAACCCTTTTTTGGCCGCTAGCAGGGGTTAAAAGCACCTCGCTAGTGGCCGAATAGCGCCGCTAAAATGATGGTAAAGCGTCGCTAAAAATAGCAGCACTTTATTGCCGACGCACCCAATGCCCCAGTGTGAAAGCAGCCTTATTGCAAGAGCCTGTTTGATTTCCTATAATGTGAATTAATTGTTCAAGTGCGTCTTCCTATTACCTATTTTGCCGAAATTACCATTACCATTAGACCATTATTATTCCTCCAGAATTGGGAGTGTGGCATCTACCCAATTTCTCTCTGCTGGTGGACACAAGAACCTACAAATATAGATATATATGTAGGCAACATAGTGGTGTAGTGGTTAGCACTTTCACCCAGCAGCAAAAAGGGTCACTGGTTCAAATCCCGCCCGGGACACTATCTGCCTGAAGTTTGCATGCTCCCTGTGTGGGTTTCCTACAGGTACTCCGGTTTCCTCCCACACTCTAAAAACATGCTGGTAGGTAAATCGGATCCTGTCTAAATCAGCCCTAATATGTATGAATGTGTGTTAGGGACCCACACAAACACCAACCCAAGTTAAAAAAAAATATTTTCTTAATTTGCAAATATGGCTCATCTCTTCCTCAGAGAACAGTGAGCGGGGCATGGTGGTGGGAAGAAATTAGCAGCAGTACAAGCAACTTCCTGTAGGGGCATGATGTCATTCCTGTGTGCTGGCCACCACTTCCGGGGACCAAATATGCACCACGGGCACATACCTCAGCGCACACATCTAACATACACGGCGGTCGAACATCTAGCTGCAGGAACCCAATTTTTAGGGAAATTAATAGTAAATAGAAAAAAAAGGGGGAAAATAATTGCGCTTCTAAGTGTCTAAAATATAATAACAAAGCAGCGATATCTAAAAATGTGACACAAACACATAACATAAACAAGAAAAAATAAGATGATTCGCGCTATATGAATAGTGAATGTGTGGCCAAATGGTCACACCGACAGTGAATGCATAAACCAAAAGTGCAGCAATATATCACAATTAGTGCAAACAAACATATAAAAAATAAAGTCCAAACAAATGTGTTAAAAAATCCTTGTGAATAATAAGAAAGTGTCCATGAAAAAGCACCAAAAAGTAAAAAAGTAAAATAGCATTCACGGTTCTTTCAACCACATGGAGCCTCAGATGTGTGGGACCGCCACCAATAATAAGAGCCTGGCCGCTTACCAGAACCCCATGACCCCCCGTTACAGAGGGTCCAAAAGGGCTTATGAGATCCTAGTGGTCCGGATTTCCCAGGAGTGAAGATGGAAATGGAAACTGGAAAAGGGCATCAAATGCTGGAGTGGAGATGGATGGGTCCACAGGAAGGGGGCTCAGCCCTCAGCAAAGTGATGTCATCGTAGGAGAAAAGAAAGGGAGGGCTCCCATAGTGTAAATCAGATAACAATTTATTGTAAAAAAATGTATAAACACTCACATGTAAATGAGACAATCAGCATCATCAATGGAAGAACAAACTGTGGCACCGGCCGGATGACCACAGATAGCTCGTCCTGTTAGATGTACAGCAACAGTGGGAGGTGGCGCGATGAAACCGCTCAGCCCTACGCTGCGTTTCGCAAAAAAATGCGTCTTCCTGGTGCCCCTTCCAGCTATGCACAGAGGATGTGGAATCAAGTAATGCCCTCCCTGCAAACCCAACACAAAGCAGAAGATACACCCCATCAAAAGACATTGTGAGTAACTTCGGATACAGGCTGCACCGGAGGATCCGTCTCTACATACTACACACATGCTACAGAAGCCTCCGATCTATTACACTAGGCAAACTTGCAGAATACAGGGAATGCATTATATTGCAGCACAATCCCTACAGCGGATCTCCAAGAACCGATCCTCTCATGGGTCTCGGACACTCAGCAAATGATATACACACCACGCCAAGAGATCTCGGAAACTTCGGATAAATGTCTCCCACTGAACAATTATGAAGATTCAGGACTGATCTCATCCAGGAGAGCTAACATAGACCGGAGAACTGAACATACTCAAGCTCCCTTCATCGATCGTCACGACCACAGCCACAGATTAAAACTAATCTACTCTACTACACAGTGACTGGAGATCAGCGGAGACATATGCATTGACTCTTTTCACCCGTAGCCATCAATTGGGGTAATTAGTTATCTTTAGTTATATTTGGTTAACTACTTACTTCTTGTACGGTAGAGCTTCTACTACACGGTTTTTCAATACTTGTTTTATATGCTTAGCAATGTTAGGAGCTCAGAGGCATATTGGTAAACGAATACAGTCATAGCTCACCCCACGTCCCCGATCAATAGCAGCACAGGTGATTTGATAATATTGATATTGATATTAATAATATTTGATAATGCTTTAATTGAACCATCCCCATAAAACGAACAGACCTGCACGCAACGTCTCTATACATCAATATAGAGGCAATACCTACCTTAACCCACAGTTACACTTACCCTTAAGAAAACCCGGTTGAAGCTGTTCACATGTCTCCTAACCCACCCCTAATCTCTTCTGAGCTCTGTCCTTGAAGGTGATCTTCTGAACATTAGCTTATAAAGGGCATTTTGTTTTAGACAGCTCGTTGTTGTGATGCTGATTAACAGCCTAGGCACAATAGAAAGAAGGAGTAAGGTGGGGAGAAGGAGGAAGGAAAAAGGGTAAGACAGAAAACGGCAAGAAGGGGAGAAGGAAGCAAAGAAGAAAGAGACAACAGACCTTTCCCTTCTCTTTTGCTTTTCCTTTTGTTGTATCATCTCCTCTTGGTCATACCAAAATATCAAAGGGGGCTATACAACTTTAGATCTGCTATCGTTTAATGTTATAAGTTTTGTGTTTAATTGTTTGCCGAATATCTTAAGTTTTACATTACACGTATCACATGGATTCGTTCAGACAAAGCAAAATTCATACAAATACATTCCCCTAACATTATGTCACCATTACTGCAAAGTGGAGACATGCCCTAATGTACACACTCTCTGTGTCCTAACATGCTAAACTCGAACACATAGCCATCACCTTACCGTCTCGCACGTCCGCCTAAGACACTCATACCCCACCAACTTACCTCTTTGCTCGATAAGGCTATAAGTCTGACGACTCAGACTGTAGAACTTGTTTTACCTCTCTCTTTTGACAGATCAACCCCCACACAGTTGCACTATATTGTTATACCTCTTCATACCTTACTTCTGATATCGCACGCCACTGATACTTTCCGGATTACCCACATTTGTGGATCCCACTCACCTGGACAGGTGAGCAAAGTGCCACTTGCCGCCGGAACACCCCCACCTTCCTTTTTATCTATTTATTTATTTATTTATTTTTTCTCTTACCCACTCCTTTACCCCCTTCACACCATCCTACGCGCTCCATTTGCTCCTAGACCAACACAAATTAAGACATACTCACAGCTTGCATTCAGACCCCAAGCCTCTACCATACCTGTTTCTCTGCCATGGCTCCTGAAACACCCAATGCCTTCAAACAAGAAGACTCGCTGACAGGTCTTTAAGATGTGTGCTTCACTTAATACTAAAGGCCTTAACATACCAGAAAAACGATCCCAACTTCTTATGACCATGCACCGAAATAAAGCGGACATTATCTTTATACAAGTAACTCATTTTCGCTCCGATTCCACACCGAAATTACACAACCATCATTACCCAATGGTATACCATGCAACCAACCCGCTATCCAAATCTAAAGGGGTTTCTGTTCTCATAGCAAAGAACTGCCCTTTTCAACCGACTGATACATTGATTGACAAGGATGGCAGATAACTTTTTCTGAAAGGATCATACCTCAATAAGAAAATCACGCTAGCTAGCATATACGCCCCTAACAGCGGCCAGGTTTCCTTCTTTCGTAACATCACTGATTCATTAACCACCTTCCAGGAAGGTATTCTCCTTCTCGGTGGAGACTTTAATATACCGCTCAACCCCACACAGGACACCTTCATCGGGCACATCCTCGCTTCCCTATGCAGCCCTCCGAACAATAAAATCCCTACTTCAAAATCTGCTACTTCACGATACTTGGAGAACGTTAAACTCCAATGGCAAAGATTTCACTTTCTATTCAGCACCACACCACCGTTACTCCAGAATAGATTATATATTCATGTCACAAACAGATTTGCCCATGCTCAAGCACGCGTCCATAGATACTATGTTCCTTTCTGATCACCACCCTAGCTCCATGATAATGACATTCCCTGACACTCCTCCATGCTCACAGATATGGCGATTGGACCCCTCCCTACTTACTGATCCCAATATCGCAGCCGAAGTCGAAAACCGTCTCAAACACTACTACCAAGAGAACAAACCCCCCGATACTTCCCCACTCATTAATTGGGAAGCCCACAAATGTGTACTACATGGCTTCCTTATCGCAACGGCAGCCAAACGTAATCGTGAATGATGACAACACTACACAACACTCACTGAGCGGATCCAGAAGCTAGACAAAACGCACAAACACACGCAAGCTTTAGCTACCTTAACTAATCTTATTCAAGCCCGAAGTGAACTGTTAGACCTTCTAGGAAAACAAATACGTCGCAAATATATCATATCTCAGAAAACATTCTATGAATACGGCAACAAAGCCAGTAAAATGCTTGCGAGATCCCTGCAACACAAAAAAGCTTCAACGATGATACACTCAATCATGGATGCAACAGGGAAAAAAATGAACTCGACCCAAGACATAGCGAAACAGTTCGTCACATACTACGCTAAACTTTATAACCTCTCCCCAACTACCCCACCAGCAGATGAGGAAACAAGGAAACAATTGATTATTGATTTCCTACGACAACATAGCCCAGCTCCTATTTCCGATTCCATGGCTCAAGAACTTGATAACCCCTTGACCAAAGAAGAAGTCGACCGAGCACTGAAACAAATGAAAACGGGCAAAAGTCCCGGGCCCGATGGTCTGACTGTAGGATACTACAAAACTTATGCAGGTATCCTTACCCCCTTTTTTCTGTCCTCCTTTAACTCATTCACGTCTTCTTCTGAACCCCCTAGAGACCTACTAACTGCCCACATTACAGTAATCCCTAAGCCGGATAAGGACCCAACAGTAGTCTCTAGTTACAGACCCATTTCGCTACTCAACGTAGATCTCAAATGGTACGCCAAAACAATAGCAAACCGACTTCTCCCCCTTCTCCCCAACTAGTACATCTCGACCAAGTTGGTTTTGTCCCGGGTAGAGAAGCAAGAGATAATACGCTCAAGGCCATTAATGTCCACCACTGGCTTACTTCCACCAGCAACAGGGATTCATACTTTCCCTCGATGCGGAGAAGGCATTCGACAGTGGCCTGGGACTACATGACAGAAGCTTTACGGGCCATAGGCCTCCCATCCAAAATGCTAAACCTCATACTGACGCTATATTCTAACCCCACTGCCAGAGTCCGAGTGAATGGCCACCTGTCGGATGCCTTTTCTATATCGAATGGAACACGCCAGGGATGCCCCCTTTCCCCTATAATATTCATCCTCACCCTTGAACCACTTCTGAGAAGACTAAGGGAGAACCCAGATGTTAAAGGTATAGAGATTAAAAACCGTACATACAAATTAGCGGCCTTTGCGGACGACATTCTCCTTTTTCTTATCTGCTCATCACAATCCCGAACTTACTCAAAGACTTCGATACCTTTAGGACACTTACCAACCTACAAATTAATTTCACAAAATCTAATGCCTTAAATGTTACCTTATCCTCCGCAACACGCAAACATTGCCAAACAATGTTTCCATTCGCTTGGAAAGATCGAGCGATCACCTATCTGGGCATACAACTCCCAAATTCCCTTTCTGACTTATACTCCCTAAACCACTTACCATTACTACAAAACATAATAAAAGATTTAACAAAATGGGCCTCTGGCCTCTTTTCCTGGTTTAGAAGAGCCGCAATCATTAAAATGAAAATCTTGCCCAGAATATTGTACCTTTTGCAGACAATCCCAATTAAAATCCCACCTGCTTTTTTTCCTCAACGTATCGAACAGCTTGCATAAAATTTGTGTGTGGCAAACTAAAACCGAGACTTAGCTACTTAAGGCTCACATCTCCCAAACTTAAAGGAGGAATAGGGCTACCCGATATAAGAAAATACCAACAAGCAAGCCACCTTGCTAGGATCATAGACTGGAACATACATACCAAGTATAAAGATTGCATCCAATTGGAACAATCAATGTCACCCCTTCCGTTAGCTCAACTTCCCTGGATCACACCTCAACACATCCCCCCAGGATGTAAATCCCACCTACTCATTAACCCAACACTGCTCTCCTTTCGGGATGCATGCAATAAACACAAAATTTCTTCCATCCTAGGCCCAATGACACCACTAGCACATAATCCAGAGTTCACCCCAGGTACAAATACTTCCTTTCTAGCTGAAGGTTGGCCTCACCCGAACATTCGAGCAGAACACTTCTTTAACGACGGTCGCCTTCTAACTCAAACAGAACTTGCTACCAAAATGACTACGGCCTCATTCCCCTTCTGGACGTATGTACAACTTAGACACTTCTTTAATAAACCTAAGCTCAGGCCAGACTGGTCTAGACATACCACTGCCTTCGAATCCCTATGCTTGAAAGAGGAACCCCAAAATCACTTAATCTCTCTTACATACACCATGCTATTCTCAAACCAAAATTCCAATCTACACTGGACCAACAAAAAATGGGAACAATAACTCTCCATTAACCTTACAGAGAAAGAGTGGGAAAACATCTATATGCACATACACAAGGGAACCATAAACGTTCAGGTACAGGAGAATGCATTCAAAGTATTATCCAGGTGGTACAGAACCCCACTTAAGTTACACCATTTCAACCCTGCTCTCCCCCAGCAATGCTGGAGATGTAAAACAGACATAGGATCTCTCATACATATATGGTGGACGTGCTCTAAACTCCAGCCGTTCTGGAGAGAGGTCCACAGATTTATCAAACAAGTAACCACTTACACACTTGACTACACCCCAGCGCAGTTTCTCATTCACCATTCCACAATCCCAACACGCTCCTACTTCCGCTCCCTGGCAATGCACATGGTAAACGCAGCAAAGATGTGTGTTCCATACAAATGGCGCTCTCCTGATCCACCAACTATGACAGACTGGTTCAAACGTATACAAAAAACTGCGGAAATGGAGGAGCTCATACATCAAGAGAAAGACGCACCCGCCAAGTTCAATAACACATGGGCCTGCTGGCTACATTTCCTCACCACAGAGGAATACAAAACAGTCCTACCCTAAGAGAAGTGTGGGTGCTGTGGCAGAGAAAAAGAAGATCCCCCCCAACCACATACCTCTTTACTCCGGCATTCGCTATCCGGACCCCTTGCCACATGCCTCATTATATAACCTACTGACACAGAGAATTTCCAGTTATATACTTACTAAAGGTTATATAGAAAGGCAAATTTATTACATTTTCGATTTATGAACTTTCTCTCTACCATTCTGACACCTACAGATAGGAATATATTTATATAACTGTCGATCCTAGATTCAAAGATATGTTCCTCGTATGATGATTGTCCATTTGCATCAGTTATCCAATGCTTTGTCATGTACTCTTACACTTGTGCTAATATATGTACTATTAAATGCCACGTATTGTATTTTGGAAAAAAAAAAATTTCTTTATTTTTTGATATGCAAAACATGTACTGACCCTTCACTTTCAATAAAATTTGTTGGAAAACAAAAAGCCTACCAATGTCTTTCCTTAGAGACACACAGGTCAATCTAAATAGCTTCCCCATTAGGTAAATTGCACACTAGCATTTTGCTCTGTACACCCCAAATTATTAGGCATCTTGGACTTTGGGGTTTATTTACTAAAGGTAAATCCACTTTGCACTACAAGTGCACTTGGAAGTGCAGTTGCTGGAGATCTGAGGGGGACATGCAAGAAAAATAAAAAAATCATCTTTGCTTCTACATGGTTGGATGATAACATCACCAGTGCTTTCCCTCAGATTTACAGCGCATACACTTGTATTGCAGAATGGATTTGCCTTTAATAAACCCCAAAATACCTAATAATGTGGGGTGTACACAAGTGCTAGAATGCAATTTGCCTAATGGGGACACTAGTTAGATTGACCTGTGTGTCCCCAAGGAAAGACATTGGTAGGGTTTTACCCTCACTTCCTGTTTGGCTATGTGACAGGAAGTGAAGCCAATTTTAAGAAAAAGGGACAAAGCCCAACCTAAAAAAAGACAAGCAGGGGTTCTAACACTTGCTTGGTTTCCCTCAAATGCCCACAATTAGAATAGAATTGTCTTGAGCTTGATTTTAGCTCAGTACTCTAAATCAGTGCTTCTCAACCTTTGTCCTCAAGTACCCCCAACAGGCCATGTTTGCAGGTTTCCCTTCATCTTGCCTACACCAAAGATACTATCCATTTGCTACAAAGCTTAGAAGGATTACACCTCCCACCTTATTCCTTGTTAGTTGCTATTGACGTGGAAGCATTATATAGCTCCATTCCCCACAACCTAGGTCTTTCAGCAATAAAACATGTCATATCACAATCCCATGAAGATGATCAAAAACTGTATTCCTTTCTGTTAGAAACATTGGAGTTCATCCTAACGCATAATGTCTTTTCTTTCAATGGGTCCCACTACCTCCAGGTAGAGGGGGTTGTGATGGGGACATGTTGTGCCCCATCGTATGCCAGCCTGTACCTGGGGGAGTGGGAACAATCTCTTCTGTCTGATGACAGTTTATCGGTCTACACCACCCCTGTGTTGGCCTGGTTTAGATATATAGATGATGTCCTCATGGTATGGGACAGTACACCTGAGAATCTGGAAGGCTTTATATGTGCCATGAATAAAAATACGCTCAATTTATATTTCACCATGTCTTTTAGGAACACTTCCATTACATTTCTTGATCTACACATCACCAAACTGGCAGATGGTTCAATATTCAGCGGTCTCTATCATAAAGAGACTGCTGGAAATACCATTCTGCATGCGACTAGTTCACAGCCTGAATCCCTGGTTCGGTCCATTTTGTATGGGCAGTATCTGAGGCTCAGATGCAATTGCTCCACAGATACAGAATTCATTCATGAATCTAATTTATTGAGAAATCAACTCTTAGATCGAGGATATTCACCCATGTGCCTTAAAAAGGCTTTTAAACTTGCACGCGGCATTTAAGACAAGACATTCTTTTTTCCAAACAAACACCAAACAATTCCAAACCAATTACCAGACTAATAAACACATACAACAAACAACACAAAGCTATTAAGAAAGTGTTGCAAAAGCACTGGCACTTGTTGCAAATTGATCCAAATTTAAAGTCGCATATATCTGCAACACCCACTATAACTTTCAGACGAGCACGTTCCCTAAGAGACCATTTGGTCAAAAGTGAATACACAGGCACCTTTCGATCTGATATCTGTAAAAGACCTGGGACTTTCACATGTGGAGGCTGCATGTGTTGTTGATACATGAACACGCAGTCAAAATTTGTACTACCCAATGGCGAGATGTATAGACCCAAACATTACGCCAACTGCAAAACACCTGGCATGTTCTATTAATCTATTAACTTGCCAATGTAAATGTTTTTACATTGGTAAAACTAAATTAGAATTTTCAAGAGAGCAACCCGACACATTACCAGCATGAAACATGCGAACCTGGACCTCCCTCTGGGGCGACATGTACGAGACCATCACGCGGGCAAAAACCCCCGCTTCCTATTCACCATCCTTGACCGGGTTCACCCGGACAACAGGGTTGGTGACTGGAACAAAATCTTGCTCCAGAGGGAGGTCCGCTGGATTGCTAACCTCAACACAACCTCTTTCCCAGGTCTTAATACTCAATTAAGTTTCCCTCCCTTTTTAGATGGGTTTGTTTCAGGAGGTTGTGAAAAGGACTAATCTCAAACCCAGGGACTTAGATTTATCTCTGGGGTTATCCATAGAAAAGACGACTACTCCTTGAACACCTGTTGTAAATGTATTTCTTGAACTAATATTAGATATGTCTTGTATCTGCTTTTTGTTTTGTTTTTTTTCTTTTTGTGTTTGTTAAATTCAACATCATGAATAATTTATATCGAACGATAGGACCACATTATACATCTGTACACTGTAAGAAGCCAAGCCACATTTGCATGTTTTCCATGCTTTTTCCATCTCAGTCCCATATGATGTACTTGATCATGCTTGCATACGTGCCACTATATATTCTATTTTGTTTTATCCCTTTAATAATATCTTTATATATCAATACCTACTTCTTGGTCTTCAATGATTTTTTCACCATCTAATTTCCCATCTTGCTCTCCCTTCTACAGGGGGTTTGATTCATCCCCGCCCGGAGCACGGGGCCCATTTTTTCCTTTCCCTCCATTGGCATGGGTTGGGGTGGTGGTCTGCTATTATACGCTGCATGCCCCATCTGCTTCGGTTGTTTGGGGCATTGCGGCGGTTGTGCACTGGAGCACCTGATCTGCATGGCACTTCCCCACTGCAGTGAGGCGGCGCCGTGCATTTCCTGGGGGTCCCTCATATGTGCCTCTCCATGGCTCTCCCCTCTGGGTTCTGTGGCCCCTTGCTGTGCCCGGACCTCCTTTCCTCCTTGTGCATTCTATTTGTTTTTTGTTGTTGCTATGGAAATGACCAACAGTTTTTCACTCTGGCCTGTTCATTAAATGACTCATTTGAAAGCGTCTGCCTTGCTCTCTTTACCCCTAAGTCGCTGTGCGATGACGTCACTGCGTTATTACACGCGACGATGCCGCACACTGACATTCTTTGCTGACACCGTATGGTTGCTCAGCACTGTGCATGCGCCGGCGGCTTCTTAAGCCCACACCTGGCGCAGTGTGTTTAGAACCCTCAGACCAAACAACTACTCAGCCACGATCGGTCATACACCCAGTTTCAGCAGATAAAAGGTTTGTTTCCAATTTATTTGATTTTCAATCTAGTTAATTTGCAAAAAATAAATTTTCCTTATTTATTTAAATATTCAATTGAATTGTTATGATAAATAACTTTCAAATTGGGATGTAAAATGAATACAACCCATTCATTATTAAATCTTACCCTCCTAAATAATTATTTAATATATCTTTTGATAGCTCAACCTTTCCATATAAAAATATAGATTTTATTCTTACCAAAACACTTTATCATTCCGCGGGGCTAACTTGTTAGCTGTGTTGTGGTGGCCGTTCGGTGGAGACACTTGTGTGGGCTGTTTCAAGCAAAGACAGGGGTTCATCTGCGTTGATGGACCATTAATGACAAAATCAGGGTTTATAAAAAAACTTTCTTTTACAAAAACCAAATATATTTTTTCACATGTTAAGAACTGGTATGTATGCTGGTTATGCTCACGCATTATGGGGGTGCTTTTTGTTTTGTTTTGAAAAATGCTCTGTTAAAACCAATCCTCTTTTTCAGAATACACTACATTATCTCCTATAGATGCCTCTGAAGAAGGGAATTGTTCCTGAACGATGTCAGGCTAATTGGAAGAAAATTATGTTCATCTTTGAAATATGTGAACAATATAAACACAATGAAAATGTATTTCTTATTATGCACCAAAAGTGCTGTATGACCCGTTGTTATATTTTTATATATGTTTTTTTTAATCTTTCTAATAAATGATATTTTATGATATACCAATATATGTTGTTTGCCCTTAAAGTCCCGCTGTACCGGGGGTACTCGTGTCCCTGTTTCAGGGTCCCCATACAAACTTCATCTTGCCTAGGTGCTTTAAAGGGGGTCATAAACCTTCGTGGTTTTTCACCTCAATACATTCTGTGCATTGAGGTGAAAGACCTTTTGCAGTGCAGCAGCCCCCAGTGCCCCCATTTTACTTACCTGAACCCTCTTTTTGTCACGCTGGGGACAAGTTCTAGCCAGTGTCTTGTGTCCTGATTGGATAAATTGATAGCAGCGCAGCCATTGGCTCCCGCTGCTGTCAATCAAAACTAATGATGTGGGCACCGGGGCCAAGTCCAGCATTAATGTCTGTGGAAGCAAATGCTGGACTCGGGAGCGCGATCGCAAGATAACCCCCTAGGAGAAGCGCTCTCCTGGGGGGTTATCTGTTGTGGGGAGCATCCGCCAGGGACCCCAGAAGAGGATGTTTGGGGGGCACTCTGTGCAAAACTAGTTGCACAGTGGAGGTAAGTGACTTTGTTATTAAAAAAAAAAAAGCAACAATCCTTTACAATCACTTTAAATCACAGTCAATGGCTTTGTATTTTGGACAGCTATTTTAGCTAAGATAAATTCCCAAAACATGTTCTGTCGGGGGTACTTGAGGACTGAAGCTGAGAACCACTGCGCTAAAATGGAAAATTGAATACTTACCTCTCTGTAATTTACCTTTCCTGGTGCCTCTTCATGGCAGCATATGCACAATCTAGGCATATGCTACCATGAAGGCACCAGGAAAGTAACTTTTAGACAAATCACACCTTTTTTGTTTTGCCATGCCAAAAACACATAAAACAAAAATTTGCTACAAATTTTATTGGTCAACAAAACAGGACTTGGAAAAGAGCAAGGAAAGCAAAAAACACATGTATGTTAATTTGAGACACTAGCAGAATATGGTTTTGGAGGTCTGACCATTTTGCAGAGGAAATTAACAGGAGTACACCCACAAACGGACATCTATTAAGGATTTAAACAATAATTATTCACAACATCTTGAGGAAGATTTTGCAAAATAATGCAGCACAGGCAATTAAATCAAAGTGAAACAACCTACAAATGACACCCATTGACAAAATATTTAAGGGGAAAATATCCCCCCACCCAAACAAAAACAATAAACCAAAATAAAACAAACTTGCTCTAAAACACATCTGTTTTGCAAAGACATAAAAAAAACAAAATACAAAGAGAAAATACATGTGTTACAAACTCTATAGGGACACCCAAATGTACTCTCTTGCCAGCCCCACACACAATCTTGACGCTTTTCAGGGCAAGGTAAAGAATGCTATCTGCAAGATTTATATAACATAGGTTTGTGTGCAAATGAGGCAATTGAAACCACGTGCACAGTCCATGAAACACACAAAAATGCAAGTTTACCCAATGTAGAGACAGAACTTCAAAGTGAGTACACCTGTTAAGGATGTCCTTAAATTACTAACCCAAAAAACACACTCTCTGAGCATGCCCAGAAACATCCAAGTGCTGTTCACACACAAAAAGAAGAAAAAAAAAGCAAAGTCCCTGAGCATGCCCAGACCAACCCAAATGCATTTCACACACCAAAGGCACAGGAAAAAATTGAAGTCCATGAGCATGCCCAGACCAACCCAAATGGCTAGCTAGCACAAAATAAGCCACCCCCTGTCCAAAATTAAGCACATCATCCAGCAAAATTACATTTGGGACAAACACCCCCCGGTCCAGGGGAGGCAAACAAAGAGCCTAACATGGGCAAAAGTTATACAACAAATACCATTGCAGTCTATGGGAACTGACTTGTTAATTTTTCTAGTCCCCACTTGGCTGGCTTATCTTCTAGTTATTGGCCTTGAAATGGGTATGGTGGGGCCCAGGGCCCACCCTAAGGGATATATATCAATGTCACCAATTTGGACAACACCAAAAACGAAACAAGGAAAAGTGCCTTTAAAAATGCAAAATTGCTGAAAATCTAATAACTTGGGGGGAGGGGCTTACTCTGCCTGTAAAGTGGTGCATCTGTAGCATGTATCAAAAAAATGCTGCTTCAAAGATGTACGGCTTTAGAGAAAAGTTACAAATTTACATTGCAGCTGCAAGATTTTAACACCAAAAAAAATAGCCTGCCCCCAATTCATACAAGGTCATTTGGGTCTGTTGAGGTTAAAATGAGAACCCCCACGTGAAAAATCCCACCCCAAACAAAAAAAATATTGTGCCCCTCCCAAACACTAACAAACCCCTAGCCAAACACACAGCAAGCCAGCTAATGAAAATCCAAGGGGTTAGAGGGGGAGACAAGAGCATTGTAGAATGGAGTGTGGGTTTCCCCTTAAAAAGCAAGAGTTAGCCCAAATAAATAATATGCATTAGAACGGGGAGACAAGAACATTGGAGAGTGGAGTGGGGAGTTCCCATTTAAAAGCAAAAGTAAGCCCAAATAAATCATATGCATTAGAAGGGGGAGACAAGAGCATTGGAGAATGGAGTGTGGTGTTCCCCTTTAAAAGCAAAAGTTAGCACAAATAAATCATATGCATTAGAAGGGGGAGACAAGAGCATTGGAGAATGGAGTGTGGAGTTCCCCTTTAAAAGCAAAAGTTAGCCCAAAGAAATTATATGCATTAGAAGGGGGAGACAAGAGCTTTGGAGAATGCAGTGTGGAGTTCCCCTTTAAAAGCAAAAGTTAGCCCATGAAAATCCAAGGGGTTAGACGGGGGAGACAGTGGAGAGCATTGAAGAATGGAGTGTGGAGTTTCCCTTTAAAAGCAAAAGTTAGCCCATGGAAATCCAAGGGGTTAGACAGGGGAGACAAGAGTATTGGAGAATGGAGTGTGAAGTCCCCCTTTAAAAGCAAAAGCTAGCCAAAAGAAATCATATGCATTAGAGAGGGAAGGTTAAATGCCCCTTTAGGAGGAGCTAGAGGAGCGAGAGTCTTTTTACATAATTTTAACAAGGTGCATGTCACATGTTGACAACGTAACATGCTAACATGACCTGTGTGCAAATCTCCTTAAAAAAAATACATAAAAGGTGTGCATGCGCGGGTTGCTAAGATGGCGGACGGTTAGGATCTGAGCTCCGGCCTCCGCCAGCACGTCCGAACCTCCTGCACCGCATCTATAGCAGCCACAGACCCAGGAGATACATCTTCCGCCTGGGGAACCGATTTAACCCCAAAAAACGATCGTTTTATGGGGAAGATCGGTGACCAAAGGCACATATATCGCAAACAAGCCTCACAGGCCGCATCCAGGCCCGCCCAGCCTATGGATCTCTTCCTCCGTAGGCTGCAATCCCCTGCCTCGAGTACACCGTCATCTGCCACGTTCCTAGCTGACACAACGCCACTGGCTGACCCCTCTCTTCTTGCTGTGGATCATCCCCAACACCCACAATCCTTATATCCACCTGCATCTCCCACAATGTCACTACCTGTGACAGTGGATGTTTTGGACACTAAGCTGCAGACTCTGCTCCATAACATCACCCAGAATATAACCAAAGAGGTAAGCAGGTTGCTCACGAACTCAGAGGTGAGATCGAACAACTGGGGGAACGTACAGACACTCTGGAGTCTAAATTTGATGATATTGTGCACTATATTCATGCATTAGTGGAAGAAAATGTCAGTTTAAAAAATGCAGTTTCACAGCTGCAGATGCAGCAGGAGGACCTCGAGAACAGGGAACGACGTCAGAACCTGCAAATCCGGGGAGTCCCCGAAAATATTCCTGGCAAGGAAATCCGACCCTACCTGTTGGCCCTCTTTGTTGCATTGGCACCCCACATTCCTGACATAGACTGGCGCTTCGACAGGGCACACAGGTCATTGCCTCCTAAGCCTCCCTCAGGTGCTAATCCCAGGGACATTATTGTGTGCTTTCATTTCTACGAGAGCAAGGAAGCCCTGACCGTTGCCACCCGTAATAGGTCCCGGGTAGAATTTAAGGGCGTGAAGATCCAAATCTTCCATGACTTATCACCTATTACCCTGGGTAAACACCGAGCCCTACGCCCAGTCACCTCTCATTTACAGCAAAACCAAGTTCCATACCAATGGGGTTTCCCGTTTCATTTCTCTGTTACCAAAGATGGAATACAGCACTCCATGAGAGACCTACAGGAATGTGAGTCCTTCATCAAAAACCTGGGTCTACCCCGATACCAAATGAAGACATACAGATCCAGATCCCATCTACCCGACCCTTGTCTACACCTGCAAAGATCTGGACCCCAGTTTGTCAGAGGTCGCGGAGGGCCCCTACCACCCCCCAAAGAGCTGCACCACCCAAAGGCCTCACTTGAATCTCCCGTGAGGTCCAACCTCTAGTTTCCCTCTGCTGTGTAGGCCGTGTTCTTCTTCTGGCTTACACACCCTCAGACTTTGAGTTCAAAGTCCACAGTTATACCCTAGTTGCCTTAAATTACATATATTCCCCGATTTTATAACCATGTATTTGTTATAGGTGGACTGTTCCCTAACCACTCTGTTAACTGATGTTCGGATGGGGCTGAGGCCTCTGTGACTGATCTTGCAGGCTGCCATGTCCCCTCTCTTCCATCATGGTCACAAATCAGGATCTCCTAAGATATTACTTCTCCTCAAGTTTTTCTTCTTTTTTTTTTCTTTTTTTCTTTTCATATGGATCCTTTTTGATCCTACTCTGTTTTTTTTTTCGTTTTTCTTTTTAATTTTATTTTTGATTACTTTTTTATTTTTTGCTTTTCATACACCCACAGTTTATGTATAGGATCTTTTTTTGATCCAAAACCAGAATACAGAGGCGTATTTAGCACTTCGCCTTTGGATCATCTGATTACATGTAATGTTTATGTTAAGGTATTCTACAAATCATGGCATACACATCGTTGCTATTTTATGGTTGCGTCAAGAGCTTTGTTCATTTGTTTGAGATATGGCTGTAATGAGGAGGGTGCAGATCTGCTGGTAATGAAGATGACCAAAAAGTTAGAGGGGTTTTTAAACTAAGCGATGGGGGGAGGGTCCAGAGGTAGAGATAGTCAGCATGGAAGATATTCCAAAGGGTAGTATTGGGGGCATTAGTGGTAGGTTGACCAAAGCACAAAAACACAAGGTAAGTATAGTAGCAAGTCCTAGTTGCAATCTCGAAACACCCAATACGAGGACATTATGTGACCGGTCTAAACTATGTGGCATGTTCACCAATGCCAGGAGCATGGCAGACAAGATGGGTGAACTAGAGATACTGTTGTACGAGGAAGATTTGGATTTTGTGGGAATTTCAGAGACCTGGTTCAACAGCTCTCATGATTGGCTTGGAAACATTCAAGGGTATACCCTTTACCGCAAGGATAGAGAGGGTAAAAAAGGGGGAGGGGTATGCCTATATATCAAGAATAATGTACAAGTAAATGTGAGAGATGACATCACTGAGGGAGCTAGGGAGGAGGTGGAATCCTTATGGTTAGAGCTCCAAAGGGATGAAGCTAAGGGGAAAATAATACTGGGAGTATGCTATAGGCCCCCTAACCTGAGGGAGGAAGTGGAGACTAGGGATGAGCCGAACACCCCCCGGTTCAGTTCGCACCAGAACCTGCAAACGGACCGAAAATTCGCACGAACGTTAGAACCCCATTGACGTCTATGGGACTCAAACGTTCGAAATCAAAAGTGCTCATTTTAAAGGCTAATTTGCATGGTATTGTTCTAAAAAGGGTTTGGGGACCCGGGTCCTACCCCAGGGAACATGTATCAATGCAAAAAAAACTTTTAAAAACGGCCGTTTTTTCGGGAGCAGTGATTTTAATGATGCTTAAAGTAAAAAAAAAAAAGTGAAATATTCCTTTAAATACCGTACCTGGGGTGTGCCTGTAAAGTGGCGCATGTTTCCCGTGTTTAGAACAGTCCCTGCACCAAATGTCATTTTTAAAGGAAAAAATCTCATTTAAAACTGCTTGCGGGTTTAATGTAATGTCGGGTCCTGGCAATATGGATGAAAATCAGTGAGACAAATGGCATGGGTACCCCCCAGTCCATTATCAGGCCCTTTGGGTCTTGTATGGATATTAAGGGGAACCCCGCACCCAAATTAAAATAAGGAAAGGTGTGGGGCCACCAGGCCCTATATACTCTGAACAGCAGTATACAGGCGGTGCAAACAAGACAGGGACTGTAGGTTTGTTGTTAAGTAGAATCTGTTTCTAATTTTGAATGGGTACATTTTTAACGTGTTTAGCTCCAGCCAAAAAATCTTTTTTAAGCTTTTTGGAAAACATAGGGAAGGGTTATCACCCCTGTGACATTTGTTTTGCTGTCTATCCTCCTCTTCAGAAGATTTCACCTCACTTTTTGTCCCAATGACAAATGTTTTTTGAAAATTTGGGTTTTTTTGTGGAACAAGGATTGGAAAGCATCAGTGGAAAGGAGAAATGTTTTTCCCATATTAACTCTTACAGGAGAGAATTTCCCTTCCTAGGGGTAGATTTCATCTCACTTCCTGTTGTCTCCTTCCATTTGCAAGTAGGAGTCATTTGTAAGTTAGATGTTTGAAAGTAGGGGCCTGCCCTATATACTCAGCAGAAATTTGGGCCTTAGGTGTTGTTGTGGCCACAATACTGTAAGCCCTCACAGGGCCCTGCTGTGAAATATTAGATCAAGAATTGTAATTACATGCCCCTGTTGAACAGGGGCTGAAAAATGAGGCCTTAGGCACTGGTGCTGGTGCCACAACACTGCAACCCCTCACAGACACTCTAGTTGGAACGCAGGAACGAGCCCTGCTGCAAAGTATTGCATCAAAAATTGTAATTACACGCCCCTGTTAAACAGGGGCAGAAAAATTGGGCCTTAGGCACTGGTGCTGGTGCCACAACACTGCAACCCCTCACAGATACTCTAGTTGGAATGCTGAAATGAGCCCTGCTGCAAAGTATTGCAGCAAAAATTGTAATTACATGCCCCTGTTAAACACGGGCAGAAAAATTGGGCCTTAGGCACTGGTGCTGGTGCCACAACACTGCAACCCCTCACAGATACTCTAGTTGTAACGCAGAAACGAGTCCTGCTGCAAAGTATTGCATCAAAAATTGTAATTACACGCCCCTGTTAAACAGGGGCTGAAAAATTGTGCCTTAGGCACTGGTGGTGGCGCCCAGAACCAAAAATGTTCTTACAAGCTATCAGCGTGATGATTGAGGAGGAAGAGGATAATTTCTCAGGGATAGTCACTCAGCATCAGTATAGGCAGTCTTTGAAGGGATCTGAGATTTCAAAAAAAATTATTCGGTTACATCAGCATCAGGTGCTTGGTAGCTGGTGGTGATCCAAGACTGATTCATTTTTATGAAGGTCAGTCGATCGACCGAGTCGGTGGACAGACGCACCCTGTGATCGGTTACAAAGCCTCCAGCAGCACTGAATGTGCGTTCCGAAAGAATGCTGGATGCAGGACAGGCCAGTAGCTCAATTGCATACTGTGCAAGCTCTGGCCAGTGATCCATCCTCAAGACCCAGTAACCCAGAGGATTTTCACTGATGCATGCACTGTCACTGCTCACCATCCTTGTGGCCTTCTCAAATGGTGACAGGACAGTGCATGCATCCCTGATCATGGCCCACTGGCGTGGGGAAAAAAAACAAGCTCCCCTGACCCTGTCCTGGTGCCATAGTCTCACAGGTACTCATTGATGGCCCTCTGCTGCATGTGCAGCCACTGCAGCATGGCCAACGTTGAGTTCCACCTGGTGGGCATGTCACAGATTAGGCAGTTCTTGGGCAGGTTAAACTCCTTTTGGTGGTCCATCAGCCGAGCACTGGCATTATATAACCGGCGGAAATGCACACAGACTTTCCTGGCCTTCCTCAGGACATCCTGTAAGCCCGGGTACCTGCCCAAGAACCGCTGCACCACCAAGTTAAGGACGTGAGCCAAACAGGGCACATGGGTCATTTGTCCCTGTCGGAGGGCAGAGAGGAGGTTGGTGCCATTGTCGCAAACCACCATTCCTGCCTTAAGTTGGTGTGGCGTCAATCACCTCTGAACCTGCCCCTGCAGAGCTGACAGAACCTCTGCCCCAGTGTGACTCCTGTCCCCCAAGCACACCAGCTCAAGCACCGCATGGCATCTTTTGGCCTGCGTACTTGCGTAGCCCCTTGAACGGCTACGGAGCACCGCTGGTTCCGAGGACAAAGCACAAGAAGAGGCCATGGAGGAAGAAGAAGAGGAGGGGGTGGAGGAGAGAGGTGTGTCGCAATCATTAGCATTTTGGAGGCGTGGTGGCGGAACAACCTCCAACATTACTGCACCTTGTCCTGCATCCTTCCCAGCTGCCAGCAGAGTCACCCAATGCGCCGTGAAACTTAGGTAACGTCCCTGTCCATGCCTGCTGGACCATGAGTCAGCGGTAATATGCACCTTACCACTGACTGCCCTGTCTAGCGAGGCATGGACATTGCCTTCCACATGCCGGTAGAGAGCCGGAATCGCCTTCCGTGAGAAAAAGTGGCGTTTGGGTACCTGCCACTGAGGAACCGCACATTCCACAAACTCACGGAAGGGGGCAGATTCTACCAACTAAAAAGGCAGCAGTTGAAGTGCTAGCAATTTTGCCAAGCTAGCATTCAACCGCTGCGCATGTGGATGGCTGGGAGCAAACTTCTTTCGGCGGTGCAGCAGCTGGGGCAGGGAAATTTGCCGGGTACAATCTGACGTCGGTGTACCAAAAGCAGATTGCCCACAAGTACTTGGCTGTGACACACCTAATTCTACACCTTCATTCCTCTCAGTGCAGGTCTCAGAGAGGACTGAAGGTATAGTGGGGTTGGAGATCTCAGCTGATGAGGAGCAAGGAGAGGTCCTCTTTGTTCTTTGGTGTGGGTCTTTTAGATACGCTTGCCAACGAACTGCATGGCAGGTCAACATATGTCTGGTCAAGCATGGGGTACCCAAGCGGGAGATGTTTTGGCCACGCGAGATACGCTTGAGACATATGTTGCAAATACCAGCAGTGCGATCTGATGCACTCGTCTCAAAAAAGGCCCACACCAAAGAACTTTTTGAATAACGCGCAGAGACTGCAGTGCCCTGCACATGTGGAGCTTTGGGGTGTGATGCAGTCAATGTGCTGCCCTTAGGCTGGCCCCTGGAGGGCATCCTGCCTCGTTGGTGATGTGCCGCCTCCTCCTCCCCCTCCTCCTCTCTCCTATCAGGCACCCACGTTGAGTCAGTGACCCCATCATCCCCTCCCTCCTCATCACTGGAGCAAACCTGGCAGTATGCTGCAGCAGGGGGAGCATGACTGCCAGATTGCTGTCCTTCTTGGGCACCCCCTCTGTCCGTGCTCATGTTACTGCCTTCATCGAGCTCAGTATCATCATCAGAGCCTTCCAAAGGCTGGGCATCCTCCTGGAGCATGTACCCAACACTGTGGTCAAACAGTTTGAGGGACTCCTCAGGAGGACATGGTGGGGCTAGGGAAGGAGTCACTGATGACATTGAGCCGAGGGAAGAGGCCGCTGCTTTGCCAGACAAAGTACCCTGGGCATGGGTGAGAAAGGATGAGGAGGATGAGGACGGCTTGGTCATCCACTCGACTTCCGCATGTTGCGGCTCAACACGGCCAGCTGCCGAAAAAAAGGCCAAGCGTGTCCCACAGCCACGTGCTGATGAGGATGCACCGTCTCCACGACCAGCACTAGACACAGAGCCTGCTTGCCCTCTCTTATTGGCTTGTGACTGTCTGCCTCTCCTTCTTGGCCTTCCAGACATACTAATGGCCTGTAGCTGCACTAAGCTGGGATATATATATATATATGTGTACTGATACAGCAGCTAGCCTGCCTGTAGTATGAGAACACCACCAACCTTCTACAGGTAGCTTTAGCTGAACACTGTGCAGAGCTCGCAAAAAACTAACTTGTAGCTTTTTTAGCTGCCTGTGGTAGTGATAGGATCAGGAAAACACCACCAACCTTCTACAGGTAGCTTTAGGTGAACACTGTGCAGAGCTCGCAAAAAAATAACTTGTAGTTTTAGCTGAACACTGTGAGCAGGACGCACAGCACTAACTTGTAGTTTTAGCTGAACACTGTGAGCAGGACGCACTGCACTAACTTGTAGCTTTAGATGAACACTGTGCAGAGGTCTCACTACACTAACTTGTAGGTTTAGCAGAACACTGTGAGCAGGACGCACAGCACTAACTTGTAGTTTTAGCTGAACACTGTGAGCAGGACGCACCGCACTAACTTGTAGGTTTAGCTGAACACTGTGAGGTGGATGCACCACACTAACTTGTAGGTTTAGCTGAACACTGTGAGCAGGACGCACCCCACTAATGTGTAGGTTTAGCTGAACACTGTGAGCAGGACGCACCCCACTAACTTGTAGTTTTAGCTGAACACTGTGAGCAGGACGCACCGCACTAACTTGTAGGTTTAGCTGAACACTGTGAGCAGGACGCACCCCACTAACTTGTAGTTTTAGCTGAACACTGTGAGCAGGACGCACTGCACTAACTGTAAATAGTCTAGCTGCCTGACTGTGGTACTAATAGGATCAAAAGAACACCAGCAATTTTCTTCAGGTAGCTGTATATACTGTAACAAGACAAGCCTGCCTGTCAGTAAGAAGATAACAGGAACGGATCTAGCTGAACACTGTGAGCAGGACGCACTGCACTAACTGTAAATAGTCTAGCTGCCTGACTGTGGTACTAATAGGATCAAAAGAACACCAGTAATTTTCTTCAGGTAGCTGTATATACTGTAACAAGACAAGCCTGCCTGTCAGTAGGAAGATAACAGGAACGGATCTAGCTAAACTGAATACAGTGTATATATATATATGCAACACCTGGGGTGCATATATATATATATATATACACACAATACACTGTAAGTGCAGCTAACTGACTGACTGTTCTGCCTAATCTATCTAACTCAAATCAAATGACACTGTCTCTCTGTCTATCTCTTTCAACGCCGGAACACACACTACACAGGGCCGCCGTGCAAGCGGCCTTATATAGTGTGGGGCGTGTACTAAATCCCCTGAGCCATAATTGGCCAAAGCCTCCTTGGCTTTGGCCAATTACGGCTCTCTGTTCACACGGCGCTGTTATTGGCCAAGCATGCGGGTCATAGTGCATGCTTGGCCAATCATCAGCCAGCAATGCACTGCGATGCCGCAATGAATTATGGGCCGTGGCGCGCCACGCGAATTTGGCGCGAACGGCCCATATCGTTCGCAATTCGGCGAACAGACCATGTTCGAGTCGAACATGGGTTCGACTCGAACACGAAGCTCATCCCTAGTGGAGACAGATCTCCTATCACAATTTGGATTAGCAGCAAGGATGGAAAGTGTTATCATAATGGGGTATTTTAATTATCCAGACATAGACTGGGCGGAGGGAACCACACATTCATTTAAGGCTCGCCAGTTCCTTAATGTCTTGCAGGACAATTTTATGGGTCAGATGGTAGACACACCAACTAGAAATAAAACATTACCGGATCTACTGATTACCAACAATACAGACCTGATCACGGATGTGGAAATACGGGGCAATTTAGGTAACAGCGATCACAGGTCAATTAGTTTCAGTATAAATCACACAAATAGGAAACATAAAAGGAATACAAAGACACTGAATTTCAAAAGAGCCAACTTCCCTAAACTACAAACCTTGCTAAAAGGCATACATTGGGATAAAAGATTAGGAACAAAGAGTACGGAGGAGAGATGGGTTTGCTTTAAGAATATATTAAATAAGGGCATTAGCCAATGTATCCCATTGGGTAATAAATTTAAAAGGGCGAACAAAAGTCCTGGATGGCTTAACTCCAATGTAAAAATGCATATAAATGCAAAGGAGAAGGCCTTCAAAAAATACAAGGTTGAGGGATCATCCTCAGCATTCAGACTTTTTAAAGAATGCAACAAGAAATGTAAGGGTGCAATTAGGACAGCTAAGATAGAACATGAAAGACACATAGCGGAGGAGAGCAAAAAAAATCCCAAGAAATTCTTTAAGTATGTAAACAGTAAAAAAGGGAGGACTGACCATATTGGCCCCATAAAGAATGAGGAAGGACATCTGGTTACAAAGGATGGGGAGATGGCGAAGGTATTGAATTTATTCTTCTCCTCAGTCTTCAAGAGTGAATCGGGGGGCTTCAGTAACCAAAACTGCAGTGTTTATCCTCATGACACAACACAGGAAGCACCTCCATGGTTAACAGAGGACAGAATTAAAATTAGACTTGAGAAACTTAACATTAATAAATCACCGGGACCTGATGGCTTGCATCCGAGGGTACTTAAAGAACTCAGTCAAGTGATTGCCAGACCGTTGTTCCTAATCTTTACAGACAGTCTACTGACTGGAATGGTACCAGCTGATTGGAAAAAAGCCAATGTAGCACCAATATTTAAAAAGGGCCCAAAATACATCCCTGGGAATTACAGACCAGTTAGCCTAACATCAATAGTATGTAAACTCTTGGAGGGGATGATAAGGGACTATATACAAGATTTTGGTAATGAGAACGGTACCATTAGTAGTAATCAGCATGGATTCATGAAGAATCGTTCTTACCAAACCAAACTACTAACCTTCTATGAGGAGGTGAGTTGCCATCTAGATAAAAGAAGGCCCGTAGACGTGGTGTATCTGGATTTTGCAAAAGCATTTGACACAGTTCCTCATAAATGTTTACTGTACAAAATAAGGTCCATTGGCATGGACCATAGGGTGAGTACATGGATTGAAAACTGGCTACAAGGGACAGGAGGCGGAGCCTAGCGGAGCAGACATGCATTGTTAGAGCTCCACACCGCTGAGGAGAGAAGAGAAGGACAAAGCGGAGCCTGCGGGCTCAAAAGGTATCCATTTGAACCTTTTTGCCCCAGGGAACAAACTGTGAAAGTTTGGGCAGGAAATATGGTACTGGGAGGAAGCCGTGGGAGAAATAAAAATCACCTCACAAAGAGCTTACAGGCACTCACTGCAACTAAAGCAGCTCCAGTCACCTCACAATATACAGCATCAGGGCGCTCTCACAGACAGAAAATGTCACAGCAAGACTCTCCATTTGAGTCAGATACAGAACAAATCCTCTCACAAACTTCTCCACAAGCCTCCTCAGCATCCCCAGTAATATTATTACAATTTGAAAAGATGCTTCATAAGGCTTTAACCACTTGCCGACCGCCTCACGCATATATACGTGAGCAGAGCGGCACGGGCAGGCAAAATCACGTACCTGGTACGTGATTGCCTTCCCGCGGGCGGGGGGTCCGATCGGACCCCCCCCCGGTGCCATCGGCGGTCGGCGTTTGGCTGGGAGAGTTGAGAGACGAGGGGGAGGCCATCCGATCGTGGCCCCCCCCTCGCGATCGCTCCCAGCCAATGAGAAACATCCCCTGCCTCTGTATAGTACACAGAGGCAGAGGATGTGATGTCATCTCTCCTCGGCTGGCCAGTTTCCGTTCCAGCACCGAGGAGAGATGACATGTAAGTGCACCAACACACACACACAACACAGTAGAACATGCCAGGCACACTAAACACCCCCGATCCCCCCCCGATCGCCCCCCGATCCCCCCCCAATCACCCCCACCCCCTGTCACAAACTGACACCAAGCAGGTTTTTTTGTTTTGTTTTGTTTTTTTCCTGATTACTGCATAGTGTCAGTTTGTGACAGTTAGCAGTGGTAGGACAGTTAGTATTAGCCCCCTGTAGGTCTAGGATACCCCCCTAACCCCCCTAATAAAGTTTTAACCCCTTGATCACCCCCTGTCACCAGTGTCGCTAAGCGATCATTTTTCTGATCGCTGTATTAGTGTCGCTGGTGACGCTAGTTAGGAACGTAAATATTTAGGTTCGCTGTCAGCGTTTTATAGCGTCAGGGACCCCCATATACTACCTAATAAATGTTTTAACCCCTTGATTGCCCCCTAGTTAACCCTTTCACCACTGATCACCGTATAACTGTTACGGGTGACGCTGGTTAGTTCGTTTATTTTTTTTAGTGTCAGGGCACCCGCCGTTTATTACCGAATAAAGGTTTAGCCCCCTGATCGCCCAGCGGTGATATGCGTCGCCCCAGGCAGCGTCAGATTAGCGCCAGTACCGCGAACACCCACGCACGCACCGTACACGCACCGTACACATCCCTTAGTGGTATAGTATCTGAACGCATCAATATCTGATCCGATCAGATCTATACTAGCGTCCCCAGCAGATTAGGGTTCCCAAAAACGCAGTGTTAGCGGGATCAGCCCAGATACCTGCTAGCACCTGCGTTTTGCCCCTCCGCCCAGCCCACCCAAGTGCAGTATCGATCGATCACTGTCACTTACAAAACACTAAACGCATAACTGCAGCGTTCGCAGAGTCAGGCCTGATCCCTGCGATCGCTAACAGTTTTTTTGGTAGCATTTTGGTGAACTGGCAAGCACCAGCCCCAAGCAGCGTCAGATTAGCGCCAGTACCACTAACACCCACGCACGCACCGTACACCTCCCTTAGTGGTATAGTATCTGATCGGATCAATATCTGATCCGATCAGATCTATACTAGCGTCCCCAGCAGTTTAGGGTTCCCAAAAACGCAGTGTTAGTGGGATCAGCCCAGAAACCTGCTAGCACCTGCGTTTTGCCCCTCCGCCCGGCCCAGCCCAGCCCACCCAAGTGCAGTATCGATCGATCACTGTCACTTTTTTTTGTAGCGTTTTGGTGAACTGGCAAGCGCCAGCGGCCTAGTACACCCCGGTCGTAGTCATACATCCAGCACTGCAGTAACACTTGGTGACGTGGCGAGTCCCATAAGTGCAGTTCAAGCTGGTGAGGTGGCAAGCACAAGTAGTGTCGCGCTGCCACCAAAAAGACAAACACAGGCCCGTCGTGCCCATAATGCCCTTCCTGCTGCATTCGCCAATCCTAATTGGGAACCCACCACTTCTGCAGCGCCCGTATTTCCCCCATTCACATCCCCAACCAAATGCAGTCGGCTGCATGAGAGGCATTTATATGTCCTCCCGAGTACCCCTACCCAACGAACCCCCCCAAAAAAGATGTGTCTGCAGCAAACGCGGATATAGGCGTGACACCCGCTATTATTGTCCCTCCTGTCCTGATAATCCTGGTCTTTGCATTGGTGAATGTTTTGAACACTACCATTCACTAGTTGAGTATTAGCGTAGGGTACAGCATTGCACAGACTAGGCACACTTTCACAGGGTCTCCCAAGATGCCATCGCATTTTGAGAGACCCGAACCTGGAACCGGTTACAGTTATAAAAGTTACAGTTACAAAAAAAAGTGTAAAAAAAAAAAAAAAACACAAACAAAAATAAAAAAAAATAGTTGTCGTTTTATTGTTCTCTCTCTCTCTATTCTCTCTCTGGTGTTCTGCTCTTTTTTACTGTATTCTATTCTGCAATGTTTTATTGTTATTATGTTTTATCATGTTTGCTTTTCAGGTATGCAATTTTTTATACTTTACCGTTTACTGTGCTTTATTGTTAACCATTTTTTTGTCTTCAGGTACGCCATTCACGACTTTGAGTGGTTATACCAGAATGATGCCTGCAGGTTTAGGTATCATCTTGGTATCATTCTTTTCAGCCAGCGGTCGGCTTTCATGTAAAAGCAATCCTAGCGGCTAATTAGCCTCTAGACTGCTTTTACAAGCAGTGGGAGGGAATGCCCCCCCCCACCACCGTCTTCCGTGTTTTTCTCTGGCTCTCCTGTCTCAACAGGGAACCTGAGAATGCAGCCGGTGATTCAGCCAGCTGACCATAGAGCTGATCAGAGACCAGAGTGGCTCCAAACATCTCTATGGCCTAAGAAACCGGAAGCTACGAGCATTTTAGGACTTAGATTTCGCCGGATGTAAACAGCGCCATTGGGAAATTGGGAAAGCATTTTATCACACCGATCTTGGTGTGGTCAGATGCTTTGAGGGCAGAGGAGAAATCTAGGGTCTAATAGACCCCAATTTTTTCAAAAAAGAGTACCTGTCACTACCTATTGCTATCATAGGGGATATTTACATTCCCTGAGATAACAATAAAAATGATTTAAAAAAAAATATGAAAGGAACAGTTTAAAAATAAGATAAAAAAGCAAAAAAATAATAAAGAAAAAAAAAAAAAAAAAAAAAAAGCACCCCTGTCCCCCCTGCTCTCGCGCTAAGGCGAACGCAAGCGTCGGTCTGGCGTCAAATGTAAACAGCAATTGCACCATGCATGTAAGGTATCACCGCGAAGGTCAGATCGAGGGCAGTAATTTTAGCAGTAGACCTCCTCTGTAAATCTAAAGTGGTAACCTGTAAAGGCTTTTAAAGGCTTTTAAAAATGTATTAATTTTGTTGCCACTGCACGTTTGTGCGCAATTGTAAAGCATGTCATGTTTGGTATCCATGTACTCGGCCTAAGATCATCTTTTTTATTTCATCAAACATTTGGGCAATATAGTGTGTTTTAGTGCATTAAAATTTAAAAAAGTGTGTTTTTTCCACAAAAAATGCGTTTGAAAAATCGCTGCGCAATTACTGTGTGAAAAAAAAAAATGAAACACCCACCATTTTAATCTGTAGGGCATTTGCTTTAAAATAATATATAATGTTTGGGGGTTCAAAGTAATTTTCTTGCAAAAAAAAATAATTTTTTCATGTAATCAAAAAGTGTCAGAAAGGGCTTTGTCTTCAAGTGGTTAGAAGAGTGGGTGATGTGTGACGTAAGCTTCTAAATGTTGTGCATAAAATGCCAGGACAGTTCAAACCCCCCCAAATGACCCCATTTTGGAAAGTAGACACCCCAAGCTATTTGCTGAGAGGCATGTCGAGTCCATGGAATATTTTATATTGTGACACAAGTTGCGGGAAAGAGACAAATTTTTTTTTTTTTTTTTTTTTTGCACAAAGTTGTCACTAAATGTTATATTGCTCAAACATGCCATGGGGATTTGTGAAATTACACACCAAAATAAATTCTGTTGCTTCTCCTGAGTACGGGGATACCACATGTGTGGGACTTTTTGGGAGCCTAGCCGCGTACGGGACCCCGAAAACCAAGAACCGCCTTCAGGCTTTCTAAGGCCGTAAATTTTTGATTTCACTCTTCACTGCCTATCACAGTTTCGGAGGCCATGGAAAGCCCAGGTGGCACAAAACCCCCCCAAATGACCCAATTTTGGAAAGTAGACACCCCAAGCTATTTGCTGAGAGGTATAGTGAGTATTTTGCAGACCTCACTTTTTGTCACAAGGTTTTGAAAATTGAAAAAAGAAAAAAAAAAAAATTTTTTCTGGTCTTTCTTCATTTTCAAAAAGAAATGAGAGCTGCAAAATACTCACCATGCCTCTCAGCAAATAGCTTGGGGTGTCTACTTTCCAAAATGGGGTCATTTGGGGGGGGGTTGTGCCATCTTGGCATTTTATGGCCTTCAAAACTGTGATAGGTAGTGAGGAGTGAAATCAAAAATGTATGCCCTTAGAAATCCTGAAGGTGGTGCTGGGTTTTCGGGGCCCCGTACGCGGCTAGGCTCCCAAAAAGTGCCACACATGTGGTATCCCCGTACTCAGGAGAAGCAGCTGAATGTATTTTGGGGTGCAATTCCACATATGCCCATGGCCTATGTGAGCAATATATCATTTAGTGACAACTTTTTGTAATTTTTTTTTTTTTTTTTTTTTTTTGTCATTATTCAATCACTTGGGACAAAAAAAATAAATATTCAATGGGCTCAACATGCCTCTCAGCAATTTCCTTGGGGTGTCTACTTTCCAAAATGGGGTCATTTGGGGGGGGGGTTGTACTGCCCTGCCATTTTAGCACCTCAAGAAATGACATAGGCAGTCATAAACTAAAAGCTGTGTAAATTCCAGAAAATGTACCCTAGTTTGTAGACGCTATAACTTTTGCGCAAACCAATAAATATACGCTTATTGACATTTTTTTTACCAAAGACATGTGGCCGAATACATTTTGGCCTAAATGTTTGACTAAAATTTAGTTTATTGGATTTGTTTTATAACAAAAAGTAGAAAATATCATTTTTTTTCAAAATTTTCAGTCTTTTTCCGTTTATAGCGCAAAAAATAAAAACGGCAGAGGTGATCAAATACCATCAAAAGAAAGCTCTATTTGTGGGAAGAAAAGGACGCAAATTTCGTTTGGGTACAGCATTGCATGACCGCGCAATTAGCATTTAAAGCGACGCAGTGCCGAACTGTAAAAAGTGCTCTGGTCAGGAAGGGGGTAAATCCTTCCGGGGCTGAAGTGGTTAAAACAAACCTCAGACCAAATAACAAACAGCCTAACCAAAGAAATAAGAGAGCTGGGAAACCGCACTGCAGCCTTAGAAATAAAAATTGATGAAATTGAAATTACAACCCAAGAAAATATAACAGAATTGGAACAATTAAAAGAAGAGAATTTAATACTTCAAACTAAGCTCGAAGACTACGAAAATAGAGCCAGACGTTCAAACTTGCGCATAAGGGGAATACCTGAAACTGTGACAGACCTGCAATCTACTATTACTGCTCTATTACAAGAACTAAAGCCAGATATCCCTATTGAACGTTTAGAACTGGACAGAGTACACAGAGCCCTCACAGCCAAAAAGAAAGACGGACCCCCACGTGATATAATCACAAAATTTCATTATTACAGAACGAAAGAACAAATACTAATTGCTGCAAGAGAAAAAAAGGAACTTAATTTTCAAGGACACAATTATCAAATTTTTGCTGACCTATCCCAACTTACTATTACTAAAAGACGATCCATGAAACCCCAACTAATGGAACTGCAACGCCACAACATTATGTATCAATGGGGCTTCCCCTTTTCAGTCAGATTTAACTACCAAGGTACAATTTACAGAAGCAGATCAGCAGATGAACTACAACAAACCCTTTTAAAATTAAATCTGACAGAACCCACAAGCAGCAACACCCCCACACGCAGAAGAATGGCATCATCTTCACCTTCAGGCAGCACTCAGAAAATTTCAGAACAAAATGGGAATCATCATTCTCACAAAAGAGGCCGTTATGCCACATCATCCATGGACCAAGAATATTCAATGGACTGACATCCTAATTCCTGATATCTCTTCATTTATTATACTAAGAGATGGTTCTCTATAAAAAACCTGTATTTATAACTGAATGTGACTGCATTCTGATAGTCACACACTATATGGGATCAAGTTACATTCCAGTTATATTTCTTATTACTTCTGATTCATATAGCCTTAGAATATATAAGTGAAATAAGGAAATTCTTGTTCAGTTATATATTTTCAGGTAATAACAATAGATTTATTACTTTTTAGGACAAATATGTTCAATAATCCAGAAGTAATGGAAGCTTTTTCTTTCTTTTCTTAAAACAAATATATTAGTACCTAACTAGTTCCTAGAACTATGTTTTTGTTTATTCTAATCTGAAGCAATACAACCTCAATTTTATGAGTTAACATATCTAAACAGTTACATATGAATAAAATATGTAATTGTTTACTCTAAAAGGGTTAAAATCCCCAAATAATTCAAATTATCTTCATCAATACCAAAGTTATTAACAGTACCTTTCTAACTGAATTATTTAGCCTAGGGCAAGACTAACCATATACAACCACCCTGGAATAAATAATTTCAACAAAAACTATATTCTGCACTCCAATTAATGAATCATAATTTTGATGTCTTCTGACATAGCACTTCTCTCCTGTAAGCGGAAGATCCGTGTACCCCCATTAGCCCTCCTCATTCTCCCAACCATATTATGTGGGAGTGTGACAAAGGCACTTATTCCCCTGAGAGAGATATTTATTCTCTTTCACGGGTAAATTGTGATTACTTGCAAAAAATAATTTATACAATGTATCATCTAATCTCATATGTTTTTTGTTTACTCTTTACTCCAGAATTCACTGGTTTCTTTTCTATCTTTTCATCTCTTCAGTCCACACAGGTTGATCTGCGCAGTCAGCTCTGCATAACAAAAAAGTAAGTCAAAACTAATTGATCTGTTGCCATGGCACCACTGAATATATTTTCCCTGAATGTTCAGGGAATAAATGTCCCTCAAAAAAGGACCAAAGCCTTCCGTACTTTCCATAAAAAGAAGGCCCACATAGTATGCCTCCAAGAAACACACTTCACCAAAGATTCTACTCCAAAATATATTTCTCCTTTTTATCAACAAATTTACACGGCTTCTGCCTGTACCAAACAAAGGGGTACTCTAATTGCATTTCACCGATCCACACCATTCACCTTATCATCAGAAATTAAAGACCCAGAAGGTAGATACCTGATACTCATGGGTTATATAATGGATACAGCAATAACGGTGATTTCCTACTACGCTCCTAACAAACAACCTACACCATTCCTCTCATATATATTACAAGTGATTAATACACACAAAATAGGAACAGTGATAATGTGCGGGGATTCGAACCAGGTCCTCCTCCCATTTCTAGATAAATCACCTTTTACACCATCCAAAATAACCTCTAGATTACCTTTTTCTCAACTTCTTTCCAAATACAATCTGGTAGATTCGTGGAGAGAAAGTAACCCAATGAAAAAGAAATTCACTTATTTCTCACACCCTCATCAAACCTTCACCAGAATAGATCATATTTTTCTAACAATAGGAATGATACCAGAAATTATTGCATCAGATATAATTCCGATTCCGTGGTCTGACCATAATGCAGTATACACTACTATAGCCTCAGCCATACCAAAAGCGCATGACCCAACGTGGTACTTACCGAACATAATGCTCAAACACCCACTACATCAGATGGCCATTGAACAAGCTTTAAAGGAATACATATCAATTAATAATACAACAGACATTTCCCCAATAACACTGTGGGAAGCTCATAAACCTGTCTTGCGTGGTACAATACAAAGACAAATGGCACTATTTAAACGGGAACGCAAAAATCTAGCAAAAAAACTAGAACTCAATTTTAATGCAGCCTACATATCATTCCAAGATAATCCATCTCAGAGTACAAAATCTCATCTGGAAAAATCTAGATTGGAATACGATCTATTTCTCACTGAGTCAGTTGATAAATCCCTCAAACGCTCCAAACACAATTTCTACATGAATACAAACAAACCAGGTACATATTTGGCTCGGGCATTAAATTCAACTAACAAATCTTTCAAACCAATACGTTTGAAATTATCAAAAAATGTTTATACTTGTAATTCAGTTAAAATAGTCCATAAATTTCACTCACATCTCGCAACTTTATACAAGACAAACAATGAATTTAATCCTACAGAGGCTGCATCCTTCTTCTCAAAAATAACCTTACCTGAGTTGTCTCAGAATCAAAAAAGCAGTTTGGATGAGCCTATAACTATAGATGAAGTTGCTAACGCCATAAAAGACCTAATGCCGCGTACACACGGTCGGACTTTTCGTCTACAAAAGTCCAACGGACGCCGACGGACTAAAGCTGGCTGGTAATCCGATCGTGTGTGGGCTTCTCCGGACTTTCAGCAGACTTTTTCAGCCTCAAATCCAACGGACTTTAGATTTGAAACATGCTTCAAATCTTTACGTCGTAACTACGACGGACCCCGAAATCCGCTCGTCTGTGTGCTAGTCCGACGGACAAAAACCCATGCTAGGGCAGCTATTGGCTACTGGCTATGAACTTCCTTATTTTAGTCCGGTGTACGTCATCACGTACGAATCCGTCTGACTTTTGTGTGGTCGTGTGTAGGCAAGTCCGTTCGTTAGAAAGTCTGCTGCAAGTCCGCCGAAAGTCCGCCGGAAGTCTGTCGGACAGGCTGTCGGACTTTTGTAGACGAAAAGTCCGACCGTGTGTACGCGGCATAAAACTTAACAAAAGACCAGGCCCAGACAGCTACTCGGCTTTATACTATAAAACATTCTCAGAAATACTCTCTCCCATTCTCACTGAAACTTTTAACAAACTTCTAGAAGGACATTCTTTTCGGCAAGAAACACTAATGGCAATTGTTTGTATGATCCCAAAACCCCTTTCTGATGATACTTCCTGTGTGAATTATCGGCCTATCTCTCTGTTAAACCTTGATATTAAATTATTAGCAAAAATAATAGCAAAACGCCTCAATAGCATTATAGGAAAATTAATACATAGAGATCAAGTAGGCTTCATGCCAAATAGACAGGCAGGCGATAATATACGCAGGGCAGTGTTATTGGCACATATTGCTAAAAAACGGAAAATCCCTTTATGTTTTCTATCTCTCGATATTAAGAGGGCATTTGACACAGTATCCTGCCAATATATACAATATTCATTACAAAAATGGGGTTTTGGACCCCACTTTTTAACATGGATCAAAGCATTATATAATAAACCCAAAGCCTATATAAAATACGCTGGATACAAATCTGATGCCTTTAATATCGAAAGAGGTACCCGACAGGGTTGCCCATTATCTCCCTTATTATTTGCCCTTATACTCGAACCCATGGCCCAATACATCAGAACAAACCAAACTATAACTGGCATTGAAGTAGGAGGTATTACACACAAATTATGTATATTTGCAGACGATATATTACTTTTTCTATCATCACCACAGGTCTCTGGTCCTAACTTAATACCAGCTCTTGATGGATTTGCAGCCCTATCCGTCCTTATGATTAATCCTAAGAAATGCCTAGTGCTTAATATTTCGCTCACAAACATGGAATTGATCCCGGCTAGGGCTGCACTCCCATTCACATGGGCAGAAAAATCAATCCCATATCTTGGAATTCATTTAACAGCATCTTATTCTGACTTATTCTCAACCAATTATCCTCCTGTATTAAGACAGATCACAAATCTAATAAAACAATGGTCGCAACTTCCTTTATCCTGGATAGGGAAGATTAATGCAATCAAAATGACTATTCTACCCAAATTGCTTTATCTATCTCTAGTCCTCCCTATTCCAATTCCTTCCTATTTTTTGAGAATAGTACAAAAAAGAGCAACTTCATTTATATGGGGCTCTTCTAAACCACGTATACCTATACACACACTACATCTTCCCAAAAATAAAGGAGGCCTGGGATACCCTAATTTTACTAACTACTACAGAGCAGCACATTTGGCCAGTCTGTCCAAATACCATGCAAAACAGGAAATCCCATTATGGGTATTTATAGAGGCTTCAGAAAATGACCCTCTATTAATATCAAACTTGTTATGGCTTGATCCTAAAGACTGCTTTAAAATTCATAATCCCATAACTAAAAACTTCTTATCTCTCTGGGATAAACTAAAAACCAAATATCAGTTACAATCTCCACACAATCCTCTCCTTTCTTTTATCAGAAATCCGGCCTTTTATCCGGCATGGATCTACCCAAATTCTTTTAAAGCTTGGACAACATCAGGCATTCAGACACTAAATGACTTCATAGCATCTAAATCATTCCTTTCATTCCCATCGCTTAGAGAAAAATATGATCTACCAAACTCTGAGATATTTAGATATCTCCAAATCAAAAATTTCTATACACCATTCCTAAAGGGGGATACACCATTATCCCAATTATACATTTTTGAATCAATCTGTACAAAAGATCCATTTGCTAAAGGTACAATTTCATCACTTTATAATCAATTATATGGAGTAGTAAATCTTAATAGACCCTCTTACGTTCAGAGGTGGGAGGAGGACCTGGGACGAACTTTAGAAGACACGGACTGGTCTAACATATGGCTCACATCTAAGTCATCCTCACCCAACATCTTTGCACTTGAGACAAATTATAAAGTCCTAACTCGCTGGTACCTTGTACCCGCTAGAGTTGCAAAATATTCACCTAATACCTCAGCTCTTTGTTTTCGAGGATGCCCCGAAATAGGCACACATTTACACATATGGTGGACGTGCCCAGTAATCCAAACCTTCTGGAAGGAAGTCTTCGTGATTGCATCTAAAATATTTTAAAAAATAATACAACCAGATCCATATATAACTTTACTTAATCTAAAACCGGAATGGTTAACAGTCTCTCAATTCAAACTTATGATCCAACTAACAACGGCTGCAAAACAAACAGTGGCCAAAGCATGGAAATCTCCTACGTTGGTACTAGCAGAAACAATTCACAGAATGAATAATACAATGTCCCATGCTAAGATGGAAGCCATCGATCAAAATCAAATTCCAAAATTTGAAAAACTTTGGCATCCTTGGATAAAACAACAATTCCTGTCAAATTTCAATGACTCTGTCCTTTTGCCATGGTAACAGATTAAATGACTTACAGAGACACCCATTCTAAGGCTTCAAAGAGAACTAAAAAGAATAATAAACTGATGAGCGGGACAACCTTGTGGACCATACCTCTGCCTTTCTACCCTTTTTCTTCTTTCTCTTTCCTTTTCTCCACCTTACGATTAAAGCTCATTACCAGAATTTATTTGACCTATATACACTCTACCTGTAAACAATATATATAGTAGGTATAAATCATTTAAATACCTACAAAAGTAACTAAGGAAATTATATATATCTTTAATTTAGGTTTACGTGAACCCAATGTTTAATATTTGAAATTTCATGATATTTACCTATATAATCCCTACTGTAAAACAATGAGCTTACTTTATAGATCCTTGTAATCTTACTTTATGTATCTTTATAATATTGTATACTCAATAAACTTCTTTTGACAAGGAAAACTGGCTACAGGGGCGAGTTCAGAGGGTGGTGATAAATGGGGAGTACTCGGAATGTTCAGGGGTGGGTAGTGTGGTTCCCCAGGGTTCTGTGCTGGGACCAATCCTATTTAATTTGTTCATAAACGACCTGGAGGATGGGATAAACAGTTCAATCTCTGTATTTGCAGATGATACTAAGCTAAGCAGGGCAATAACTTCTCCACAGGATGTGGAAACCTTGCAAAAAGATCTGAATGAATTAATGGGGTGGGCAACTACATGGCAGATGAGGTTCAATGTAGAAAAATGCAAAATAATGCATTTGGGTGGCAAAAATATGAATGCACTCTATACACTGGGGGGGAGAACCTCTGGGGGAATCTAGGATGGAAAAGGACCTGGGGGTCCTAGTAGATGATAGGCTCAGCAATGGCATGCAATGCCAATCTGCTGCTAACAAAGCAAACAGAATATTGGCATGCATTAAAAAGGGGATCAACTCCAGAGATAAAACGATAATTCTCCCGCTCTACAAGACTCTGGTCCGGCCTCACCTAGAGTATGCTGTCCAGTTCTGGGCACCAGTCCTCAGGAAGGATGTACTGGAAATGGAGCGAGTACAAAGAAGGGCAACAAAGCTAATAAAGGGTCTGGAGGATCTTAGTTATGAGGAAAGGTTGCCAGCACTGAACTTATTCTCTCTGGAGAAGAGACGCTTGAGAGGGGATATGATTTCAATCTACAAATACCGTACTGGTGACCCTACAATAGAGATAAAGCTTTTTCGCAGAAGAGAGTTTAACAAGACTCATGGCCACTCATTAAAATTAGAAGAAAAGAGGTTTAACCTTAAACTACGTAGAGGGTTCTTTACTGTAAGAGCGGCAAGGATGTGAAATTCCCTTCCACAGGCGGTGGTCTCAGCGGGGAGCATCGATAGTTTCAAGAAACTATTAGATAAGCACCTAAATGAATGCAACATACAGGGATATACAATGTAATACTGACACATAATCACACATAGGTTGGACTTGATGGACTTGTGTCTTTTTTCAACCTCGCCTACTATGTAACTATATATATTCCTGTAATGTTAAAGGTTTGGGCTCCATATGCAAGCGTTGGCTGGCCTTGAAGGAGTTTAAGTCCTCAAAGGCTGAAGTGATCATGGTTCAGGAGACTCATTTTAAAGCAGATGGCACGTTTAAATTCACCTCTAAACATTTCCCTACTGCCTTTATAGCTTCTGACCCATCAGGGAAGGCTGGCATAGCTATCTTACTGAAGCGTTCCTCTTCCATTCGGGTTAAATCCTCTTATCTAGACCCTCAGGGCAGATTTGTACTCCTGAGCTGTGATCACAACAATATCTCTTTCACCCTAGCCAACGTCTATGCGCACAATACGGGACAAATTGGGTTTTTAGAAACATTTTTTGAACATCTCCAGCCCTGTTGCCAACCCTTTATGATCATTGGAGGGGATTTTAATATATGTATGTCACCAACGAAGGATAGATTTGCCCTTTTTTCACACAATCCGCACCCCACAGATTCAGAAGCTCTCCACTGCATTTCGAAAATTGATAAGATCCCAAAATTTGTTTGTTATATGGAGGGTGAAACATCCAACAACCAAACAATTTACATTTTACTCCCCACCCCATAAATTATACACCAGATTGGATCATTTTTTTGTTTCAGCACCCCTTCTGACATATGTGGTGAATTCCGAAATCTACCCTATAACTTGGTCGGATCATGCACCCATAGTACTAGATCTCCTTCTGTCTGCACCCATTCCTAGATCCTGCCATTGGCGCCTCAATGAGTCTCTCCTTAATGTTCCTGAAATTCACCTTTGATTACTGCAAAAATTGACAGCATTTTTTTACCTTAATGAGGGTTCAGTCTCTGGGGCGTCCACTTTATGGGAAGCCCATAAGGCTTTTTTAAGAGGAGAGTGCATCTCTGCAGGCTCACGTTATAAATGAGATCATGACCTTCAAAGGCCATCCCTTTTAAATGACCTATCCAAAGCAGAGGAACGCTTACTTAGTCTCCCTACGGTGACACGCCTTAGAGCTGTGGTCTCATTACGCAACCGCATCAAGTCCCTGGACCTGACTAAATTTGCCAAATCCACTCTATGAATTTGCTCTATGAATTTGCCAATAAACCCCATAGAATGTTGGTCAACAAACTAAAACCTAGAACATTTATTTCCACCCCTGACTATTTATTACAATCTAATGGTGAACCCACATATTGTCCTCGTAATATGTCCAAGGTATTCGGGGACTTTTATCAGGGATTGTATAATTGCTTATCTACAGACCCGAATTTCCAATTCACCCAGGAAAAATTTGACACCTTTGTAGAATCTTTGAAACTCCCTACAATCTCTACTGAGGATTGCATAGGACTTAACGCCCCCATTTCTGCTGAAGAAATTACTAAAGTTGTGAATCAGCTCCCCAATCATAAATCCCCCAGGCCCGATGGACTACCTTATTCTTACTTTAAGAAATTCCTTCCAGTCCTGTTACCCCATATGGCTAATTTGTTTTCCTCTCTAATGTCAGGGACGCTCCCTCACTCCCAATTTCTACACGCCTTCATCACGGTCATTCCGAAGCTGGGCAAAGATCCCTCAATACCAGATAATTATCACCCCATTGCCCTTTTTTTTTACTAAAATCCTGGCCAACAAACTTTCCCTACTCCTCCCGTTGCTTGTGCATAGGGATCAGGTCAGGTTTGTCCCCACTAGACACCCAGAAGATAACACCAGGCGAACAATTGATCTCATTGACCTCTTGACGAAAACTAAGAAGCCTGCCTTGATCCCTAGCCTAGACACCCACAAGGCGTTTGATCATTTGAATTGGTCATTCATGTTTGCTATTCTATGTAGCAATAACTCTCGGTGGAGCTGCTGGTTTAAAGCGGGCCTGTCCTCTTGTCTCTTTACCCCTCTTAAATTGTTCAATCCCCTGGGCAAAACTGTAGTGCAGTGTTGTAATGATATGAGTATTGACTTTAACCCACAATATACACTTATGTTTATATTTACCTCTACCTGGGTGTCTGTAGCTCCACCTGCAGGAGAAATAACAACACTGCACACAAACTTCAGTAATAACCAAAAATAACTTCTTTCTTTGAGTAAATAGTATATTTATATAAAAGGTTATTACAATAACTACACTATCACACCAATGTAGTGCCACAGTATAGTAAACAGTTATAACAGTCTGAGTAACATACACAAATATACTTAAGTATATGTATATATCTATATTTATACCAGAGAGCTCCCCCTGTTCTAAACTGTAAAGTCACTATCCTCTGTAACTAAGTGCAGGGCCCTGCAGTAAAAGAGACATCTTCAGTCTTCGCTAGCTTATGAATTTGTAATTGTAATCCACAAAAAGGGGTTCCTCTTGGGTGTTGGGCAGTGTAAAGTAATACATTAACCACTTGAGCCCCGGACCATTATGCTGCCTAAGGACCAGAGGTCTTTTTCCAATTTGGCACTGCGTCGCTTTAACTGCTAATTGCGCGGTCATGCAATGCTGTACCTAAACGAAATTTGTGTCCTTTTCTTCCCACAAATAGAGCTTTCTTTTGATGGTATTTGATCACCTCTGCAGTTTTTATTTTTTGCGCTATAAACGGAAAAAGACAGAAAATATTGAAAAAAAATGATATTTTCTACTTTTTGTTATAAAAAAAATCCAATAAACTAAATTTTAGTCATACATTTAGGCCAAAATGTATTCGGCCACATGTCTTTGGTAAAAAAAATGTCAATAAGCATATATTTATTGGTTTGCGCAAAAGTTATAGCGTCTACAAACTAGGGTACATTTTCTGTAATTTACACAGCCTTTAATTTATGACTGCCTATGTCATTTCTTGAGGTGCTAAAATGGCAGGGCAGTACAAACCCCCCCAAATGACCCCATTTTGGAAAGTAGACACCCCAAGGAAATTGCTGAGAGGCATGTTGAACCCATTGAATATTTATTTTTTTTGTCCCAAGTGATTGAATAATGACAAAAAAAAAAAAAAAAAAAATATTTACAAAAAGTTGTCACTAAATGATATATTGCTCACACAGGCCATGGGCCTATGTGGAATTGCACCCCAAAATACATTCAGCTGCTTCTCCTGAGTATGGGGATACCACATGTGTGGGACTTTTTGGGAGCTTAGCCGCGTACGGGGCCCCGAAAACCAAGCACCGCCTTCAGGATTTCTAAGGGTGTAAATTTTTGATTTCACTCTTCACTGCCTATCACAGTTTCAGAGGCCATGGAATGCCCAGGTGGCACAAAACCCCCCCAAATGACCCCATTTTGGAAAGTAGACACCCAAAGCTATTTGCTGAGAGGCATATTGAGTCCATGGAATATTTTATATTTTGACACAAGTTGCGGGAAAGTGACACTTTATTTGTTTATTTTTTTTTTTGCACAAAGTTGTCACTAAATGATATATTGCTCACACAGGGCATGGGCATATGTGGAATTGCACCCCAAAATACATTTAGCTGCTTCTCCTGAGTATGGGGATACCACATGTGTGGGACTTTTTGGGAGCCTAGCCGCGTACGGGGCCCCGAAAACCAAGCACCGCCTTCAGGATTTCCAAGGGTGAAAATTTTTGATTTCACTCTTCACTGCCTATCACAGTTTCGGAGGCCATGGAATGCCCAGGTGGCACAAACCCCCCCCAAATGACCCCATTTTGGAAAGTAGACACCCCAAGCTATTTGCTGAGAGGCATGGTGAGTATTTTGCAGCTCTCATTTGTTTTTGAAAATGAAGAAAGACAAGAAAAAACTTTTTTTTTTTTCTTTTTTTCAATTTTCAAAACTTTGTGACAAAAAGTGAGGTCTGCAAAATACTCACTATACCTCTCAGCAAATAGCTTTGGGTGTCTACTTTCCAAAATTGGGTCATTTGGGGGGGTTTTGTGCCACCTGGGCTTTCCATGGCCTCCGAAACTGTGATAGGCAGTGAAGAGTGAAATCAAAAATTCACGCCCTTAGAAAGCCTGAAGGCGGTGCTTGGTTTTCGGGGTCCCGTACGCGGCTAGGCTCCCAAAAAGTCTCACACATGTGGTATCTCCGTACTCAGGAGAAGCAGCAGAATGTATTTTGGGGTGTAATTTCACATATTCCCATGGCATGTTTGAGCAATATATCATTTAGTGACAACTTTGTGCAAAAAAAAAAAAAAAATTTGTCTCTTTCCCGCAACTTGTGTCGCAATATAAAATATTCCATGGACTCGACATGCCTCTCAGCAAATAGCTTGGGGTGTCTACTTTCCAAAATGGGGTCATTTGGGGGGGGTTTGAACTGTCCTGGCATTTTATGCACAACATTTAGAAGCTTATGTCACACATCACCAACTCTTCTAACCACTTGAAGACAAAGCCCTTTCTGACACTCATTGTTTACATGAAAAAGTTATTTTTTTTTGAAAAAAATTACTTTGAACCCCCAAACATTATATATTTTTTTAAAGCAAATGCCCTACAGATTAAAATGGTGGGTGTTTCATTTTTTTTTTTCACACAGTATTTGCGCAGCGATTTTTCAAACGCATTTTTTGGGGAAAAAACACACTTTTTTAAATTTTAATGCACTAAAACACACTATATTGCCCAAATGTTTGATGAAATAAAAAAGATGATCTTAGGCCGAGTACATGGATACCAAACATGACATGCTTTAAAATTGCGCACAAACGTGCAGTGGCAACAAAATAAATGCATTTTTAAAAGCCTTTAAAAGCCTTTACAGGTTACCACTTTAGATTTACAGAGGAGGTCTACTGCAAAAATTACTGCTCTCGATCTGACCTTCGCGGCGATACCTCACATGCATGGTGCAATTGCTGTTTACGTTTGACGACAGACCGCCGTTTGCGTTCGCCTTAGCCGGAGAGCAGGGGGCGACAGGGGTGCTTTTTTTTTTTTTTTTTTTTCTTTATTATTTTTTTGCTTTTTTATCTTATTTTTAAACTGTTCCTTTCATTTTTTTTTTTTTTAATCATTTTTATTGTTATCTCGGGGAATGCAAATATCCCCTATGATAGCAATAGGTAGTGACAGGTACTCTTTTTTGAAAAAATTGGGGTCTATTAGACCCTAGATCTCTCCTCTGCCCTCAAAGCATCTGATGACACCAAGATCGGTGTGATAAAATGCTTCCCCAATTTCCCAATGGCGCTATTTACATCCGGCGAAATCTAAGTCATAAAATGATCGTAGCTTCCGGTTTCTTAGGCCATAGAGATATTTGGAGCCACTCTGGTCTCTGATCAGCTCTATGGTCAGCTGGCTGAATCACCGGCTGCATTCTCAGGTTCCCTGTTGAGACAGGAGAGCCAGAGAAAAACACGGAAGATGGTGTGGGGGGGGCATTCCCTCCCACGGCTTGTAAAAGCAGTCTAGAGGCTAATTAGCCACTAGGATTGCTTTTACATGAAAGCCGACCGCTGGCTGAAAAGAATGATACCAAGATGATACCTAAACCTGCAGGCATCATTCTGGTATAACCATTCAAAGTCGTGAATGGCGTACCTGAAGACAAAAAAATGGTTAACAATGGTTAACAATAAAGCACAGTAAACAGTAAAGTATAAATAATTACATACCTGAAAAACAAACATGATAAAACATAATAACAATAACAATAACAATAAAACATTGCAGAATAGAATACAGTAAAAAAAGAGCAGAACAATAGAGAGAGAGAATAGAGAGAGAGAACAATAAAACGACAACTATTTTTTTTTATTTTATATATATATATTTTTTTTACACTTTTTTTGTAACTAACTTTTATAACTGTAACCGGTTCCAGGTTCGGGTCTCTCAAAATGCGATGGCATCTTGGGAGACCCTGTGAAAGTGTGCCTAGTCTGTGCAATGCTGTACCCTACGCTAATAACTAGTGCATGGTAGCGTTCAAAACATTCACCAATGCAAAGACCAGGATTGTCAGGACAGGAGGGACAATAAGAGAGGGTGTCACGCCTATATCCGCGCTTGCTGCAGACACGACATCTTTTTTGGGGGGGTTCGTTGGGTAGGGGTACTCGGGAGGACATAAAAATGCCTCTCATGCAGCCGACTGCATTTGGTTGGGGATGTGAATGGGGGAAGTACGGGCGCTGCAGAAGCGGTGTGTTCCCAATTAGGATTGGCGAATGCAGCAGGAAGGGCACTATGGGCATGACGGGCCTGTGTTTGTCTTTTTGGTGGCAGCGGGACACTACTTGTGCTTGCCACCTCACCAGCTTGAACTGCACTTATGGGACTCGCCATGTCACCAAGTGTTACTGCAGCGCTGGTTTGACTACGACCGGAGTGTACTAGGCCGCTGGTGCTTGCCAGTTCAATAAAAAGCTTCCAAAAAAACTGTTAGCGATCGCAGGGATCAGGCCTGACTCTGCAAACGCTGCAGTTATGCGTTTAGTGTTTTGTAAGTGACAGTGATCGATCGATACTGCACTTGGGTGGGCTGGGCTGGGCCGGGCGGAGGGGCAAAACGCAGGTGCTAGCAGGTATCTGGGCTGATGCCGCTAACACTGCGTTTTTGGGAACCCTAAACTGCTGGGGACGCTAGTATAGATCTGATCGGATCAGATATTGATCCGTTCAGATACTATACCACTAAAGGAGGCGTATGCTGCGTGCGTGGGTGTTAGCGGTACTGGCGCTAACCTGACGCTGCCTGGGGTCGGTGCTTGCTAGTTCACCAAAATGCTACCAAAAAAACTGTTAGCGATCGCAGGGATCAGGCCTGACTCTGCGAACGCTGCAGTTATGCGTTTAGTGTTTTGTAAGTGACAGTGATCGATCGATACTGCACTTGGGTGGGCCGGGCGGAGGGACAAAACGCAGGTGCTAGCAGGTATCTGGGCTGATCCCACTAACACTGCGTTTTTGGGAACCCTAAACTGCTGGGGACGCTAGTATAGATCTGATCAGATCAGATATTGATCCGTTCAGATACTATACCACTAAGGGAGGCATATGCTGCGTGCGTGGGTGTTAGTGGTACTGGCGCTAATCTGACGCTGCCTGGGGCGACGCATATCACCGCCGGGCGACCGGGGGGCTAAACCTTTATTCGGTAATAAACGGCGGGTGCCCTGACACTATAAAAAATAAACAAACTAACCAGCGTCACCCGTAACAGTTATACGGTGATCAGTGGTGAAAGGGTTAACTAGGGGGCAATCAAGGGGTTAAAACATTTATTAGATAGTATATGGGGGTCCCTGTCGCTATAAAATGCTGATGGCGAACCTAAATATTTACCTCACTAACTAGCGTCACCAGCGACACTAATACAGCGATCAGAAAAATGATCGCTTAGTGACACTGGTGACAGGGGGTGATCAAGGGGTTAAAACTTTATTAGGGGGGGTTAGGGGGGTATCCTAGACCTAAAGGGGGGTAACAGTAACTGTCCCAACACTGTAACTGTCACAAACTGACACCAATACAGTAATCAGAAAAAAAAAAAAAAAAAAACTGCTGGTGTCAGTTTGTGACAGGGGGGGGGGGTGATTGGGGGGGATCGGGGGGGCGATCGGGGGGGGGATCGGGGTGTTTTGTGTGCCTGGCATGTTCTACTGTGTGTGTGTGTGTTGTGCACTCACTCACTTGTCTTCTCTCCTCGGGCCGGAACGGAAATTACCGAGCCGAGGAGAGATGACATCATTTCCTTTGCTGCTGTTTAGCATACTCATTGGCCGGCGGCGATCGCGAGGGGGGCCACGAACGGATGGCCTCCCCCTCATCTCCGATCGCCGTGGGAGAAAAGACGACCGCCTCGGGCACCGGGGGGGGTCCGATCGGACCCCCCACCCGCGGAAGGCAAATCACGTACATGTACGTGATTTTGCCTGTCCGTGCCACCTTGCCGACGTAAATCGGCGTGAGGCGGTCGTCAAGTGGTTAAAGCAGTTATAATCCAGAAGACTGGTTAAGTGTACTTATACGAAGGAGATAAACATCTAATATCAATTCTTGAATACTGAAGTCTATGCAGATGTAATGTTCTCCAACTTAACTTGTTCCGTGGGACTATCAGTCCCAGCAACACTCTGTAACAGTTCTAAGTGTGTGTAGTATTTAAACAAACTTCTGGGTGTTAACCCTCTCACCACACGAGATCCGGGTGGAAGGATGCCTCTGTTTCAACAGTTCTCAGTCCGTACGGAACCACCGCCACGCCGTCACACTGCTCCATTCAGTAACGACCAGGAGTCCTCAGTTACCTCCTCCACGGGTCTCCAGAACAATCACTTCTGCTGCTTCAGCACACTGTGATATGATGGTAAGATTCCTGCTGCTGCTCTGCTCCCTCACAAAGTAGGCCGCAACCCTGTGGGACACATACACCAACAAAGCTCTGCAGGCAGCCCACGCGTCCCAGGAACAAGAGACCTAAGATGGCTGCTCCCAGCCCTTTTATATCCTCCCACAATGCAGTTCAGTTCTTCTCTTGTCCAGGAGCATTGTGGGTAGGTCACAGTTAAAGTTCAGAAGTAAACAATCAATCACTTCCATGTCACTTCTCTTAATCATAAAACATAAAAGTATTGTACCTTTTCAATTGTCCACAAGATGGCACTATAACAACTTATGTCCTGTATAACACACATATGGCTAAAAACAAAAGTTGTCAGCGCTACATACTCCCCCTGCTTTAAATCTTTGGTCCCCAAAGATATGTAAGACCTTGTTCCTGTTACACATCTTAGCCTCTAAACGAGTGCACAGGACCAACAGAGGAGCCTCCCACCAATTTTCAGGTGTTGGAAAGCTATTCTGTGTACCCACAACTCTCACCTTAGTATAAGATACAGATGTGCCAAGGGGTGAAACAGGGCTCTCATTGTCCAGATTGACTAAGGAGGAACTAGGCTCATCAACATTCCTTTTGCTGGTAACCTTTGTTGTCTCAGAACACTCGCCCAAAGTATCATAGGTTAGTCTCTTAGGTGGGCGAATGTTCCTCTTTCCCCTTTGTTCTTTTGGTGTGTACTGTATTTCTGGAGGGACACTATTTTCTTCTACTTCTGTGGGAGATAAACACTTCTCAGTTCTTTCGGACAATGGTACAAACTCTGAAGCTTCTGGCCTAAGGGCCTCACTACCCTCTTTGGTTGTTGGTGATAAAACACTCGCTTCAGCTTCAGGTATATTAGATGAACTCAACCAGCTAATGTTCATCTCTCTCTCCTCACTGTCTTCAGTTGTCAAAGCCCCAGACTGGGACCTAGTTACAGGTCGTTGTGCAACCTCTGATGTAGATGATAACTCCTCCTCGGGGATTATCCTGACTGCATCAGTAAGGGGCAAACGATGATTCCGATGCCAAGTCTTAATTGGTCCAGCACTTCCTTCTGGCCTAATTTCAAATACTGGAAGTCCTGGGAGCTGTTTACAAACAATGTATGGCTGTGATCTCCAGCGATTCGTCAACTTGTGTTTGCCAGGAATACCCAAATTCCTTAATAGGACTCGGTCACCAAGTTGAAGATCTTGAACCCTTACTTTGAGGTCAAAGTTTCTTTAATTTCTGCTCCCTCTGCTGTCTGACATAGTCCGAGCCTTCTCATAAGAAATCTTCAGACTCTTCCTCAGCCTATTTGTATATCCTAGATGAGAAGCCTCTGAGGTGTGATCCAGAGAAGTTCCAAAAGCCAAGTCCACTGGTAATCTAGCTTCTCGCCCAAACATCAGCCGATAAGGTGAATATCCAGTGACGTCACTCTTGGTGCTGTTATATGCATGTACTAAAGCAGCAATATGCTTATTCCAGTTGGGCTTTTGCTCAGAGGTTAGTGTCCCCAACATATTAAGAAGAGTTCTATTAAACCTCTCTGGCTGAGGGTCTCCTTACAGATGATAAGGTGTAGTTCTAGACTTCTGAATTCCCAACAGATCCAATAATCTCCTGATGAGCGTACTTTCAAAGTCTCTTCCCTGATCTGAGTGAATCCTCTGTGGTAAGCCATAATAGACAAAGAACTTCTCCACTAATGTCTTTGCCACTGTGACTGCCTTCTGATCTTTCGTGGAGAAAGCTTGAGCATATCTGGTAAAATGGTCTGTGACTACTAGAATATTTCCTTGCACACTCAAGTCAGATTCTAGACAGAGGAAATCTATGCAAACTAGATCCATGGGGCCTTGGCTTGATAAATGTCCCATCGGGGCTGCCCGTTGCGGCAAAGTCTTTCTCTGGATACACCTATGGCAGGAATGACAGTAACTCTCCACCTCTTTCTTCATGTAAGGCCAATATAATCTATCCCTTATCAATTGAAGAGTTCTTTCTGCCCCCAGATGTCCATGACAATCATGCAGAGCGATTAACACTGTCTCTCTGTGTTTCTCTGGCAGAAACAGTTGCCACTTCTCCTCCAGATCTTCAGAGGGGCCCCTTATGTAGACCACCCCTTGTTGTAACTGCAACCGACTCCACTCTTTATGTAACTACAGAGCTTCTTTCCAACCACTCTTCAAAGGTGTCTTCTCCTTTGGGTACAGGCCGTTGGCCCGAGAAAATACCCAGTTTTCGGTACCCAGTCCCTGAATATGTTGGGTTCCCTTTTTGACATTGGGACACCAAATCTCCCAGGGCTTTAAAGAGTTCTGGCTCAATTGCAGCAGGTGCTGACTGTGATGGAACCTTGGTTTCTGCTGAACTCATCTGGGGGAAGGTGGCAAGATTCTCCCCTTCTTCCCTTGGGTGGGTCAGATAAAATTTGGTCTTGTCAGCGAGTTCAACACTTGCACCCTGAAATTTTCCGGAACTCCCTTCCTCCACTTCAATAATGCATAAGTACAGAATGTCTCATGATTGGGTCTTACTGCGGCCACCTTGGCTCTTTGTTCTGGGGACAGTGTTTTTACCACTTGGTTAATGTGTTCTTTCTCCCAGATATCTCCCCAGAGTTCCATGGCCACGCTCGCTTCTGAGCGGGTGCCTTCCACCTCACACCACTGTGCCACAGTGGGGGGGATCCATTCTATGGTTCTTAAGGGGGTGCTTGACTTTAGAGTGACAGTTATCCCGGACAAGCCCCCACATGTAGCAATAACTTTCAGTGGAGCTGCTGGTTTAAAGCGGGCCTGTCCTCTTGTCTCTTTACCCCTCTTAAATTGTTCAATCCCCTTAGCACAACTGTAGTGCAGTGTTGTAATGATATGAGTATTGACTTTAACCCACAATATACACTTATGTTTATATTTACCTCTACCTGGGTGTCTGTAGCTCCACCTGCAGGAGAAATAACAACACTGCACACAAACTTCAGTAATAACCAAAAATAACTTCTTTCTTTGAGTAAATAGTATATTTATATAAAAGGTTATTACAATAACTACACTATCACACCAACGTAGTGCCACAGTATAGTAAACTATTATAACCAGGGGCGTTGCTAGGTGGCAAAAAGACCAGGGGCTTCAGCCCGAAGTCCGATGCTGGCACCGATGGGGGGGGGGTCGAGAGTGGTCATGGCATGGGGTTTTTTGGCTAGCACTGGGGTTGTGTGGCGGGGGGTAAGCTTACTTGCTGGTTGCTGCCTGGGGCTTAGCAGTGCCCATCAATTTTGACCACTAATCTCAGCTACCTGACACACTGACCTACCTAACATACACTGACCTGACATACACTGACCTACCTAACATACACTGACCTGACATACATACATACATACATACATACACCTACCTAACATACACTGACCTACCTAACATACACTGACCTGACATACATACACCTACCTAACATACACTGACCCACCTAACATACACTGACCTGACATACACTGACCTACCTAACATACCGTGACATACATACACTGACCTCACCTACCTGACCAGGAGACAGACTTCATGTGTCCAGGTGTCCTGCAGTTCAGTTCAGCCATAGTGTGCGGTGTGCAGCCCATGCATCATGTGGCACAGCAGGCAGCCAGAGAAGAGGAGACTGCTTGAATTTCATCGCCTGGATCTTGGAGCTCCGGGCTTTGTCCTGCACGTAGCAAGTTATACAAAGTAGAGCCTGCCTGCCTCCCAGTCCCAGCACAGCCAGCAGACACAAGGCGGTATGGAGAAGACTCTTCTGCCTCCTGCTGCAGACACACCGAGATCCGGAGCTCTTTACTCTGCCGTCCGCCCCCAGCACAGCTCAGGTCACCAACACACCCCAGCACCGGGCTCCTCTTCAGGTTATCCTCATCCCCTCTTCTACTTTCATCGGTGCAGTCACTGGCACATCTCGCCAGATCGCTCCTCCGCTGCCCTGATCTATCTCAGCGCTGAGTGGGGATCTCAGTGATGTGGCGTGGCGGATTGTAATTCCCGCCTTCTGGAGCCTGCAGCGCCTATGATGGACGTCACACATCCTGCGGTCCCAGCATTGGACCAGTGGGACGTCCATCATAGCTCCAGAAGACGGGACCTGTATGTCATTTGGCCACACTCGGCGGATCAGATCGGTCCCCGCTCGTCAGCGGCCGGCGGAGCTGGGGGCTAACAATTGAACGGTGCCTTCTTGACACTCGGGGCTTTTCGGGGACCAATTCGGGGCTTCAGCCCCCCCTAGCCACCCCCTCCCGACGCCCCTGGTTATAACAGTCTGAGTAACATACACAAATATACTTAAGTATATGTATATATCTATATTTATACCAGGGAGCTCCCCCTGCTCTAAACTGTAAAGTCACTATCCTCTGTAACTAAGTGCAGGGCCCTGCAGTAAAAGAGATAGTCTTGACGTCTTCAGTCTTCGCTAGCTTATGAATTTGTAATTGTAATCCACAAAAAGGGGTTCCTCTTGGGTGTTGGGCAGTGTAAGGTAATACACTAAAGCAGTTATAATCCAGAAGACTGGTTAAGTGTACTTATACGAAGGAGATAAACATCTAATATCAATTCTTGAATACTGAAGTCTATGCAGATGTAATGTTCTCCAACTTAACTTGTTCCATGGGACTATCAGTCCCAGCAACACTCTGTAACAGTTCTAAGCATGTGTAGTATTTAAACAAACTTCTGGGTGTTAACCCTCTCACCACACGAGATCTGGGCGGATGGATGCCTCTGTTTCAACAGTTCTCAGTCCATACGGAACCACCACCACGCAGTCACACTGCTCCATTCAGTAACGACCAGGAGTCCTCGGTTACCTCCTCCATGTGTCTCCGGAACAATCACTTCTGCTGCTTCAGCACACTGTGATATGATGGCAGGATCCCTGCTGCTGCTCCGCTCCCTCACAAAGTAGGCCGCAACCCTATGGGACACACACACACACGCGTCCCAGGAACAAAAGAGACCTAAGATCCCAGCCCTTTTAAATCCTCCCACAATGCAGTTCAGTTCTTCTCTTGTCCGGGAACATTGTGGGTAGGTCACAGTTAAAGTTCAGAAGTAAACAATCAATCACTTCCATGTCACTTCTCTTAATCATAACACATAAAAGTATTGTACCTTTTCAATTGTCCACAAGATGGCACTATAACAACTTATGTCCTGTATAACACACATATGGCTAAAAACAAAAGTTGTCAGTGCTACATCTACATAGATATGGCTTCTCTGGTCCCTTTGTGCAAGCATTGAAAACACTCTATTCCACACCCATGTCCCAAGTTCAGATGGCATCTCATATCTCTTCATAATTCACTCTGACTAATGGTACACGTCAGGAATGTCCCTTATCTCCCCTGCTTTTTTATCCTTAGTTTGGAACCCCTAGCAGGAGCTATTCAATCCCATCCAGACATAAGTGGGGTGAAGTTAAGACACCGGGAGCACAAACTGTCACTTTTTGCGGATAACATTTTATTGACATTAACTCACCCTCACATCTCACTTCCCTCATTACATACAACACTAGCCCTATTTGGTGATATATCCGGTTTTAAAATCAACTCATCCAAAACTGAGGCTCTCCCTATTAATATTTTGGAAGATACGCTCTTGACCTTAAAAGTTAATTTTAAATACCGCTGGTGCCCTCAGTCACTAAAATACCTTGGAGTCTATTTGACTTCATCTTATTCTACACTATTCCAGGCAAACTTCCCCCCTATGTTCACTGAAATTAATAACTTACTGAAAACATGGACGAACCTTCCTCTTTCCCTCCTAGGTAGGATAAAGGTTCTAAAGATGTCAATTCTCCCAAAACTGTTCTATCTTTTCAAAACCCTGCAGGTGATGATCCCGATGTCTCAGCTGAAACTCCTCCAGAGAAGTTTTCTAAATTTTGTATGGAACAGCAAGTCCCATAGAATAGCCGGCTCGACTCTTCTTACAACCCCAGCCAGAGGCGGCTTGGGGGCACCAGACATAATCAAATACTATTATGCTACGCACTTGAAGGCTATAGCCTCCTGGACTTCTAGATGTGCCCCTAATCGATGGTCTGAAATTGAGATGAGTATTACATTACTGGCTCATCCATGTTGTATGTTATGGCCATCTCCTGATAAGTCCTTCTCCCAACTGTGTAGAATCTGCTTAAACCCAATGCTGTTTACACTTTCAATCTGGAAAAGACGCTCGGGTAAATTCTCACTCACATCCCCATGTTCTCCTTTAATAAATATTACCTTTAATCCAGAAATTCCTGACAGCCTATCCTATGAAGCCATGTTACCTTGGACAAAAGCAGGTATATTCCAGGTACGCCATATAGTTCATCCAGTGACGCATAAACTCTATAACTTCTCAGAACTACAATCCAAATACGAAATCCCGAAGAATCTTTTTTTTACTCTTTTCTCCAAATCAAACATTTTTTCTCCAAAAAAGTACCACAACTGACTTTAACCACACCCACAGAATTTGATGTGTTTCAGAGGCCCCTACGAACCTCGCCTCATATCCACTATATATAAAATTTTGCATGCTACCCCCATCATTACTGAACACACTCACTCCTATATGCGAAAATGGTCCCACATTTTAAATAGGCCCATTGTGTTACAGGAGTGTAAGGAGTGTAAGAAGATCTGGGACGCTACTTCTAAAATATCAAGATGTGTGACCAGAAAAGAGAATGCCTATAAAATTTTAATGTTTTGGAACAGGACTCCAGATTTCCTGGTGAAACATAAACTGACAGATTCTGGTCTGTGTTGGAGGTGTGGTGAGTCCATAGGCACCCACTATCATATATTCTGGGAGTGCCCCGTGCTGTTTCCCTTCTGGATACAGATCCACGCATTCCTGGGGAAGATCCTAGGCCATCTTCTATTAGGCCTTCTAATCCCAAATATGCCTAAGTCTTGCGGGAAACTGATGGCCTTCATTTTATTAGCAGCCAAACGGGCCATACCAATGTTGGCTGGCCAATACTCCTCCTACTTTCACGCAATTTTTAACTATCATAGCAGACATTCGCAGGCTGGAACACCTCATAGCTGTAATTGAGGAATCCCTTATTAGTTTTGATACAATTTGGGAGCCGTGGGATGCCTCCGAATACAATTTGGAGAAATCCAAGCAGTTATGAATAAGGCTTTTGTCAGATCTGACCTCTGATCACATAGTCAGGCAAAACTTTAAACAGACCATTGATGATCTTTTTCCGAACCAAACTTTTTTTTCCTAACCATGATGTGTATACATTGTCTGCTAATCATTTGATACCACATTTATATCCCTAATGTACAAAGTATGTTATACCTCAGCTTTTTAGGGATGAAACTCTCTTTCACGTTATTTCTCCTTATGAACATGTATGATGATATGTTATTGTTAAATTTTGAAAACATTCAATAAATAAACAATTAAAAAAAATACATAAAGGTGAACCAGCGTAAAAAAGCAAAAACAAAGTCAAGTTTAGAGGTGCGCACGTTCAACCCACCCAATTGCATTTACGTTGCTTGACATTTACTAAGATTTTGGCTGCTCAGTGAACAAACGCATTTGAACGAGTGCAAGAGCTGCTTGCGCATGCGCAGTGCTTACATTGATCTCGCCCAGTTCTAAATGTACTTGCAGGCACAGCAGGCTTGCTCTGACAAAGTTATTTTCTCATTCTATTTTGGGCATACAGTCAGGTCCATAAATATTTGGACATCAACACATTTCTAATCTTTTTGGCTCTATACACCACCACAATGGATTTGAAATTAAACAAACAAGATGTGCTTTAAAGCGAGGTTCCACCCAAATTTTGAACAATATCTGTATGTATTCTCTTCCTTGCCTAGATGCTGACATGCCGTTTAAAAAAATTTAAAATCGCCGTAATTACCTTTAATTTTTCTATTCTTCTTTGCACTTCCTGGTTCTCCTCCCGTGGGAGTAGGTGTGTTTCTAGCCTCTCCCAGACTCCTGGGAGCTAGTCTCAGGCTTCCCAGGATGCCACTGAGCATGTGCGGGAATGAGCGGTGAATGCTGGGAGCACAGCATTCACCACATCCAGGAAATAAATGCTTGTGGGCTTCAAATGCCCACAATGAAGATGGAAACCGCCTGCAGTGAATAATATAAGTTATTCTTTCCGACGAAATCTGACACAGGTGGACATATTACACACAATATGTGAGTATGCAATGCTGAGAAGAAAAGTTTGTGAATGAACTCAAAAAAAAAAAAAAAGGATAGATAGGTGGACCCCCGCTTTAACCACAAACTTTCAGCTTTAATTTGAGGGTTTTTACATCCAAATCAGGTGAACGGTGTAGGAATTACAACAGTTTGTATATGTTCCTCCCACTTTTTTTTTTTAATCAATAATTTTTATTAATTTTCAAAGAATATACATTGTACAATTGAACATTGTACGTCGTGCAACGACGTTATAGTGAACAAAGTAAGAAAGAGAACTCCATTATGAACATCGTACAACTTTTGTCCATAAACAGGAATCTATTGTTATTAGTACGTAATAACCAGTGTCTATGAAACATTTTTTTTTTCCTTTTTTCACATTCCTAGATTTGTGGCTGGTCCACTTCACTATTGTGACACCCCATGTGGGATCACTAGAGCCACAAGAGCGAAGTGGACCATCTAATCCTGCAATATTTCAGAATGGGAGTTTGGTTTGGAAGGTTACCAATTGAAGCATATGCATGTAATATTATGCTATTCTTGTTATTGCTCGGTCAAGAATCAGGGGCTGTACTGCGGTGTATTTAGACGTGGGATGCGCAGTGTCTAGTCCAGGTGGTCCATGGTTGCCAGCTGGTGTAAACTTTTGTATAACGGTTAGTGCCAGTAGCGGATGAATGCTCATAGCTGCAGTGTAATGATACCAAGTCTACAACTTGGGTTAGAGTTAAAGGTGTGACGGACTTCCAGTGTCTAGTTATATTAAGTCTAGCTGCCATTAGGACATGGGTTGTTACTAGTCTAAAAGGGTGGGGAATGTCTTCAATAGTTAGGTTTAGGATCGCAATTGCTGGGTAGTGGGGAGTGTTGATGTGAGTGATGTTCGAGATTAAATGGAAAATACTATCCCAGTATTTTTTAAGAAGAGGGCACGTCCAGAAAATATGAAGTAGATCACTGGGGGATGAGTTACATCTCCAACATGTGTTGGTAATTTGGGGATTAATGGATGTGATTCTGGTTGGGGTCATATACCACCGTAGGGAAATTTTCTGCGCCAGTTCCCAAAGGGCTGCGCATTTTGTGGCTTTGTATATTGACTTAAAGGCTTGTTGCCATTGATCGTCAGTGAATTCGTGATTCAGATCAATTTCCCATTTCTTATGTGGTTTTAGTTTGTTGAAGGTATGTTTTTGGTGGAGGGAGTTGTAGAAATATGAGATACCTCTGAGATTAGTGTCAGGGTTAGTGAGGTAATCCCAAGCCTTGGGATGTATGGTGTACAGAGGAAGGGGGACGGTTTTGAGGCAGTGTTGTATACGAAGATAAGTGAAATTTTCAGTTGTAGGAAGCGCATATTCAGATTGTAATTGGGAGAATGGTTTGAGGGAGTTGTGTTGTAGCAAATGTTGTAAGGACTTTATGCCTTTATGTGTCCATGTTGATACTGAGAGGTCAGGCATTACATGTTTCAAGGAGGATAAGGGAATATGCGTTTGTGGTTCAAGGGGAGTGTAGTTCGTTGCAGTGGACGCTTTTCTCCAAGCTTGCGCTGATGCTTTAATAGTTGGAGATAGGGATTTTGGGATCGGGGAGTCCAGTGGGATGCTCAGTAACCAGGTTTTCAGGTCTGATTGAGTTAATGAGGAGCGTTCAATTTGTCCCCACAGCGTGGTTGGGAATGGTTGGAACCAGCAAGGTAATTGGGCCAGGATGGCTGCTAGATAATAATCTTCAAAATCTATAGAGCCTATACCACCCACTCTTTTATGTTGAACCAGTTGCTGCTGTGCACATCTAGGACGTTTACCATTCCACAGGAGTTTGTTATACATTGTTCGTAGTGACCTAAAAAAGGTGGCGGGTATTGGGATGGGTAAGGTTCTGAAATAATATAGTATTTGGGGGAGGCAGATCATTTTAAAGGCCGCAAGTTTGCCTGTCCAAGAAAGTTCGTGTTTTGCTATTTGTTGTGTCGTTTGTTGTATGGCCTGAAGGAGTGGAAGGAAATTACTTGAATATAGGTTTTTAGTGTGTCTTGAAAGTTTAATGCCCAGGTATGAAAGGTCAGCGTCAGCCCATGCAAAAGGGTATTGTAGTTGTAAAAGGTTTTTTATGGTGGCGTTTACGTTTATGTCTAGAATAAAGGATTTGGAGGTATTCACCTTGTAATAAGATATCGAACTAAACCATTGGAGCATATTGTGTACTTCCGCCAGGGAAACAGTCGGATTGGTTAGGATAAGAATGATGTCATCCGCAAATAAGCTGATCTTATGGTGTGTAGTTCCAATTTGTAAGCCAGAGATGTTGGGGTGCGAACGGATACTTTCTGCTAGGGGCTCCATGAGCATATTAAATATGAGGGGAGATAGAGGGCATCCCTGGCGGGTGCCGTTGGTAATGGGAAATGGGCAGGATAGCATGCCCTCTGTGTAAACATGAGCTTCAGGGTTGGAGTATAGTGCCATAATGGCTCCAAGAATTTGGCCCTGGAACCCAAACCTTTGGAGGACCTTTTCAAGGTAGGTCCAATGTACCCTATCGAACGCCTTCTCTGCATCCAAAGAAAGGAGCAGAGAAGGCGTTCCGGTAGATTCAGCGTGATGGATTAGGTTTATCATCCTTCTGGTGGCATCAGAGGATTGTCTGCCTTTTGTGAACCCTGTCTGATCATGGTGTATAATAGTGGGCATGATTTTAATCAACCTTGTTGCGATGGTTTTAGCGTATATTTTAAGGTCGAGATTGAGTAAAGATATTGGGCGGAAATTTTGAGGTACATTTGACTGTTTCCCTGGCTTCGGCAATGTTATCACTAATGTATTCAAGTATTCTTTAGGAAAAGCAGAAGAGGAGGCAACTTGGTTATATAGTTCTGTTAGGTATGGGGTCAGATGTGGTGAGAATTGCTTGTAATATTCCCCAGTTAGACCGTCAGGGCCTGGGGCCTTGCCGCTGGGTAGCGAGGCAATTGTTGTTTTTATTTCCTGTTCCGTGAAAGGGGCATTTAGGGCGGTCAGTTGGTCTGCTGTCAGTCTGGGTAGTGTTATTTTCCTAAGAAATTAATCAATATCGTCTGGAGTAGGTTGGGGTGTGTGGGGATCTTGTTTCAGATTATATAAGTCTCCATAATAGACACTGAAGGCATTGGCTATGTCTTGTGGGTTACTCAGTGGGGCATTTGTATGGGGGTGGAAAAGCTGAGAAATTTTTGCTTTGGTGCGTCTACCTTTTAGTCGTTGCGCAAGTTTCTTTCCCGCTTTGTTGGAGGTAGAGTACGAGGTCGCTTTAAATTTTTTCTGAAGGAATTCATAGGAGTGAAGGAGTAGTGTTCTAAGTTCCTGTCTGAGGGATAAGAGATGATTCGTCTGGTGGTCTCGGGGGTCAGTTTTGTGTTTCATTTCCAGGGCTGCTATTTGGGTTGTCAAGTCGTCTATACGTTGCGTCCTCTTTTTCTTATGATGGGAGCTTAGTTTAATTAACATTCCTCTCATGTACGCTTTGTGCGTATTCCACACCACGGCAGGGTTGGGCACCGAGCCTTTGTTTAGTGAGAAAAAATCGGTTATTTGTTCTGCTATGGTTGGCGCATATTGGTTATGTTGAATAATATGGTTGTTTACTCGCCAAATAAATGTATTTTGTTGTAGGTTAGAGTCTTGAATCGTGATAGAGATTGGGGCATAGTCCGACCATGTCGTGGTGTGGATTGTAGAGTTAGATATTTTTTGTAGAACAAACTTGTCGGTTAGGAACAGGTCTATTCTCGAATATGAGCGGTGCCTGGAGGAAAAGAAGGTGTAGTCCCGTTCGGAGCCATGATGACAGCGCCAAACGTCGTAGAGGTCTTGGGAGGAGATAAATTTTTTCAGAGGTGAGTCTCTTCGGGTTGCTGCCGAGGTAGAGTCGATGGATGCTTCGGGGACGAGATTAAAGTCTCCACAGAGTATTACGTGACCTTTTTGGATGGGTTTGGCCTTGCGTAAGACTCTGTGCAGGAATTTTGTTTGACGAGAGTTTGGGGCATAGATGTTGATTATGGTGTAGGTCACTTTGTTGACTTTGCAGGCAAGAATAATAAAGCGTCCTTCTGGGTCTGTTTCTATATCTAGAAGTTGGAAGTCCAGTGAGTCTCTGATCGCAATCATGACCCCTCTAGTTTTCGTTGAATGAGTGGCGTGGAACAGATGGGGAAAATGATTGTTCTTGCATAGGGATGTAGCGTTGGAGAGCAGGTGTGTTTCCTGGACACAAAGGATGTCACTGTGAAGATCTGTGACGGACCTCCACAGTGAGTGTCTCTTGGCAGGATGATTGAGGCCATTGGCGTTTAGAGATAGTATAGTGAATGGCATTGTGCGGTTGTGAGGATGGTGAGTGTTGAGTGCAACACTTACGGTTTTCTGCTGGAGGGTGAGTCTGGTGGCAGTTGGGGGTCAGCTACGATGGCCTGGAAGTGGAAGTCCGATTGTAGAACTGCTGATGTTCCAGTAGTGGTGTGGCGTTGCTTCTGGCGTCTGGCGATTCATGGAGTTGGAATATAGTGGTGCTGTGGTGGCAATCCAAGGGTCTGAAATGAAAGCGGACTAGAGTGCTGCGGATAGAGCAATTTGTTAGTAACCAAGAGAGAGGTGCATTTACAGAACACTGGTATAGAATGTGGAAACTAGTGGAAAAAAAAACAAAAACAAAAAAAACAAAAAAAAAACTTGGAGTTTGATTCGTTGGTAACACGAAAATTAGAGGGGGTGTGGAACACCGTGAAATCCTCTATGTGGGGGTAAACAAAGTCAGTGTCACTGGAGATAGAAAGCTAAAATAGCAGGTTGTCAGAGCTCAGGGGAACCATAGAAAGAGTTGTCGGCCAATGTAGTGGTGGAGAGAGTATCCTCAGGTGAGGTGGCGACCTTGTTGTCTGCGGCTTGGCATATCATCGTGGTTTGGCGAGGCGGGCCCTGCCGGGTCAGGAATTATGTTCCAGGAGTGGAGGAGCTTGAGGCCTTTGTTCAGGTCTCCTATTGCGTGGGTCTGTCCATTGCGTACAACAAGGATGGTAGCTGGGTGGCGCCATTTGTATGGTACCTTATGGTTCTGTAGACCTTTGGTTATCGGATTTAGTTGACGTCTCAGTTGGAGGGTGTATTTGGACAGGTCAGGGAAAAGTTGAATCCCAGTATAGGGGGCCGGTAGTGGAGCTTTAGCTCTAAGGCCCATGAGGAGTTTTTCTTTGGTTTGATAGAAGTGAACCCTCATCAGTACGTCTCTAGGGACTGAGGCTGCCAGGTGGGACGGTTTGGCAATTCTATGTATTCTGTCTATGATGGCATCACGTGGGGAGGCTTCAGGTATCACTAGGTGTATCAATTCTTTCGCGTAGCGCGGTAGGTCCACAGGGAGAATAGATTCTGGGACTCCCCTCAGTTTAACATTGTTCCTGCGGGACCTGTCTTCCAAATCCGCCATCTTGGCGCGCATCCATGCCTGTTCTTCCTTAACAGTGTCATAAGCATCAATAACTTCATTTACTGTGGAAGTGCAGGCCTGTATTCCCCTCTCAGCATTAGTCATTCTGTCATCCAGCTTGTGAATGTCAGAGGTGACTCTGTGGAACATGGATGAAAGATCATTCATGAGGGAGGACTGTAGGGACAGAAGCATGTCCTTTAGGGTTGTGTCCATGACTGGCTGCCCTGATGTGGGGAAGGAGGCCATGGAGGAGTGCAGGGCCTGGTCTATGGAGAAGGGGAGTGGAGCCTGGGCCTCAATTTGCTGGCGCTGTGTATGCAGCGGCGGCGTGTCTAGCCTCATCTTGGCTTTAGCTGGGCTGCTAGGGAGAGGGTCACATTCTGGGGCTTGGTGCTTGTCAGGATTAGTACCTGTGGTATTCTGTGTGTCCTGGATGTCATCCGGAAGGTCCGTGTACGGCTCGGGCGGCGCGGCCTGGCCGGCGCCATCTTGGGAATCCCAGCCCGCCGGCTTGTAGGCGAATTCCGTCAGTTTTTGGGGCTTGTGCTCCGTAAATCTTTTCCTGGACGGCTGCATCATTGTCCTCTGAGTGTCTGGAGCGAGGATGGGTGCGGATGGAGTCGTGGAGTAGGCCGATTGCGCTGGATTGTGTCCCCTGGCTGCTGAGCTATGCAGTTAAGCGTCCATCTTCTACTCCGGCTGGCCACGCCCCTCGTGCCTCCCACTTTTTAAGGGACCAAAAGTAATGGGACAATTGGCTGCTCAGATTTTCCATGGCCAGGTGTGTGTTATTCCCTCATTATCCCATTTAAAAGGGGCAGATAAAATGTCCAGAGTTCATTGCAAGTGTGCTATTTGCATTTGGAATCTGTTGCTGTCAACTCTCAATATGAGATCCAAAGAGCTGTCACTATGAGTGAAGCAAGCCATCATTAGGCTGAAAAAACAAAACAAATCCATCAGAGAGATAGCAAAAACATTAGGTGTGGCCAAATCAACTGTTTGGAACATCCTTAAAAAGAAAGAATGCACTGGAAAGCTCAGAAACACCAAAAGACCCCAAAGACTACGGAAAACAACTGTGGTGGATGACCGTAGAATTATTTCCCTGGTGAAGAAAACAACAGTTGGCCAGATCAGGAACACTCTCCAGGAGGTAGGTGTATGTGTGTCAAAGTCAACAATCAAGAGAAGACTTCACCAGAATGAATACAGAGGGTTCACTACAAGATGTAAACCATTGGTGAGCCTCAAAAACAGAAAGGCCAGATTAGAGTTTGTCAAACAACATCTAAAAAAGCCTTCACAGTTTTGGAATAACATCCTATGGACAGATGAGACCAAGATCAACCTGTACCAGAGTGATGGGAAGATAAGAGTATGGAGAAGTGTCTTATAATATTTAGGGCCTGGGCTCCATTCGGAAGCATTGGTTAGCTCTCGAGGAGTTCAGGCCCTCAGGTGCGTATGTCATAATGATTCAAGAGACGCACTTTTATGCCCCGTACACACGGTCGGATTTTCCGATGGAAAATGTCCGATCGGAGCATGTTGTCGGACATTCCGACCGTGTGTGGGGTCCATCGGATTTTCCGACACACAAAGTTTGAGATCAGACTATAAAATTTTCCGACAACAAAATCCGATCGCGTCACACCATGTGTGGCTTGTTCCAGCGCACAAAGTGCCACGCATGCTCAGAAGAAATTCCGAGACGGAACAGCTCGGTCGGGTAAAATTAGCGTTCGCAATGGATACAACACTTTCGTCACGGTGCAATATTAAAAATGGTTTAATACAGCGCACTCTCTTTTTCTTTATAATGTGAGAAGAATGAAGTTGTTTTGTTGCTCATATTCACACAGACTTCTCACAAACTTATTTCTTTATTATTTATCGGGATTCCCTTAATATATTTTGATTTGTCACATCTGACAAAAATATTTTATTTTTTTTTTTTTTTAAGGCAGATTTTTTTTATATTTTAGGTTTGTATTTTTTCCAAGGCTGATCTTTGTTTTATTTTATTTTTAGTTTTACTCCAGAATATTTTTGTGTGTATTTTGTGTGTCAAGTTACCACAACACCATTATTATCTTGTATTATTTAATCTCAAGGAGATTGTTTGGTGTTGGTGTCCCTTGTTAATTTCACATTGTATTTTTGAAATATACCTGAATCCTGACAAACTGTCCTTTTTGAAAGAAAACACACATAGGCAAGTATAATTGAAACCTAAAATCCTTTACTAAGGGCTCAGAACCAAACAAAGAGGGAGGCAACGCTGGATAAACAGCAGAAATTAGCGAAGCCTTGAACCCCCAGGGCAGACATCAATTCTTGAACATAAAAATTGGTGGCCTGAGGAGTCCATATGTAAGGGAGTGCAGTCTGGTCCAGAAGTCCCAGAGATCCGGAAAGCAGCAGATGACATCTGTATCCCCAGACTGTGGTACCACAAGAGGCTGCATCTTTTGCCAGACCAGACTGGATCCAGGGTCATCACTTTCTGGTCTTCCTTCCACGCTTCCTTCCCGGCTGTGGCTCTGCTGTTAGAGATGTGGCAGGAGGAGGAGTAGGACCTGGAGGAGGAGGAGGACTAGTAGGACCTGGAGGAGGAGGAGGACATGGAGGAGGAGGAGAAGGACCATGTGTGATGTTATTTGGCCCCTCAACCCCTTATTGAGAGCTTCCAACATTAATGACTCACACATGAGTTGTTGGCCCTCCTCTATCCACTGCATTTTACACGCAATTATGCCAGCAAAGTTCTCCTCCACAGTGTGTGGTGCTCTCAGGGCCTCTGTAGCCTTCCAAAAGAGGCCTATGGCAGCCTCCTCTTCCTGCCACTTTCTCTTTGCGGGTGTAGGGGAGGGACCTGCATATCAGGCAGCCTGCTCGACCCGGCCACCTCCTGGCTGAGACTTCCCTGTGTATTAAAAAGGGACATGGTTTAATGTTTTGCATCATCAATCACAATCCTAAATTAGTTCTCCAAACTAACATCTAGTTAACATCATTGATTGGACAACCTGAACTATTTAGAGGAATGCCATACCTGGCTCAAGCTGGGCTCCTCCACATGTTGCTGCCTGGAAGGCCCAGGTTGGGCGTCAGAAGCCTCAACTGGGGGGAAGTAAGCGTGGAAGGAAGACTGGAGAGTGATGACCTGGGTTCAGTCTGACCTGCCAGAAAATGCAGCCTGTCATAGTACCACATCCTGGGGACATAGATGTCATCTGCTGCTCCGGATCTCTGCGAATCCTGGACTTTCTTGCGCTCCCTTAGATATGTGCTCCTCAGGCCACCAATTAGGATCTTCAAATAGGTAATGTCTGCCGTTGATCCAGCGCTGCCTTCCTCTTTGTTTGGTTCTTATAATGTGGGTGGTTGATCTCCCACAGACAAGGCAGCTCCCTGAACATGTCAATGAATATTTGACAATATAGTTACAATATAGGCCTCAATCTAGAAGCAGTATAGGCCCAAGTTTGGCTCTTACCTTCGTTATCACGATCGGCGCCTCCGATACTCCTTCCTCCTCTCACAGATCGTACGTACTACGCACGCGTGTTATGCTTTATACACACTGCGCATGCGTGTAACTCCGCCCACCCCTGATGTTCTTTCTAGTCTATTCCTCGCCCCTTTTCGTTCGGCGCAGTGGGTGAAGAGCACATGGCGGAGTCAGAGCAGGTGCGTGCTAATTATAGCAACGAGGAGGAGGAAAGCCCGGATCCGGAAACGTCCCAATCCAGAAGGAGATGATTTAAGGCATCAAATATGTCCTTTGGGGAGATGTTGGAGATGGTCGACACCCTGAAGAAGGCCGACTATGACGGGAAGTATGGACCTTACCCCAACCCCAATATCAGAAAGGCCAAGATCATGGCGAAGGTGGTCAAGAGTCTGCACCGGAATTTCGGGATACGGCGATCGAAAGATCAGCTCAGGAAGCGATGGTCGGACCTGAAATTAAGAGAGCCCGAGCAGTACAGAAAGATCCGGAGAGTGCTGCAAAAAAGTAAGTAATTGTGCTGTGTTCCTATTCTTTTTGTCTTTATTACGTTCGTGCTGCTCCATATGCTTTTCTTAAGTGTTGTACAGTTTAAAATGGCAACTTTCATGTTCATGGGCCCATTATTCCTTCGTATCAAACATTTTTCTTTCGGCCTATAAAACACCATTGTTTAGGCCATATGCATTTGCCAACATTTTTTAGGGCCTACTTGTATGAAAAATATTTGGTTGTGTAGATGGGTTTGTGACTAGAATGAAATGCAAACTAGATTCTGTGTAAGGAGAGGACACTCAGCAGCTGTTTTCACATCTGGACGCTGGAGCACTAGTGTGGGACACCAGAACACCTTTTTTATTAGGGGGGCCACACAGGTGCTCCAGTGTATACTATAGGGGGGTCTCCATCTGTGAATCTTGGACAAGACAGGTAAAGTCTTAAAGCTTGACAACGGACAATAAAAATGCTACATCTTGGAACTCTGCCAAAATAGACAATTGCACCCCACTTCCAAGCAATGTTTCATCTTTATATTTCGGCCATCAAATATCTGTGTGCTAATTATACCATTTTTGTTTTACATAGGGGAGAAAAGACTCGGAGGACACCCCTCATCCGAGGAGACCACAGACCCCCCACCTCTGGAAGAAGGGGAAATACCCTCAACCCAAGCAGAGCAGGAGGAGGAAGAAGATGTGGTGGAAATTGTCACCACAACAGGTGAGTGTCTGCGACCACAGGCTCAGGTAAGAGACGGATGCCGGCATATTTTTGATACCTGTTTTTGTTTGGTTTCTCTCTTTTTTAGGTGATCGTGATGTTGTGGATCCAGATCCTTTCACATCAGAAAGTGCCCAGATCCTGATCGGGGAGATCATGGGGTGTAATTTAAAATTGGAAAACCTCAAGAAAAAAATCAATGATGTTATTCAAAAAAATAATAACATCATTGATGTTTTGGGGCGAGTTTAAAACCCCTCCAAATCACTTTGTTTTTTTGTGTGCTACAATCTTAAAAATGTTTTAGCGATTTTTAGAAAAGCCAAATTTTGAGGATGCACACAGTGTGCCAACATGTGCTATCTGTCATCATGGGAGATCAATGGACGCGCTTTGGGGGTGCAACCCCTTCCTCAATAATAAAGTAGCTGAGAGGAAGGGGTTGCTCCCCCAAAACACGTCCCTTGATCCCCCGTGATGGCAGCTAGCACATGTTGACATTCGTAAATTGGTGTGCATCTTCAAAATTTGGCTTTTCCAGGGGTGACTTCACCCCATCTGAATGCAATATCAAACACAGTTCCTAAATACTCATGTCTGATATTGCCTTCAAGTTTTACCATATGTGAACTTTGTAAATTCAAGATTTGTGTCTTTCTTGTTGGTTTTACACATACCTGTTTTATCTTAAATGGACATTTCTATTTTTGATAATGCCACCCCAAAAATTGTTATACAACAAACATGTTGGTTTGTTTTAAAAACCTTTTCTAAATGCACATGTGATTGTGCAGGTATTAAAAGATTGTTAATCAAGAATGTGTGGATTATTGTCTCAACGCTACAACGCTTTTGTGGTGATGTAATTGCTGCTTTCTGTGAAAATGGGGGTTATTTCCTAAGGGCAAATCCTCTTTGCACTACAAGTGCAGTTTCAGTGCAGTTTAAAGTGCACTTGTAGTGCAAAGTGTCTACGCCTTTAGTAAATAACACCCAACAGTGCTTTGTATAAGGTTACATAATCACGCCATTTTCAGGACTCCCCACATTGCTGTAAGGGTCAGCTAAAACAAACACAAGCAGTAAATGTCACCAAAGATTAGCTTTTTTTTATTTGATAAAGGCTTCACAAATTGTCTGGCATATTGATGGCCCCCCTACCCGCAAAGAACTCAAGGTACCTTAACCGGACATCACGGGCACTCAAGGAGGGCAAGCCAGGACGGCCACTTTCAAGCGCCGTCAGGGTTGTTTCATTTAGAATTCCGGCCTCAGGCCCAACTGAGCCATCATAGTTGGCAGAATGTTGGCGTAAAAAGTTATGTAGAACACAGCACGCCAGGATTATATGATTAAGTTTATACTCCACCATATGGATGGGTGTCAGAAATAGGCGGAACCGGCTGGCCATGATTCCAAATGTGTTCTCCACCACTCTTCTGGCTCTGGCCAGCCGGTAATTAAAAACCCTCTGTTCCGGGGTGAGGGTCCTCATCGAGAATGGCTGCATAAGATGGTCCCCCAATGCAAATGCTTCATCCGCAACAAAGACGAATAGGAGTCCTTCCACATTGTCTTCTGGAGGTGGCAAGTCCAAGCTGCTATTCTGGAGATGCTTGTAAAACTCCGTCTGGGCGATGACTCCACCATCGGACATCCGGCCATTCTTCCCCACGTCCACATACAGGAAGTCGTAATTAGCCGACACCACTGCCAACATCACAATACTATTGAACCCCTTGTAATTATAATAGTACGACCCCGAGTTTGGTGGTGGGACGATGTGGACGTGTTTCCCATCAATTGCCCCTCCGCAGTTAGGAAAGTCCCACCGCTAGGCAAAGTTGGAGGCCACAGTCTGCCATTCCTGTGGCGTGGAAGGAAACTGTTGAGGAAAACAAAAAAAAACTTAGTATTTTTGCACATAAACATGGAAAGCAGATTAGACACAAACATTATTGGCCAACATCCAGATAACATTTAATTAAGGGGAATTTTACAACACCAAAGTATAAGGTACACCTATCATACCCCCCCCCCTCTCATGGGCCATTTCTTACATTATGGGGGGGATCTTGGACAGGTAACCCTCTTCACTTCATTGAGAGATGAATGCCTAAATAATGGGTATTACTTGGAACAGCCCCTCCTTAGTTACACTATTGGCAGCCCACTGGACAGGTAAGAAGTGTCAGAATACAAAGATATAAATACACACTGTACACATTTGAGCACATTTGGACATTCTGCTATTACCTATCAAGATAATAATAGGATACAAAAGCTTTACACAGTACCATTTGAAAGTATACAGGCAGGCCCTTGCACTACATGCTTTGGGGAATTCATCCATAAATCTGACCACAAAAGAGATGGGTATAGTGTGTATGGGCTTGGCAAAGTCAGCAGATAGATGATTGAGGATAGATAGAGCATTGGTATCAGCTGACTTAGCAGTTGGGGGGAGGGAGGGTTCCAAATGATTTGGGGACACCACAAAAAAAGCCTCTGGCACTCTACCTGAATTTAAAGCACAAATCACATTTCTAAACATTTTAGGGGGTGTTTGGGGTAAAGCACTACTATGGAGCTGATAAAATACATTGTTAAGTGACTACAAGAGGTGAATATAGGGGCAGGAGACCATGCTGGGGAGGTTAGTGAAGGCAAATATGTATGAAGAACTAAAAAAATAGTTACATAAAAATCCAGCATGCATGAGAACAAAGGGGACATTCACAGCATATGACAATCGTGGTAATTAGGGAATGAGGAAAGAAATACAATATATTAGCAAACATTCAATACAATAAAATGTGATATTAAAGGATAAAAATCTTACCTTCATATACTCCTTCTGCAGGACCTGGATGATGGCAGAACAGGTCTCTGGGATAATGATCCCCAGAGCCTGGGGGGAGATGCCTGTTGAGAACTTCAAGTCCTGCAGGCTTCTCCCTGTCGCCAAGTACCGCAGGGTAGCGATGAGTCTCTGCTCCGCAGTGATGGCTTGCCTCATGCAGGTATCCTGCCTGCTGATATAGGGGGTGAGCGAAGCCAACAAACGGTGAAATATGGGGTCTGTCATCCTGAGAAAGTTCCTGAAATCATTTGGATTATTCTCACGGATCTCACGGAGCAAAGGCATATGAGAGAACTGGTCACGCTGAAGCAACCAATTCTTGGTCCATGAACTCCTCCCCACCCTGTTCATGGACTGGACTTGTGTCAAGGTCAGGACCCCAACACCAAGCCCCGCACAGCACGAACTCTACGAGGAGTACGTATACGCAACATGGCTAGAAAACGGTCGGCTGCTCAGAACGAAGTAACAGAACGCACTGAAGAACAGCAAGGCCGGTAAAGAGCGACCTGAAAAACAGTAACAAACTAACAAGAACACAATGACAAAGTCATGCGTAGCTTACTTGCACGCACTGAAGAGCAGATACAAACCCACAAGCACAAACTGAACCACAGAAAATGATCTGAAAGCCACGAGTCTGAAAAAGCACAAATCGTCTCTCACCAAACTTTTACTAACACGAGATTAGCAAAAGGAGCCCAAAGGGTGCCGCGCTTGGTTCTGAACTGGCCTTTTCTAGTCTCGTCGTACGTGGTTGATGTCACCGCGTTGTTGGCGATCGGAAATTCCAACAACTTTGTGCGACCGTGTGTACGCAAAACAAGTTTGAGCCAACATCTGTCGGAAAAAATCCTAGGATTTTGTTGTCGGAATGTCCGATCAATGTCCGACCATGTGTACGGGGCATAAAACTGATGGCTCACTAAAATTTGCCTCGAAGTCCTTCCCTACCTCTTTTGTTGCCTCTGATTCCACTGGCAAGGCAGGAGTAGCTTTCCTGATCAGGAAATCATGTCCTATTAAGGTGAAGAGCACTCATGTAGACCCTCATGGACGATTTCTCATTCTAGATTGTGACTGAACGCCTCCCTCACCCTAGTCAACCTATATGCTCCTAATACTGGGCAGAGTGATTTCCTTAATACATTTTTTAATGCCCCCCAGTATCGTTCTCAACCACTTACGATTGTTGGTGGGGATTTCAATTTGGTCATGTCCCCCACTAGAGATAGACAAACTTTGTTAAATGCTACCCCCTCGGGGAGGATTACATCCCAAGCTAGTTCATTCCGTAAATGTATCAGGTCCCATCAACTCTTTGACTCATGGAGGATCAAACATCCCTCTGCTAAGCAATATACATTTTACTCCATGGCCCATAAAATGTATTCCCGTCTAGACCATTTTTTCATTTCGGCCCCACTCATCCCTTATGTCATTGACTCCGACATATCCCCTATCACGTGGTCTGACCATGCTCCCATTACATTAGACCTTATGCTTTCTCAGACCCAAGCTAGATCATGCCACTGGCGCCTCAATGACCATCTTCTACATTCTAAAGTCTCACGGAATAAGCTGGCAACGGGTCTCAAAGAATATTTCCAACTTAATATAGGTTCTGTGTCTGAGTTTTCTACATTGTGGGAGGCCCATAAGGCTGTCTTTCGTGATGAATGCATAGCAGAAGGTTCACGTCTAAAAAAGGACAGAAACAGTCGTTTGCAGACCCTTACTACAGCCTTGGCGAAGGCTGAATGGCAGTTGTTGGGCAGTCCCATAGTGTTGAAGCTTTGTAAATTCACCACTCTCAGAGAACAAATTAAATCTACACAACTCAGAAAGGCAGCTAAATCCCTTCTTTGGTCAAAACAAAAGTTTTATGAGTTCTCTAATAAACCTCACAAGATTCTAGTCAATAAATTACATCCACGCCCTTTTAACTCTTTCCCAGACTTCCTTCTCCAAACAGACGGATCCAGAACCCATTGCCTCAAGAGATGTCCAAAATTTTTGGTAAATTCTATCATAAGCTGTATAATTGTCTGACCACTGCAAACAATTTTAACTTTACTTAAGGGAAATTTGAGGAGTTCTTCTCTGACCTAAAGCATCCAAAACTGTCTACACCTGATCTAGCTAGTTTAAATACAGCTATAACAGTGGAAGAACTTCTCAGTATAGTCAAAGATCTCCCATTAAACAAATCACCAGGCCCAGGTAGGTTATCATATTTTTACTATAAGACCTGTATAGACATACTGTCACCTCACATGCTGACTCTTTATGATTCCTTACTCAAAGGCAAACCTCCTAATCCCCAATTTTCCCACTCTTACATTACTGTTATCCCAAAACCTGGCAAGGATCCTTTAATCCCAGACAATTATAGACCCATAGCCCTTTTAAATTCGGACTATAAAATCTTTACGAAAATCCTTGCATATAGTTTATCCAGAATTATCCCTAAATTAGTCAACAGAGATCAAGTGGGTTTTGTCCTCGGCAGACATGCTGGGGACAACACCCGCCGCACGATAGACCTGATCGATTACCTTGATAGGTCGTCACGGCAGGCTATTGTTTTAAGTCTTGACGCATAAAAAGCCTTCGACAGGCTGAGTTGGCATTATATGTTCGCCACCTTGCGGGTGTATGGTTTCGGAGGCCCTTTTCTAAAAGCCCTAGAGGCTCTTTATTCGAAAGTCACTGCTCAGGTTCAGATGTCTTCTCTCCTGTCGCCATGCTTCCCCATGACGAACGGAACCTCGGCAGGGATGCCCTCTATTGCCGCTACTTTTTATTTTGTGCCTAGGACCCCTGGCCGAGTCCGTTTGTATACATTCTGACATTCATGGGGTGGTGATGAGACAGGGGGAATACAAATTGTCACTTTTTGCAGATGATTTACTACTGACTATCACTAACCCACTGTTATCACTTCCATCGCTACACAAATTGCTCTCCTTGTTTAGTGACATCTCAGGCTTCAAGGTAAACACCTCTAAAACCGAGGCCCTTCCGATCCATATCCCCCCCCTTTATTAGCCCAACTCAAAGCTTCCTATCCCTATAGGTGGTGCACTGACTCCCTTAAGTACCTAGGGGTTCTACTTACTCCATCCTACTCTACTCTGCAAATTACCCCTCTCTGATCCTTGATATCAACAAATCTCTACAAACCTGGGCAAAATTCCCCTTATCATTACTGGACAGGATTAAGGTCTATTAAAATGTCTATTTTGCCTAGAATATTATATAATTTTGAGACAGTGCCTGTTGCAATCCCAACCCCCCAACTTAAAGCCCTACAGAGGAGCTTTCTTAACTTAATTTGGAGTAATAGGGCACACCGAATAGTGAGCTCGGTGGTTTTTGCAAAAAGATCTAGGGGGGATTGGGAGCACCGGATATTGTTAAATATTACTATGCTTTGCATTTAAGAGTCATTGCATCATGGTCCTCCCTTCATGCACATAACCATTGGACCGCTATTGAGAGAGGAGTATTGTATCCGGTGCACCCATGCTCTCTAATCTGGTCTCTTACTCCCTCTCTGGATCCCATATATAGACGTCAAAGTAATGAACTTTACTTTGAGTATCTGGCACAAATGTCTCAAAATTTTTCCATTTATTTCACTCTGCTCTCCCCTTGCAAATGTGCTCTTTAATCCCTCCATACCAGATAGTCTGTCCCTGGGTAGAGTACTCCCATGGATGGAGGCTTTGTTATTCCAGCTACGGAACTTGGTACATCCAACCTCCCACAGGTTACACAGTTTTGATACTTTACGTGAGAAATTTGGTATCCCAATGCACCTCTTCCATTTTTACCTACAGACTAGACATTTTTTCCATTCTCAGTCTCTGCTCTTGACCCTAGATAAACCCACTCCCTTTGAATATCTATGTGCACAAGGTCCTCAACAATTACACCTAATATCCTCCATACACCATATCCAGGAGTCAACGCCTCTCACTGAGAACACCCATCGATATATGAGTAGATGGCCTCATTTAATAGGCAGACCTATTAGTTCCCAAATGTGTGATAGAATCTGGTCCTCCACTTTCAAGTCCTCAAGATGTGTCTTACATAGGGAAACATCCATCAAGGTACTCATGTTTTGGTATAAGACTCCCAAAGTTATTCACAAATTCGATCCCTCATCTTTGGCAAATTGTTGGCCCTGCGGGTCTGAAATTGGATCCCTATTCCATATCTTCTGGCAATGTTCCATGATACAGCCTTTTTGGTATGAGGTAATGTTGCTAATACAAAAGGTGGTGGATGTGTCCCTTCCGCTTGATCCCCTAAATTACCTTTTAGGACTACCCTTTCCTGGTATTACAAAAAAGATAACAGGCTGATTGCATACATCCTTTTAGCAGCGAAACGGCTCATTCCACTGTGTTAGCGTTCCAACTCACCTCCCCCTTAGTCTAGGTTTTTACAATTAATAGCTGAGATTCGAGGGATGGAGTACTTGACAGCCTCTGTGCATGATAGTATCCCCCAGTTTAACAAAATCTGGGAACTCAGGGATCGATTGGAATTTGGTACACCTCCACTACCCAGTAAACCATGAAGTAAGTCACCTTGTCCTATGCTTCATGTACAGATAAATACTTTTCAAAAATTTCTTTGCCTCTCTGTCTGACCTTGAGACACCTATTGTTGCATTCTTTGTGTTGCTTTTACCTTTTTGATATGATCTACAGAACACTTCTGTGCTCTGTAAACATAGACATTTGTTGTTTGTATTTTTACACCTTGCTTGTATTCAGTTACTTGTACACTTTGTATATTCTCTGAAAAACTCTTAATAAAAACTACAATTATAAAAAAAGAAGGAAAAATGGAGAAGGAAAGGAACTGCTCATGATCCAAAGCATACCCCCTCATCAGTGAAGCATGGTGGTGGTAGTGTCATGGCGTGGGCATGTATGGCTGCCAATGGAACTGGTTCTCTTGTATTTATTAATGATGTGACTGCTGACAAAATCAGCAGGATGAATTCTGAAGTGTTTCAGGCAATATTATCTGCTCATATTCAGCAAAATGCTTCAGAACTCATTTGACAGCGCTTCACAGTGGAGATGGACAATGACCCAAAGCATACTGCGAAAGCAACCAAAGAGTTTTTTAAGGGAAAGAAGTGGAATGTTATGCAATGGCCAAGTCAATCACCTGACCTGAATCCGATGAGTATGCATTTCACTTGCTGAAGAAAAAACTGAAGGGAAAATGCCCCAAGAACAAGCAGGAACTGAAGACCTGGAAGAGCATCACCAGGGATGAAACCCAACATCTGGTGATGTCTATGTGTTCCAGACTTCAGGCTATAATTGACTGCAAAGGATTTGCAACCAAGTATTAAAAAGTGAAAGTTTGATGGATGATTGTTAATCTGTCCCATTACTTTTGGTCCCTTAAAAAAGTGGGAGGCACATATACAAACTGTTGTAATACCTACACCATTCACCTGATTTGGATATAAATACCCTCAAATTAAAGCTGAAAGACTGCAGTTAAAGCACATCTTGTTTGTTTCATTTCAAATCCATTGTGGTGGTGTATAGAGCCAAAAAGATTAGAATTGTGTCGATGTCCCAATATTTATGGACCTGACTGTATTTGTTACTTGGGCAGTTGTTACTAAACTTCCTCACATCACCCCACAACACCCCATAATATTGGCACCTCCAGCTTCTGTTAATATTGAATTGAAGATGCCTTGCGACATGTCCATAGTGGCGCACAGATTACATTCTCCCATGCGCCGAGATCCCTATAGTAAATTGGAGATTCTAGCTCTGTTCCTGGCGCACCGTTTTGTAAATATGAAAATGTTTGTTGCGCCTCACCGTGCGCCTCGTAAATCAGCCCCTATATGTTTGTAAATATTAGACTCTCTTTGCTATGTATTTGTCATCTCACTAGTTCTCAGTACACAGAGGGTTAATCTGGTGGATGCACATATCACGTCTTCATTTGAAATTTCCAAAAACAATATTGTATTTCTTATATTATTCTAGTATTCCTAGAGTAAAAACATATTGTGTAATACTCTTTAAAAACGTTGTTTAGGTTAATACAAAAATGGTAAAGGTCATATGTGTAAAGCCATGTACACACGATCAGATTTTCCGACGGGAATTGTGTGATGACAGGCTGTTGGCAGAAAATCAGACCGTTTGTATGCTCCATCGGACAATTGTTGTTGGATTTTTCATGGACAAATTTCTGTTGTCGGATTTTCTGAGCGTGTGTACATAAGTTCATTGGACAAAACTCCAAAGTACAAACATGCATGCTCAAAAGCAAGGATGACTAAAAAGCGGTCGGTCTTGTAAAACTAGCGTTCGTAATGGAGAATTAACATTTGTGACCCAGCAAATTATGAGATCTCCAAATGCAGTGCACATTCTCTTCTTCTTTATAATGGGATAATATTGAAGCTGCCTTGCTGGTGATATTGACGGAGTTCTGCCAAACGAATTAAAAAAGGCTTTTTTTTTCTAGTGATATCAAGAAGATTTTTTTTTTGGGTCAAGTTACCACACTGCCATTATCCGGTAGTTTAGAAGATCAAAGATACAACTATGTTGGTGTCCCTTGTTAATTTAACATTGTATTTTTTAAATGTACCTACCTACTCCCAAACTGTCATTTGAAGTAAAACACATAGCCAAGTATTTTTCTATTTTTTTTTTTATTTAATAGGGATCACAAGAAGGTCCTCTAAAAATCAAAAGGAAGGCAGCGATTGAAAAACTGTTGGAATTAGTGAACCCTTTGTACCCCGGGGCAGACCTCAATTATGTGAAGAGCAAAATTTGGAACCTGAGGAGTACATTTATAAGGAGCACAAGAATGTCCTGGACTCAGAGAGATTGGGAGCAGCAGCAGATGACTGGTATGTCCCCAGGCTGTGGTATTACCACAGCCTGCATTTTTTGACAGACCAGATGGAACCCAGGCCATCGCTGTCAACTCTCCCTTCCACATCGGTTGAGGCCATTTTTTTTCTTGTGCATTATTCCAAAACAAAATGAGACATGTTATCTGCCTTCCAAATAAAAATTAAATAACTTAACCAAAAAGTGCATTCTAAGCATACAAAAAGAAATAAAGTATAACAACTAAAATCATAATTTTTTACCAAAAAACAAAAAGCAAATTAGTAATTGTATGGAAGAAAATCCCCGACCCAGCGGGGTTGTTGGGGTTGTTGGGGGTCTTGGGGGTGGAACTGCCAATGTCTGGCATGATGCTGTGGTGGGTGGGGCTGCTGTGGTGGGGCATCCAAATCATAGAACTGGGTTCTTGCTGAAATTTCCCCCCCTGTTGAGGAGCTGGAGGATTAGTTCCTCACACATACTCCTTTGGTCCACCTTCATATCCCTCAACTTGTTTTCTATCACACAGCCAAATGCCTCAGCTACATCTGGGGCCATACTGATGGCAGTTGTTGTGTGGCTCAGGAAGCTGTGGCCTCGTCTAGGTTTTTGCTTTTCCTGGCCCTTTTAGCAGGAGGGTGTATGGGAGGGATCTGGGACTCTGTGTGGCTGCTGGCCACAGGTTCCTCCAAACTGCCACTTTCCTGTGTATGAAAATGGGACATACTTATTATTTTTGTAAACATTTTAGTCATCAATCACACACAATTTTGAGCTCATGACTGTTGCAAATTGAATGTGGAGAAATAGAAGAAACTATAATTCTGACCCCAGAACTTTTCCTTCTTGTCCCAATCGTTTTTTGCCACTACTGTCTATTGATATGGAAACCACTTTGTTAAGGCAGAAGTTGAGAAACAATATCATCTAGTTATCAGCATTCTGTTTTTGGATACAAATACGTTAAACAATGCTATACCAGGGTCAGGCTGGGCTCCTCCACATCTTCATCCTGTGTCGAAGGACCAGGGTGGACCTCAGGAGCTGTGGCCTCATCCAATGTGGAAATGAGTGTTAACAGTGATGGCCTTGGTTGTGTTTGTTCAGACAAAAAATGCAGGCTGTGGTAGTACCACAGCCCGGTGACATATATATGTCATCTGCTGATGCTCCCTATCTCTGTGATTCCTGGACCTTCTTGTGCTCCCTATTAAACGTACTTCTCAGGTTCCCAATTTCGCTCTTCACAAATGTATCTCTGCCCTGGGGTACAGAGGCTTCACCAATTCAAGAAGTTTCTCCAGCACTGCCTTCCTCTTGATTTTATTCGAGTAATCCCTACTTTTCACCTTCCACAGACAGGGCAGCTCTCAGTATTGGTAGATAAATTGAGGCAAAAAGTTTGATGCAGTGAATTTATCCACCATTTTCAAATATTTCTCTGATGCCTGCAAGAAAGAACACAAGACAAACCATAATGTCAGGCTTAACTCATAATCTGGTCCCAATATAGGCCTCAATCTAAGCAGTATAGGCCACTAACACCACCAATGCCCCAATTTACAATTGTATCTTTGTTTTATGAGTCCTTTTGCGTGTTGGCGATGGTGATCGTTCGTCCTCCACTCCCAGATCGTTCCTACGGCCATGACACCGATCGTGCGTTATGGCTTTATATACACTGCGCATGCGTGAAACTCCGCCCCGTCCTTCTTTCCAGTGTATTCCCCGCCTCTTCTCTTTCGGGGCAGTGGGAGAGCAAATGGTGGAGAGACAGCAGGTGTGTGGTGAGAGCAGCAATGATGAAAACCCAGAGAAAGCCACTTCCAGATCCAGGAGGCGCTATAAGGCCACAAATATGTCATTTGAAGAAATGGTGGAGATGGTGGACATCTTAGTGAGGACAGACTATGATGGGAAGCATGGACCTTACACAAATCCAAATGCCAGAAAGGCCAAGATCATGGCTAAAGTTGTGAAAAGTCTGCACAGGAATTTTGGGGTACGATGAAACAAGGAACAGTTGAGAAAACGCTGGTCAGATCTTAAATTGAGAGAGGAAGATCAGTATAGAAAGATCAGGAAAGTGCTGTGAAAAAGTAAGCATTTGTCCTGTTTTCCTATTATTACTTTTGTGCTAGTCCATGTTCTTTTCTTTACTGTTCTACAGTTTAAAATGCCAAGTTTTGTTTTCGTGGACACAGGAATCATTTGCGGGACATTAAACATCATTTGATAGACCACTAATACTTTGTTATTGGGAGATGCACGTTAAATGCATTTGTTATGGCCTATTTTGATGTAAATAAGTTAATTAGATTGTTCAACTTTATTCAGTGTTAGTAGAGGACACTCAGCAGCTGTTATGCAGCTGGACGCAGGAGCACCAGTGTGGGACACCATAACACCCTTGTTATGGTGTCCCACGAAGCTGCTCCAGTGGATACTAGGGGTATCTCCATTTGTGAAACTTGCACAAAACAGATAAGTATTCCTGCTTTGGAAAGGGAAACAATCATGTATTCAGCTTGGGACTCTGACAAAACAGACAATTGAAAGACACTTCCAAACAATGTTTCATATTACTATTTCTAGCCTAACTTATCTGTCTGCTAAGTAAACCTTTTCTGGATTCACATAGGGGAGAAAAGAAAAGGGACATCTGAGCTGTGTGGACACCAGTAACCCAGCACCTCCTGAAGATACAGATAGTCCACTCACCAGACAAATTGTAAATTGATTAACCTTTGCACATTTTTTTAATAGTTGCAACTGTTATATTTGAATGTACAATTTCACTTTAAAAGATTGACATATGAACCTGCTACTCCATGACTTATCATGATCTTTTTTGTTGCCTACATCAGGTGCTACTCGATAGACATTTGTTTGGCTTCATGCCCAGATGTTTATTGAAGTCGCACCTGAAATCGCCAAAAGTAGTGCAGGAACTACTTTTACAAATTGGTGCGGCGCCGCTAATTCTGTGTCGCACCGATTGGAACAGTGCCATTGCCTCCAATAGGCTGTTACTTTGCATGTGATTTTATCTCTCAAAATGCATGACAAATCACTTCAAATTAAACCTAGGCTTTAGTGTCCAAGGTCAGTGTTTCTCCACTCCACTTCTCTAGGTGCACCACCAGGTCCTGTTTTCTGTATTTTCCTCAGTAGAAGAACGACTATGTGAATTACTAACCTAGAAAATGACATCATCATCTGTGACAAAAGCAAAAAATATAGAAAACATGACCTGGGAATGTATCTGGAGAAGGAGAGTTGGGAAACACTGCCCTAAGAAATATTAATTGTAATCTTTATCGTAAAGCCAAAATTTGAAGGTGCCCACAAATGATGCCAAAATAATCTTATTTCCCTCATGATTCCATGCCTAAAATACCAGTTTGGTAAAGCCACAAAAAACACAGTTGGTCAACATGTGCTATCTACCTACATGGGGGTATCAATGAACACCTTTTGGGGGTGCAACCCCTTCCTCTTACCTACTTTAGTTATGAGGAAGGGGTTGCACCCCCAAAATGCAGCCATTTATACCCTGTGATGGGAGATAGCACATGTTCACACACTGTGTGTTTTGGGGCTTTAGAAACTAACCTGTTTGTATCTACACACATTTTAGGCATTTAACAGTTATGCCTCTATGTGGACGTGGCTTCAAATTTTGGATTTTAGAGGGGTGAGATCACCTCATCTGAGGAAGGGAACATCAACACAGTCTTGGGATACTAATGTCTCATATGGCCTTCACTTTAAGAAACTCAAACTTTGTAAGTTCCTGAGTTGGGGATGTGTATCTTATGTTTTCAAACATGCCTGTTTAGCCTTGAACATCGGGTGTTCGCCTGTTCGCCGGGTAGCAAACAATTTGGGGTGTTCGCGGCAAATTCGAAAGCCACTGAACACCCTTTAAAAGTCTATAGGAGAAATCAAAAGTGTTAATTAATTTTAAAGGCTTATATGCTTGGTATTGTCATAAAAAGTGTTTGGAGACCTGGGTCCTAACCCAGGGGACATGTATCAATGCAAAAAAAGTTTTTAAAACAGTGTTTTTTTGGAGCACTGATTTTAATAATGCTTAAAGTGAATCAATAAAAGTGAAATATTCCTTTAAATTTCGTACCTGGGGGGTGTCTATAGTATGCCTGTAAAGTGGTGCCTTTTTCCTGTGTTTAGAACAGTCCCTGCACAAAATGACATTTCTAAAGGAAAAAAAGTCATTTAAAACTACTCGCTGCAATAATGAATTGTCAGGTTTCGGCAATACAGATAAAAGTCATTGAAAAAAAAAACGGCATGGGGTCCCCCCAAAAATCCATACCAGGCCCTTTGAGTCTGGTATGAATATTAAGGGGAACCCCAAACCAAAATTAAAAAAAAAATAAAATTGCATGGGGTCCCCTCAAATTCCATACCAGGCCCTTCAGGTCTGGTATGGCTATTAAGGGGAACCCTGCGCCAATTTTTTAAGAAAAAATGGAGTAGGGGTCCCCCTCAAAATCCATACCAGACCCCTCAGGTCTGGTATGGATTTTAAGGAGAACCCCGTGCCAAAATTTAAAAAAAAATGGCGTGGGGGTCCCCCAAAAATCCATACCAGACCCTTATCCGAGCACGCAACCTGGCAAGCCACAGGAAAAGAGGGGGGTGAGAGAGCTCCCCCCTCCTGAACTGTACCAGGCCACATGCCCGCAACATGGGGAGGGTGCTTTGGGGTATACCCCCAAAGCACCTTTTCCCCATGTTGATGGGGACAAGGGCTTCATCCCCACAATCCTTGCCCAGTGGTTGTGGGGGTCTGCGGGCGGGGGGCTTATCAGAATCTGGAAGCCCCCTTTAACAAGAGAACCCCCAGATCCCACCCCCCTGTTTGAAATGATAACGGGTACATTGTACCCCTACCATTTCACAAAAAAAGTGTAAAAATGTTAAAAAACCACAAGACACATCTTGGGACAAGTCCTTTATTTAAAAATAAAGAAATAAAAATATCCCACAAAGTCCATTCATCTTCTTCTCTCGCTCCGCCAGACCGAAAAAAAACCCTGCATGCCGCCGCCAATTTGCCTCCATGGGAGGCACCCGCCATAATGACCGTCCTCTCAGGTGACAGTTCTTTTATAACTGAGGGCAGGGCCACACGGTGACATACCCGGGTGACCCCGGCACCCTCTGATGCCACGGGGAAGCCATTTGGAAGTCCCCGTGCGTCAGAGGGGGCGGGGTCACCCGGGTACATAAACAGGTGGCCCACCCCTTTCTGAAACCACGGGGAAGCCATTGGGAAGTCCCCGTGTGTCAGAGGGGGCGGGGTAACCTGGGTTCGTCACTGTGTGGCCCCGCCCTCAGTTATAAAAGAACTGTCACCTGAGAAGATGGTCATTATGGCGGGTGCCTCCCATGGAGGCGGATCAGTGGCAGCATGCAGGGTTTTTTTTTGGTCCGGCAGAGCGAGAGAAGAAAATAAATGGACTTCGTGGGACATTTTTATTTTTTATTTTTTTAATAAAGGACTTGTCCCAAGATGTGTCTTGTGGTTTTTTAACATTTTGACACTTTTTTGTGAAATGGTAGGGGTACAGTGTACCCGTTACAATTTCAAACAAGGGGGGCCGGGATCTGGGGGTCCCCTTGTTAAAGGTGGCTTCCAGATTTTGATAAGCCCCCCGCCCACAGACCCCCACAACCAGAGCAACCCAGCATGGGCAGGTTCCAGAGCTGTCATGTTTCCCACCGATGGACAAGCTGCAGCCTCTTCAGCTGGACCTGACACTGAGGGGTCAACATCAGCTGGCAGTGAGGAAAGATAGCTGCTCGCATTCCTCTGTAACAAATTGTGGAGGATGCAACAGCACAAAACCACATAGTTTATTTTATATTGGGCCAGGTTGATGGGGGTTAAAAAGAGCCTGAAGCATCTTGACAGGTTGCCAAAGGCATTTTCAACAACACTTCTGGCACAAGAGAGCCTGTAGTTGAAGATTCTTTGCTCTGGGGTGAGGTTCCTCAAATAGCATGTTCCCCCAGAGCAAAGGCCTCATCTGCCACAAAAACAAAATTGAGGCCCTCAACATTGTCCTGAGCAGGTGACAAATTTAAGGTGTCAATCTGGAGCTGATGGTAAAACTCCGTCTGCATGATGACACCTCCATCCGAGTTGCGGCCGTTCTTCCCAAAATCCAAAAAAAGAAATTCATACATTGCAGAAACAACAGCTAGCAGCACTATGCTGCAAAAGCCTTTGTAATTGTAGTGATATGAGCTCAAGTTGGGTGGTGGGACAATCCTCACATGTTTACCATCAATAGCACCACCACAGTTGGGAAAATCCCACTTATGCTGAAACTGGCCTGCAAAATCCTGCCATTGCTGGGGGGGTTGAAGGAAACTGTGGAGTCAAAAAATAAAGAAAAAATTACTACTTCTGCACATAACATTGCAAGCAGATTTCACAAAAACATTCTTGGCCAATATAAATATAAAATTGAAATGAGTATTTAAAGACAAAAGTGTAAGGTCAACTTATCAGATTCATCACCCCCTCTGGTGGCACATTAGAAAAATGTTATGGTGGGGGCTAACAGGTAGATGTTTTGTACAGGTAACCCTCTCCACTTCCATGAGAGCTGAATGCATAAATAATGTGTGATACTTTGGCCAGCCCCTCCTTACTTACACTATTGGCAGCCCAGTGGACAGGTAAGAAGTGTCATAATCTAAAAACATGGATACACACTGTCCAAATTGAAGCACATTTTGCCATTCATAAATTACCTATCAAAATAATATGAGACAAAAACTTACTACATTACAATTTGAAGGTAATCAGGCAGGCCCTTGCACTACATGCTTTGGTGAATTCATCCAGAAATATGACCACAAAAGAGGTATAGTGTGTATGAGTTTTTCAAAGTCAGCAAATAGAGTATTGGTATCGGTTGACTTAGCATTTTGGGGGGTTCCAAATGAGTTTGTGCCCCAAAAAAATGGCCTCTTGCGTTCTTCCTGAATTTGAGGACAACAATAACAGTTTAGGGTAAGCACAAAAATGTAGCTGACAAAATACATTGTTAAGTTACTAGGCTGGGTGTGTATGGGCCCAGGATAGCATTCTGAGGAGGTCAGTGAAGAACAAAAAAGGAGCATTAAAAGCTTACAGCATGCATGAGTACAAAGAGGACATTCACAGCATATTACAATAATGGTAATTATGGAATCAAGAAATTAATACAATACATTAGCAAACATTAATTACATAGAATGTGATGTTAAAGGCTAAAACTTACCCGAATATAGTCCTTCTGCAGGACTTGAATAATGGCAGAACAGGTCTCTAGAATAATGAGTCCCAGAGCCTGGGGGGAGATCCCAGTTGTAAACTTCAGGTCCTGGAGACTTCTCCCCATCACCAAGTACCGCAAGGTGGCTATGAGCCTTTGCTTGGGAATAATGGCAAGCTGCATGCATGTGTCCTGCTTCTTAATAAAAGGGGTCAGGAATGCCAAGAGATGGTGAAAGCAGGGGTCCGTCATCCGGAGATAATTCCTAAAATCATCAGGATTATTCTCCTGGAGCTCCCGCAGCAAAGGCATATGAGAGAATTGGTCACGATTAAGCAACCAATTCTTGGTCCAAGAACTCCTCCTCCTCCTGTTCTTGGACTGGACTTGGGTCAAATCAATAACTCCAAGCCCAATGATAGCACAATCTCTCTGATGAGAACGCAACATGGCTAGTTGACAAGCGGCCATTCAGAAACAAACTGACAAACAGGAACTGAAAAGCGCAAATCGACACTCACCGAACTTCTACTAACACGAAATTAGCAGAAGGAGCCCAAAGTGTGGCACATGACAATTGAACTTCCTTTTTATCAGCTCGCAGTACGTCACTACGTTCGAGATTGTTGGCCGACAATTGTGTGTCGTTTGTATGCAAGATAAGTTTGGGCCAACGCCCTTCCGACAAAAGTCTGCGGTTTTGTCGGCAGAAAATCTGATCATGTGTATGAGGCTTAAATATCCCAGATACCCAATGTGCTGAATTTGAAATTGATTTGCCATTTTTAGTATTTCAGCAGCAAATCTACAGCGAACATCTGCCACAATTGTTCAAAAGATTTTTTCCAAAGTGCCTATGCCCTTTTTTTTACACAGAGTTAGTAATTTGTTTTCAGTGTTTTTAAATCAAGACATCTTTTCTCCCTCTAATGCTAGCACAGCAATCATGGTAAGGAGGCCATGATAGTCTGACCCTCTGAAAAGTTAATACCCTTTAACATTTAGCAATATTGCCAATTGTGAATAAAGAATGTGTTTTGCAAATGTGTACTGAGTATGCTAACAGCAATATTATAAATGTAACAGGTGTTATCAAAATAATATATATTGTTTCTCAGTTAATAGATGTTGGTGTATGTTGGCAAACCTGACTGACGAATATGGTTGGCTTGCAAATGTTATAACTGATTTAGTTTATTTTTAGATTTTAATAGACGTGCATTTGAGTACTCTCTGGCTATCATACCTTCAAGACTTTGTCAATGTTTTACAAACATTGGGCAAGGTGGAGTTACTGTATCGCCCTTACAAGCCTAGAGGATACACCTACAGTGAAGTTTGTTTTATATATATTTATTCATATAAAAAGCAACATCCTGTTTATTTATGCACTTAATCTGCACATGATTAGGTATTCACAGGGAACATACTAAAATGTATTGTATGAATAATTTGTAAGTCCTTTAGTAAGTTAGCCTCATTGTTTCAGAGATAATTGTTTACTTTCAAAGGGTTAATTTACTGCTTGAAATTCTTTGCCACTTTATTAATCTAAAGTGGTACCATTTTTTTCTGATCATAAATAGGTTTAATCATAAATTAATCCAAATATACACAAAGGTTGATTTACTAAAGACAAATAGGCTGTACACTTTGCATATGCAGTTGCACTCTGCAAGTCCAGTCACTCCAAAGCTTAGTAAATTAGGGGAAGCTATGCTGACTTCCATCATCCCATCATGTGCAAGAAAAAATGCTGTTTTTTTATATTTTCCTTGCATGTGATTGGGTATTCTTTACAAAGTGAAACTTTATTTCATTTACTAAGCTCTGGAGCAACTGCTCTTACAGAGTGCAACTGTACTTGCAAAGTGCACAGCGTATTTGCCTTTAGTAAGTAAACCCCACAGTATTCCACCCATTTACTGTGAGTGTTCTAAAGGTTATCAAGATGTTTTTTTTTATACATATAGCTTTTTTTGATCACAAAAGCAATTTTTTATCCAACACAGTTCACTGTCTCCCAAATGTAGGCTCCAAATTGTTTACATAGAGCATGGCAATTCTGCAATGTTATGCTTAAGGAAATTTCACAAAGCATTGGCATAAATATATAAGGGTAATTAATTAAGGATATTTAACTTCATAGCAAAAGTGTATAATGTATTCAATTTACTTGTATTATTAAAATAATTATTCAGTCAAGGTTGAAAATCAGAGACTAAATTAATCTTTTAACTATGATTGAAAATCAGCATACCTGCTACAGTAGATCAAATTAGTTTTCTCAAAGGACATAAAGGCAACACAAGTTTTATAAACTTAGAACTACATTGCCTTTAGCAGTTTTCTAATAGGAGTTAAAGAATCCTACAAAGTGATGTGAAAATCAAAGATGGACATTTTTCCTTTTATTCTTTCTATATTCTTTAGGTGTCAATTAATTCCTCACTTTATTATGTTAATGTAACATTAAATTACAATATTGAAAAAGACAATTAATGTTAAATGTTGCATTTTCCAACGCAACTTTACCACTTCAGTTCCAGAAGATTTACCCCCCCTTCATGACCAAGCCATTTTTGCCAGTGCCAGTGCCAGGCAAAAATGGCCTGGTTTGCCTGATCTAGGTAAAGAGCCTGTGACATAGGCTCTTTACCATGTGATTAGCTGTGTCCAATCACAGCTGGTCACATTGTCACACCAGGAAGTGCTGTTTATCGGCTTCTCCTCTATTCGCACTGACAAGGCGCGAGTAGAAGAGAGCCGATCAGCGACTCTCCCGACAGGGGGATCTGCGCTGATAAACAGCACATTGATTATCAGTGCAGACCCATCAAGGATGCCCACTAGAGCCCACCAGGGATGCCAACCCGTGGCCATCAGGGATGCCAATCAGTGCCCATGAGGGATGCCAGTGCCCATCAGTAATGCCTGTCAGTGCCTCCTCATCAGTGCCGCCCATCAGTACCCATCATTGCCCATCACTGCCACCCATCAGTGCTGCCCATCAGTGCCACCTGTAAATGCCCATCAGTGCAGCCTATCAGTGCCTATCAGTGCCACCTATCAGTGCCCATCAATGCCATCTACGAGTGTTCCTCAGTGCTGCCTATAAGTGCCCATCAGTGCTGCATATCAGTGCCATCTATCAGTGCCCATCAATGCTGCATATCAGTGCCGCCTATCAGTACCCATCAGTGCTGCGTATTAGTGCCTCATCATCAGTGCCCATCAGTGCCACCTCATCAGTGCCACCTCATCAGTGCCTGTCAGTGAAGCCTCATCAGTGCTTTTCAGTGAAGGAGAAAACTTATTTTCAAATTTGTATAACAGAAACAAAGTAAAAATGTCTTAAAAACGATTTCAGTCTTTTTTTATTTGCTTGCCAACAAATAAAAAGCCCAGTGGTGATCAAATACCACCAAAAGAAAGCTCTACTAGAAACTCTAACTATAAGAACCTTAACATACTATCTTGAATATTAGAGGATAGGAGATTTTAGCTGGATGTCAAGTGGCACACAAGTAAGATACAGTATAAGGTGCAGAAATATCCTTTTTTTAAGTTATTGAACACATTTTGACATTCCTTGTGCTCAAATTGTACGACAGATAATCAGGGAAAGTCATTTTTGAATGCATTAAGACTTCTCACATTTTAGTTTAGTCCTGTCTATGAGGTAAGCATAATTTTATTACTAGCAATAGCATCCTAAACTAGCAGGGCAATAGCTGGCAAATTATACTTTGCATCAGGCTTATGAACCTTTTAATATGAACCACTATTCGTAGCATAACCCAGCGCATTTAAATCTTCAGCTGCTCTGACCTTATATAATGGGAGAAATTTCACACTCCAGTTGCTTTTTAAATTGCAGAATGTTTTTTTACATTTCATAATATTTATATGTCAGTGCTCTGGAGCTCTGAAACTAAGCTAAAGTTTGAAAGGGCTCCTAAATGAGTCTGCTGCTGAGTTTGATTAGGTAAATCACAGAACATATCTGTGCAAAATTAAAGTACAATGGAATAAAGCTATTTGCTTAAATGGTAAAAAAAAGAAATGTACATCACCTAGACTGTATCTTAAGTTGTGCAAACAGTTTCTATTCAATCAAAATACATTTCAAACAGATTGTTTTTTTAAGAGACATACTGCTTTTTAATAAATGCAAATACTTGGAATTTTTTGTGAAATAATAATTAGGAGTGGGATTGGAGAGAGAAAGATCCCAGTCATCAGTAGATTGGAGATTTTTTTGCAAGGGGTTGGTGGGCATTGTTCATCCTGACTGACTAAGATCTGCATCACTGAACAACATGACTGATGATGAATTTATACCATGAAGCATTTATTTTTTTTTAATTTATGCATTTATTTATTTATTTATTTATTTATTTATTTTAGAGACAACATGTCAAACTGTGTTGTGTCTTTATTTGCTGTTTACTTTTTGTCAAATAGCACTTTGCCGCATATTTCCACGTGGGATTCAAGTTGATCATGTGCAGTTAACAGCTCATCCAGGAAAGGCGGGGGTTTATGATCCCATTTATTGAGATTTAGTGAGCATTATTTATCATAACTGACTAAGACATCACTGAAGAACAACATAACTGATGCTGGATTTATATCATGAAACATTTTTATTACTTTTTTTAAGAAAGGATTTGTCAAAGTGTGTGGGGTCTTTATTTGCTATTTACTTTTTTTGTGAACAAAGAGGGGTCCTTACTCAATCATGTAGGAGGGGGAGGTATTTAGAAGCCCTCTATCTTTAAAGGGGGATTTAAGATCCCAATAAACCCCTCATCCACAGACCCCCACAACTACAAGGCCAGGGTTGTGGGGAAGATGCCCTTATCCTCATCAACATAGGGATGAGGTGATTTGCCAGAGAGGTCCCCCCTAGCAAGGTAACCTCCCCATGTTGAGGGCATGTGAGCTGAAATGATTCAGAAGGGAAAATTATGCTCACTCCCCCTTTTTTCTTGCCAGGCCACATGCTCAAATACGGGTATGATATCGATTTTGAGGGAACCTCATGTCCTTTCTTTTTTTCTTTCTTTTTTGTGTAGGGTATCCACTTAAAATCCCAAAGGTCTTTTTTTGCAAGGAGTTCTCCCCTAAAATCCAGGCCACATGCTCAAATACGGGTATGATATAGATTTTGAGGGGACCCCATGCCCTTTCTTTTTTTCTTTCTTTTTTTTTGTGTAGGGTACCCACTTAAAATCCTGAAGGTCTTTTTTTGCAAGGAGTGCTCGCTTAAAATCTATGACAGACTCTCATCAAGGATAATGGCTCTGGTATGGATTTGATGAGAGGGTTTTTTTTTTAGCTTTTTTGTTATTTTTTATGTAGGATACACTACAGCAACAGTGAAAGTATATTTTTATTTTTCCCCTTCTCTCCCTTTTTTTTTCTCTTTTTTGCTTTCTTTTATTCTTTACTTTCCTGGGGTAGTTCCTAATCCAGGGGAAACACTTGATAGCACAAAATAGAGGCTATGGAAGAACAGGTATAAATTCACACCTATACTGATTCTATTTCAAAAAGCCCGCTGACAGCTGATGACTCATCCATTGTTAAGGATGCAGCTGGCTTCCCGGTCCGCTCCTTAAAAAACAGCAATTCACTGTGCACTGATTGAGCAAAGCCTTGCACCTGACCAGTGGCCAGGTGCATTGCTTCATCCAATCAGGGCTTATAATGCACTGTGCAGCGTGGTGCATTGTGGGGCTAACATCCCGCTAAACGCCCTGAAAATTCGGGTGTTCAGTGAACACTCAAATGGGCACTGTTCAGGGCCATACCGATGCTCGGCCTGAACCATTCACCCATCACAAATCCCAAGCAAAATTCAAAAAATCCACTTGCAGTCATAAAGCTGTATTGGGGGGATGGGTATCGGCAATGTTTGTAGAAGGTAAAAAAGCTTAGGGAGGATGTTCATTTTAATGGCTGAAGAAAAAATTATGGTACTTCTTCCATTGTGGTAAAGACATGTGAATGTCACAAAAGAGAAGAAGAAAATTTTCTCTATACAATGCATAATAAGTGGGAGCAGTTTTCACTCAAGTATATCTGCCACGTATATGGGAAATAGTTGGCTAAATTTTGAATCGCCAAGGGGGAAATAATGAGAGGAAGGGCTTACAACTTCGAAGAGTTGATTCTGTATCCCAATATAGACCTATATTCTTCCAGCAACCTATGTAGGTTAGGAAAAAGTATATCACCCATGAAAAGTTCAATTTTAAAGTCTCTGTTGCTAACTAGGGTTCCATGAGGAGACAGTCTTGTCTGTTGGATATAAGGAAAAGTAAGTAATAAATAAGAAGTAGCATAAGAAGTTTTGACCTGAACAATTTAATAGCCTGGAGGAAGAGATCTCTAAATTCTATATATTCAAGAGTTGCAAAGTGGAAACATCTGTCAAAAGCCTTTTTTGTGTCTAGAGTAGGGATGAGCCGAACATGCAAACAGGCAAAAACTTTGTTCAAACACAAAGTCTATGGGACACGAACATGAAAAATCAAAAGTGTTCATTTTAAAGGCTTATATGCATGGTATTGTCATAAAAAGTGTTTGGGGACCCGGGTCCTGCCCCAGGGGACATGTATCAATGCAAAAAAAGTTTTATAAACGTCCGTTTTTTCGGGAGCAGTGGTTTTAATAATGCTTAAAGTGAAACAATAAAAGTGTAATATTCCTTTAAATTTTTTACCTGGGGGGGTGTCTATAGCATGCCTGTAAAATGGCGCATGTTTCCCGTGTTTAGAACAGTCTGACAGCAAAATGACATTTCTAAAGGAAAAAAAAAGTAATTTAAAAGTGCTAGCGCTAGTACCGGCTATAATGAATTGTCAGTCCGGCAATACACATAAAAGTTCATTGATAAAAACAGCATGGAATTTCCCCACAGGGGAACCCCAAACCAAAATTTAAAAAAAAAATGCATGGGGGTCCCCCTAAATTCCATACCAGGCCTTTCAGTTCTGGTATGAATATTAAGGGGAACCCCGCGCCAAAATTAAAAAAAAAATGGCATGGGGGTCCCCCTCAACATCCATACCAGACCCTGGTAAACATGCGACACTTTACAGGCATACTATAGATACCCTCCAGGTACGAAAGGAATATTACACTTTTATTGTTTCACTTTAGGCATTATTAAAATCACTGCTCCCGAAAAAACAGCCATTTTTAAAACTTTTTTTTGTATTGATACATGTCCCCTGAGGCAGGACCCAGGTCCCCAAACACTTTTTATGACAATAGCTTGCATATAAGCCTTTATGGATGGGTGTAGCATACCAGATTTTTCTTTGATAGCATGTGGTTTTGAAAAGTGTATTTTATCTTTCAGTTTGTTAGCTAGGAGTGAGTGGGCCTTGTTCCCCTTATCAAAAAAGAGTTGCCAAAGGGCAAATTAGAGTTTTCTCTACTTTGCCTAAGGCAAATTCCCTCAGTGTAATTTACACTTTAACTATCAATTTTACAAGCCTTATGGAAGGGAGGCACATAATTGTGATTCATATGATTTAAGAGCTTAAGGTTTCTGTTTAGCGAGGATTCTAGTAGCATTGACATTTTTCTTAAAAATGATAAAGAGGGTTATACACTGACCTCAGATAACTATTTTATGGGCTTCCCAGAGGGTATTGACGGATAAATTGAGGGTTGCGTTTTCTGCGACATAGTGTTTTAGAAAGGATTCTAGCTCCATCTGGGAAAAGTCATGCTTTAAACATAGCAACATCCAAAGAAAATGTAATGAGAACAGGGGCATGGCCTGATCAAGAGAACAGAATCCTGTAATGTTTCTGCACTCGTGAGGACATTCACTAAATAATAATCAGTGTGGGAGTGAGCGAGGATGGGAATTACGTGTTTTTTGTCTTTTTGTTGGGTGGTTTACACACTATGCATCAAAAAGTGTATGTTTTCTAGAAATCTGGAGAAACAGCTGTGACTGTTTAGCTATATGAGGTTGGGATTTATGCCTACCTACCACCTTCTTGTCCAAAGTAATAGTGTATGGTAAATTATATTCACCCCTTATGATCAAGTATTTATGTTTTGTTCGGAAAAGATAGTTATACACCCTTAATAGCATTTTGGTTCATATTAGGGGAATATATGTTACAAAGAGTGATGTCCATGGATTGCCATTTACCAAACACCTCAATGTGCAATGGCTCCGTACCTTACCGCTGTAAAGTAACAGCATGATGTAAATAGTGATGATGAGTGAATCTGGGATCTTGCAGTGGCTATCGCCTAGTATTCTTCATGTACAATGGTGTCCAGGGAAACATCGATGAGGTTGGTGTCCTAATGTGCCCTGGTAACCTGATATACGATCTTCATATACAGTGCTATATTGCCTCTGTGTACCTTGGTAGCGGTGGACAGCCTCCCAACTCCATGAGCATGAAGTAAAAAGGAAAGGGGGACCCAAATGGTGAAGTATGTAAACACTGGGTAATTTATTGGGGTTACAGCTTTAAGGTACTCACATAACAAACAGGTTAAAAACGAGATAAAAAAAACGAACAGTGAGCTCGTGGCCTGACGTCACTTCCGGATGACCCTCTAATCCGATCCAACGTGTATCGCCATGGTCACGTGACTTCTTATGAAATGAGAACTAGCACCAGGAAGTGTCCTTAAATAGGTTTATCATTATGTATAGGGATGAGCTGAACACCCCTCAGTTTGTTTCGCAGCAGAACATGCGAACAGGCAAAAAATTTGTTCGAACACGCAAACACCGATAAAGTCTATGGGACACAAACATGAATAATCAAAAGTGCTAATTTTAAAGGCTTATATGCAAGTTATTGTCATAAAAAGTGTTTGGGGTCCTGGGTCCTGCCCCAGGGGACATGTATCAATGCAAAAAAAGTTTTAAAAGTGGCCATTTTTTCGGGAGCGGTGATTTTAATAATGCTTAAAGTGAAACAATAAAAGTGAAATATTCCTTTAAATTTCGTACCTGGGGGTTGTCTATAGTATACATTTTATTAGAAAAATATATTTAATACAAAAAGGGCCAAGACCAGGTACCCACCACCAACACCAAGATCATATTAAAAATAGACAACGTTGTCTGTTTAAGAGCAGCTGCATCACGCTTCAACCATGCCTGTGAAAAAAGAAAAGTGTGTGAGTGTGGCGCTGTCCCAGAGTTGTAAAAGAAATGTCTGCATATATACAATTTTATCCAAAGTGTCACGTGTGTATTCCCTTAAGTTAAATATGTATGGCAGTTATTACCACTCCTATGGGTTAAACTGACTGGTGATTTAAACATAAGAAGCATAATGAGTGCAATAAATCTCATCCAAGGTGTCTAGTGCTATATTCCCTCAAAAGGAAAAAACGGTATTAACCACCGCTAAGAGCATGAAGTGGTCTGTGTCTAAACACTAGAAAACACAAAGTTGCAATAAATACATCACACGTGACATGCAAAAAATTCTAAGATGTCTGATGCTAAATAAATAAATATTAAAATATTGCTCTACAAACGTTGCAAATAACAAAGTGACAAGTGCCCTATAAAAAGGTCACTCTAAAAAGTACTAAACACACGTGCCATGCAAATGGTTCTATGATAATAAACAGTTCATGTGGGTATATGCCCGGTGCACTATAAGTGAAAAAACGTACGTTTCGTCACACGGACTTCTACGGGAGTGTGGCCTTTGACTGAACACCTTGCTGACATCTCCCTGCAAAGCTGACGCTTAGGAACATCTTTGTAAGCATTGTACACCGCTCATTTTTTCCACTACAATGTGAGTACCCTTTTTATCTGACCTAATAAATAGTGTTTTTAAACGGTTTCACACTATGGAATCCTTTCTTCTTATGTCCTTATGATATCATCCTGGTCCTGGTCTTGCCAAGTACTGCTGCACAGTGGCACATACTGTGACTACTCGTTACCCCTGCAGGGGATATTCAGCTGGTGAGTCTCTGCACAATCACAACGCCAGACACCAGCACTGGATTAACACCTGTTGTGTGCTTTGAGGAATCCTACAATGGACGCCTTTTTTCACTTATAGTGCACCGGGCATATACCCACATGAACTGTTTATTATCATAGAACCATTTGCATGGCACGTGTGTTTAGTACTTTTTAGAGTGACCTTTTTATAGGGCACTTGTCACTTTGTTATTTGCAACGTTTGTAGAGCAATATTTTAATATTTATTTATTTAGCACCAGACACCTTAGAATTTTTTGCATGTCACGTGTGATTATTTATTGCAACTTTGTGTTTTCTAGTGTTTAGACACAGACCACTTCATGCTCTTAGCGGTGGTTAATACCGTTTTTTCCTTTTGAGGGAATATAGCACTAGACCCTTTGGATGCGATTTATTGCACTCATTATGCTTCTTATGTTTAAATCACCAGTCACTTTAACCCATAGGAGTGGTAATAACTGCCATACATATTTCACTTAAGGGAATACACACGTGACACTTTGGATAAAATTGTATATATGTAGACATTTCTTTTACAACTCTGGGACAGCGCCACACTCACACACTTTTCTTTTTTCACTTTTTCCGCTCATTCCACCCCCTGTGGAATCAGCGTATGTGAGGGCAGCAGTCTATCAATTTAGGAATATACTTCCCACCTAGGCTTCTAATTACACCCATTAGCGTGGACTCCCTATTTCTTCTGTTACATTCAACCATGCATGCACACACCTATAGCAAGGCTATTGTTAATGAGATTAGGTAATATTTGTGGATCAGACTAATGATTTCAGTGACATGCACCATACATAACAAAGTCCGTCCAGTCACTGTGTTTAAATAGAAACCCTTTTAACAAAAGACCCCTGTTTAAAGGGTAGTTGATTGAGTCAAGTTGCTAGTCCCACAGAGACAGCCTTAATTAATCCTGCTTTTTGTTACTTCTCAGCCAGTATTAGCCAACGTCATAAACAACGTCATTGAGCTATTGTTTTTCCAACAGTTAGACCCTATGAATACATGCAATTCCATTCTGGGAAACTGTATTTCTGTGTCTTTGGACTGGATACTAACTGTGGACTATAATCATCTCTCCACACTGACAGCTATGTCTTGTTACCACCCTAATTAAGGCTGTCTCTGTGGGACTAGCAACTTGACTCAATCAACTACCCTTTAAACAGGGGTCTTTTGTTAAAAGGGTTTCTATTTAAACACAGTGACTGGATGGACTTTGTTATGTATGGTGCATGTCACTGAAATCATTAGTCTGATCCACAAATATTACTTAATCCCATTAACAATAGCCTTGTTATAGGTGTGTGCATGCATGGTTGAAACGTGATGCAGCTGCTTTTAAACAGACAATGTTATCTATTTTTAATATGATCTTGGTGTTGGTGGTGGGTACCTGGTCTTGGCCCCTTTTGTATTAAATATATTTTTCTAATAAAATGTATCCCCTATTAAGCAGCATGGTCCACCTGTGTCTCTTCAAAGTGGGAGCCTTTCCCCTGAAAAATGTTTTCCTCTCTATAGTATTTTAGGCACAGAGACCACACTTATTATTGGTGAGCCTGCAAATTTTGGGACATCACACAGGTATATTGAACACCCAGTGTTGTGTTTACAGCCTTAATTAATCCTGCTTTTGGTTACTTCTCAGCCAGTATTAGCCAACTTCATAAACAACGTCATAGAGCTATTGTTTTTCCAACAGTTAGACCCTGTGAATACATGCAATTCCATTCTGGGAAACTGTATTTCTGTGTCTTTGGACTGGATACTAACTGTGGACTATAATCATCTCTCCACACTGACAGCTATGTCTTGTTACAACCCTAATTAAGGCTGTCTCTGTGGGACTAGCAACTTGACTCGATCAACTACCCTTTAAACAGGGGTCTTTTGTTAAAAGGGTTTCTATTTAAACACAGTGACTGGATGGACTTTGTTATGTATGGTGCATGTCACTGAAATCATTAGTCTGATCCACAAATATTACTTAATCCCATTAACAATAGCCTTGTTATAGGTGTGTGCATGCATGGTTGAAGCGTGATGCAGCTGCTTTTAAACAGACAACGTTATCTATTTTTAATATGATCTTGGTGTTGGTGGTGGGTACCTGGTCTTGGCCCCTTTTGTATTAAATATATTTTTCTAATAAAATGTATCCCCTATTAAGCAGCATGGTCCACCTGTGTCTCTTCAAAGTGGGAGCCTTTCCCCTGAAAATTGTTTTCCTCTCTATAGTATTTTAGGCACAGAGACCACACTTATTATTGGTGAGCCTGCAAATTTTGGGACATCACACAGGTATATTGAACACCCAGTGTTGTGTTTACTAATAGTGAGTATTGATCTCCAACCAATTTTTCTAGGTGTCTATAGTATGCCTGTAAAGTGGCACATTTTTCCCGTGTTTAGAATAGTCCCTGTACAAAATGACATTTCTAAAGAAAAAAAGTAATTTAAAAGTACTCACGGCTATAATGAATTGTCAGTCCCAGCAATACAGAAAAAAGAAGTCATTGAAAAAAAATGGCATGGGATTCCCCACAGTCCATTACCAAGCCCTTTGGATCAGGTATGAATATTAAGGGGAACCCCGAACCAAAATTTTTAAAAAAATTGTGTAAGGGTCCACCCAAATTCCATACCAGGCCCTTCAGGTCTGGTATGGATAATAAGGGGAACCCCAAGCCAAAATAAAAAAATGGCGTGGGGGTCCCCCTCAAAATCCATACCAACACCTGGAGGTCTGGTATGGATTTTAAGGGGAACCCCACGCCAAAATTAAAAGAAAAATGGTTTGGGGGGTCCCCCCAAAAATCCATACTAGAACCTTATCTAAGCAACCTGGAAGGCTGCAGGAAAAGAGGAGGGGACGAGAGAGCGCCCCCCCTCTTGAACCATACCAGGCCACATGCCCTCAACATGGGATGGGTGCTTTGGGGTAGCCCCCAAAGCACCTTGTCCCCATGTTGATGGGGACAAGGGCCTCATCCCCACAACCCTTGCCCGGTGGTTGTGGGGGTCTGTGGGTGGGGGGCTTATTGGAATCTGGAAGCCCCTCTAACAAGTTGTTGGGATGAGGCCCTTGGAACCTTTCCTGTGTTCTATAAGAGGCACTCCAGATTGGTCTTATTAAACCTTGGGCCATCATAAAATTTCAGGTTTTGCTAATGACCTAATCTTTTTGTCACCAACCTGTGTATAACTCTCCCCGACTTTCTGGGGGCGCTACAAACGTAAATGATCAAAATTTTAAATCATTTTATCAAAAATGGCAGGCCTTAACTTCACAGTCCCATGGAATGAACTACATACACTCTGAACTTTTCTTTTTGCTAGAAGAACAAGGTGATCACATACTGTACCTGGCCACAAATATCACTAAGGATTAGGGATGAGCTTCGAGTTCGAGTCGAACTCATGTTCGACTCGAACGTCGGCTGTTGCCGAACAGCGAACAATTTGTTTTGTTTGCGGCAAATTCAAAACCTGTGTAACACCCTTTAAAAGTCTATGGGAGAAATCAAAAGTGCTAATTTTAAAGGCTTATATGCATGGGATCGTCATAAAAAGTGTTTGGGGACCTGGGTCCTGTCCTTGACATGGATCAATGCAAAAAAAAAGTTTTAAAAACGTCCGTTTTTTCGAGAGCAGTGATTTTAATAATGCTTAAAGTGAAACAATAAAAGTGTAATATTCCTTTAAATTTCGTACCTGGGGGGTGTCTATAGTATGCCTGTAAAGGGGCGCATGTTTCCCATGTTTAGAAGAGTCTGGCAGCAAAATGACATTTCAAAGGAAAAAAAACTACTCGCGGTTATTAATGAATTGCCGGTCTGACAATACACATAAAAAGTTCATTGATAAAAATGGCATGGGAATTCCCCACAGGGGAACCTCGAACCAAAATTTAAAAAAAATGACGTGGGGGGTCCCCCTAAATTCCATACCACGCCCTTCACATCTGGTATGGATATTAACGGGAACCCCGGCCAAAATTTAAAAGAAAAAATGGCATGGGGTCCCCCTCAAAATCTATACCAGACCCTTCAGGTCTGGTATGGATTTTAAGGGGAACCCCGTGCCAAAAATGGTGTGGGGTCCCCCCAAAAAATCCATACCAGACCCTTATCCGAGCATGCAACCTGGCAGGCCGCAGGAAAAGAGGGGGGATGAGAGAGCGCCCCCCCTCCTGAACCATACCAGGCCACATGCCCTCAACATGGGATGGGTGCTTTGGGGTAGCCCCCAAAGCACCTTGTCCCCATGTTGATGGGGACAAGGGCCTCATTCCCACAACCCTTGCCCGGTGGTTGTGGGGGTCTGTGGGTGGGGGGCTTATTGGAATCTGGAAGCCCCTTTAACAAGTTGTTGGGATGCTTCCCCAAAGCACCGTCCCCATGTTGAGGGCATGTGGCCTGGTATGGTTAAGGAGGGGGGGCGCTCTCTCGTCCCCCCTCTTTTCCTGTGGCCTGCCAGGTTGCGTGCTCAGATAAGGGTCTGGTATGGATTTTTGGGGGACCCCACGCCATTTTTTAAAAAATTTTGGCATGGGATTTCCCTTAATATCCATGCCAGACCCGCAAACACCCCAAATTGTTCGCAATTTGGCGAACACCCGATGTTCGACTTGAACATCGGGCTCATCCGTAATTATGTATAACAAGCTGCCATTTTATTGTAGTCTTACAGTATGTATAAAAACATATAGTGGCCATTTTCTAGTAGATACTCTGAACATTCTATAGCTGCAGCCATTTTCTTGTAGTCTATCATTATGTATAACAAGCGGCCATTTTCTTGTAGTCTAATGTATAAAAACATATAGTGGTCATTTTACAGTTTAGAGGAGGGCAGACGACACAGCACAAGCACTTTTTTCTTTTTTTTTTCTTGTAGTCTATCAATGGTAAACAAAAGTGGCCTTTTTTCAACTGATGTCTACATAGAAGCTAGGTTATGTTTGTTTTATGAAATTTTGCACATGGGATGTACACTTTGTTTAGCACTTTATTTATGGTAATGAGCCATCATTCACTAGAGCGCAACACCACATATTGATTTTTATATATTTATTGTTGTTACAGATTGCCCAATCTGGTGTCTGCTGCAACTAGCATTCCATTATTCATTATTATCCAGGTAGCGCAAGAATATTCTCTTTATTTAATGATAAAAGGTTGATGAATTTTTGGCCAGCTTTCATAATTTAGCAAAAGGAGAGCGTTAGCTGGTCCCGGTGGAATACTTATTCCTAGCACCGATGAAATAAATTTGAAAATGCTCTCCCAAAAAGGAGAGATTTTAGGGCATAACCACCATATATGCATGAGCGTGCCTATAGCACCACAGCCTCTCCAACAGAACGGGGAGTAAGAGAGGAAAATTTTGGATAGCCATGTTGCAGTATAATACCAACAATGCAAGTGTTTAAGAGGAGATTCCCAATGGGACGTGCATCTTGAAGCTTTAAGTAGGTTATTGATTGCTTTAAACCACTAAAGCTCATGAAATGACTATGAAAGTTCCCATAATCTCATATGCCCCATACACATGGTCGGACATTGATCGGACATTCCGACAACAAAATCCTAGGATTTTTTCCGACGGATGTTGGCTCAAACTTTTTTTGCGTACACACGGTCGCACAAAGTTGTCGGAATTTCCCATCGCCAACAACGCGGTGACGTCAACCACGTACGACAAGACTAGAAAAGGCCAGAGCGCGGCACCCTTTGGGCTCCTTTTGCTAGTCTCGTGTTAGTAAAAGTTTGGTGAGAGACGATGTGCGCTTTTTCAGACTCGTGGCTTTCAGATTGTTTTCTGCGGTTCAGTTTGTGCTTGTGGGTTTGTATCTGCTCTTCAGTGCATGCAAGCAAGTTCCACGTGACTTAGTCATTGTGTTCTTGTTCGTTTGTTACTGTTTATCAGGTCGCTCTTTACAGGCCTTGCTGTTCTTCAGTGCGTTCTGTTACTTCGTTCTGAGCAGCCGACCGTTTTCTAGCCATGTTGCGTATACGTACTCCTCGTAGAGTTCGTGCTGTGCGGGGGCTTGATGTTGGGGTCCTGACTTGACACAAGTCCAGTCCATGAAAAGGGTGGGGAGGAGTTTATGGACCAAGAATTGGTTGCTTCAGCTTGACCAGTTCTCTCATATGCCTTTGCTCCGTGAGATCCGTGAGAATAATCCTGATGATTTCAGGAACTTTCTCCGGATGACGGATCCCGTATTTCACCATCTGCTGGCTTCACTGACCCCCTATATCAGCAGGCAGGATACCTGCATGAGGCAAGCCATCACTCTGGAGCAGAGGCTCATCGCTACCCTGCGGTACTTGACGACAGGGAGAAGCCTGCAGGACTTGAAGTTCTCGACAGGCATCTCCCCCCCAGGCTCTGGGTATCATTATCCCAGAGACCTGTTCTGCCATCATCCAGGTCCTGCAGAAGGAGTATATGAAGGTAAGATTTGTATCCTTTAATATCACATTTTATTGTATTGAATGTTTGCTAATATCTTGTATTTCTCTCCTCATTCCCTAATTACCATGATTGGAATATGCTGTGAATGTCCCCTTTGTTCTCATGCATGCTGGATTTTTATGTAATTATTTTTTTTGTCCGTCATTTATATTTGCCTTCACTAACCTCCCCAGCATGCTCTCCTGCCCTATATTCACCTCATGTAGTCACTTGACAATGTATTTTGTTAGCTCCATAATAGTGCTTTACCCCAAACACCCCCTAACATGTTTTGAAATGTGATTTGTGCTTTAAATTCAGGCAGAGTGCCAGAGGCTTTTTTTTGTGGTGTCCCCAAATCATTTTTATTAACCCTCCCTCCCCCCAACTGCTAAGTCAGCTGATCCCAATTCTCTATCTATCCTCAATCATCTATCTGCTGACTTTGCCAAACCCATACACACTATACCCATCTCTTTTGTGGTCAGTTGTATGGATGAATTCCCCAAAGCATGTAGTGCAAGGGCCTGCCTGCCTGTTTTTGTATCCTATTATTATCTTGATAGGTATGAATGCAGAATGTCCAAATGTGCTCATATGTGTACAGTGTGTATATATCTTTGTATTATGACACCTCTTACCTGTCCAGTGGGCTGCCAATAGTGTAACTAAGGAGGGGCTGTTCCAAGTAATACCCTGTATTTAGGCATTCATCTCTCAATGAAGTGGAGAGGGTTACCTGTCCAAGATCCCCCCCCCATAATGTTAGAAATGGCCCATGAGAGGGGGGAGGGGGAATATGATAGGTGTACCTTATACTTTGGTGTTGTAAAATTCCCCTTAATAAATGTTATCTGGAGGTTGGCCAAGAATGTTTGTGTCTAATCTGCTTGCCATGTTTATGTGCAAAAATACAAATTTTTTTGTTTTCCTCAACAGTTTCCTTCCACGCCACAGGAATGGCAGACTGTGGCCTCCCACTTTGCCCAGCGGTGGGACTTTCCTAACTGTGGAGGGGCAATTGATGGGAAACACGTCCACATCATCCCACCACCCAACTCGGGGTCTTACTATTATAATTACAAGGGGTTCAATAGTATTGTGATGTTGGCGGTGGTGTCGGCTAATTACGACTTCTTGTATGTGGACGTGGGGAAGAATGGCCGGATGTCCGATGGTGGAGTCATCGCCCAGACAGAGTTTTACAGGCATCTCCAGAATGGCAGCTTGGACTTGCCACCTCCAGAAGACAATGTGGAAGGACTCCCATTCGTCTTCATTGCGGATGAAGCATTTGCGCTGGGGGACCATCTTATGCGGCCATTCCCGATGAGGACCCTCACCCCGGAACAGAGGGTTTTTAATTACCGGCTGGCCAGAGCCAGAAGAGTGGTGGAAAACACATTTGGAATCATGGCCAGCCGGTTCCGCCTATTTCTGACACCCATCCATATGGCGGAGTATAAACTTAATCATATAATCCTGGCATGCTGTGTTCTACATAACTTTTTACGCCAACATTCGACCAACTATGCTGGCTCAGTTGGGCCTGAGGCCGGAATTCTACATGAAACAACCCTGACGGCGCTTGAAAGTGGCCGTCCTGGCTTGCCCTGCCTGAGTGCCCGTGATGTCCGGTTAAGATACCTTGAGTTCTTTGCGGGTAGGGGGGCCATGAATATGCCAGACAATTTGTGAAGCCTTTATCAAATAAAAAAAAGCTAATCTTTGGTGACATTTACTGCTTGTGTTTGTTTTAGCTGACCCTGACAGCAATGTGGGGAGTCCTGAAAATGGCGTGATTGTGTAACCTTATACAAAGCACTATTGGGTGTTATTTACTAAAGGCGTAGACACTTTGCACTACAAGTGCACTTGAAACTGCACTGAAACTGCACTTGTAGTGCAAAGAGGATTTGCCCTTAGGAAATAACCCCCATTTTCACAGAAAACAGCAATTACATCACCACAAAAGTGTTGTAGCGTTGAGACAATAATCCACACATTCTTGATTAACAATCTTTTTAATACCTGCACAATCACATGTGCATTTAGAAAAGGTTTTTAAAACAAACCAACATGTTTGTTGTATAACAATTTTTGGGGTGGCATTATCAAAAATAGAAATGTCCATTTAAGATAAAACAGGCCTGTGTAAAACCAACAAGAAAGACAAAAATCTTGAACTTACAAAGTTCACATATGGTAAAACTTGAAGGCAATATCAGACATGAGTATTTAGGAACTGTGTTTGATATTGCGTTCAGATGGGGTGAAATCACCCCTTGAAAAGCCAAATTTGGAAGATGCACACCAATTTACGAATGTCAACATGTGCTAGCTGTCATCACGGGGGATCAAGGGACGTGTTTTGGGGGAGCAACCCCTTCCTCACAGCTACTTTATTACTGAGGAAGGGGTTGCACCCCCAAAACGCATCCATTGATCTCCTGTGATGGCAGATAGCACATGTTGGCACACTGTGTGCATCCTCCAAATTTGGCTTTTCTAAACATCGCTAAAACATTTTTAAGATTGTAGCACACAAAAAACAAAGTGATTTGGAGTGGTTTTAAATTCGCCCCAAAACATCAATGATGTTATTATTTTTTTGAATAACATCATTGATTTTTTTCTTGAGGTTTTCCAATTCTAAATTACACCCCATGATCTCCCCGATCAGGATCTGGGCACTTTATGATGTGAAAGGATCTCGATCCACAACATCACGATCACCTAAAAAGAGAGAAACCAAACAAAAACAGGTATCAAAAATCTGCCGGCATCCATCTCTTACCTGAGCCTGTGGTCGCAGACACTCTTCTGTTGTGGTGTCAATTTCCACCACGTCTTCTTCCTCCTCCTGCTCAGCTTGGGTTGGGGTATTTCCTCTTCTTCCAGAGGTTGGGGTCTGTTGTCTCCTCGGATAAGGGGTGTCCTCTGAGTCTTTTCTCCCCTATGTAAAACAAAAATGGTATAATTAGCACACAGATATTTGATGGCCGAAATCTAAAGATGAAACATTGCTTGGAAGTGGGGTACAATTGTCTATTTGGGCAGAGTTCCAAGATGTAGCATTTTTATTGTCCTTTGTCAAGCTTCAATACTTTACCTGTCTTGTACAAGCTTCACAGATGGAGACCCCCCTATAGTATACACTGGAGCACCTGTGTGGCCCCCCTAATAAAAAAGGTGTTCTGGTGTCCCACACTAGTGCTCCAGCGTCCAGATGTGAAAACAGCTGCTGAGTGTCCTCTCCTTACACAGAATCTAGTTTGCATTTCATTCTTGTCACAAACCCATCTACACAACCAAATATTTTTCATACAAGTAGGCCCTAAAAAATGTTGGCAAATGCATATGGCCTAAACAATGGTGTTTTATAGGCCGAAAGAAAAGTGTTTGATACGAAGGAATAATGGGCCCATGAACATGAAAGTTGCCATTTTAAACTGTACAACACTTAAGAAAAGCATATGGAGCAGCACGAACGTAATAAAGACAAAAAGAATAGGAACACAGCACAATTACTTTCTTTTTTGCAGCACTCTCCGGATCTTTCTGTACTGCTCGGGCTCTCTTAATTTCAGGTCCGACCACCGCTTCCTGAGCTGATCTTTCGATCGCCGTATCCCGAAATTCCGGTGCAGACTCTTGACCACTTTCGCCATGATCTTGGCCTTTCTGATATTGGGGTTGGGATAAGGTCCATACTTCCCGTCATAGTCGGCCTTCTTTAGGATAACCACCATCTCCAACATCTCACCAAAGGACATATTTGTGGCCTTAAATCATCTCCTTCTGGATTGGGACATTTCCAGGTCCGGGCTTTCCTCCTCCTCGTTGCTATAATTAGCACACACCTGCTCTGACTCCACCATGTGCTCTTCACCCACTGCGCCGAATGAAAAGGGGCGGGGAATAGACTAGAAAGAACGTCAGGGGCGGGCGGAGTTATACGCATGCGCAGTGTGTATAAAGCGTAACACGCGTGCGTATTACGTACGATCTGTGAGCGGAGGAAGGAGCATTGGAGGCGCCGATCGTAATAACGAAGGTAAGAGACAAACTTGGGCCTATACTGCTTCTAGATTGAGGCCTATATTGTAACAAGATTAGGAGAGTTTTGGCTGACATTAGGGTTTGTCTTGTGTTGTGTCTTGCAGTTAAAATGGATATCTTGAATGAGAACAGACTTCATGGCAATATTCATTGACATGTTCAGGGAGCTGCCTTGTCTGTGGGAGATAAACCACCCATATTATAGGAACCAAACAAAGAGGAAGGCAGCGCTGGATCAATTGTTGGAAATTGTGAAGCAGGTGATCCCCATGGCAGACATCACCTATTTGAAGATCCTAATTGGTGGCCTGAGGAGCACATATGTAAGGGAGTGCAAGAAAGTCCAGGATTCGCAGAGATCCGGAGCAGCAGATGACATCTATGTCCCCAGGATGTGGTACTATGACAGGCTGCATTTTCTGGCAGGTCAGACTGAACCCAGGCCATCACTCTCCAGTCTTCCTTTCACGCTCCCCCCCCCCAGCTGAGGCTTCTGATGCCCAACCTGGGCCTTCCAGGCAACAACATGTGGAGGAGCCCAGCTTGAGCCAGGTATAGCATTCCTCTAAATATTTCAGGTTATCCAATCAATGATGTTAACTAGATGTTAGTTTGGAGTACTAATTTATGATTGTGATTGATGATGCAAAACATTAAACCATGTCCCTTTTTCATGCACAGGGAAGTCTCAGCCAGGAGGTGGCCAGGCCGATCAGGCTGCCTGATATGCAGGTCCCTCCCCTACACCCGCAAAGAGAAAGTGGCAGGAAGAGGAGTACCCTAGAGGAAGCTGCCATAGGCCTCTTTTGGAAGGCTACAGAGGCCCTGGGAGCACCACACACCGTGGAGGAGGACTTTGTTGGCATAATTGCCTGTAAAATGCAGCAGATGGAGGAGGGCCAACAACTCATGTGTGAGTCATTAATTTTGAAGGCTCTCAATAAGGGGTTGAGGGCCCAAATAACATCTGGTACCCACCTTTGTGACCTCACACATGGTCCTCCTCCTCCTTCAGGTCCTCCACCTCCTCCTCCTTCTCCTCCAGGTCCTACTAGTCCTCCTCCTCCTCCAGGTCCTACTCCTCCTCCTGCCACATCTCCAACAGCAGAGCCACAGCCAGGAAGGAAGCGTGGAAGGAAGACGAGAAAGTGATGGCCATGGGTTCAGTCTGGTCGGGCAAAAGATGCAGACTCTTGTAGTACCACAGCCTGGGGACACAGATGTCATCTGCTGCTTTCCGGATCTCTGGGACTTCTGGACCAGACTGCACTCCCTTACATATGGACTCCTCAGGCCACCAATTTTGATGTTCAAGAATTGATGTCTGCCCTGGGGGTCCAAGGCTTCTCTAATTTCTCCTGTTTATCCAGCGTTGCCTCCCTCTTTGTTTGGTTCTGATCCCTTAATAAAGGATTTTTGGTTTCAATTCTACTTGCCTATGTGTGTTTTCCTTAAAAAAGGACAGTTTGTTAGTGAGGATTCAGGTACATTTCTAAAGTACAATGTGAAATTAACAAGGGACACCAAACAATCTCCTTGAGATTAAATAATACAAGATATCAATGGTGTTGTGGTAACTTGACACACAAAACACACACAAAAATATTCTGGAGTAAAACTAAAAATAAAATAAAACAAAGATCAGCCTTTGAAAAAATACAAACCTAAAATAAAAAAAAATCTGCCTTTAAAAAAAAAAAAAAAAAAAACAACACAAACATATTTTTGTCAGATGTGACAAATCAAAATATATTAAGGGAATCCCGCTAAATAATAAATAAATAAGTTTGTGAGAAGTGTGTGTGAATATGAGCAGCAAAACTACTTAATTCTTCTCACATTATAAAGAAGAAGAGAGTGCGCTGTATTAAACCATTTTTTACATTGCACCGTGACGAAAGTGCTGTATCCATTGCGAACGCTAAGTTTACCAGACCGAGCTGTTCCGTGTCGGAATTTCTTCTGAGCATGAGTGGCACTTTGTGCGTCGGAACAGGCCACACACGGTCGGAATTGATGCGATCGGATTTTGTTGTCGGAAAATTTTATAGCCTGCTCTCAAACTTTGTGTGTCGGAAAATCCGATGGAAAATGTCCGATGGAGCCCACACACGGTCGGAATTTCCGACAACACTCTCCGATCGGACATTGTCCATCGGAAAATCCGACCGTGTATACAGGGCATTAGAATGTGTTTTTTTTTGTGAAGGATCCATGAACATACCAAAAATATAAGTAATTCCTTTGCTTGGTTTGGATTGATCTTGAACAATTGTGAGATTTTCCATTGGAATCATAATATTTCCTCTAGGGATAGAGTCTAGGATATGTCCCAGGCAGATATATGTATAAAAAACCCTATTTTCGGTGGATGAAAATGGTGTTGCAGACTTGTGTAAGATGAAAGATCAGGGCCATCAAAAATGTGATCAATTGTGAAGATTCCTAAAGCTGACAGTTACAGACTGAGATCCTAGGTGAAGAACTCCAAGATGCTTAAAGGAAGTGCTAGGATATTGATGAATTATACAAAAGGTGTATAATCCAGGCATAGTTCCAGAAGGTAACATCCACTTTGATAGTAAGGTACAGGGTTGTCCGGGTAGAGAGGCCCAGCAAGATTGCTCCTAGTAGGCCTTTAAGGGGACAACCAATCAAGAACTGTTCAATACAGGTCTGTGGTTTTTCAGTCGTCTGAGACCCCCATAACTTAACTTGAGCTTAGATCACTGCATTAAAGTAATAGTTAAAGTGTTTGATAACCCTATCATTTAAGTCTATGCCAGCCCCTCTATTATAGCCTGGCATAGCACACTGTACATGTCTTTTATAAAAATGAGCCTTTTAAATATCTGTTTAGAGCTGTTTTCAGGCCGGTCACATGACTCGCGGCCGCTGTACAGCTCCGATGGATGGCTTCTGCAGGAGGGGCTGAGATCTCCCTCTGACATCAGCTGGGAAGATCACATGGCCGCTCAGCCCCTCCTGCAGTAGCCCTGGAAACCAGCCAAGAGTCACGTGACTGGCCTGAAGCTCATGCTAAACAGGTATTTACATGCCTCCTTTTTATAAAAGAACAACACAGTGTGCTATGCCTGCCTATAATACAGGGCTGGCAGTGATCTTTTCAATTTTTTTATTTTACAAATAGCGGGGGGGGGCGGAGACACACAACAAGGAACTGACAGGCAGAGAAGAGGGGGTGAGGGGGAGAGAGGAGAGCAGAGAGGAGAGCTGCATATGATGGAGGGACGTATTCTGACCATGGTGGTCAGGGCTCAGCAGTCCTGGTTATCGTGGTCAGTACAGAGAGGGGGATACAGGAAGTGGCAGTTTCAGGGAGGTTTTTTACAGTTTAGAGGGGGGCAGACGACACAGCACAAGCACTTTCTTCTTTTTTTTTTCTTCGTTTAATCTGTTTTAAGGGACCAGGATCTGTATTTTTTTGGGGGGTTAACAAACACTTTAAGGATTGGTACCCCTATGCTTGTTGTGGATTTAGATCTGTAGAAAATGGTATTTTTAAAATCAGGATTTTTTTTTACCTGGTGGGTAAGTGGGTAAGGAGCGATTGCAGCTTTTGTAGATAAAATGATGTCAGAGGAAAAGGCAGAGTTTGGAGGTAGTATAAAATAGTTGATAATAATGTAATTTTGGTAACTGAACATCTACCCACCCATGAGACTTGGAATTTGGTAAGTTCATGTGTTTGTTGGCATAGAACTTGTAGTAGAGCTTCATATTTGGTCTGGGGGTAGGTACCTTACTGCCCAAATATTTATTAACTTAATTTGGAGCCCATGAGAACCCAGATATTGCCAAGATATGACCTTTCATGCTGTTAGCACAATGGGAAGCATATAGGAATTAGAACTATTTACTTTATATAATGAATTTTGACCAAAGTCATGTAGGAGTTTAGTAACTGTTGGTAGGGAGATTGTAGAGTTAGTCCAAGATAAAATAACATTGTCTGCATTAAATCCTATTATGTGTCCCTCTATCACTATTTTTATAACTGACATCTTAGGATGTGCTCTAATGGATTGTACAAGAGGCTCAATACCCAGGGCAAAGATTATGGGGGTTAGTGATCAACTTTGCCGAATTACATTTTCAATATCAAATGGCATTGAGAGAATACCAGAATTAAGGACTCTTGCACCGGGGGCAGAGTATAGCGCTCTAATAGCAATATTAATAAAACCTGTTAGGCCAAAGACATGCAATACCTCTTGAAGGTATAGCCAATGTACCCAATTAAAAGTCTTCTCTGCATCCAATGAAAGAAGCAGAGAAGGCATTCAATGAAGCTCTGCCTGTAAGTTTACTATGGGTCTGGTGCTGTCTGACAGAGGTCTAAAGTCTGCTCTCTGTTGACGTCACTGGAATCAGGCTAGGCACTGCGTCATAATGACAATAAAGTCTGGATCCGCCAGGTGCCTGGACTGATGCCCATCTCAGCCTCTCAGCGAGCCGCTGAGCACCTGAGATGATTTATCCCCACCCCTCCACAGCTCAGTGCTCCAGTGAACACGGGGGGGAGAGCAGAGAGATGCTGACTGACAGGCAGCTCATTTTAAAGGCTTATATGCAAGTTATTGTCATAAAAAGTGTTTGGGGATCTGAGTCCTGCCCTAGGGGATATGTATCAATGCAAAAAATGTTTTTAAAAAACTGACTTTTCTTCGGTAGCAGTGATTATTTTAATGCTTAAAGTGAAACAATAAAAATGAAATATTCCTTTAAATATCGTGCCTGGGGGGTGTCTATAGTATGCCTGTAAAGTGGCGCATTTTCCCAGTGTTTAGAACAGTACCACAGCAAAATGACATTTCTAAAGGAAAAATTGTCATCTAAAACTTAAAACTGATCGCAGCTGTAACAAATTGTCGGCTCTTAGCAATATAAATAAAACTCATTGAAGAAGCCCTACTCCCAAATACCATCTCTCTCAAAATGGGCAGAAGAATTAAACATTACTGTCACCCCCAACATGTGGACACGTGCCTTTAAACAAACCTTTACGGCCTCCCACTGCTCTAATCACTGGGAATCATACCAAAAAACAATACACAGATGGTATCTCACACCCTACCGTCTCTCTAAATTCTTCCCTGGTCATCCTCCTACCTGCTGGAGGTCATGTGGAAGTGCTGGTTTTATAGCTCACGTCCTATGGTTCTGCAGATCCCTGAGCTCATTCTGGAAACAAATATTTGCCCTAATCTCCATCATATCGCAGGTCCCAACAACCCCTGATCCCTCGCTAGCATTATTACACCTTGGAATAGAAAAATTCTCACCCAAGACACGAGTAGTAATAGTCCATCTACTACTCGCGGCAAAAATAAACATCACCAAACTCTGGAAAACCACAGATTCCCCATCCATTACTAACACACTTACAGATTTAAACCTTCAATGTGAAATGGAGAGATTAGTTGCTAGGAAAAATCTAAGAATGGAAAAGTTTCTGTTAGAATGGCATACCTGGCTCACGCATCCAAAATGTACTGTAACCACATGATGTACTATCCCTACTGTAACTTCCTCCCATTCTTGTATTTCCTATTTATTCTCCCATTCACCCCCATCTACTGATGTAAGTAAGTTGCCTAACTAGCTGGTGCTTCCTCACCCTCACCACCACCCCTTCCCCCCCCGTCTGGAGTTGAGTTATGTTAAAATGTTAAAATACTGAGCTTGATTCCCCACTGTCTAGTTTAACTTGTAGGAATATCTCTACATTACCTAACTCTACTTTGTTGGTTTCGGTTTTACTTGCTCCAGTCGGAACATCCGACTTATTGTAACAAACGTATAACTTGTTCACTATGTTGAAAAAGAAATAAAGAAATATTGAGAATAAAACTCATTGAAGAAAAGAGCATGGGATCCCCCCAGTCCATTACCAGGCCCTTTGGGTCTGGTATGAATATAAAGGGGAACCCCAAACCAAATTTTTTTTTAAAAATTGCATGGGGGTCCCCCTAAAATCCATATAAGACCCTTCAGGTCTGAAATGGAAATTAAGGGGAACCCTGAGCCAAATTTTTCTCTAAAAATGGCATAGGGGTCCCCCCAAAATCCATACCAGACCCCTCAGGTCTGGTATGGATTTTAAGGGGAACCCTGCACCAAAATTAAAAACAAATGGCGTAGGGGTCCCCCCAAAATCCATACCAGACCCTTATCCGAGCACACAACCTGGCAGGCTGCAGGAAAAGAGGGGAGACAAGAGAGCACCCCCCTCCTGAACCGTACCAGGCCACATGCCCTCAACATGGGGAGGGTGCTTTGGGGTACCCCCCAAAGCACCTTGTCCCCATGTTGATGGGGACAAGGGCCTCATCCCCACAGCCCTTGCCCGGTGGTTGTGGGGGTCTGCGGGCAGGGGGCTTATTGGAATCTGGAAGCCCCCTTTAACAAGGGAACCCCAGATCCTGGCCTCCCCCATGTGATATGGTAATGGGGTACAAATTTACCCCTACCATCTCACAAAAAAAGTGTAAAAATGTTAAACAAGACACAGCTTGGGGACAAGTCCTTTATTAAAATATTGCGTAACCGAGTGGTCCTGTCCCCCCTCTGACGCCACGAGGAAGCCGTGGGAAAGTTCCCGTGGCATCAGAGGGGGTTGGGTCACCCGGGGACATTACGGGGTGGCCCCGTCTTCAGTTATATAAGAACTGTCAAAGGCGCTGAAGCGTCGCACGGCGGGAGCCTCCCATTGAGGCAGATGGGGAGATAGAAAAAGATGAATGGACATCGTGGAACATTTTTTTTTTAATAAAGGACTTGTGCCCAAGCTGTGTCTTGTCGTTTTTAACATTTTGACACTTTTTTTGTGAAATGGCAGGGGTACTTGTACCCCGTTACCATTTCACACAGGGGTGAGGCCGGGATCTGGGGGTCCTCTTGTTATAGGGGGCTTCCAGATTCCGATAAGCCCCCGCCCAAAAACCCCCACAACCACCGAGCAAGGGTTGGGGGGATGAGGCCCTTGTCCCCATCAACGTGGGGACAAGGTGTTTTGGGGGGCTAAGGTTGCGTGCTCGGATAAGGGTCTGGTATGGATTCGGGAGCAGTGATTTTATTAATGCTTAAAGTAAAACAATAAAAGTGTAACATTCCTTTAAATTTCATACCTGGGGGGTGTCTATAGTATGCCTGTAAAGTGGCGCATGTTTACCAGGGTCTGGAATGGATTTTTGGGGGGACCCCTACGACTTTTTTTTAACTTTGGCGCAGGGTTCCCCTTAAAATGCATACCAGACCTGAAGGGTCTGGTATGGATTTTGTGGGGGCCTACACCATTTTTTTTTAAATTTGGTGCAGGCTTCCCCTTAATTTCCATATCAGACCTGAAGGGCCTGGTATGGATGTTAGGGGGACCCCCACGCAATTTTTTTTTTAAATTTTGGTTCGGGGTTCCCCCTAATATTTATACCAGACCCAAAGGGCCTGGTAATGGACTGGGGGGACCCCATGCTCTTTTTTTCAATGAGTTTTTTCTATATTGCCGAGACCCGTCAATTCATTACAGCCGCGATCAGTTTTAAATGACAATTTTTCCTTTAGAAATGTCATTTTGCTGTGGTACTGTTCTAAACACGGGAAAAATGTGAGACCTTTGCAGGATATTATGATGCTGGATGTCCCTTTCAAACCGTTGTATATTAGATGGTGGCTCAGGCCAAGTCTGTGTGGATGTTCATTCCCAGCGGGTGTATATAAAGGATAAAGAAGAATCTCCCATAGTGTGAAAATTTATAAACTGGTTGATTTATTAAAAGCCAAGTGGGAACTTAGAACAGTATAATAAAAAAACAGCCAATCTGTAATTTGGACGGCGTTACAGGCGCCTCTTACGTCACTTCCGGTTCTCGTGCGGTCCGGTCACTCCCTATGCATTACGTCACCTCACGTGACTTCCTCAGGGGATCCGGATTGGTTAAAACCACTCCTCTGTGTGATCCGGTGATGTGTCCTCTCCACCTCGTTCATGTGAGCATTATCCACTCTAGATGTCTAAAGTATGCTTTATTGATACTCTTATGCCCTGTACACACGGTCGGATTTTCCAACGGAAAATGTGTGATAGGACCTTGTTGTCGGAAATTCCGACCGTGTGTGGGCTCCATCACACATTTTCCATCGGATTTTCCGACACGCAAAGTTTGAGAGCAGGCTATAAAATTTTCCGACAACAAAATCCGTTGTCGGAATTTCCGATCGTGTGTACACAAATCCGACACACAAAGTGCCACGCATGCTCAGAATAAATAAAGAGACGAAAGCTATTGGCTACTGCCTCATTTATAGTCCAGACGTACGTGTTTTACGTCACCGCGTTCAGAATGATCGGATTTTCCGACAACTTTGTGTGACCGTGTGTATGCAAGACAAGTTTGAGCCAACATCCGTCGGAAAAAATCCTAGGATTTTGTTGTCGGAATGTCCGAACAAAGTCCGACCGTGTGTACAGGGCATTAGAGGTGCCCCTATCTTATTTTGTGTTTGCAATATCTTCTCACCTATGTGTGGGACTGGCATTGTGGCTGCCTTCGTTATCACAATCCCAGGACTGAATTACGATAATTCCCCGCGTATTTAAAGGGTTTAAAAATGTATGAACAATTTTGACAATTGTGTATGACATATAATTATGTTCACAGCTTATGTGTACTATACGTGTTAATGTGTGTCATTTTTGCAACAAACTAAGGGGTTAGTTTACTAAAACTGAAGAGTACAAAATTGGGTGCAGCTCTACATAGAAATCAATCAGCTTTCATTTTTTTTTTTTATCAAAGCTTAATTAAACAACCTGAAGTTAGAAACTGATTAGCTACCATGCACAGCTGCACCAGATTTTGCACTCTCCAGTTTTAGTAAATCGAACCCCATAATGTATTTCATAAAAATCGACTGAAAGGGTTTAGCAGTAATTGAAGCTGTTTTTATGAGGAAAAATCTGATCATATCAATAAAACCAGAAATCCATTTCTAATGATACTTGGAATGAAAAAAAAAAAGAATATCAGTTGGTCATTTGTAAATAATTTAAAAAAGGGATGAAATATTATTACTATAGTGTTGAATCAATGAAAGGACAGTGTCGTTTTTATAGGACTACCAGTGTGTCATGTCAGTGTATGTGAAACTAATGCAAGCATTGGAAAGTGTTCTCCACCTTTGGGAATTGATTGCTTGTATTACAAATATTGATTTTCAGATGTCATTGTGTTTGTTCCTGGAAGGAGAACTGATTTTTAAAAGGGGGTATTTCCAGGAATGGGATTAAAATTTACCAGAAAATACTTATGAAATGACTGACAATTCTGAAAAAAATTAGTAAGCAATGAGACATCAGTAAAATGAGTAGAGCAGTAAGGACGTGATTGTTCCTTAATTGGTCTACTCATGGCAGAGTTATTGAGGGCAAAGTGCAAGTCAAAAACTTGATTTATGATACTAAGCTTTACTTTAAATTCTCTCTCATACCAGTTCACAGCTCAACAAAATTTTCTGTCTGTATGAAACACTATGTGCTGCAGCACTTTATTATAAGTGCAACTGTACTCACAGTTTTCTCTTAGTCCTACTGCAAATTCCCACAAAGACTTGTCGAGCCTAATAGAGTTTCCTGTGATCTTGTGACAATGATGCCGCACTGCTCCTATATTCAGAGCAGAGTTACCACTCTCATGTAGGCTATGCCTTCTTGCTCTACAGTGGGTTGAAAACATAGCCACTGCTGATTAAAAACCTTTCAATCAGCACCTTGCCACATCCAGTTCAGACCACTTATTCCTGGATTTTCAAAATTGCCTCTGTCTCTGAAACCCGTCCACAGTGAGCTGCAGTGTCTGTGATGGGGAACTCTTATCACCTGCAAATCTCCCTCATGGGGACACAAACAACATGAGAGAGTATATAACCCTCCCCAATTAAACTTGAAGCTTTGTTTTTAGTTCTGTCCGTGTCCTTGTTGAGTAATCCTTGCTCACTTTTATTTCACATCTATACCCAAAACCTTTTTTCAGATTTTTTTCACCAATAGATTTTTATTGTTTTAACTCAGATACAGATACATACAATGTGCACATTGTACATGTTCATTTGAAATCGCATCTTATTAATAAACAGAAATATATAAGTAGAATGTTTAACAGGAAAGTTTATAACAAGATTCAATCAGTAAATATAGGTTTGTATATAAATAGGATTCGTTATTATTGTCCCCAGGAACCCCAAATGGGATCTCTTTTGTTGCCTGGGAACAATAGTGTGGTTGTATTGTATATAGATATAAATAACCTGTACTCCAACAGTGAGTATACATCACAATTCTAACTTGTTACCATATCATGACTGGGTCAATTAGTTTGCAGCTTTGTTAGAGAAGAAATTTTTCAGCTCCCATTCTCCCATGGAGACCACTGGACCTTGTGTTTGTGCAAGTAATTTCCACTAGATGCCATTGTCATTTCATAACCGTAGTGTAAGTTTACCAAGTCTAAGGTTTGCTCTATGTTTGGGGCTTTGGTAGTTTTCCACAACCTAGTTATGCTCAATCTGGCGGCTAATAATATATGAGTGACCACATGTCTGTACGTTTGGGGTAGCTGTTCTACGTTTAGTTTTAAAATCGCTAGGTCAGACGTAGGGGGGTATGTGTTGTTTGGAGATGTCCGATAGAATATGAAAGGTAGTGTCCCAATATTTCGTGAGGCACTTGCATGCCCACATTATGTGGAAAATATCCCCTCTGTCCCAGTTGCATCTCCAACATTTGTCATTAGATGTTGAAGTGAACGACACCAGTTTTGATGGAGTGAGATACCATCTCAGAGATAGTTTTTGGGTTAGTTCCCAGAGTTTAGAGCATTTATTGGCTTTGTAAATGGATCTTAGTGCTTGTTGCCATTGGTGGTTTGTGTATGTGTTCCCCAAGTCTTGTTCCCAGTGTATGTGCAGAGACGACTTGACGAATTGGAGCTTCTGGTGAAGTATGTTATAAAAGAGGGATATTCCTTTAGATTTGTGGAAGGTGTTGGTTAGTTGTTCCCATGCTTTTGGGTGTACCGTGTATAGAAGTAAAGGTATTTGTGCTAGACAATGTTTGACTCTTATGTAAGTAAAGAACTGAATGTGCACTATTCCAAGTTGGGACCATCTAAGCAGAGGAAGATCTGGTGAGAGATGCCAGAGAGATTGTATGGGAATTGGTATCCCTGGGTTGGTGGAGCATGTGGCATTGTCATGGATCAAAGTGGTCCAAGGTTTAGCTGAGGCTATCATGGTGGGGGGTAATGCTGAAGAAATTTTATTGCCCAATGCTCATCAGCCAATCTTTCAGATTTGGTCGTGCCAACAACAGGGTTTCTATTTTACTCTATAATTTGGAGGGATCTGGGCGGAACCATTCATTAAGTTGTTCTAGGAGTGAAGCAGTGTAATAGTCCTTAAAGTCTATTGTTCCTGAACCCCCCGCTACTTTGTGTTTCATAAGCTTAGAGTGTGCACATCTGGGTTTAGACCCGTTCCATATGCATTTATTGAATAAGATTTGGAGAGATTTGAAAAAGTAATTAGGAATGGAGATAGGGAGTGTTCTAAATAAGTAGAGGATTTGTGGTAGGTGGAGCATTTTGAAGGCAGCAAGTCTCCCGGACCATGAGAGCTCTTGTTTAGTTATGCATTGGGTGTCTAGGTGCAGTTTGGCGAGGAGACGTTTGTGGTTGTCTGAGAACAGGTGTCTGACAGTTCTAGTAAGATGGATCCCTAGATAAGGGATGCTTCTGTCCGGCCAGGAGAACGGATATTGCGTCTGTAGCAAAATTTTCGTTGTGGCGTCAATTTTATGGTCTAGAATATGGGATTTGGATGCATTGAGTTTGTAGTAGGAGACCCTACCAAACCATTCTAGTAGTTTGTATGCTTCTGCTAAAGAGGTTGTTGGGTTGGACAGGATCAATATGACATCGTCCGCAAAAAGACTTATTTCATGTGTAGTCGGCCCTATTGTCAGCCCTGTAATTAAGGGGTTCGAACGAATGTGTTCTGCCAGGGGTTCCATTAGTAAGTTGAATATCAGTGGTGAGAGGGGGCATCCCTGGCATGTACCATTGGTTATATCGAACGATTGGGACAACATGTCCGCGGAGTAGACTTGTGCAGATGGAGTGGTGTAGAGTGCCATAATGGCCCTATAGATATGTTCTTTGAATCCAAACTTGGTTAGTACTTTTTGTAGATATGACCAGTGAACCCTGTCGAACGCCTTCTCTGCGTCCAAAGAAAGCAGCAGAGAAGGCGTTCCGCTGGACTCAGCATGATGTATTAAATTGATCATATGTCTCGTGGCTTCAGGGGCCTGTCTACCTTTGGTGAAACCGGACTGATCCAAATGTATGAGTGTTGGCATTATTTCTAGAAGGTATCTGGCAATAGTTTTTGCATATATTTTCACATCCAAATTTAAAAGCGATATGGGACGGAAGTTTTGGGGGGAAGTTGGCTCCTTCCCTGGTTTCGGGAGTGTTACAATAATAGCATTCAACGTTTCTTTAGGGAGTTTAGAAGAGGAGGCAGCATTGTTGCAAAATTGAGTTAGGTACGGGAGTAGTTGGCCGGAGTATTTCCGGTAATATTCCCCTGTTAGGCCATCTGGTCCAGGGGCTTTACCAGGAGGGAGTGAATTTATGGTAGCCAGAATCTCCTGATCAGTGAAGGGTTCATTTAGGACGTCAAGTTGCACGTCCGACAGTTTGGGGAGTGTAATTCGTTGCAGAAATGCATCAATCTCATCATGGGAAGGTTGCGGTGTGGTCGGGTCTCTACCAATACTATATAGATCACTATAATAAGCATTAAATGCATGGGCTGTGTCTTGTGGGTTAGTCAGCCTCTGCTTAGTATGCGGGTGGGTCATGTGGGGTATCTTAGTTTTGGTCCTTCTCCCTTTCAGGCGTTGTGCTAATAATTTCCCGGCTTTTTTGGAAGTAGCATAATGTGTAGCCCTAATTTTCCTCTGTACTTTTTCAAAGGAGTGGAGGAGAAGATTCCTCAGCTCTTGTCTTAGTGACAACAATTGGGCCAGTGTTTGTGGACGTGGGTCAGATTTGTGTAAGGTTTCAATCTGGGCTATTTGAGAAGTCAGAACCTCAACACGCTGCATCCTCTTTTTTTTACAGAGATGGCTTAATTTCATTATAATACCTCTAATAATAGCCTTATGCGCATTCCACACCATGGCGGGATCCGTTGTTAAGCTCAAAGTATTCTTTTAGATGCTCTGAAATTTCCTGAGAGCAAGTTGGGTGTTGCAATACATAATTGTTAGCACGCCAGAGAAAAGTATTCCTCTGGTGGGCAGTGTCAGAAATGGAGATTTTTATGGGAGCGTGGTCAGACCATGACATGGTGTGGATCACGGAAGCACAGCCATTTGTCTACAATAAACATGTCTATTCTTGAGTAGGATTTATGGTGTGAAGAGAAGTATGTGTAATCTTTTTCCGACCCGTGATGGCATCTCCAAACATCAAAGAGATCCTGTGATGTGAGGAATTTCTTCAGGGGGGAGTCTCTCCTTTTCGCAGCAGAAGTAGTATCCATATGTATATCGATCACTAAGTTAAAGTCACTGCAGATACTGTAAGTAGGTGGCCTTGTTTATTTTCTTGTGCTTTACGCACGGTCTTCCTTATAAAGGACATCTGTCGGGTATTAGGAGCATATATATTCAGCAGGGTATATTTGACATTGTTGATGGTGCAGAGTAGAATTAAGAATCTAACCTGAGGGTCAGAAATTTCCTGTGTTAGTCGGAAGTCTATATTGTGTTTAATAGCAATGAGGACTCCTCTTTTCTTTGACGTGAAAATAGAATAATAGATAGTGGGGAATTTCCAATTGGAGCAGAGGGATGTCGATTGGGACAGTAAATGGGTCTCTTGGACACAGATAATGTCACTTTGGAGTTTTCCCGCAGTTCGCCAAAGGGAGTGCCTTTTAGCAGGGTGATTGAGTCCCTTTGCGTTCAGTGATAAAATGTTAAGCGGCATTTTTGGGTGACAGTGGTTTGTAAGATGGGAGATTAGATGTTAAACACTTACAGTACCGTGGCCGCAGTCGAGTTGTATCGAGAATTCACTTGCACAGAGATGTGAGGTCCACATTGTGGAGGTGTCGTTGAAGACAGGAGCTCAGAGCAGGAACTGATGAAGGATAACATGTCAGAATAACTGCAGTAACAAACAAAAAAAGGAAAATAATAGGAACACAGGTATGTTACTGATAACTTTCCTGAATGTGTAATTCGGGCAATAAAGGAAGAGAAGCGGCGTAGGTAAACCTATAAGCAAGCTGAAATCAGCTAAGCCGCTGTTGGGGGAAACAGTTAGTACTCAGCAAGAATTAAGTGTTCAACAATAAACAGTGAGCAGTGAGGCAGATTAATCATTGTTGATTTTGGCCTGTCATGTTCAGGTAGTATTCCGGGATTGATATCCTGTGATTCCCTGGTGACGGCGAGGTTGTGGTGGTTTGCGTTGCGGTAGAGGCGGTATAGTATTAGCCGGGGGTTCTAGGATTATGCCCCACTCATGTAGTAACTTCATCCCTTTTTGCAAGTTACTGACAATGTGGGTAGTGCCATTTTTTGATATGAGGGGAGTTGCAGGATATCTCCACTTGTACACAATTTTGTGATTATAGAGCCCTTTTGTAATGGGGTTCAGATTCCTCCTGAGCTGAAGCGTGTACTTGGAGAGGTCCGGGAATATCTGAATTCCATCATACGGGTGGGGTAGCTGGGTTTTATTCCTGGCCTCATACATCAGTTTCTCTTTCACATGAAAAAAGTGTACCCGCATGAGTACATCCCTTGGTACTGTGGCCGCCAAATGTGAGGGCTTTGCTATTCTATGTATCCTGTCAATGATAATGTCTCTAGGTGAAGCGTCTGGTAGAATGGTGTGTAGAAGATCCCTGGCATACTTTGGCAGGTCTTCTGGTGGAACATTCTCAGGGACCCCCCTCAGTTTCACGTTGTTGCGTGTGGAGCGGTCCTCCAAATCGGCCAGCTTGGCCCTTACCCATTCCTGCTCATCTCTCACTTCTTCATGAGTGTCAATCAGGTCATTCACTGTGGTTGTGCATTCTGTCATGCCCTTTTCTATAGTAGTAACCCTCTGATCTGTCGCATTCATATCTGTATTAATTTTATGAAACAGAGAGGAGAGATCTGTCATTAGGGATGTTTGCAGGGACATGAGCATATCTTTCAGGGTAGTATCTATAACTGGCTGCCCTGAGGTGGGGAAAGAAGCCATGGAGCTGTGCAAGGCCTGGTTAGATTGAAGCGGATTAAAGGCCTGTGTAGGAGATGCTGCCTGGGGCTGCTGTGGGAACGGTGCATCCATCCGCATCCTGGCTTTGGCTGGGCTGTTAGTTAGCTCTGTGTCTTGTGTGGGGGACAGGGGAAGTGCTAATGCCTCCATTTCGCCCTGATTTTCATCTGGGAGATCTGTGTAAGCCTCCCTCGGCACGAGGAGGCCGCCGCCATCTTGCGGATCACTGACCTGTAACTGCAGAGGGAACATGAAGGTGGTGAGCTTTTTGGGCTGATGATCACCCATCCGCTTACGGGACATTGTAGCTCCGCTCGTTCTGGTGCTCTGGGGTTGAGATGGTGCTGATCCGCTGCTTATGACAGGCTCTAGACGCTCCAGTGTTCTCCCTCACTGAAGAGCTGTGAGTTCAAGCAGCCATCTTCGGCGCCGGCTAGCCACGCCCCCCCTTTTTTCAGATTTGAGTGGAGAAACGTTACAATTACTTTCAAGTTTTTTTTACTGTTCCTGGTTAACAGAATTACCCTCTTTATTTGTGCTGGGAAATCCAACATTCCTCATTTGTCAGAACAAGAGGTTAGGAAATATTTTCTAGTGGGGCACCTGTGGCTGTTACAACTGCCTGCAAGGGGTGTAAAAGGATGTGTTATCCACTAAATGATCAGACAGAGGATAACTGTAACTTACAAAAAAGTTGAATCAATAATATGAAACTGGGTCAGAATGGCAAAGAACATGCATGCACTGAAGAGTAATGAAAACCAGATAATGAAACCTGCACAAACATTGACTCTTCACAGCAATGTCTATGTGGTCAAGGTAACATGTGGCTGCATAGCATAGTCTCTTTAAGGCTCTATAGTAACAGAGAGCCAGCTGAGAGTCACTTCTTCATTAAACCAATGCAGAACACAGCTACTTGGGATTGTCCTCATGAACAGAATATATCAAAATGAAGTCCAGGGTAGCACAGATGAACATCTGGAAAGGTCCAAGGCTCTAGGACAATGAACCACCCCACTGGTAGAAATCAGGGAGGTGTCCTCCATAGTGACTGGCTCTTTTAGAGAATCTGTGTGTTATTAGACTCTGGCCCAACTGCCCACACACCAATTCTGACAGTGAAGGGCTTTCCACTTGGCTGTTGATCACTTGCCCAGCTACCTCTGCTTCATCAGGTGTAGTTTCTCTGAGCTGACGAAGGAGGGAAGCAGAGAGATGTATCTTCCCTTAGTGTGTCCAGGAAACCCCAGGAGGTGTGGGAAAAGGAGTTAAAGGGCCAGTGCCTACATGGTGAGTAAATGTGTATTCAACTACAGGGAATACACATTCTTAGGAGAGATTTCTTCTCACTTATTGTTGCATCTTAGGACAGAAAAAGAAGGGAAATCTACAAAGACAGGGGTTTTAGCTTCCCTTTAGCAGTGAATCTAAATTTCAGCAACCACTCACTGCAAGACAATCTTCCATGTGCATGTTTTTAAATGACAGTAATTGATTTGGCCTAGAGAATGTTTGGTGAAAGTCCAATTTACTGATTTATAAATAGATTTTCCAAAAGTTTAAGCAAATTGGTATCTAGATAAAATTTCAACAATAATTTTGGTGTCGTATAGAACAGCAGCAGCTCCCTCTTGCTCCCTCTGAGCTGGCTTCATAAATCACTATATAAAGCTGCTTTTCAGTTGCTCCACACCCGGCCATCCCTGTCACCTGCTGGAGCTTCATTATGGGTCAGTCCCTGGAGAAAACCAGGTTCCATTCTCTCTCTATTCCCCACCAGTCGGCTTTCACAGAAGCAGTCCCAGCTACAGAGCCCAGCGCTTCCTGTTTCCAGCCTCCTGCCTTGCCAAGCAACCTGGCTGATTCTTCTCAGAAAAAAATAGCTCAGGCTATAGCATCTTTGCTTTCCCCTATGATAACAGCAGCAGTGGAAAGTGCAATCCACAATGGGATTGAACAGTTAAGGAAGGAGCTGGGGGAACACTCTCACAGGCTTTCTGAGAAGGAGCAGAGAATTTCATTTCTGGAGGATGAGCTGCAGCAGGCATTTACCATTCAATGTCTTATCAATCTACAAGGTCTTCTCAATCTCTATTAGCAAAAGTGGAGGATTTTGACAATCGATCAAGAAGAAATAAAACAAAAAGAGTACTTCTGTGCTACTATGTGTGATAGTGTGTGAGGGGTGAAATAACAAAAGAGATTTTTTTTATATGTATAAAACCAGAGGTTGCTGCTCCACACCATCTCTGTACCCACAGACAATAATTAACTAAGTTCCAAAGTGAAGTGCTACCTCACAGGTGAAAAACCCCTAACTAAAAGTACCTCAGTAATATAATGCAGTGATAATAATGACCCCTACTGGAGTCTATATAATCTAAACAAATGACGTGCTAAAAAATGTGAATAATCAAACGAATAGTGTCCACAAAAATTCATAATCATGCAAAAAACTTAATATCATAATTCATCCAGTCCATTTAAAATGTGCATTCATCTATAAAATGGTGCAATCCTTAAAGTGTCCAATTGTGGATAATCAATACTAGTGGTGAACTTATATGTGCACTGAGTGTGCCCTCCACCAGTCACATTATGCGCTCACCTTCTGGGACGACCCTCATGGGGTCTAGTTGCACCTTCTCCTTAGGGGTATAAATCCGGTGATCTTTAAGCTCCAATGGATGGACTCCTGTTTTCTTATGCGCTATCCCTCATAGCAATGGTAAAATAAGGGTAAAGAGGAAACTGACATAATGCAGAACTGTAAACTCTATTTTTCTTTAAAATATAAAAATTCCACTCACATTAATAAATGCGCTAGCCATTGGACACGTTAAGGATTGCACAATTTTTCAGATGAATGCATATTTTAAATGGACTGGATGAATTATATTACATTTTTTTCTTTATTTGTGAATTTTTGTGGACACTATTAGTTTAATCATTCATGTTTTTTAGCACGTCATTTGTTTATATTATATAGACTCCACCAGGGGTCATTATTATCACTGCATTATATTACTGAAGTACTTTTAATTTGGGGTTTTTCACCTGTGAGGTAGCGCTTCACTTTGGAACTTAGTCAAGAAAGAATAACCTTTGGATCATTGGGCTCCCAGAATCCTATAGAGCGTTCTCTCTCATGGTTCTTTGCTCCAAACACATACCTGCAGCTCTGGGCCTCTAACCCCCCTTGCATTGTAGAAAGAGCTTACCGTTTAGGCCCCCATCAGACGAGTGCATGTCACCTCGCCCTGTAATTATAAAATTTCTGAATTACACCGACAAACAGATGACCCTACATTGCTACCGGAATGCACGCTCATTGTCGACAGATGGTCATACGCTCCTGCTTTTTCAGATTATTCATTAGAAGTTGCAAAGATTTTCAATGCATTTGCTCTACTTTGTTTCAGAACTAAATTAAGTTTACCTTAGCATATATGCCATCCTACACCTTTTGCTGGCCCAATGGAGAATAACTCGTCTTTAAATCTAACTCCCAGGTAACCAATCCTCTCAAAACATTGGCATACCTAGCCCCATGGATCAAGTGCATGTAAAGACCCTCCTAAACAGCAGAGTCTGTTCCCAAGGCAGACTCTCCAAATCATGCTGAATGATCTCTCTTCTCTACACTGTTATCCTCACTCCCAGGGACTGACCCTCCTCGATGGGCGATAAGTATTCTATTGTATGTTCTCTCATGTCTGCAATTATATTCATTAGATTTCTGTTGTACCGGATGATTTAGCTTATTTGTGCACAGACAATCAAAGATAGGCTGAGGTGCACAGATAAAGGAGAGACCCAGTCCCCAATTTCCAATTTGTATGCAAAAAGCAAATGTCCATAGGAGTCACGCCTAGATGAAGTAACAACGGTTCAAACATATATAACAAATAATTTTACATCTTTATTTTTCACATTTCATATACGACATTAAAAAGCACACAGTAGAAAATATTTAAAAGTGTATTAATATATATATTACATTAAAATTGACATAAGAGCAGAAATGTATGACATAAATCAGACACTAATACATCCCTTCTCAACATGTTTTGTGAAGCAAAATTCACTTCTTCAGGAGAAAGGGTAAATTTCTATCTGATAACATCTGCAGAGAGACCATATCATTAAAACAATTAATATTGAAAAACAAATATGCCCTCAAAAAAAGGGGGGGTAAGAAAATGTACTGGACTCAAATAGAGAGAGCTCACTTACCAAAAAGAAAAATAAGGTATCATACTTACACATCAAACACAAATGTGATGTGTAGGCTGATTATTGTCCACAGTTATTTTTGTTTTTTATTATAGCTGGGTTGTAAACTTTTTTCGTTGTTAAATGTTTATTAGATTTTCTAAATATAAAAACAGAAACAGCCAAAAACATATGAGTATTATACAGTATCTCACAAAAGTGAGTACACCCCTCAAAATTTTGTTAATATTTTATTATATATTTTCATGTGACACCACTGAAGAAATTACACTTTTCTACAATGTAAAGTAGTGAGTGTACAGCCTATATAACAGTGTAAATTTTCTGTTCCCTAAAAATAACTCAACACACAGCCATTAATGTCTAAACCGCTGGCAACAAAAGTGAGTACACCTTTAAGTGAAAATGTCCAAATTGGGCCCAATTAGCCATTTTCCCTCCCTGGTGTCATGTGGCTCATTAGTGTTACAAGGTCTCAGGTGTGAATGGGGAGCAGGTGTGTTAAATTTGGTGTTATCGCTCTCACTCTCTCTGGTCACTGGAAGTTCAACATGGCACCTCATGGCAAAGAACTCTCTGAGGATCTGAAAAAAATAATTGTTGCTCTACATAAAGATGGCCTAGGTTATAAGAGGATGGCCAAGACCCTGAAACTGAGCTGCAGCACGGTGGCCAAGACTATAGAGCGGTTTAACAGGACAGGTTCCTCAAAAAAGTTCAGTGCACATGCTCAGCGTCATATCCAGAGGTTGTCTTTGGGAAATAGACCTATGAGTGCTGCCAGCATTGCTGCAGAGGTTTAAGGGGTGGGGGGGTTAGCCTTTCAGTGCTCAGACCATACGCTACACACTGCATCAAATTGGTCTGCATGGCTATCGTCCCAGAAGAAAGCCTCTTCTAAAGATGCACAAGAAAGCATGCAAACAGTTTGCTAAAGACAAGCAGACTAAGGACATGGATTACTGGAACCATGTCCTTTGGTCTGATAAGACCAAGATAAACTTATTTGGTTCAGATGGTGTCAAGTGTGTGTGGCAGCAATCAGGTGAGGAGAACAAAGACAAGTGTGTCTTGCCTACAGTCAAGCATGGTGGTGGGAGTGTCATGGTCTGGGGCTGCATGAGTGCTGCCGGCACTGGGGAGCTACAGTTCATTGAGGGAACCATGAATGCCAACATATACTGTGACATACTGAAGCCAAGCATGATCCCCTCCCTTCAGGGACTAGGCCGCAGGGCAGTATTCCAACATTATAATGACCCCAAACACACCTCCAAGACAACCACTTCCTTGCTAAAGAAACTAAGGGTAAAGGTGATGAACTGGCCAAGCATGTCTCCAGACCTAAACCCTTTGAGCATCTGTGCGGCATCCTCAAACAGAAGGTGGAGGAGCGCAAGGTCTCTAACATCCACCAGCTCCATAATATCGTCATGGAGGAGTTATAGAGGACTCTATTGGCAACCTGTGAAGCTCTGGTGAACTCCATGCCCAAGAGGGTTAAGGTAGCACTGGAAAATAATGGTGGCCACACAAAATATTGACACTTTGAGCTCAATTTGGATGTTTTCACTTAGGGGTGTACTCACTTTTGTTGCCAGCGGTTTAGACATTAGCGGCTGTGTGTTGAGTTATTTTGAGGGGAGAGCAAATTCACACTGTTATGCAAGCTGTACACTCACTACTTTACATTGTAGCAAAGTGCAATTTCTTCAGTGTTGTCACATGAAAAGATATAATAAAATATTTACAAAAATGTGAGGGATGTACTCATTTTCAGAGATACTGTATGTACAATGCCATATAATAGCAAGAAGAACAGTGAAAGAACATAACCTGCATATTCAAATGTTGTCCTCCCAAACATATAGCTAGGAAATGTAATTATCTAGCAAGGTCAAATGAAATGAGTTTTCTTGCATATAGCTGGGGGAGAAAACTAACTGAAGGCTTGGGTGACAATGACAATGTCAAATCTAAAATCAGGTTCCTGCAAAAAAGATAAAATAAAATGACATGGCAAGACATATATAATCATTTAGATAGGGTCATACATACATATCCTTGAAAGTGTTGAGAAACAATGATTCACTAATACCATGCTTCTCAACTCCAGTCCTCAAGAGGTCATGTTTTCAGGATTTTCTCAGATGAAACAGCTGTGGTAATTTTACTAAAGCAGTGATCAAATCATCTGTGCAAAATAATGAAAAGCCTCAAAACATGACCTGTTGGGGTGCCTTGAGGACTGGAGTTGAGTATACATGGTGAACCACAAAGAGAAAAATTTTTCTCAAAAGGGGGTTGCCAACACCCCAATAGTCATTGTATGAGGACCCTAAAAAGGGACACAAGTACCCCCCGTTACAGTGGGACTTTAAGGGCGAACAAAATATGTTGATACATCATAAAATGTCATTTATTAGAAATATTTAAAAAAGGGCATGTATAAAAACATAACAGCAGATAATATGGCACTTTTAGTGCATAGCAAAAAATACATTTCCATCATATTATATTATTTGCATATTCCAAAGATGAACATGGTTTTTCTCCAACTAGCCTGACATGCTTCAGAAAAAAATTCCCTTCTTCAGAGGTATTTATGGGAGATGATATAGTATGTTCTGAAAGAGAAGGTAGAGATGATTGTAACAAAGCATTATTCAGGGCAAATCAGCATTATAATGCATAGGCATAACCGGCATACATACCACTTGTCGTAATATGGAAAAAATGTATATATTGTCTTTTTTACACAGGAATAAATGAAGGTATGGGTTGGGGTGGTGGGCCGCTGCCATACTCTGCATGCCGACTTTTGTCGACTTGGACATTGCTGCTGTTTTGCGCCGGAGGACCTGATCTGCGTGACGCTTTCCCACTGCCTTTGTGCAGTGGGAGGGCGCCATGAATTTCTTGTCCTGGGGGTCCCTCTATATGTGCCTCCCCATTGCTTTCCTTAGGACACTGTGGCTTATGTTTTGTCCGGCTCCCCTACCTTTTTTTCTTGTTTTCTTTTTGATTATCCTAATTGTTTAGTGGCTGCTGTGGGAACGATCAGTAATGTTTCCTCACTCTGGCCCGCCCATTGGAATGAATTATTTGGAATAGCTGATTCGCTCCTCTCGCTCTTAGTCGATGTGCGATGACGTCACCGCGTTATTACACGCGACGACGCCACACACTGACATTCCCTGCTTACACCATAATGATGTTCAGCACTGCACATGCACCGGCGGCTTTTTAAGCCCACAGCTGGTGCACTGTGAGTTCAAACCCTCAGATTGAAAAACAACAGAGCCATGAACGGTCATACACTCATTCCCAACAAGCAGAAAGGTTTGTTTTTCAGCTTATCTGGATTTTCTCTGTTTCTGTTATTCTTGATACTTAATCTGTATAAAAGTAACTTCTCATTTATTTAAATGCCTAAATGAACTATCATTACAAGTAACATTCATTTTAAGATGAAAAATAAAAACCACATATTCCATCTATTATCAAAGTTAACCATTTAACATTACTATTTAACATTTTTATCACTTTTTCATATTCATACTCACCAAAATGCTCTATTACTGTGCAGGATCCACCTGTTAGTGCTGTGGTGGCCACTCTGTGGGGACCCTTGTGAGGGGTTTTTCCAAGTAAAAACGGGGTTCATCAGTCCTAATTAGGAATGAGCCGAACACCCCCCGGTTCGGTTCACACCAGAACTTGTGAACGTACCAAAACTTCGCACGAAGGTTAGAACCCCATTAAAGTCTATGGGACTCGAATGTTCGAAATCAAAAGTGCTAATTTTAAAGGCTGATTTGCATGGTATTGTCCTAAAAAGGGTTTGGGGACCCGGGTCCTGCCCCAGGGGACATGGATCAATGCAAAAAAAAGTTTTAAAAACTTCCGTTTTTTCAGGAGCAGTGATTTTAATAATGCTTAAAGTGAAACAATAAAAGTGTAATATTCCTTTAAATTTCGTACCTGGGAGGTGTCTATAGTATGCCTGTAATAGGGCGCATGTTTCCCGTGTTTAGAAGAGTCTGACAGCAAAATGACATTTCAAAGGAAAAAAACTCATTTAAAACTACTCGCGGCTATTAATGAATTGCCGGTCCGACAATACACATAAAAGTTCATTGATAAAAATTGAATGGAATTTCCCCACAGGGGAACCCCGAACCAATATTTAAAAAAAAAAACTGGCGTGGGGGTCCCCCTAAATTCCATACCAGGCCCTTCAGGTCTGGTATGGATATTAAGGGGAACCCCGCACCAAAATAAAAAAAAATGGTGTGGGGGTCCCCCTCAAAATTCATACCAGACCCTTCAGGTCTGGTATGGATTTTAAGGGGAACCCCGTGCCACAATTTAAAAAAAAATGGTATGGGGTCCCCCCAAAAATCCATACCAGATCCTTATCTGAGCACGCAACCTGGCAGGCCACAGGAAAAGAGGGGGGACAAGAGAGCGCCCCCCTCCTGAACTGTACCAGGCCACATGTCCTCAACATTGGGAGGGTGCTTTGGGGGGCTACCCCATGTTGATGAGGACAAGGGCCTCATCCCCTCAACCCTTGGCTGGTGGTTGTGGGGGTCTGCGGGCAGGGGGGCTTATTGGAATCTGGAAGCCCCCTTTAACAAGGGGACACCCACATCCCGCCCCCCATGTGAAATAGTAATGGGGTACTTCTTAAATAACAGAAAATTCCCTGTGACATCAGAGGGGGCAGGGGTCACCCGTTACGTAACGGGTGACCCCGCCCCCTCTGATGTCACGGGGAATGCCACAGGGAAGTCCCCGTCAAGTCCCCGTGCGTCCTAAGGGGCGGGGTCACCGGGTGGCCCCGCCCTCCATTATTTAAGAAGTGTCAGAAGACGAGAAGCGTCACACAGCGGGAGCCTCCCATCATGGATGTGGAGCGGCCCGAAAATGAAGAAGGGAAGAAGACGCCGCGGAGGAAGATGCCAGATGAGAACACCGGAGCAAGAAGCAGAGGATCAGAGGAAGAAGAAGATGGAGGAAGAAACCGAAGGAAGATAGAAGAAAGAAGATAGAAGAAAGAAGATGGAAAGAAGAAGACTTTAAATAAAGGAATTGTCAAAAACTGTCTCTTGTCATTTTTAACATTTTTGACACTTTTTTTGTGAAATGGCAGGGGTACTTTTGTACCCCATTACCATTTAACACAGGGGTGTGGGATCTGGAGGTCCCCTTGTTAAAGGGGGCTTCCAGATTCTGATAACCCCCCCATCTGCAGACCCCCACAACCACCAGTCAAGGGTTGTGGGGATGAGGCCCTTGTCCTCATCAACATGGGGACAAGGTGCTTTGGGGGCTACCCCAAAGCACCCTCCCAATGTTGAGGGCATGTGGCCTGGTACGGTTCAGGGGGGGTGCTCTCTCATCCCCCCTCTTTTCCTGTGGCCTGCCAGGTTGCACTCTCGGATAAGGGTCTGGTATGGATTTTTGGGGGGACCCCACGCCATTTTTCTTTTTAATTTTGGTGCAGGGTTTCCCTTAAAATCCATACCAGATCTGGAGGGTCTGGTATGGATTTTGAGGGGACCCCCACGCCATTTTTTTTCAATTTTGGCCCGGGGTTCCCCTTAATGTCCATACCAGACCTGAAGGGCCTGGTATGGAATTTAGGGGGACCTCCACACCAGTTTTTTTTAAATTTTGGTTTAGGGTTTCCATGTGGGGAAATCCCATGCCGTTTTTATCAATGAACTTTTATGTGTATTGTCAGACCGGCAATTCATTAATAGCCGCGAGTAGTTTTAAATTACTTTTTTTACTTTGCAATGTCATTTTGCTGTCAGACTGTTCTAAACATGGGAAACATGTGCCCCTTTACAGGCGTACTATAGACACCCCCCAGGTACAAAATTTCAAGGAATATTACACTTTTATTGTTTCACTTTAAGCATTATTAAAATCACTGCTCCCGAAAAAAACAGCCATTTTTAAAACTTTTTTTGCATTGATACATGTCCCCTGGGGCAGGACCCAGGTCCCCAAACACTTTTTATGACAATACCATGCATATAAGCCTTTAAAATTAGCACTTTTGATTTCTCCCATAGACTTTTAAAGGGTGTCTTGCGGCTTTCGAATTTGCCGCGAACACCCCAAATTGTTCGCTGTTCGGCGAACTGGCGAACAGCCAATGTTCGAGGCGAACATGAGATCGACTCGAACTTGAAGCTCATCCCTAGTCCTAATGGACAACTAATGGCTAAATTGGGGTTTCTAAACAAAATTATTCCTGTGTAAAAAACACAATATATATATTTTTTCCATATTACGACAAGTGGTATGTATGCCGGTTATGCCTATGCATTATAATGCTGATTTGCCTTGAAAAATGATTTGTTCCAATCATCTCTACCTTCTCTTTCAGAACATACTATATCATCTCCCATAAATACCTCTGAAGAAGGGAATTTTTTTCTGAAGCATGTCAGGCTAGTTGGAGAAAAAACATGTTCATCTTTGGAATATGCAAATAATATAATATGATGGAAATTTATTTTTTGCTATGCACTAAAAGTACCATATTATCTGCTGTTATGTTTTTATACATGCCCTTTTTTTAAATATTTCTAATAAATGACATTTTATGATATATCAACATATTTTGTTCGCCTTTAAAGTTCCATTGTAACAGGGGGTACTTGTGTCCCTTTTTAGGGTCCTCATACAATGAGCACTGGAGTTGAGAAATACTGCACTAATAAGACAAAACAAAACAGGTGTGGGAGGGTGGCTTACCCTAATTGAGAGCACAGGTCTAGGGAAATGGAGTATAAACAGAAAGGGTATTAGAGCCGCTTAATGCTGGAGATAGTAAGTTTACTGGAAGGAAACCATTAGCTATTTCAGAAGACTAAAAAAAAAAAAAAAGTAAACTCAATAAACAATCTCCATCTGGTAAAGAAATGTTTGGTGAGAGTATAATTTTGCATTTTTCGACATGAAGATTTTCTCTGTAGAGGAGCGTTGTGAAGTCACGTTTAACTTTGGTAATGGTTGGTGGTGAAGAGACTGTCCATACCTTTAGAATGGATTTGCAGGCCGTCCATAGAAAAAGTTGTATTCTTTGAGGCGTAAAGGTTTTACATTTGTTGTCATCCCGATGCAGCGCTCCTGACTGATCATAGCTGAATAGCAAAAGAACAGGGTCTTTAGGCAGATGTTGTTCCATGATGTTGAAGATGACATCAACAATTTGATCCCAGAACTTGGAGATTGGGGGGCAATGCCAGAAGCGATGCATGAGTGAAGGTTTCTCAGATCCACATTGTAGAGTTTGCACATTGCAAGAGAGATTTTGAGGGATGAAATGGGATAAAGGCATTGTGTATCAATTTGAAGTGAGTTTCCTTCCAGGTCTCACAGATCAAATTCTCATGTAGCCCTTCAAAAGCTTGTCCCGGAATTCCTCTTCCAGGAGGTATTTATGCTAAGGTGCAAAAAGTGACTCAGTAGTATCAGAGTTGAAGTCAGATAGCAGGTGCCTGTATGTATCAGAAATTGAATAGGCGCACTGTCATATTAAGTGATCAATCAGGGACAGGCAAAACCTATTTGAAGCATCAGGACAACCAGATTTGACAGAGGTTACCACCTGACAGTAATAAAAAAGACGCTGCACAGGAGGTTGGAACCCCAACTGTAGGTTCTGAAAGGTTTTAGGTAGTTGGGAGTCTAGATTAAATATGGATGTCATTCGTGTCCATCCTTTGGTTTGCCATAAACCGTAAACCTTATGTTCCATGATCTGGGGAAACATGGGGTTCTTATGTATAGGTAGATGTCTAGAAATTTAGCAGGATAATTTAAGCTTTTTTCTAAATTTCCCACCTTGCAATAATAGTGTCTCGGGTGAGGCAACCACGCTGTAATATGGCCGTATAACACCAGAGCTCTGCTCTGCACTGGGCAATCATTGATGATCCCAGAGGCCAGGCACATCGACTCCACAAACCTTAATGCTCTCCCAGCTCTCCAAACCCTATGGCACCTCCAAAGGTTCAGAAACTTTCCTACTTTTCCCGGCAATGAATTGTGAGTTTCATCAAAATGGCAATGGGAGACCATCCCGCCGCCAGCTGCAGAGCCTCTAGTGTCTCTTCCATCTACACACATAGACACAGCTGGGAGAGACAGAGACACAGCCACCCACCCCTTCCCTCTACACAAAGCCCAGTTAAATCCAGGCCCCAAAGGGACTTGAAGCACACTGACCAAGCTTTCTTAGACATGGAGGTGAGCGATCCACGCACACAACTCACCCACTCTCCACAGCCCACCCTGATCCTATAGCCTGGTTCCCAACTTTGACTCTATCTCCGATATAACCATGAAAGAGATGCTCATGTCCCTGACATCTTCTATGCAATCAGACATGGTTTCCATGTATACAACAATGCAGAGCAGAGGTACCTGGAGGACCGATCACGTCGGAAAAACCTGAAAATACGTGGAGTTCCAGAATCCGTTCTCTCACAAGAGCTCCCTTACTATGTCCGCAAACCTTTTAAATCTGTGATAGACAGTGACAGTACCTGTCATTGTACTCACAACCCCTACAATACTGGTGGTTTATACTGCCTTGTCCACAATGGACATTCTTTTCTTAAACACTCCGTTTGTTGACACCAGTATTAATGGTTTCTGTTCTTCATAGTTTGGGACATTCTCACCCCATGTTCTACACTTTGAATCCCCTATCCCCTTTCCCATTCTTTATGTCAGACTTGCAATGGGCTCCTTTGCTCCTTTGGACCACATACTACTATACTCAGACACAAACCAAACCCCTATCAACTCAGATTTTGATTACCACAAGCAACTCCCCTTTGTGGCGCTCCTCATTATTCAAGACTGCTATCATAGGATTTAACCACTTCAGCCCACCAGAAGGAAGGATTTGACCAGGCCATTTTTTGCGATACGGTACTATGTTATTTTAGCTGACAATTGCACGATTGTGTGATGCTATACCCAAATAAAATTGTTGTCCTTTGTTTCACACAAATAGAGCTTTCTTTTGGTGGTATTTGATCACCTCTGCAGTTTTTATTTTTTGCACTATAAACAACAAAACCAACAATTTTGAAAAAAAAACAATATTTTTTATTTTCTGCTATAAAACACGCCCAATAAAAAAATAAAAAATCTAATTTCTTCATCAATTTAGGCCAATTTGTATTCTGCTACACATTTTTGGTAAAACAAAATCCCAAAAAGTGTTCATTGATTGGTTTGCGCAAAAGTTATAGCGTCTACAAAATAGGGGATAGATTTATGGCATTTTTATTATTTTCTTTTTTACTAGTAATGGCGGTGATCAGCGATTTTTAGCAGGAATGCGACATTGCGGCAGACAGATCGGACACCTAACTGACATTTTTGACACTTTTTTGGGAACCAGTGTTATTATTACAGTGATCAGTGCTAAGAATATGTACTGACATTGTACTAATGACACTGACAGGGAAAGGGTTAACATTAGGGGCGATCAAGGGTTTAACTGTGTTCCCTCAGTGTGTTTCTAACTGTGTGAGGGGGTGGGCTGCCTGGCACAACACACAAATCCGTCTTCCTGCATAGCAGGAAGACAGGATCTCTGTGTGATCCCCTGTCAGAACGGAGATCTGCCTTGTTTACTATGGCAGATCCCGGTTCTGTCACTGTGGGGAATGATCGCGGGCAGCCGATGGGCAAGGATCGCCCTGTATGAGCCGACTTACAGCTACGCTGATTTGGGTAGCCGAGTCAACCTGCCACAGTATAACTGTGGTGGCTTGTCAGCAAGCGGTTAAGCTCCTATTAATAAATGCGAGGGGTCTCAATCACCCAACAAAATGCAGATCCACCTGGCAAGAAAAACAGAACCATTATGCAGATATCTTAACTGTGTGGGAAACACACCTCCAAATAAAACGCAACACCTAAGGAACTATACCCACATATTTACAACGTCTGCCCTAGAAAATAAGAGAGTTATGGACTTAAGTCCCCAATCATAGATCCAGAATGCTGGTGCATTATTTTAGTATGTCTCATTAATACCATGCCTTTTACTCTAACTACTGTTTATGCTCCCAACACGTATGAAGCTAAATTTAATTGGAAAATTCTTTAAAAAGTCAACAAGTTGGGGGTTGGAAACATATTGATTTGTGGTGATTTTAATTCTGTTGTAGACTGCAATTTGGACACTTCCTCTCCCTTTAGAGGACGCTCCGCTTTTTTACATGACCTCCTGAACAGAGAGAACCTTTACAATGCCTGGAGATGCTTGTATGCTAATGAGAAAACATTCACATACTATTCTCCAAGACACAACTCTATTACAACAAACCCTATTAAGGTCTATGGAACACGAACATGAAAAATCAAAAATGCTAATTTTAAAGGCTTATATGCAAGTTATTGCCATAAAAAGTGTATGGGGACCCAGGTACTGCCCCAGGGGACATGTATCAATGCAAAAAAAGTTTTTAAAACAACTGTTTTTCAGGAGCAGTAATTTTAATAATGCTTAAGGTAAAACAATAAAAATATTCCTTTAAATCTTGTGCCTGGGGGCCCCTTAGTCTGCTTGTAAAGTGGTGCATCTGTGTGATGTATATATATATATATATATATATATATATATATGTATGTATATTAAACTGCCTGCATGCCACTAACTTATCTGCCACTAGCTAATGTTCTCTCAATTATAACACTATACATGGCACCCTGCCTTTGGCCAATCATGGATCTCACAGCATAGCGTGCTGTGATTGGCCAAAGCATGCAGGTCAGGTGCATGATTTGGCCAATCATCAGACGTCAATGCACTGCAATCTCACAGTGCATTGTGGGGCATTCTGCGGCGCTCGAATTTGCCGTGAATGCCCCATAATGTTCACTATTTGGAGAACGGGTGAACACCCGATGTTCGACATGAACATCGGACCCATCCCTATTCAACAGATGAAGGGGGAATGCCTTCTCAACAATACGCTTGTGGACATGTAATACCTCAGTAATACAAGACTTAATCACACAAGAGGAGCTCTCTAAACACTTAAAAGAGTACTTTCAGTTTAATGACCCCCCAACCACAGGACCTTTCACCAATTACAATGTCTATATGGCTTTTATCCGATGTGTCCTTATGAAACTGAGCGCTAGACAGAAAAAATTCACACCTTCAAACTAGATAACCTCCTGTCTGAAATCCACACCCTTGACTTTCAAAACAAAACTGCTCCGTTCTCTACCCTGGCCATGCAGTTGTCTAAGCTCCGTCAAAGCCTCAGGGAGTTGCTTTGTGATCAACATGACCACTTCTTGTGCAAATTTAAGCATTATTATTACGCTTATAACAACAAGGCAGGTATATTCTTTGCTAATACACTTAAAATTCAGAGAGCAAAAGCAAAAATTCCCTATATCAAACATCCCACTACAAATACTAGGCTCAGAAATCCCCAGTCAATAGCTGATGCTTTTGTAGACTATTACCACTAGTTGTATAACCTAAAGGATGATGACAATACACTGAAACCCTCTGAATCAGCTATAGGAACTTTCTTGGCCACGCTCAGACTACCCCCCTTAACAGATAGAGATCCTAAATGATAATATTACACAACACGAAATAGATACTATCTTATCTCTTCCAAAGCAACTTGAAGAACGCCTTCTCTGCTCCTTTCCATTGATGCAGAGAAGGCATTTGATAGAATACACTGGGGATATACAGTATCTCACAAAAGTGAGTACACCCTTACATTTTTGTAAATATTTCATTATATCTTTTAATGTGACAACACTGAAGAAAGGAAACTTTGCTACAATGTAAAGTAGTTAGTGTACAGCATGTATAACAGTGTAAATTTACTGTCCCCTCAAAATAACTCAACATACAGCCATTAATGTCTAAACCGCTGGCGACAAATGCGAGTACACCCCTAAGTGAAAATGTCCACATGTGGCCCGATTAGCCATTTTCCCTCCCCGGTGTCATGTGACTCGTTAGTGTTACAAGGTCTCAGGTGTGAATGGGGAGCAGGTGTGTTAAATTTGGTGTTATCGCTTTCACTCTCTCATACTGGTCACTGGAAGTTCAACATGGCACCTCATGGCAAAGAACTCTCTGAGGATCTGAAAAAAAGAATTGTTGCTCTACATAAAGAGGGCCTAGGCAATAAGAAGATTGCCAAGACCATAAAAATTAACTGCAGCATGGTGGCCAAGACCATACAGCAGTTTAACAGGACAGGTTCCACTCAAAACAGGCCTCGCCATGGTTGACCAAAGAAGTTGAATGCACGTGCGCAGCGTCATATCCAGAAGTTGTCTTTGAGAAATAGATGTATGAGTGCTGCCAGAATTGCTGCAGAGGTTGAAGGGGTGGGGGGTCAGCCTGTCGGTGCTCAGACCATACGCCGCACACTGCATCAAATTGGTCTGCATGGCTGTCATACCAGAAGGAAGCCTCTTCTAAAGATGCTGGACAAGAAAGCCCGCAAACAGTTTGCTGAAGACAAGCAGACAAAGGACATGGATTACTGGAACCATGTCCTGTGGTCTGATGAAACCAAGATAAACTTATTTGGTTCAGATGGTGTCAAGCGTGTGTGGCAGTAACCAGATGAGGAGTACAAAGACAAGTGTGTCTTGTCTACAGTCAAGCATGGTGGTGGGAGTGTCATGGTCTGGGGCTGCATGAGTGCTGCCGGCACTAGGGAGCTACAGTTCATTGAGGGAACCATGAATGCCACATGTACTGTGACATACTGAAGCAGAGCATGATCCCCTCCCTTCAGAGACTGGGCTGCAGGGCAGTATTCCAACATGATAACAACCCCAAATACACCTCCAAGACGACCACTGCCTTGTTAAAGAAGCTGAGGGTAAAGGTGATGGACTGGCCAAGCATGTCTCCAGACCTAAATCCTATTTTAGCATCTGTGGGGCATCCTCAAACAGAAGGTGGAGGAGCGCAATGTCTCTAACATCCACCAGCTCTGTGATGTCATCATGGAGGAGTGGAAGAGGACTCTAGTGGACACCTATGAAGCTCTGGTGAACTCCATGGTCAAGAGAGCTAAGGCAGTGCTGGAAAATAATGGTGGCCACACAAAATATTGCCACATTGGGCCCAATTTGGGCTCAATTTGGACATTTTGACTTAGGAGTAGGGATGAGCTTCGAGTTCGAGTCGAACTCATGGTCGACTCGAACATTGGCTGTTCGCAAGTTCGCCGAACAGCGAACAATTTGGGGTGTTCGCGGCAAATTTGAATGCCGCGGAACACCCTTTAAAAGTCTATGGGAGAAATTAAAAGTCCTAATTTTAAAGGCTAATATGCAAGTTATTGTCATAAAAAGTGTTTGGGGACCCAGGTCCTGCCCCAGGGGACATGGATCAATGCAAAAAAAAGTTTTAAAAACGGCCGTTTTTTCAGGAGCAGTGATTTTAATAATGCTTAAAGTCAAACAATAAAAGTGTAATATCCCTTTAAATTTCGTACCTGGGGGGTGTCTATAGTATGCCTGTAAAGGGGCGCATGTTTCCTGTGTTTAGAACAGTCTGACAGCAAAATGACATTTTGAAGGAAAAAACTCATTTAAAACTACCGCGGCTATTGCATTGCCGACAATACACATAGAAGTTCATTGATAAAAACGGCATGGGAATTCCCCAAAGGGGAACCCTGAACCAAAATTAAAAAAAAAAAATGACGTGGGAGTCCCCCTAAATTCCATACCAGGCCCTTCAGGTCTGATATGGATATTAAGGGGAACCCCGCGCCAAAAAAAAAAAAAAAACGGCGTGGGGTTCCCCCAAAAATCCATACCAGACCCTTATCCAAGCACGCAACCTGGCAGGCCGCAGGAAAAGAGGGGGGGACGAGAGTGCGGCCCCCCCCCTCCTGAACCGTACCAGGCCACATGCCCTCAACATTGGGAGGGTGCTTTGGGGTAGCCCCCCAAAACACCTTGTCCCCATGTTGATGAGGACAAGGGCCTTATCCCCACAACCCTGGCCGGTGGTTGTGGGGGTCTGCGGGCGGGGGGCTTATCGGAATCTGGAAGCCCCCTTTAACAAGGGGACCCCCAGATCCTGGCCCCCCCCTGTGTGAAATGGTAAGGGGGTACAAAAGTACCCCTACCATTTCACTAAAAAACTGTCAAAAATGTTAAAAATGACAAGAGACAGTTTTTGACAATTCCTTTATTTAAATACTTCTTCTTTCTTCTATCTTCCTTCATCTTCTGGTTCTTCTGGTTCTTCTGGCTCTTCTGGTTCTTCCTCCGGCGTTCTCGTCCAGCATCTCCTCCGCGGCGTCTTCTATCTTCTTCTCCTCGGGCCGCTCCGCACCCATGGCATGGGGGGAGGCTCCCGCTCTTCTCTTCTTCTTCATCTTCTTCTCTTCTTCTCTTCTTCTTTTCTTCTCTTCTTCATTTTCTTCTCCGGGCCGCTCCGCACCCATGCTGGCATGGAGGGAGGCTCCCACTGTGTGACGGCGCTCCTCGTCTGACAGTTCTTAAATAACGGGGGGCGGGGCCACCCGGTGACCCCGCCCCCCCTCTGACGCACGGTGACTTGACGGGACTTCCCTGTGACGTCACGGGGAATGTCACAGGGAAGTCCCGTGCGTCAGAGGGGGGCGGGGTCACCGGGTGGCCCCGCCCCCCGTTATTTAAGAACTGTCAGACGAGGAGCGCCGTCACACAGCGGGAGCCTCCCTCCATGCCAGCATGGGTGCGGAGCGGCCCGGAGAAGAAAATGAAGAAGAGAAGAAAAGAAGAAGAGAAGAAGATGAAGAAGATGAAGAGAAGAGCGGGAGCCTCCCCCCATGCCATGGGTGCGGAGCAGCCCGAGGAGAAGAAGATAGAAGACGCCGCGGAGGAGATGCTGGACGAGAACGCCGGAGGAAGAACCAGAAGAGCCAGAAGAACCAGAAGAACCAGAAGATGAAGGAAGATAGAAGAAAGAAGAAGTATTTAAATAAAGGAATTGTCAAAAACTGTCTCTTGTCATTTTTAACATTTTTGACAGTTTTTTAGTGAAATGGTAGGGGTAAGTACCCCCTTACCATTTCACACAGGGGGGGGGCCGGGATCTGGGGGTCCCCTTGTTAAAGGGGGCTTCCAGATTCCGATAAGCCCCCCGTCCGCAGACCCCCACAACCACCGGCCAGGGTTGTGGGGATGAGGCCCTTGTCCTCATCAACATGGGGACAAGGTGTTTTGGGGGGCTACCCCAAAGCACCCTCCCAATGTTGAGGGCATGTGGCCTGGTATGGTTCAGGAGGGGGGCCGCACTCTTGTCCCCCCCTCTTTTCCTGCGGCCTGCCAGGTTGCGTGCTCGGATAAGGGTCTGGTATGGATTTTTGGGGGGACCCCACGCCGTTTTTTTTTTTTTTTTGGCGCGGGGTTCCCCTTAAAATCCATACCAGACCTGAAGGGTCTGGTATGGAATTTAGGGGGAACCCCACGTCATTTTTTTTTTAAATTTTGGCCGGGGTTCCCCTTAATATCCATACCAGACCTGAAGGGCCTGGTATGGAATTTAGGGGGACTCCCACGTCATTTTTTTTTTAATTTTGGTTCGGGGTTCCCCTGTGGGGAATTCCCATGCCGTTTTTATCAATGAACTTCTGTGTGTATTGTCGGCAATGCAATAGCCGCGGGTAGTTTTAAATGAGTTTTTTCCTTCAAAATGTCATTTTGCTGTCAGACTGTTCTAAACACAGGAAACATGCGCCCCTTTACAGGCATACTATAGACACCCCCCAGGTACGAAATTTAAAGGGATATTACACTTTTATTGTTTGACTTTAAGCATTATTAAAATCACTGCTCCTGAAAAAATGGCTGTTTTTAAAACTTTTTTTTGCATTGATCCATGTCCCCTGGGGCAGGACCCAGGTCCCCAAACACTTTTTATGACAATAACTTGCATATTAGCCTTTAAAATTAGCACTTTTGATTATTCATGTTCGTGTCCCATAGACTTTAACGGTGTTCACGTGTTCGAACTAACTTTTTTCCTGTTCGCATGTTCTGGTGCGAACCGAACAGGGGGGTGTTCGGCTCATCCCTACTTAGGAGTGTACTCGCTTTTGTTGCCAGCAGTTTAGACATTAATGGCTGTGTGTTGAGTTATTTTGAGGGGACAGCAAATTTACACTGTTGTGCAAGCTGTACACTCACTACTTTACATTGTAGCAAAGTGTAATTTCTTCAGTGTTGTCACATGAAAAGATATAATTAAATGTTTACAAAAATGTGAGGGGTATACTCACTTTTGTGACATACTGTATGTCCATAGTACTCCAGAAATTTGGCTTTTAGGGACCAATTTTATCAGCTATACTTGCCCTATACTCCCACCCCTCAGCCCAAGTATTCACCTCCAGACTTCTCTCTAAAACATTTAACATCTCAAATGGTACACGTTAGGTATGCCCACTTTGCCCCTCAATCTTCAACCTGATGATAGAGCCGCTGGCTGAAGCCATTTGCGCCTACCCCCACATCTCAAGTTTCCGATTTCACCAACGATCTCATGTCATCAACCTATTTACAGATGATGTGATACTACTCCTGTCCAATCCGACCATCTCTCTACCCTTTGCGCAAGACATTCTTACTCACTTTAGTACTCTGTCGTATTATAGGGTCAACTTCAACAAAGCTTTAATTATACACCTGGGAATTAGCCCTCATGCTCTAATCCACATGAAAACCCTGCTCCTATATACCTGGGTGAAAAAATCCATACCCTACTTAGGCATTACCATAACTGCCAAAATGTCTTCATTGGCAGATTCCAACTTTAAACCATATATTAATATGACCCTTCAAGACATTTCCCGCATGGAAAAAGTTGAACTATCATTGGTGAGGAAACTTGCCGCCTTTAAAATGATGACTGTCCCAAAAATATTATAGCTTTTCCGCACACTTCCGATTCCAATAAAATCATCTAATTTTAAAGAGCTTGATAAAATTCTCAAACACTGTATAAAAGAGCATGATGCGCTCATAAACATCTTAATCAACACAGAAAAGTAGGGGGACTAGGCCTTCCAGGCTGAAATGATTACTACTTTGCCACCTTACTGATGCAAGCCAGACATTGGTTCTACCCACTCCTGAAACTCTATGGGTCAACATTGAATCTGCATGTGCACAAACCCCTAATCTAAATCTATTGTCAATAGAGGATGCCTGGAAACCGCTAACACTGTCAATTTTTTCCCCAATGACACAAGTCTCAATTTTAGCCTGGAGAACTCTCCTTTACCAATCAGAGCATGACACTTCAAGGGCTAAGGTCAGGTTGCCCATAGTAGCTTGAAATATTACTGCCATATCTCTCCATCAAACAATGGGTAGAGAAGGCTGTATGATGGCTAGATAATATAATGGACAATGGTGTGCTCAAACTGTTCACAACATTGTGCACTCAGTATGATCTCCCTGTTAAAAGCCATTTTATGCATACAGGCATTGGCACCTTCTTATCCAAACACCCTCCACCTACAATGCTCTTACACTTACAGGTGTGGAACTACACATCTACTACTACCAAATGCAAGGGTATCTCCCTAATCTGCAATTTTTTGAAACTTCCCCTATGCTAAAGTGGGAAGTCGATATAAACAAGGTGTTTTGCCCTCAACAATGGGTCACAGCTTTTTGGTACATTATATAGCATCTCACTGTATCAATCATTGGGATTTTTCCCAGAAGATAGTGGCTCAGTGGTACAGAAATCCACACCAATCAGCCAAATATTACCCTACTTTACAGGAATACTACTACTCCCAAACCCAGGATTAATGATCTTACAAAAAAAAAATTGGCAGAACACACAAACACTGTTAAAGTCTATGAGACATAAAAATTAAAAATCAAAAATGCTAATTTTAAAGGCTTATATGCAAGTTATTGTCATACAAAGTGTTTGGGGACCTGGGTCCTGCCCCAGGGGACATGTATCAATGCAAAAAATGTTTTTAAAAACTACTGTTTTTTCAGAAGCAGTGATTTTTTTAATGCTTAAAGTGAAACAATAAAAATGAAATATTTCTTTAAATATCGTGCCTGGGGGGGTGTCTATAGTATGCCTGCACAGTGGCGCATTTTTCCCATGTTTAGAACAGTACCACAGCAAAATGACATTTCTAAAGGAAAAATTGTCATCTAAAACTGATCGCGGCTGTATTGAATTGTCGGGTCTCGACAATATAGATAAAACTCATTGAAAAAAAGAGCATGGGTCCCCCCCAGTCCATTACCAGAGAAGCGTCTGGAGACAGAACGGTTGCTGCTTTTTTTTTTCTTTTTCGGTCCATCGGGTGGCTGAATTTACATTGTGGGACATTTTTATTTTTTTATTTTTTAATAAAGGACTTGTGCCAACTTGTCTCTTGTCTTTTTTACAATGTACCCCATTACCAATTCACATGGGGGGAGGCCGGTAAATGGGGGTCCCCTTGTTAAAGGGGGCTTCCAGATTCCAATAAGCCCCCTGCCCACATACCCCCACAACCACCGGGCAAGGGTTGTGGGGCTGAGGCCCTTGTTCCCATCAACATGTGGACAAGGTGCTTTGGGGTCAGACCCCAAAGCACCCTCCCCATGTTGAGGGCATGTGGCCTGGTATGGTTCAGGAGAGGGGGAGCGCTTTCTTGTCCCCCCCCTCTTTTCCTGCGGCCTGCCAGGTTGCGTGCTCAGATAAGGGTCTGGTATGGATTTTGGGGGGCCCTACGCCATTTTTTTAATTTTGCGCAGGGTTCCCCTTAATTTCCATATCAGACCTGAAGGGCCTGGTATGGATTTTAGGGGGACCCCCACGCAATTTTTAAAATTTTGGTTCAGGGTTCCCTTAATATTCATACCAGACCCAAAGGGCCTGGTAATAGACTGGGGGGAACCCATGCTCTTTTTCTCTTTTTTTTTTCCATAAAGATTTTATTCAAAATTTGCAAGATAAATAACTGTATCACATTTAAGGTTACATGTATTCGTACAAACGAAAATAAGTACAAATAGAAAGGAAACACCACAAAAAAGGAGGGAACAACAGGGTACACATAACAAAATATGAGACAATCAAGATTGAATCTGCTTAGAGGCCTCCTCCAGGAATGTCAAGGCTCTCTTTCCATTTATTAATGCATAAACAGCGTCTGAGGGCGGAGGATCATACTCCCAATTTTCACCTCCCCCACTTCTCCCCCCTGCAAAATACAAGGGGCAGGAAAACCTATTAAACCAGTGTTTGTAATTCAACATTACCGAGCAGGGACTCAATCAGTCCGCTCGGGTCCTGGAGGGTATATGTAGTACCGTGTTCCCTCATTGAACTAGATATCTGTTTCCAAAGGGAAACCAAAGATTTACCAAGGTTTCCAAACAGTCAGGGGGTAGAGAAAAGATATAAACTGAAAGACAGAGGATTAGAACTGAGAAAAGAAGAGAAAAAACAAAAAAGGGAAAAAGTAGAGGGGGAAGGGACAGGCACAGGGAAGATCTTAGGAAAACTCCGCTCCTCGCCCACCCGCCACAGGCCCCCTCAGGTTCGGCGTACTCGTCTCCCAATACTTTTATTGGTGTATTGACGGTACCTGTCTGTGGTAGTGAAGTGGGACCAGCAAGCCCATATAATTGAAAATTTGTGCATTCTGTCTTGAGAGATGTGGATCAGTTCCTCTATATCCCTGATCATGGCTATTCTTGAGAACCATTCTCTGATTGTCGGTATGCTCGTGGAACGCCAGTGTTTAGGGATGCATAATCTTGCTGCGTTTACCATGTGCATGGCTAGGGACTTGTAATATGTTTTCCTGGAAAGCGAGGTGTGATGTAGGAGGAATTGAGCCAGAGTGTAATCAAGGGAAAATGTGGTGACATGAGAAATTAGGTCGTGGACCTGTTTCCATAACGGTTGCAGTTTTTCACATGTCCACCATACGTGGAGCATAGTACCCACCTCCCGTTCACAACGCCAGCAAGTATCTGGGATATCGGCTGAGAACTTGTGGAGCCGGGAGGGGGTCCTATACCACCTAGTAATTATAGGTCAATCTTATAGTCATTTTCCTGAATGGCAACATTCAATGAGCTCTTATGAGCATATTCACGAATTGTGGTCCAATCCTCATTTGTCAAGTGTGCTTGTAGTTCATTGTTCCAAGAGGTCTGAGACGGGGCTGGGGTTTGGTCAGGATCCTCCGAAAGGAAAGAGTAGATGAGTGAGATCAGATGTCGTTGTTGGGTTTTGTGTTGGCAAAGGGTCTCGAAAGGGTTTAGGGGTCTCGACCAGAACACCTGGTGTGCTTGGGTTTCTAAGAAGTGCCTAATTTGTCTATAGGTCCAGAAAGAGAAAATGGATGACACTGACATTGTTTTGAGTTTCTCTAATGTAATGGGTTTATTATCACTGTAGAACTGTTGGGCCAAGACCTCTTCAAAAGGCCATTCCTTACGCAGGAAAGAGTTAAGCTCCCAAGGTGGGAAGGCCGGATTCCCTCTTAGCGTTGTCAGAGGGCCCGGTATAGTAGTGAGATTCGCGGTCCCACCTGTCCTCTTAAATGCTAGGAGAGAAGGATGGATAAGTGGGTGTGTAGATAAGTTCTGTGGCCAGCTGCTTGGATGCAGCCAGGGTAGCAGATGCAAGGGCTGAGTTGAGAAGGCTTTCTCTAGGAAGACCCACACTTTCTCACTAGCATGGATATTCCAATCTGTGATCCTGGTAAGGTGGCATGCAATGTAATATTTATGTAGATCTGGCAGGACTATACCTCCTCTCTGTTTGGCCAGTGTCAGACGGGCGAATTTGATACGGGGAGGAGCGTCTTTCCAGAGAAAAGCAGAGCAAGCTTTTCTATAGGTAGAGAAAAAGCCAGCTGGTAGGAGAGTCGGAACCGCTTGCATCATGTATAGCAAACGGGGCAGGATCATCATTTTGAGCAGCGCTGCTCGTCCGAACTACGATACATTTAAAGTTGCCCACTCTTTTAGAAGTTTTTGGACTCTAAGAAGAGCCGCGTGGTGGTTCAAAGGGTAAAGTTCTGACATTTTCGTGGGGATCCTAATTCCCAGATAGGTAATTGCCCTCTTCTCCCAGTGAAATGGGAATGAATCCCGACAGTGGGCGACTTCTTGAGTTGTTAAAGTAACATTAAGGGCATGGGATTTTGCATAATTTATTTTAAGGTTTGATATTTTTCCAAACTCGGATAGATCTCTAAGCAGGTTCGGAAGGGACGTTCTAGGTGCTCTCAGGGATAGTAGGATGTCGTCGGCAAACGCAGCTACTTTAAATTCTCTTTTATTCACTGTCACTCCCTGAATGTCTGGGTTTAGTCTAAGTTTATTAAGAAGCGGTTCCAGGGTTAGTATATAGATTAAGGGGGAAAGCGGACACCCCTGGCGTGTGCCATTATTGATAGAGAACGCGTTCGACAGGTAGCCGTTGGTCCTCACCGCAGCTGTGGGATTCGAGTATAGGGCCATGATGTACGCAAGCATACGACTACCCAGGCCAATGGCTAGGAGGGTTTCTCACATATAATCCCATGCCACCCTGTCGAACGCCTTCTCGGAGTCTAGTGACAGAAAGAAGCCTTGTGTTTTAGTTGATGCAAGCCAATGGTGTAGGTTAAGGGTACGAATCGTCTCGTCCAGGAACAAATCCCACCTGGTCTGGAGTGATGAGTTCTGGAATAAGGGGCATTAATTGATTAGCTAGGACCTTTGCATAAATTTTTATATCTACATTTAGTAGGGAGATTGGTCTATAATTTGTCACTAGGTCTTTGTCTTCTTTAGGAATTATGGTAATATGCGCTCGAAGCATCTCATTCGGTTGGGTAAGAGAATCTGAAAAGCTGTTGAGGGTCGTCAAGAGTCTGGGAAACAAACTGTCTGAGAAGGATTTGTAATATTGAAGGGTAAAGCCATCGGGGCCCGGGCTTTTCCCAACCTTCATTTGTTTAGCAGCTATTTCTATTTCCGTGATGGATATTTCACTTTCTAGGGCTAAAGCTTGTTGAGGCTTCATGGGAGAGGGGCTGAAGGAGGAAAGAAAGTCTTTAATTAAATTTGTGCGTAATTCGGGTGTAGTTTGGGAGATATGATCAGTCTGTAAATTATAAAGCTTGGAATAATATCTCTCAAATTCTTTGGCAATGTCCTCATTCTTGACCAGGAGATCTCCCCTGTTGTTGCGTAAAGAGTGAATCTTGGAGGAAGATTTAGAAGCTTGAACTGAGCGGGCCAACAGGCGGCCGCACTTGTTGCCATGTTCATAAAAGTTCCTCTGGCCAAGAATGTACCGTCTTTTCGTGCGTTTATCCAACTCCTCCAAAAGGAGAGAACAGGATCGTATTAAGTCCTGAAGTGTAGATTGGGCTTGGGTCTGGTTGTGAGTCGTTTCCAGAATTTTAATCGATTGGATAAGGGAATTGATGGTCTCTTGCTGCAGTTTTTTGAATTTCGATGCTAGAGCCAGAAATTCACCCCGGATCACACACTTATGTGCCTCCCATAAAGAAATTGGAGATACTTCTGGACTTGTGTTTTCCTGGTACTGGTACTGGTAACCTTGCTATGCTGCTTCATCACAGGCGAGCAGGGGAATCAAGCAGATTTACTAGCAGGGGGTGAGACAGGCTTCACCTAGTCTTAAAATTCTTTTCCCCTCAGGCGGGAGGACGAGAGTGGAGCCAACCCAGAAAGGGGGGGAGGTAAGACAAGAGGGTTACCTCAGTGTATGAGGGTAAAGAGGACTAAGAGGGACAGAGAAGGAAGTAGGGGTTGAAGGAGAGGGATAAAACAACAGATGGGGAGCAGCCGAAAGAAGAGAGAAAGAGGGACAGATATATCAAACCAGAGGTGGATATAGAAATACCAATCCACCTAGGAAGAAACAGGTCTGGAGTGTCAGCCTATGTCCAATCAGGACTGCTGTGTGGGGAAGAGAGAACGGACGGAAACCACAGGGTATGTGTACCGTCAGGGTCCAAAAAAATAGTCTAGTGGTTGTGCACAATGCACCCCACTTCAAGTAAGAGGGCGGGGAGCCTGCATTGGGCAACACACAAAGCGTAATTGCATCCTGGTCTTAAAAATAATTAAAAAACAAAAAAAACAAACAAAAACCTTCAAAGAAACAAGAACCTTAATGAAAGCTCGATCACTGAACATCACAAAATCCTAATGCTGGACACCATCGTACTTTGCATATATGCATATGATAGGCATACATCATTATAACCCCCTGTGTCATGCTCTTTTTCTTAATCAGTTTAAACTATATTGCCGAGACCCGACAATTCATTACAGCCATGATCAGTTTTCATAGACAATTTTTCCTTTAGAAATGTCATTTTGCGAGTGCGCATGTACGGGACTTCCGGGAAGACGCGCTGACCGGGAGCTCTGACCCGCTCAGGCCCTTCGAGGTCCCCAATGGAAGCTATAATCAGCGGGAACCCCTGAAACAAACCCCCCCAGAAAGCGGATAGCTCCGGGCACACGCCTGTATGAGAAGGAACTCGCAGAGGACGGAGGTCAGCCGGCAGCTCGATTTTGGCCTGCCCACCCCCACAGCTTCCAAGATGGTGGCCACGTCCTCTCCATGCGGAGGCACAGGGGACCAGGAATCCATAGCAGACCCCTCTACTCCTACCCAGCATGCTAACCCTCTACTGGCAACCCCTGTGAGTACCCAGCCTCCACACATTGTCTCTCCTACCTCCACCAAATCGTTCCTCAGCAGGGCAATGACAGACATGTTGCACACCCCCATGCTGCAATCCCCCCTCAGCCTCCCAGGCTCTCAGCAGGCTATCCCTCTGCATTCTCCCCACCAGACTGACATGGCCCAATTACTGAACTGCTTCTCAGATATGCTTGCAGCAGGCCTGGCTCAGGATGCAACACAGATCACCATTTCTATTAAAGCAGACCTGCAAAGCCTTGGGGCCAGCATTGATGTTATTGAACAAACCATAGATAACACAGCAGCACGCACCAATTAAAACACTATTTGTATCCAGTCGCTGCAAGACCAACTCGAAATCGCACTAGCCAAAATTGACAACTTAGAGAACAGAAGCAGGAGATACAACTTCCGCATCAGAGGTATCCCTGAATCAGTCACCAATATTCAAGAAACAGTAAAACTCTTTATAAAAGAAGTCATCCCAGACATCCCAAGTCACAAACTCGAGATAGACAGAGCCCACAGAGCTCTTCAACCCCCCTGCCAGGATGGGCTCCCGAGGGACATAGTGGTTAAACCCCACTACTATGGGATCAAAGAGGAAATCATGAAAAGATCCCATAACCTCGACAACCTCTCCTTAAAGGGAAACAAAATACCAATTTTTGCGGACATTTCCCCGACCACAATTCAAAAGCGGAGAACCCTCAAAACCTCTCCCAGAAATCTTAACACAGAAATCCATACCAAGTACCGCTGGTCCTTCCCTTTCCGCCTTCAGTTCCAACACAGGGACAAGTCTTACGGCTTCTCTAACTTTCAAGAAGGTGAACACTTACTCCTGTGACTAGGCTTCATCACTCAAGAATTACCCCACCAGGAGTCCACTCACAGACCAAGCTCCTCCAAGAGGCCCCCACCAGGAAGCTCCATTACTCCAATTTGGAATAAGCAGCAAACGAAGAGACATCGTGAATCCCACCCACCCAGATGAACCCTAATACCACCTGTCCTCCAAGGATCTTGATCTTTCTTCCAGGATATCTTCCTCCGACTGTGCAGTTACTGGAACTACACCAACCGACTTCTTCGCTCCACCCATGGGAGCAGGACATTTTTTCCATATACTCGTGGCATATCCTCTCCTTAAAGCTCGTGAAAGAGGGCCCTCTTTGAAGATTTTCTCTCCAAGGGAAATAGCCCCCCAATACCTCACGATTAGGGATGAGCCAAACACCCCCCTGTTCGGTTCGCACCAGAACATGCGAACAGGAAAAAAGTTTGTTTGGACACAAGAACACCGTTAAAGTCTATGGGACACGAACATGAATAGCCGCAAGTTTTTCTTTGAAATGTCATTTTGCTGTCAGACTGTTCTAAACATGGGAAACATGCGCCCCTTTACAGGCATACTATAGACACCCCCCAGCTACAAAATTTAAAGGGATATTACACATTTATTGTTTGACTTTAAGCATTATTAAAATCACTGCTCCTGAAAAAAACGACCGTTTTTAAAACTTTTTTTTGCATTGATCCATGTCCCCTGGGGCAGGACCCAGGTCCCCAAACACTTTTTATGACAATAACTTGCATATAAGCCTTTAAAATTAGCACTTTTGATTTCTCCCATAGACTTTTAAAGGGTGTTCCGTGGCATTCAAATTTGCTGCAAAAACCCCAAATTGTTCGCTGTTCGGCGAACTTGCGAACAGCCGATGTTCGAGTTGAACATGAGTTCGACTTGAACTCGAAGCTCATCCCTACTCACGATTAATATTATGAATCGAGTTCTCTGTTCTCAGGCTGCCCCTTGCATCTGCCTTGGACTTGATGCTAATCCTCACCTTATACTCTTCCCATCCACTTACCCTTTCCCCCTCTCTCCCTCCCTCTCCCATATTACCCAAGGACATCTACCTAGAGAATTGTCTAAAGTTTTAATTGTTTGTTTAAATGTTTATTGGTCTGTCAGAGTTATCCATTTACACGTTTTCTTTTAGAGCCCCTTAGCTCCCACGCTCCGAGGTCCCACAATACTCTCATAGTTGGGGACCCGGCGGCCGGAACGGGCATGTATGCCACTCCCTCTGCTGAGGTTTTCCCCTCTGGTGACATCAGATCAGCAACATATACAGAGGTTGTTTTTTTTTTTCGAGGCCCTTTTTTTTGGGGTCTCGGTCTAGGACTTGACTTGCCAGTCCTGTCCTTTATTCTCCTAGGCGACTCCGCCTAGGACTGCTCACCTTCATCTTTTTATCTTACTCACTCTGTCCTTTCACTCTCTCCCCTATGTCTCTCTTCCTCTCACTTTTTCTCCATAAATAAATTACATAAATTAAATTAAAATTAAATTAATAAATAAAATTAGCATAAATTACACATCTCATTTCTCAACCACCTATTACACTTTTGAAGGCCCTGGAGCACCAGGACAATGGAAACACCCACAAAGTGACCCCATTTTGGAAAGCTAACACCTCAACGTATAATCTATGAGGCATAATGAGTCTTTTGAAAGGTTCATTTTTTTCCAGAAGTTTTTGGAAAACGTGGAAAAAAAATTAAAACACATTTTTTTACACAAAGTTGTCAATTTATAAGATATTTCCAACATATAGCATGTAAATAGCAAAAATTACACCCCCAAATACATTCTGCTATTCCTCCTGAGAATGGTGGTACCACATATGTGAGACCTTTATACAGCCTGGCCACATACAAAGGCCCAACATGCAAGGAACACCATCAGGTGTTCTAGGGACACATAGCATGCACATACCATGAATTACACCCCCAAATACATTCTGCTGAGCAAAGAGTAAACAAAAGATTACCTGTGGTTTTAGTAGTGCAGTTGTCCACAGGAGGATAACACTGGTCCAGGCAGCAGGCAGGGACTTGGTCAGCAAAAGCGAATGCAATTTTCCAGGCAACAGGCAGGAATACTGTCCATAGTCAGTACAGGCAGCAGTCAGGGATACTGTCCATATACAGTCCAGGGTCAGTGCAGGCAGAGATTATCAGCAGTGCCAAAATATTGGTCCTGGTAATAGGCAGGTCCATGTGCTATGGTCAGTTCATGCAACAGGCAGAGGTATGATGGCATAGGTCCTACAGGCAGCAGGCAGAAGTAGGGCCTCGTTCAGGACAGAATGGGGACAGGGGTAGAGGCTTCTCCCACCCAAATCTCTTTGAAGCCTCTGAGTGTCCAGACCCTAATCTAGGAATGAGAAAACAAATGAAATTGTTTTCTTCATCCAGAAAAACAATTCTGGAGCCCCTCACATATGTAAGACCCCTGTGTTTTGAATCCCATTAGTCCACTGGCAGGGTACAAGATCAGTCCAAGAGGCAGGCAAGAGGCATGGTCAAACAGTCCAGGGTCAGTTCCAGATCAGGCAGAGGTATAAACAGAATTGGTAGGCAGAAGCACGGTCAAATAACAAGCCAGGGTCAGTTACAGAGCAAGCAGAGGCATAAGGGGTGTGAAGATAAGTGGCAGAAAGTGAGGGTTGTGTTTACCATACTTCACTAATAATTTAGTGAAGTATGGTAATGGCGGAAACAGTCAACTATGCAGAGGCCTGGTTGGGAAGGACATTGGGCACAATGATAAGTGGTGTCTCTTCTCACTCCTTGTTTGGTGCACACCCGGCATTTTTTCTGATGTTTTTGGCCTGTTGGTCTGAGAGGGATTTTATCAGGAAAGTGGCGTTCAGAGAGTCTGCTAATCACATCGGATCAAATGTTTTCTGGTGGGCCGTTCAGGTATATAAAGACAGTGGTGATTTCCTCCTGGTAGCCAAGGTAGGGTTTGGGTCTTTCAGTGGAGTTGCGATAGATTACATAGGTGTTGTATATGGCCAAACAAGTATGTTCGTCTTGTGGAAAGGTAGGGTTTGAGCATCTGGTCGTTGAAGTCAACACCCCATGAACATATTGTATTCGTGGATACATGTTGGCTTTTGGATTGGGCCATTCCTCCCGGTGATCTCAACGAATGTATTGTTGTGGATCGAAGAAAGCATATAGACATCCCTTCTGTCCCTCCACTTTACAGCCAGAATTTCCTCATTCTGTAAACTCGCTGCCTCCCCTCTTCTTAACTTCTTGTTGACGAGGCTCTGAGGAAAGCCCTTCCGGTTCGTCTTTACGGTGCCGCATGCTAGAGTGTTCTTTCCTTTGAAGGTTGCAGAACAGGGGCAAACTAGTATTAAAATTGTCCACATACAAATGGTAGCCTTTCTCTAGGAGTGGGTTTATGAGTTCCCAAACGACTTTCCCACTTGATCCAATGTATTCTGGGAAATTAAGAGGATGTAGCTGGGTGTCCTTCCCTTTGTATACCATGAAGGCATAGGTATACATAGCTCGGTCGCACAATTTATACATCTTCACCCCATAGCTGGCCCTTTTGGTGGGAATAAATTGTTTTAAGCCCAGCCTGCCAGAAAATTTGATAAGGGACTCATCCACACATATGTGTTGGTCTGGGGTAAACAACTGGGGGAAGATTTCAGAAAACTAATTTATTAGCAGCCGAATTTTATAAAGCTTATAAAAATTTGGGTCATTTCAAGGAGGGCACTGGGTATTGTCGTTATAGTGTAGGAATCTCATAATCGTGAGATATCTGGTTCTGGGCATTACTGAGGAAAAGATGGGCATGTGGTAGACGAGGAGGGTAGACCAATATGAACGTAATTCATTTTTTCTGTTTAGTCCTATACAAAATGTGAGGCCCAAAAAAATTTTAAACTCCTCTACTGTTAGGGCTCTCCACTCGTAGGGAGGGCCATAGGAGGACATTGGGTTACTTGCTATGAATTGTTGTGCATACAGGTTGCACTGGGCCACAATCGATGCAAGCATGTCCTCAGTAAAAATTAAATGGAAAAAGTCTATTGGGGGAAAATTTTTCTGTGTCCACCTGGACTCCTGGCTGGGCAGTGAAAGGGGGAACGTTAGCGTCTCCTGAATTAGGAGGAAGCCACAAGGGGTTCTGAAGGAAATAGAGAAGGCTATCATGGGACCTAACCCTTTGGGACTGAGGTGACATCCCACTGGTACGTGGCCTTGCTTGCCGAGGTACTGCGGTGCTGGTGGATGGCACTGCGGTGCTGGTGGATGGCACTGCGGTGCTGGTGGATGGCACTGCCTCCTCACCAGTACGCCTCCGTCTGGCAGGCGGACTCTCATCCTCCTCCTCTGAGGCTGTCAGTGTACCACTGGTTAGGACAGGTTCATAGTCAACGTCAGACTCAGAATCTGAATATGAGGAGGAATCCGAAGCGGAGAGCACCCTGTTGCTCTTGTCGCCCACAAGAACATTGTACGCCTCCTCGGCTGAAAATAATCTTCTAGCCATTGTTGGTGATGATAGAAGGCACTGATGACAAGTGACACTGATGATGGATGGCACTAATATGTGGCACTGATGACACGTGACACTGATGACACTGATACGTGGCACTGGCGACACTGATAACAGATGGCACGTGGCACTGACAGGTGGCACTGATGACAGATTGCACTGACAGGTGGCACTGATGGCAGGTGGCACTGGCAGATGGCACTGGCAGATGGCACTGATAGGTACTGTGGGCACTGTATATGTGTTTTTGTACACTCACAATCTCACACTCTGAAGCACAGAAGCTCTCCCTCTTCACACGCGGTCTCTGTGTGAGGAGGGAGAGCCGGCAATGAGAGATGATCTCATATGTTTACATTTGAGATCATCTCTCATTGGACACAAAGATTGAGTGCGAAATGGCTGCTGTGATTGGCCATTTAGCACGATCTGTGTTTGGCTGTGTCCAACAGACACGGCCAACACAGATTTTCCCCAATGTGCACCCTCGGGGGGTGCGCGGGGAGGGAGTAAACGGGAGAACATCCAGGGTCGCCCTGCCAGCAATTGAGCGCTGCACTGTAGCGGTCTTTTGGCTATAGCATGGGCGCAAAGTGGTTAAAAAACTCTTTGCTTGCATTTGCAGTATGCTCCGGGTCATTGTCCATCTGCACTGTGAAGCGCCGTCCAATGAGTTCTGAAGCATTTTGCTGAATATGAGCAGATAATATTGCCCGAGACACTTCAGAATTTATCCTGCTGATTTTGGCAGCAGTCACATCATCAATAAATACAATAGAACCAGTTCCATTGGCAGCCATACATGCCCACGCCATGACACTACCACCACCATGCTTCACTGATGAGGTGATATGCTTTGGATTATGAGCAGTTCCTTTCCTTCTCCTTACTCTTCTCTTCCCATCACTCTTGTACAAGTTGATCTTGGTCTCATCAGTTCATAGGATGTTGTTCCAGAACTGTGAAGGCTTTTTTAGATGTTGTTTGGCAAACTCTAATCTGGCCTTCCTGATTTTGAGGCTCACCAACGGTTTACATCTTGTGTTGAACCCTCTGTATTCACTCTGGTGAAGTCTTCTCTTGATTGTTGACTTTGACACACATACACCTACCTCCTGGAGAGTGTTCTTGATCTGGCCAACTGTTGTGAAGGGTGTTTTCTTCACCAGGGAAAGAATTCTTTGGTCATCCAGCACAGTTATTTTCCGTGGTCTTCCAGGCCTTTTGGTGTTGCTGAGCTCACCGGTGCATTCTTTCTTTTTAAGGATGTTCCAAACAGTTAATTTGGCCACACCTAATTTTTTTGCTATCTCTCTGATGGGTTTGTTTTGTTTTTTCAGCCTAATGATGGCTTGCTTCATTGATAGTGACAGCTCTTTGGAACTCATATTAAGAGTTGACAGCAACAGATTCCAAATGCAAATATCACACTTGAAATGAACTCTGGACCTTTTATCCGCTCCTTGTAAATGGGATAATGAGGGAATAACACACACCTGGCCATGGAACAGCTGAGCAGCCAATTGTCCCATTACTTTTGGTACCTTAAAAAGTGTGAGGCACATATACAAACAGTTGTAATTCCTACAACGTTCACCTGATTTGGATGTAAATACCCTCAAATTAAAGCTGAAAGTCTGCAGTTAAAGCACATCTTGTTTGTTTCATTTCATTGTCCATCCATTGTGGTGGTGTATAGAGCCAAAAAGATTAGAATTGTGTCAATGTCAAAATATTTATCTATACTGTATATAGATAGATAGATAGATAGATAGATAGATAGATAGATAGATAGATAGATAGATAGATAGATAGATAGATAGATAGATAGATAGATAGATAGATAGATAGATATTACACTTTGCTACAATGTAAAGTAGTGAGTGTATAGCTTGTATAACATTGTAAATTTGCTGTCTCCTCAAAATAACTCAACACACAGCCATTAATGTCTAAACCGCTGGCAACAAAAGTGAGTACACCTCTAAGTGAAAATGTCCAAATTGAGCCCAAAGTATCAATGTTTTGTGTGGCCACCATTATTTTGCAGCACTGCCTTAACCTTCTTGGGCATGGAGTTTACCAGAGCTTCACAGGTTGCCACTGGCATCCTCTTCAACTGCTCCATGATTACATCACGGAGCTGGTGGATGTTAGAGGCCTTGCGCTCCTCCATCCTCCATTTGAGGTTGCCCCACAGATGCTCAATAGGGTTTAGGTCTGGAGACATGCTTGGCCAGTCAATTAACTTTACCCTCAGCGGTCATCTTGGAGGTGTGTTTGGGGTCTTTATCATGTTGGAATACTGTCCTTTGGCCCAGTCTCTGAAGGGAGGGGATTATGCTCTGCTTCAGTATGTCACAGTACATGTTGGCATTCACGGTTCCCTCAATAAACTGTAGCTCCCCAGTGTTTCCGGCAGCACTCATGCAGCCCTAGACCATGACAATACCACCACCATGCTTGACTGTAGGCAAGACACACTTGTCTTTGTACTCCTCACCTGGTTGCCGCCACACACGCTTGACACCATCTGATCCAAATATGTTTATCTTGGTCTCATCAGACCACAGGACATGGTTCCAGTAATCCTTGTCCTTAGTCTGCTTGTCCTCAGCAAACTGTTTGTGGGCTTTCTTGTGCATCATCTTTAGAAGAGGCTTCCTTCTGGGACAACAACCATGTGGACTAATTTGATGCAGTGTGCGGCGTATGGTCTAAGCACTGACAGGCTGACCCCCCAAACCATCAACCTCTGCCGCAATGCTGGCAGCACTCATATGTCTATTTCCCAAAGACAACCTCTGCATATGACACTGAGCATGTGCACTCAACTTCTTTGGTCGACCATGATGAGGCCTGTTCTGAGTGGAACCTGTCCTTTTATACCACTGTATGGTCTTGACCACCGTGGTGCAGCTCAGTTTCAGGGTCTTGGCAATCTTCTTATAGCCTAGGCCATCTTTATGTAGCGCAACATTTTTTTTTTTAGATCCTCAGAGAGTTCTTTGCCATGAGGTGCCATGTTAAACTTCCAGTGACCAGTATAAGAGAGTGAGAGTGATAACACCAAATTTACCACATCTGCTCCCCATTCACACCTGAGGCCTTGTAACACTAATGAGTCACATGACAGCGGGGATTTAAAATGGCAAATTGGGCCCAATTTGGACATTTTCACTTAGGGTTGTACACACTTTTGTTGCCAGCGGGTTAGACATTAATTACTGTGAGTTATTTTGAGGGGACAGCAAATTTACACTGTTATCCAAACTGTACACTCGCTACTTTCCATTGTAGCAAAGTGGAATTTCTTCAGTGTTGTCACATGAAAAGATATAATAAAATATTTACAAAAATGTGAGGGGTGTACCCACTTTTGTGAGATACTGTATATATTAGGCTGTATACATATATCAAATACACTGCCATTAACTAACCTGCCTGCCTAATCTTGCTTAATCTATCTCTGTCCACACACTATACACGGCCACTATGTAAGCAGCCTTATATAGTGTGGGGCGTGGACTTAGTCCCCCTGAGTCATGATTGGCCAAAGGCACCCTGCTTTTGGCCAATTATGGCTCTATCAGCAGAGCGCGCTGTGATTGGCAAAAGCATGCAGGTCAGGTGCATGCTTTGGCCAATCATCATACAGCAATGCACTGCGATCTTGCAGTGCATTATGGAGCATTCCGCAGTGCTCGAATTTCCCGCAAACGCCCCATAATATTCGCTGTTCACCAGACGGGCGAACACTCAATGTTCAAGTCAAACTCACATACAATTCGAACATCAAGCTCATCCCTATTCCACAGTATGCTGCAAACAAATTATATATACATTTTTACTCTTTTACATTTTTACCTATTTTACTTTGAAAGGGGATAATAAATATTATTTCCTCGACTACTGCAACTCTCTCCTTAATAGTGCTACCCTTATGCAGGCTATCCCCTCTTCAGTCTATTATGAATACTGCTGCTAGACTAATACACCTCACTAACTGATCCGTGACTGCTGCTATTCTCTGCCAATCCCTTCACTGGTTTCCCCTACCTCACTGTATAAAATTCAAAATGCTAACCACAACATACAAAGCCATCCACAACATTGCCCCCAGCTACATCACCAACCTCATATGTAGATATCGCCCAAATCGTCCCCTCCACTCCTCCCAGGGCCTCCTGCTCTCTAGCTCCTCTCATGCTTGCCTTCTGGACTTCTCCAGAGCCTCTCCCATCCACTGGAACTCCCTGACCCAGTATGTCCGATCAGCCCCTTACCTCTCCACATTTAGGAGATCCCTGAAAACGAATTTATTCAGGGAAGCCTATCCGACACCCACCTAACAACTGTCCCTGAGCCACCCCCATTAAATCATTACCCGCACCTATAACTTTTACCACCACCCCCTCCCTTTAGTATGTAAGCTCTACGAGCAGCCCCGTCCGTCCCTTCTGTATTGAACTGTACTGTAATTGTGCTGTCCCCCCTTTACATTGTAAATCTCTGCGTAAACTGCTGGCACTATATAAATTGTGTATAATAATAATAATAATAATAAAAAATATGTTATTCACAGATTACTTCCCTCTACATATAATAAAAAGCCATTCTCATAGAACATTTTAAATAAGAGATGGTGTCGGCTTAAACTCATTTGATGACACAAGATGATTGCAGATAAGCAAACATGTTTGTGTTTTACCTTTTTGCTTTTCTATTTTACTTTACTTTCATTTTGGCAATTGTTCTATAAAGGAAAAGTGAAATGTCAGATTGTTACCTCTTGACTTTGCATGTCTCCTTTACTGCTTTACTAAAAAGTTTGCTATGTCACTCCACTACCCTGAAAAGTGGACTAAATCAGTATCTACGCAGCATATATAATGTCAATTTTTAGCACATTTTTGGTGTTTCTTTTAAGCATTTTTTAGAAAATAAATCATTTGGTCTGTCAACTTTGGGCTGTTTTGCCAGAAAAAAAAAATATTCCTAGTGTGTTGTTTTATTATTTTTCTCATTTTAATTCTCACATTTCTTCCATGCGTGTCCCATATGCATGCTTTTGTTTAATTATTTGTTTCCAAGTACTTTTAATTATTGTTTCTTAAATTGATCCTTGGGCTGTCTCTCTTCATCTACAGTTTCCCGAACAGTAAAACAATAGATAGTCTGCTGGTAGTTGTCACAGGAACTATATGGGCTACAGACAGTACTTAAAATTACATTAATTCTGGTAATCATAATATGTTACTGCCTTACTACTGCCGCATATCTGAATATCCCCACAGTATGTCCTGTGAAAAATCTTATGTTATGTAACTTTCTGTCTATACATAAAAACTGCATTCATTACTATAAAATTATGTGCACCTGGGGCCATATGCAGTATATGCACATTATGTATTTTTATTTCATATACAATGTGTAGTCAGTTGCTTCATATACTGTACATAATATTGATCAATTATACAACAATACAAATAATAGCAAAGTAATCAGTAAATTGTTTTATGGAAAGATGAACAAAAGCAAGCAATTCTAATAAATATTCATTAAAAATTAAAAACAATATGAAGGTACCCTATTACAGAGTTCAAGGATTTACTAATGGGAGTATCCATGATAATATGTCATCATCTAATTGTGCCGCAGTTTAAGACAGCGAATTTGACAAATGCTATTAAAATGTGAATAATTAGCTTTCAGGATAAATATTGCAGGGATTTTAAGCATTGCATAATTATGTTTCTGCCTGCCATAATCTGAATTCATACAAAAATGTGAATAAAAAAAGTGAAAATCCTTATAAACTATTATTTGTGTGTCTTCAGGAGAAGCCAAAATGAAAAGAACAGAAGAAATGCAATTTTCTTATCATACTTCCAACTGTACATCTGTAGCTGGTTTCTCAAACGTCTAACATTCTTTTAAAATCACAAATGAGTAATAAACTTCATATGAAGAACGATTGTTAATACCAAAAATGTCCCACTTTAAAATAAAGTGATTATGTATTCAGCTAGAATTTATATATTCATTGGATATTGATTTGAAAGATATATAGATGAGTACTAATCTAAGTAATCCTAAATGTGAGATAGATAGATAGATAGATAGATAGATAGATAGATAGATAGATAGATAGATAGATAGATAGATAGATAGATAGATAGATAGATAGATAGATAGATAGATAGATAGATAGATAGTATATATAGTACAGGATGACAAGAGGCTTTTTTTTAATTCTTTATATTTAAAAAAAATGTTCTCACAATGTAAAAATGGAAAAAAACTATGGAAAAAAACATTATACAAGTTTCACTGCCAAGTCCAATTCCAACAACCTAACAGAAGGTCCTAAGTTAGAAGGAATTTATTCACAAAAAAGAAAAGAATGAACTTAGGTATTAAGGATCAGCTTGACCAGTGCTAACTGAAAAACACTATAGAGGAAGATCCCAGACAATCGCTACCATTAGTCACTAATAGGGATGAGCTTCGAGTTTGAGTCAAACTCATGTTTGGCTCGAACATCGGCTGTCCGCCAGTTCACCGAACAGTGAACAATTTGGGGTGTTCGCGGCAAATTCGAAAGCCGTGGAATACCCTTTAAAAGTCTATGTGAGAAATCAAAAGTGCTAATTTTAAAGGCTTATATGCATGTTATTGTCATAAAAAGTGTTTGGGGATCTGGGTCCTGCCCCAGGGGACATGAATCAATGCAAAAAAAAAGTTTTAAAAACGGACGATTTTTCGGGAGCAGTGATTTTAATAATGCTTAAAGTGAAACAACAAAAGTGTAATATTCCTTTAAACCTGGGGGGTGTCTATAGTATGCCTGTAAAGGGGCGCATGTTTCCCATGTTTAGAACAGTCTGACAAAATGACATTTCAAAGGAAAAAAAGTCATTTAAAACTACTAGCGGCTATTAATGAATTGCTGGTCCGACAATACACATACAAGTTCATTGATAAAAACAGCATGGGATTCCCCCACAGGGGAACCCTGAACCAAATTTTTTTAAAAAAATGACGTGGGGTTCCCCTCAAAATCTATACCAGACCCTTCAGGTCTGGTATGGATTTTAAGGGGAAACCCGCGCCCCTTATCCGAGCACGCAAACTGGCAGGCCGCAGGAAAAGAGGGGGGGATGAGAGAGCGCCCCCCCTCCTGAACTGTACCAGGCCACATGCCCTCAACATTGGGAGGGTGCTTTGGGATAGCCCCCCAAAGCACCTTGTCCCCATGTTGATGGGGACAAGGGCCTCATCCCCACAACCCTTGCCCGGTGGTTGTGGGGGTCTGTGGGTGGGGGGCTTATCGGAATCTGTAAGCCCCCTTTAACAAGGGGACCCCCAGATCCCAGCCCCCGTGTGAAATGGTAAGGGGGTACAAAAGTACCCCTACTATTTCACAAAAAAAGTGTCAAAAATGTTAAAAATGACAAGAGACAGTTTTTGACAATTCCTTTATTTAAATGCTTCTTCTTTCTTCTATCTTCTATCTTGGGTTGTGGGGATGAGGCTCTTATCCCCATCAACATGGGGACAAGGTGCTTTGGGGGCTACCCCAAAGCACCCTCCCAATGTTGAGGGCATGTGGCCTGGTACGGTTCAGGGGGGTGCTCTCTCGCTCCCCCCCTCTTTTCCTGTGGCCTGCCAGGTTGTGTGCTCGGACCTCATGCCATTTTTTTTTAAATTTTGGCGCAGGGTTCCCCTTAGAATCCATACCAGACCTTAAGGGTCTGGTATAGATTTTGAGGGGGACCCCACGCCATTTTTAAAAAAATGCCAGATCTGAAGGGCCTGGTATGGAATTTAGGGGGACCCCCACACCATTGTTTTTAAAATTTTGGTTCGGGGTTCCCCTGTGGGGGAATCCCATGCCTTTTTTTTATCAATGAACTTGTATGTGTATTGTCGGGACCGACAATTCATTAATAGCCGAGAGTAGTTTTAAATGACTTTTTTTCCTTTGAAATGTCATTTTGCTGTCAGACTGTTCTAAACACGGGAAACATGCGCCCCTTTACAGGCATACTATAGACATCCCCCAGGTATGAAATTTAAAGGAACATTACACTTTTATTGTTTCACTTTAAGCATTATTAAAATCACTGCTCCCGAAAAAACGGCCATTTTTAAAACTTATTTTTGCATTGATCCATGTCCCCTGGGGCAGGACCCAGGTCCCCAAACACTTTTTATGACAATACCTTGCATATAAGCCTTTAAAATTAGCACTTTTGATTATTCATGTTCGTGTCCCATAGACTTTAACGGTGTTCGCACAAATTTTTTTCCTGTTCTCATGTTCTGGTGCGAACCGAACAGGAGGGTGTTCGGCTCATCCCTAGTCACTAAGACAATGACACCAGCTGGGTCTGTGAAGGAGAAACAAATTAACCATTTTTATAAAAGGTAAACATACAGTATGAAAAATCATGGGGGTAAAAAAGTGTGTGTGGGGGTGGAAGTAAAATGGATAGGAAAAACGGTCACTCCCCAGGGGCACCGCCATACAGGATGGAAGAGTTAGATTGCTAATCAATAAGTTATGGAGACTCATTTTGCTTTGTACCAGACACCACCTGTAAGTAACTCTCTGAGCAGGTAAAGTATCTCTAGGCAATGGTTTGTAGCAAGAGATATACAAATAAACCGCCCCTGAATCTCTCTTACTCCACTGCACCAAAGAAAAGTGCAAAGCTATATAAAAGATGTGTAAATGAATACAAAATATGTGTACATACACAGTGTACAGTGAAAAAAAGCTGCCACTTAAATACATAAACTGATCAAAATCCCCAAAACTATACCTCTCACACGTGTACAGATAGAGATAGCGGCGCTAATATAAATTGTGTAAAATAATGGGTCAGAGCAGTATAATGCCTATGACCCTCTACTTATGCATAAAAATATTAATAATAATAGTGTTATGAAAAATAATTTTATCATGAAAAGAGATTTCTTTAACACCCAGTGAAAAGTGTCACTATAAATAATAAATTACAAGAAATGAATGATCAAGTTCAACAGTTGTTTTTCAATCTTCTTGTGAAAAATCTTCTACTCTTCCACCACACCACCGTGATAGTGACACCACTCCCTGTAACTAGTGGTGGATTATAAGTTAGGATATGTCATATGTCATATATGGTAATGCTGAACGCAGCATTCTAACTACACACCGTAAAAATGTTTGGGATCCACTAATGCATTCAGTCTTTGTACCTGTGCTTCACGGTCAGGGGGACATGAAGTGTGAGCATGTGCAGAGCAGGAGGTCACATGACTTATGGTGATCACATGACTGATGGTGATCACATGACTGATGGTGATCACATGACTAATCATAGATAATATATAAGGATTGATGAACCATCCGTGTAGCCAATCCCATTTGAAAAAGTCTATTCGACGAAACATGTCTTGGGCATGGTTACACGGCATTCCATCGCACTGACATTAGATGCCGCTGTCTGAGGAGGACTACACCGATTGGATGGCTGGGCCTTAGAAGGTTGGGTGAGAGATACACCAGTTTACACTTAAGGTCCGCTGTGACCGCGGTGCACCGTTGGATCACTGATCCTGTTGCTTGCTGTGCTTGCTGTGGATTTCTTTTTAAAGGCTTTCATTTTTCAGTTTAAAAGTGAGTGTAACCATTGAAGTGTTTTTGAAGTGATTTTAATAAATCTGTCAAAATGGTATCACGCTATGTGGAGCACTTTATTCATTTTTTCACATATGGAGCTGGCTTGATTGGAGTCACGGTTCATCACATGCAACCCAGGTGTGGTTCAATTGCTGTTTTGCCAAACACGAGAGTGGGAGGCTATACAATCTGGTGAGTGCGCTCTTCAGAGGGAGTGGTGTCACTATCACGGTGGTGTGGTGGAAGAGTAGAAGATTTTTCACAAGAAGATTGAAAAACAACTGTTGAACTTGATCATTCATTTCTTGTAATTTATTATTTATAGTGACACTTTTCACTGGGTGTTAAAGAAATCTCTTTTCATGATAAAATTAATATTTTTCATGACACTATTATTATTAATATTTTTATGCATAAGTAGAGGGTCATAGGCATTATACTGCTCTGACCCATTATTTTACACAATTTATATTAGCGCCGCTATCTCTATCTGTACACGTGTGAGAGGTATAGTTTTGGGGATTTTGATCAAAGTATCTCTAGGGTCTCCATTTCTCTCTACATTTTTCCTCAGTGTTGTGAAGGGTGGCCACCAGATCCTCCATGTGGAGGATGTCATTGATTTTAGAATACCACAGTGATCTAGTTGGATGTTGAGTGTGCTTCCACAGTGATGGAATACAGGCCCTCACTATGTTCACTAAATGACTAGTGAAAGAGGTCTTGTTTTACCAGATGGGTCTTTCTGTTAGGTGGAGCAGGCAAGCTGAAGGATTCCCAATTAAGTTGACAGATGTCAATTGTTTAATTGTAGCCATCATGTCCTCCCAGAAGGACTGGAGTTTAGGGCAGTACCAGAAAATATGGGATATGCTGCCAACTGCTGAGGAACAGCACCAACAAATATATGGGATTTTCTGATACATTTTGTACAACACAAATGAAACCAGATACCATCTGGGCCGAATCTTATATTCTATTTCCAGGTACTTGTTTGCTATGGATGATTTGTAGGACAGGTGAAGAACCTTATCTGCTTGTTGAGCCGTTAAAGAAGTCTGATTGCCAGTGACTGAAAAATGATGGGTAAGGATCGTCAGAAGGCAAAGTCTAGAAACCATAGAGAAGCGAGAGTGTGTGTCTAGATGGTTCCCCTTGTAGATATGTTGAATGTCTGGAGAAAATGCCTGAGCTGAGTAGTGCTCCAGAAATCTAGAGGGGGTCTGAAGGATTTGATTAGAAGGTAGCCTGCTATGCCATCAGATGATGCACAGTTCAAATTTTGCTGGCCTAAATGTCTGATGGTTATGACTAAAGTCTTATAAGCTGAAACGCGTCAACTGACTTAATCTGCGTTTGTTCACTGTGGCTATTCAATAGAATGAAGAAATTTTAAGAGCAACCGGAGTGCAGATAATTTCTTCCACATTAATACTCCTCAGCCAGCGACTGTGGATCGAGCACCTGGGAGCTCTGCTATCTATGTGGTGTATGGGTAGTAGCACTGACTTTTATGGTTATACTAATTGTCTGATTGTTCTGTTGGGGAGATCAGGCATAAAATCTGGTTTTACAATGATGGAATTTAAATGTGATATTGAAGGGATCAGTGGACCGAAAGATGGTTCTTGCAATTTGAATAGAGCTGCCAATCGTTGTTTGGTCTGTATGTCCAGAGGAACTTGGGAAGACAGCCACGGTAGGCCCCGGAGAAGGATTGAGAAGTCCTCAATCTCTATGGACACCAATTGCTTGGCACTCTTGTTACAATACCAATGTTTCTCATAGGTAGACTGCCCAGTTATACTAGGTGACTTATGAGACCAAATGAAGGCCCTGAATAGGGATGAGCTGAACACCCCCCCGGTTCGGTTCGCACCAGAACCTGCGAACGGACCGAAAATTCACACGAACGTTAGAACCCCATTGACGTCTATGGGACTCGAACATTTGAAATCAAAAGTGCTCATTTTAAAGGCTAATTTGCAAGGTATTGTCCTAAAAAGCGTTTAGGGACCTGTCCTGCCCATGGGGACATATATCAATGCAAAACAAAGTTTTAAAAACGGACGTTTTTTCGGGAGCAGTGATTTTAATGATGCTTACAGTAAAAAAAAAAACAAAAGTGAAATATTCCTTTAAATATCATACCTGGGGGGTGTCTATAGTATGCCTGTAAAATGGCACGTGTTTCCCATGCTTAGAACAGTCCCTGCACAAAATGTCATTTTTAAAGGAAAAAAAGTCATTTAAAACTGCTTGCGGCTTTAATGTAATGTCGGGTCCTGGCAATATGGATGAAAATCAGTGAGAAAAATGGCATGGGTACCCCCCAGTCCATTACCAGGCCCTTTGGGTCTTGTATGGATATTAAGGGGAACCCCGCACCCAAATTAAAAAAGGAAACAGCAGTATACAGGCTCTGTACTCTGAACAGCAGTATACAGGCGGTGCAAACAAGACAGGGACTGTAGGTTTGTTGTTAAGTAGAATCTGTTTGTAATTTTGAACTGGTACATTTTTAACGTGTTTAGCTCCAGCCAAAAAATCTATTTTAAGCTTTTTGGAAAACATAGGGAAGGGTTATCACCCCTGTGACATTTGTTTTGCTGTCTGTGCTCCTCTTCAGAAGGTTTCACCTCACTTGTTGTCCCAATGACAAATGTTTTTTGAAAATTTGGGTTTTTTTGTGAAACAAGGTTTGCTGATAAAGCATCAGTGGAAAGGAGAAATGATTTTCCCATATTAACTCTTACAGGAGAGAATTTCATCTCACTTGCTGTTGTCTCCTTCCGTTTGCAAGTAGGAGTCGTTTGTAAGTTGGATGTTTGAAAGTAGGGGCCTGCCCTATATACTCAGCAGAAATTTGGGCCTTAGGTGTTGTTGTGGCCAAAACACTGTAAGCCCTCACAGGGCCCTGCTGTGAAATATTAGATCAAGAATTGTAATTACATGCCCCTGTTAGACAGGGGCTGAAAAATTAGGCCTTAGGCACTAGTGCTGGTGCCACAACACTGCAACCCCTCACATATACTCTAGTTGGAACTCAGGAACGAGCCCTGCTGCAAAGTATTGCATCAAACATTGTAATTACACACCCCTGTTAAACAGGGGCTGAAAAATTGGGCCTTTGGCACTGGTGGCGGCGCCCAGAACCAAAAATGTTCTTACAAGCTATTAGCATGATCATTGAGGAGGAAGAGGATAATTACTCAGCATAACAGGATAGTCACTCAGCATCAGCATAGGCTGTCTTTGAAGGGATCTGACATTTCAAAAAAAATTATTTGATTACATCAGCATCAGGTGCTTGGTAGCTGGTGGTGATCCAAGACTGATTCATTTTTATGAAGGTCAGTCGATCGACCGAGTCGGTGGACAGACACACCCTTTAAATGGTTACAAAGCCTCCAGCAGCACTGAATGTGCATTCCGAAAGAACGCTGGATGCAGGACAGGCCAGTAGCTCAATTGCATACTGTGCAAGCTCTGGCCAGTGATCCATCCTCAAGACCCAGTAACCCAGAGGGTTTTCGATGGGAAAGGTGTCCAAGTCAGATCTTGCCCCTAGGTATTCCTGCACCATGTAAAACAGACGCTGGCAATGGTTGCTGGAACTGATCATACCTTGGGGCTGCGGACCAAAAAATTGTCTGAACGCCTCGGTCAGATGGCCACCTTCTCCACCGCTCCTTCTTTGACTGACCGAAGCCTCAGCAACACGTTGTCCAGAAAAAGGAGTTTGTAACCTCCCAGTCTCTGGGAACGCATTGCACAGACCTTTCTGCAAGGCCTCCTAAAGATGTTTCATCCTCTGCTCCCTCTGCGATGGCAAGATAAGGTCCACAACCTTAGCCTTGTAACGTGGATCAAGGAGGGTTGCCAGCCAGTATTGGTCCTTTTCCTTGATACCACGAATTGGCGGATCCTTCCGCAGGCTTTGCAGGATCAGGGAGGCCATGCAGCGTAGGTTTGCTGAGGCATTCGGTCCGGAGTCCTCTGGGTTACTAAGGATGACATGGTCAGCAGCCACCTCCTCCCAGCCACGTACAAGTCCATGTGTTTCTTGGGACTGATGCATTGGTGTCAGTTTGTGACAGTTACAGTGTTGGGACAGTGAATATTAGCCCCCTTTAGGTCTAGGATACCCCCCTAACCCCCCCTAATAAAGTTTTAACCCCTTGATCACCCCCTGTCACCAGTGTCGCTAAGCGATCATTTTTCTGATCGCTGTATTAGTGTCGCTGGTGACGCTAGTTAGTGAGGTAAATATTTAGGTTCGCCGTCAGCGTTTTATAGCGACAGGGACCCCCATAACTATCTAATAAATGTTTTAACCCCTTGATGGCCCCCTAGTTAACCCTTTCACCACTGATCACCGTATAAGTGTTACGGGTGACGCTGGTTAGTTTGTTTATTTTTTTTAGTGTGAGGGCACCCGCCGTTTATTACCGAATAAAGGTTTAGCCCCCTGATCGCCCGGCGGTGATATGCGTCGCCCCAGGCAGCGTCAGATTAGCGCCAGTACCGCTAACACCCACGCACGCAGCATACGCCTCCCTTAGTGGTATAGTATCTGATCGGATCAATATCTGATCTAATCAGATCTATACTAGCGTCCCCAGCAGTTTAGGGTTCCCAAAAATGCAGTGTTAGAGGGATCAGCCCAGATACCTGCTAGCACCTGCGTTTTGCCCCTCTGCCCGGCCCAGCTCAGCCCACCCAAGTGCAGTATTGATCGATCACTGTCACTTACAAAACACTAAACGCATAACTGCAGCGTTCGCAGAGTCAGGCCTGATCCCTGCGATCGCTAACAGTTTTTTTGGTAGTATTTTGGTGAACTGGCAAGCACCAGCCCCAAGCAGCGTCAGATTAGCGCCAGTACCGCTAACACCCACGCATGCAGCATACGCCTCCCTTAGTGGTATAGTATCTGAACGGATCAATATCTGATCCAATCAGATCTATACTAGCGTCCCCAGCAGTTTAGGGTTCCCAAAAACGCAGTGTTAGCGGGATCAGCCCAGATACCTGCTATCACCTGCGTTTTGCCCCTCCGCCCGGCCCAGCCCAGCCCACCCAAGTGCAGTATCGATCGATCACTGACACTTACAAAACACTAAATGCATAACTGCAGCGTTCGCAGAGTCAGGCCTGATCCCTGCGATCGCTAACAGTTTTTTTGGTAGTATTTTGGTGAACTGGCAAGCACCAGCCCCAAGCAGCGTCAGATTAGCGCCAGTACCGCTAACACCCACGCATGCAGCATACGCCTCCCTTAGTGGTATAGTATCTGAACGGATCAATATCTGATCCGATCAGATCTATACTAGCGTCCCCAGCAGTTTAGGGTTCCCAAAAACGCAGTGTTAGCGGGATCAGCCCAGATACCTGCTAGCACCTGCATTTTGCCCCTCCGCCCGGCCCAGCCCACCCAAGTGCAGTATCGATCGATCACTGTCACTTACAAAACACTAAACTAAACTGCAGCATTCGCAGAGTCAGGCCTGATCCCTGCGATCGCTAACAGTTTTTTTGGTAGCTTTTTATTGAACTGGCAAGCGCCAGCGGCCTAGTACACCCCGGTCGTAGTCAAACCAGCACTGCAGTAACACTTGGTGACGTGGCGAGTCCCATAAGTGCAGTTCAAGCTGGTGAGGTGACAAGCACAAGTAGTGTCCCGCTGCCACCAAGAAGACAAACACAGGCCCGTCGTGCCCATAATGCCCTTCCTGCTGCATTCGCCAATCCTAATTGGGAACCCACCGCTTCTGCAGCGCCCGTACTTCCCCCATTCACATCCCCAACCAAATGAAGTCGGCTGCATGAGAGGCATTTTCTTTATGTCCTCCCGAGTACCCCTACCCAACGCCCCCCAAAAAAGATGTTGTGTCTGCAGCAAGGGCGGATATAGGCGTGACACCCGCTATTATTGTCCCTCCTGTCCTGACAATCCTGGTCTTTGCATTGGTGAATGTTTTGAACGCTACCATTCACTAGTTGAGTATTAGCGTAGGGTACAGCATTGCACAGACTAGGCACACTTTCACAGGGTCTCCCAAGATGCCATCGCATTTTGAGAGACCCGAACCTGGAACCGGTTACCGTTATAAAAGTTAGTTACAAAAAAAGTGTAAAAAAAAAAAATATATATATAAAATAAAAAAAAATAGTTGTCGTTTTATTGTTCTCTCTCTCTCTATTCTCTCTCTCTTGTTCTGCTCTTTTTTACTGTATTCTATTCTGCAATGTTTTATTGTTATTATGTTTTATCATGTTTGTTTTTCAGGTATGTAATTATTTATACTTTACCGTTTACTGTGCTTTATTGTTAACCATTTTTTTGTCTTCAGGTATGCCATTCACGACTTTGAATGGTTATACCAGAATGATGCCTGCAGGTTTAGGTATCATCTTGGTATCATTCTTTTCAGCCAGCGGTCGGCTTTCATGTAAAAGCAATCCTAGCGGCTAATTAGCCTCTAGACTGCTTTTACAAGCCGTGGGAGGGAATGCCCCCCCCCACCGTCTTCCGTGTTTTTCTCTGGCTCTCCTGTCTCAACAGGGAACCTGAGAATGCAGCCGGTGATTCAGCCAGCTGACCAGAGAGCTGATCAGAGACCAGAGTGGCTCCAAACATCTCTATGGCCTAAGAAACCGGAAGCTACGAGCATTTTATGACTTAGATTTCACCAGATGTAAATAGCGCCATTGGGAAATTGGGGAAGCATTTTATCACACCGATCTTGGTGTCATCAGATGCTTTGAGGGCAGAGGAGAAATCTAGGGTCTAATAGACCCCAATTTTTTCAAAAAAGAGTACCTGTCACTACCTATTGCTATCATAGGGGATATTTACATTCCCCGAGATAACAATAAAAATGATTTAAAAAAAAAAAAATGAAAGGAACAGTTTAAAAATAAGATAAAAAAGCAAAAAAATAATAAAGAAAAAAAAAAAAAAAAAAAAAAGCACCCCTGTCGCCCCCTGCTCTCGCGCTAAGGCGAACGCAAGCAGCGGTCTGTCGTCAAACGTAAACAGCAATTGCACCATGCATGTGAGGTATCGCCGCGAAGGTCAGATCGAGGGCAGTAATTTTTGCAGTAGACCTCCTCTGTAAATCTAAAGTGGTAACCTGTAAAGGCTTTTAAAGGCTTTTAAAAATGTATTTATTTTGTTGCCACTGCACGTTTGTGCGCAATTTTAAAGCATGTCATGTTTGGTATCCATGTACTCGGCCTAAGATCATCTTTTTTATTTCATCAAACATTTGGGCAATATAGTGTGTTTTAGTGCATTAAAATTTAAAAAAGTGTGTTTTTTCCCCAAAAAATGCGTTTGAAAAATCGCTGCGCAAATACTGTGTGGAAAAAAAAAAAAATGAAACACCCACCATTTAAATCTGTAGGGCATTTGCTTTAAAAAATATATAATGTTTGGGGGTTCAAAGTAATTTTTTTGGAAAAAAAAGTATCTTTTTCATGTAAACAAAAAGTGTCAGAAAGGGCTTTGTCTTCAAGTGGTTAGAAGAGTGGGTTATGTGTGACATAAGCTTCTAAATGTTGTGCATAAAATGCCAGGACAGTTCAAAACCCCCCCAAATGACCCCATTTTGGAAAGTAGACACCCCAAGCTATTTGCTGAGAGGCATGTCGAGTCCATGGAATATTTTATATTGCGACACAAGTTGCGGGAAAGAGACAAATTTTTTTTTTTTTTTGCACAAAGTTGTCACTAAATGATATATTGCTCAAACATGCCATGGGAATATGTGAAATTACACCCCAAAATACATTCTGCTGCTTCTCCTGAGTACGGGGATACCACATGTGTGAGACTTTTTGGGAGCCTAGCCGCGTACGGGACCCTGAAAACCAAGCACCGCCTTCAGGCTTTCTAAGGGCGTAAATTTTTGATTTCACTCTTCACTGCCTATCACAGTTTCGGAGGCCATGGAAAGCCCAGGTGGCACAACCCCCCCCCCAAATGACCCCATTTTGGAAAGTAGACACCCCAAGCTATTTGCTGAGAGGTATAGTGAGTATTTTGCAGACCTCACTTTTTGTCACAAAGTTTTGAAAATTGAAAAAAGAAAAAAAAAAAGTTTTTTCTTGTCTTTCTTCATTTTCAAAAACAAATGAGAGCTGCAAAATACTCACCATGCCTCTCAGCAAATAGCTTGGGGTGTCTACTTTCCAAAATGGGGTCATTTGGGGGGGTTTTGTGCCACCTGGGCATTCCATGGCCTCCGAAACTGTGATAGGCAGTGAAGAGTGAAATCTAAAATTTTCACCCTTAGAAATCCTGAAGGCGGTGCTTGGTTTTCGGGGCCCCGTACGCGGCTAGGCTCCCAAAAAGTCCCACACATGTGGTATCCCCATACTCAGGAGAAGCAGCTAAATGTATTTTGGGGTGCAATTCCACATATGCCCATGGCCTGTGTGAGCAATATATCATTTAGTGACAACTTTGTGCAAAAAAAAAAAAAAAAGTGTCACTTTCCCGCAACTTGTGTCAAAATATAAAATATTCCATGGACTCAATATGCCTCTCAGCAAATAGCTTGGGGTGTCTACTTTCCAAAATGGGGTCATTTGGGGGGGTTTTGTGCCACCTGGGCATTCCATGGCCTCCGAAACTGTGATAGGCAGTGAAGAGTGAAATCAAAAATTTACACCCTTAGCAATCCTGAAGGCGGTGCTTGGTTTTCGGGGCCCCGTACGCGGCTAAGCTCCCAAAAAGTCCCACACATGTGGTATCCCCATACTCAGGAGAAGCAGCTAAATGTATTTTGGGGTGCAATTCCACATAGGCCCATGGCCTGTGTGAGCAATATATCATTTAGTGACAACTTTTTGTAAATATTTTTTTTTTTTTTGTCATTATTCAATCACTTGGGACAAAAAAAATAAATATTCAATGGGTTCAACATGCCTTTCAGCAATTTCCTTGGGGTGTCTACTTTCCAAAATGGGGTCATTTGGGGGGGTTTTGTACTGCCCTGCCATTTTAGCACCTCAAGAAATGACATAGGCAGTCATAAACTAAAAGCTGTGTAAATTACAGAAAATGTACCCTAGTTTGTAGACGCTATAACTTTTGCGCAAACCAATAAATATACGCTTATTGACATTTTTTTTACCAAAGACATGTGGCCAAATACATTTTGGCCTAAATGTATGACTAAAATTTAGTTTATTGGATTTTTTTTATAACAAAAAGTAGAAAATATCATTTTTTTTCAAAATTTTCGGTCTTTTTACGTTTATAGCGCAAAAAATAAAAACTGCAGAGGTGATCAAATACCATCAAAAGAAAGCTCTATTTGTGGGAAGAAAAGGACGCAAATTTCGTTTGGGTACAGCATTGCATGACCGCGCAATTAGCAGTTAAAGCGACGCAGTGCCAAATTGGAAAAAGACCTCCGGTCCTTAGGCAGCATAATGGTCCGGGGCTCAAGTGGTTAATAGCCGCAAGTAGTTTTTTTTCCTTTGAAATGTAATTTTGCTGTCAGACTCTTCTAAACATGGGAAACATGCGCCCCTTTACAGGCATACTATAGACACCCCCCCAGGTACGAAATTTAAAGGAATATTACACTTTTATTGTTTCACTTTAAGCATTATTAAAATCACTGCTCTCGAAAAAACGGCCGTTTTTAAAACTTTTTTTTTGCATTGATCCATGTCAAGGACAGGACCCAGGTCCCCAAACACTTTTTATGACGATCCCATGCATATAAGCCTTTAAAATTAGCACTTTTGATTTCTCCCTTAGACTTTTAAAGGGTGTTACACAGGTTTCGAATTTGCCGCAAACAAAACAAATTGTTCGCTGTTCAGCGAACTGGCGAACAGCCGATGTTCGAGTCGAACATGAGTTCGCCTCGAACTCGAAGCTCATCCCTAATCCTTAGTGATATTTGTGGCCAGGTACAGTATGTGATCACCTTGTTCTTCTAGCAAAAAGAAAAGTTCAGAGTGTATGTAGTTCAATCAATGGGACTGTGAAGTTAAGGACTGCCATTTTTGATAAAATGATTTAAAATTTTGATCATTTACGTTTGTAGCGCCCCCAGAAAGTCAGGGAGAGTTATACACAGGTTGGTGACAAAAAGATTAGATCATTAGCAAAACCTGCAATTTTATGATGGCCCAAGGTTTAATAAGACCATCTGGAGTGCCTCTTATAGAACACAGGAAAGGTTCCAGAGTCAAAATAAAAATAACCAGCGAAAAGGGGCAGCCCTGCTTCATACCATCGGAGATATCAAAGAACTCTGACTGCAGTTCAGTGAGTGACAGGATCCATCGGAGCATGTGCAAGCCCAGGCCATTGTGTCGAAGGGTGGCTTGCATAAAAATCCAGTCCACCCTATCAAAGGTCTTCTCTGCATCCATTGATAGGAGCAGGAAGAGTCGATAGGAGCAGAAAGGCTGATCGAAAAGTTGGATAGAGGGAGTGGATGAATTTCAGGACCTGGATGGTGTTGTCCCGTGCCTCATGGGGTGGTAAAATTCTGGCCTGATCCATATGTATTAATTTCTGATTGTGTTTGAGTCTTCTATTTGCTAAAAATGCTTTAAAGGTTTTTAAATCTACATTTAGTAATGCAGTGGGGCCTGTAATCCCCACATTACAATGGGTCCTTGCTGTCTTTATGTATAAGAGAGATGTAAACTCTCAAAAAATGTTTAGGCATGGAACCCTCTTTAACCAAGAAGATTTAGGCTGACAAAAAGGTAGGTGCTAACCTAGCAAGAAAGATTGTAGAATAGGACAAAGAGAAACCATCAGAGCCCAGAGCCTTTCGGGAGTTGGTCTGGGCTATGACCTTCTGGAATTCTGCCACCATAATCGGGGTCTCGAGTTCATGTTGTATTAGGTATTATTTTTTTTGTTTATTTAAAAATATCTTAAAATACATATAAAATAAATTCCACAAATTATTAACTCCAATATTAATTACATGTCAAAAAATTTCCTGTACTTGCACGTAGGTCTGCGAGTGCACGTAGGTCTGTGAGTGGTCTGCGAGTGCATGTAGGTCTGCGAGTGGTCTGTGAGTGCACGTAGGTCTGCGAGTGCACATAGGTCTGCGAGTGGTCTGCGAGTGCACATAGGTCTGCGAGTGCAAGTAGGTCTGCGAGTGGTCTGCGAGTGCACGTAGCTCTGCGATTGCACGTAGGTCTGCAAGTGGTTTGCGAGCGCACGTAGGTCTGTGAGTGGTCCGATTGACACACCGCTCCACACACCATTTGCTGCAATGGGCGCCTGCACGGGCGCGCGGTGGCTGTTATCCTGTTGGACATCATATGATGCCCAGTCAGGATAACTGAACCACCGCCCAGCCGTCAATCTGCTATAGGCTATAGGGTGGGAAGTGGTTAAAGGAGAGCCAGGAATGTACACGGCAGGTGCCGGCTGGGGCCAGCACAGAGGCAGGTGGAGACAAAGAGGTGCAGGCACTAGCAAAGTGTAGATGGGTGTCAGTCAGGAAGGGTAGAGGGGGAAGTGCTTGGGAGGCCGATCCAGGGCTGGAGCATCCCAATAAGTATGCTCCACTGAGTGACATTGGTGAAACCAGTGACAGACCAGCACTGCTGTAGCTGAGGGACTTTCCTAGCTGCCGGGGGAAGAACTCCTCCAGTGAGAGTGGGGGGAAGTGAAGGGAAAGGAAAGACAGATTCTGGTGGTAGGGGACTCAATTCTTAGGACAGAGAGGCCAATCTGTAACAAAGACCTGAAGCGCCGAAAAGTATGTTGTCGACCAGACGCTCGGGTTGGGCACATCACGGATCTGGTGGACAGATTACTGGGAGGGGCTGGGGAAGACCCAGCTGTCATGGTGCACATTGGCACCAATGACAAAGTCAGAGGCAGGTGGAGTGTCCTAAAGAACGATTTTAGGGACTTAGGAGCTAAATTGAGGAAAAGGACCTCCAAGGTAATATTCTCAGGAATACTACTGGTACATCGAGCCACACCAGAAAGGCAGAGGGAGATTAGGGAAGTAAACAAGTGGCTGAAGAGCTGGTGTAGTAAGGAGGGGTTTGGGTTCCTGGAGGACTGGGCCGACTTCTCAGTCGATAACCGGTACTATAGAAGGAAAGGAATGCACCTAAATGAGGAGGGTGCAGATCAGCTGGGAATGAAGATGGCCAAAAAGTTAGAGGGGTTTTTAAACTAGGCGATGGGGGGAGGGTCCAGAGGTAGAGATATTTAGCACGGAACATATTCCAGAGGGTAGTATTGGTAGGTTGACCAAAGCACATAAACCCAAAGTAAGTATAGTAGCAAGTCCTAGTTCCAATCTTGGGACACCCAATAAGAGGATAATATGTGACCGGTCTAAACTACGTGGCATGTTCACCAATGCCAGGAGCCTGGCGGACAAGATGGGTGAACTAGAGATACTGTTGTATGAGAAGGATTTGGATTTTGTGGGAATTTCAAAGACCTGGTTCAACATTTCTCATAATTGGCAGGCAAACATTGTAGGGTATACCCTTTATCGCAAGGATAGAGAGGGTAAAAAAGGGGGAGGGGTATGCCTATATATCAAGAATAATGTACAAGTGAATGTGAGAGATGACATCACTAAGGGAGCTAGGGAGGAGGTGGAATCCCTATGGGTGGAGCTCCAAAGTGATGAAGCTAAGGGGAAAATAATACTGGGAGTATGCTATAGGCCCCCTAACCTGAGGGAGGAAGGGGAGACAGATCTCCTATCATTATTTGGATTAGCAGCAAGGATGGGAAGTGTTATCATAATGGGGGATTTTAACTATCCAGACATAGACTGGGCGTAGGAAACCGCACATTCATCTGGAAATACGGGGCAATTTAGATAATAGCGATCACAGGTCTATTGGCTTATAAATCACACAAATAGGAAACATAAGGGAAAAACAAAGACACTGAATTTCAAAAGAGTCAACTTCCCTAAACTACGAGCCTTGCTAGAAGGCATAAATTGAGATAAAATCTTAGGAACAAAGAACACGGAGGAGAGATGGGTTTGCTTTAAGAGCATATTAAATAAGGGCATTAGCCAATGCATCCCATTGGGTAATACATTTAAAAGAGCGAACAAAAGTCCTGGATGTCTTAACCCTAATGTAAAAATGCATATAAAAGCAAAGGAGAAGGCCTTCAAAAAATACAAGGTTGAGGGATCATCATCAGCATTCAGACTTTATAAAGCATGCAACAAGAAAAGTAAATGTGCAATAAGGACGGCTAAGATAGAACATGAAAGACACATAGTGGAGGAGAGAAAAAAAATCCCAAGGAATTCTTTAAGTATGTAAACAGTAAAAAAGGGAGGACTGACCATATTGGCCCCATAAAGAATGAGGAAGGACATCTGGTTACAAAGGATGGGGAGATGACAAAGGTATTGAATTTCTTCTTCTGCTCAGTCTTCACGAGGGAATCGGGGGGCTTCAGTAACCAAAACTGCAGTGTTTATCCTCATGATACATCACAGGATGCACCTCCATGGTAAACAGAGGACAGAATTAAAATTAGACTTGGGAAACTTAACATTAATAAATCACCGGGACCAGATGGCTTGCACCTGAGGGTACTTAGAGAACTCAGTGAAGTAATTGCCAGATCATTGTTCCTAATTTTTACTGACAGTCTACTGACTGGAATGGTACCAGCTGATTGGCGAAAAGCCAATGTAGCACCAATATTTAAAAAGGCCCGAAATACATCGCTGGGAATTACAGACCAGTTAGCCTAACATTAATAGTATGTAAACTCTTGGAGGGGATGATAAGGGACTATATACAAGATTTTAGTAATGAGAACGGTATCATTAGCAGTAATCAGCATGGATTCATGAAGAATCGTTCTTGCCAAACCAATCGATTAACCTTCTATGAGGAGGTGAGTTACCATCTAGATAAAAGAAGGCCCGTAGACGTGGTGTATCTGGATTTTGCAAAAGCATGTGAAACAGTTCCCCATAAACGTTTACTGTACAAAATGAGGTCCGTTGGCATGGACCATAGGGTGAGTACATGGATTGAAAACTGGCTACAAGGGCGAGTTCAGAGGGTGGTGATAAATGGGGAGTACTCAGAATGGTCAGGGGTGAGTAGTGGGGTCCCCCAGGGTTCTGTGCTGGGACCAATCCTATTTAATTTGTTCATAAACAACCTGGAGGATAGGGTAAACAGTTCAATCTGTATTTGCGGACAATACTAAGCTAAGCAGGGCAATAACTTCTCTTCAGGATGTGGAAACCTTGCAAAAAGATCTGAACAAATTAATGGGGGGGGCAACTAAATGGCAAATGAGGTTCAATGTAGAAAAATTTAAAATAATGCATTTGGGTGGCAAAAATATGAATGCAAACTATACACTGGGGGGATAGCCTCTGGGGGAATCTAGGATGGAAAAGGACCTGGGGGTCCTAGTAGGCTCAGCAATGGCATAGAATGCCAAAGCCGCTGCTAACAAAGCAAACCGAATATTGGCATGCATTAAAAAGGGATCAACACCAGAGATAAAACAATAATTCTCTACAAGACTCTGGTCAGGCAGCACCTAGAGTATGCTGTCCAGTTCAGGGCACCATTCCTCAGGAAGGATGTACTGGACATGGAGCGAGTACAAAGAAGGGTAACAAAGCTAATAAAGGGTCTGGAGGATATTAGTTATGAGGAAAGGTTGCGAGCACTGAACTTATTCTTTCTGGGGAAGAGACGCTTGAGAGGGGATATGATTTAAATATACAAATACCATACAGGTGACCCCACAATAGGGAAAAAACTTTTTCGCAGAAGGGAGTTTAGCAAGACTCTTGGCCACTCATTAAAATTAGAAGAAAAGAGGTTTAACCTTAAACTACGTAGAGGGTTCTTTACTGCAAGAGCGGCGAGGATGTGGAATTCCCTTCCACAGGCAGTGGTCTCATCGGGGAGCATCAATAGTTTCAAGAAACTATTAGATAAGCACCTGAACGACTGCAACATACAGGAATATACAATGTAATACTGAAATATAATCACACACATGGGTTGGACTTGATGGATGTGTGTCTTTTTTCAACCTCACCTACTATGTAACTATGTAACTATGTGGGGGTCCCCCCAAATTCCATACCAGGTCCTTCAGGTCTGGTATGGATATTGAGGGGAACCCTGTGCCAAATTAAAAAAAAATGGCATAGGGGTCCCCCCTCAAAATCCATACCAGACCCTTCAGGAAAAGAGGGCGATGAGAGAGTGCCCCCCTCCTGAACCGTACCAGGCCACATGCCCTCAACATGGGGAGGGTGCTTTGAAATAGCCCCCCAAAGCACCTTGTCCCCATGTTGATGGGGACAAGGGCTCATCCCCACAACCCTTGCCCGGTAGTTGTAGGGGTCTGCAAATGGGGGCTTATCGGAATCTGGAAGCCCCCTTTAACAAGGGGACTCCCAGATCCTGGGCCCCCCCTGTTTGAAATGGTGGATACATTGTACCCCTACCATTTCACAAAATAAGTGTCAAAATGTTAAAAAAACTCGACACATCTTGGGACAAGTCCTTTATTAAGAAATTAAAAAAAATGTCCCACAAAGTCCATTCATCTTCTCTTGCTCCGCCGACGGACCAAAAAAAAAACCTACATGCCGCCACCGTTCCACATCCATGGGAGGCACCCGCCGTAATGACCGTCCTCTCAGGTGACAGTTCTTTTTTTTATAACTGGGGTGGGGCCACATGGTGACGTACCCGGGTGACCCCGCCCCCTCTGACACACGGGGACTTCCCAATGTCTTCCCTGTGGCATAAGAGGGGGTGGGGCCACATGTTTACGTAAACGGGTGACCCTGCCCCCCTCTGACGCCACGGGGAAGCCATTGGAAAGTCCCTGTGCATCAGATGGGGTGGGGTCACCCGGGTACGTAAACGGGTGACCTGCCCCCTCTGACACCACGGGGAAGCCATTGGGAAGTCCCCCTGTGTCACAGGGGGGCGGGGTCACTGGGTACATCACCGTGTGGCCCCGCCCTCAGTTATAAAAGAACTGTCACCTGAGAGGACGGTCATTACGGCGGGTGCCTCCCATGGAGGGGGATCGGTGGTGGCGTGCAGGGTTTTTTTTTCAGTCCATCGGTGGAGCGAGAGAAGAAGATGAATGGACTTACTGGGACATTTTTATTTATTTTTTTTAACCACTTAAGGACCAGCCTCGTTTTGAGATTTTGGTGTTTACATGCTTAAAACTGTTTTTTTTGCTAGAAAATTACTTAGAACCCCCAAACATTATATATTGTTTTTTTTCTAACACCCTAGAGAATAAAATGGCAGTCATTGCAATATTTTTTTTCACATCGTATTTGCGCAGCGGTCTTACAAGCGCACTTTTTTGGAAAAAATTCACTTTTTTGAATAAAAAAATAAAACAACATTAAAATAAGCCCAATTTGTTTTATATTATGAAAGATAATGTTACCCCGAGTAAATTGGTACCCAACATGTCATGCTTCAAAATTGCGCCCGCTCGTAGAATGGCGACAAACGTTTACCCTTAAAAATCTCCATAGGCGATGTTTAAAAAATTCTACAGGTTGCATGTTTTAAGTTACAGAGGAGTTCTAGGGCAAGAATTATCGCTCTTGCTCTACCAATCGTGGCAATAACTCACATGTGTGGTTTGAACACCATTTTCATATGCGGGCGCTACTCACGTATGCGTTTGCTTTTGCACGCGAGCTCATCAGGACGGGGCGTGTTTAAACTTTTTTTTATTATTATTTATTTTACCTTTTATTTTTTATTTTTACACTGTTTTTTTTTTTTAAATTGTCACTTTTATTCCTATTACAAGGAATGTAAACATCCCTTGTAATAGAAAAAAGCATGACAGGACCTCTTAAATATGAGATCTGGGGTAAAAAAAAAACTCAGATCTCATATTTAGACTAAAATGCAATAAAAAAAAATTGTAATTAAAAAAATAATTTAAATAAAATGTGCCTTTAAGAACTGTGGGCGGAAGTGACGTTTTGATGTCACTTTCACCCAGCAATTGTATGGAGATGGGTGGGGGCCATCTTCCCCTCACTCATCTCCATACCTGACAGGAGACAGGACGCGATCACCTCCGCCGCTGCCGATGGCTCCGGTAAGCGGCGGAGGGCCCTGGATCACGGCGGGAGGGGGGGCCCTCTCCTGCCACCGATAAAAGTGATCGCACGGCATATACGCCACAGAGATCACTTTTATCTTATAGCGGACCGCCCGCTGAAGCTGAGGATACTGGGGTTATGGCAGCTAGCTGCTGCCATAACAACAATATCCTCCTTCAAACAGCCGCCGTAAAACTGTGGTTAATAAAGGACATGTCCCTAGAAGTGTCTTGTGGTTTTTTAACATCTTGACACTTTTTTTGTGAAATGGTGGGGGTACAATGTACCTGTTACCATTTCAAACAGGGGGGCTGGGATCTGGGGGTCCCCTTGTTAAAGGGGGCTTCCAGATTCTGATAAGCCCCCCACCCACTGGGCAAGGGTTGTGGGGATGAGGCCCTTGTCCCCATCAACATGGGGACAAGGTGCTTTGGGGGGCTACTCCAAAGCATGTGGCATGTGGTGCTCTCTCGTCCCCCCCTCTTTTCCTGTGGCCTGCCAGGTTGCGTGCTCGGATAAGGGTCTGTATGGATTTTTGGGGGACCCCCACGCCATTTTTTTAAAAATTTAGGTGCAAGGTTCCCCTTAAAATCCATACCAGACCTGAAGGGTCTGGTATGGATTTTGAGGGGGACCCCTACGCCATTTAAAAAAAAAAAATGGCGCAGGGTTCACCTTAATATCCATACCAGACCTGAAGGGCCTGGTATGGAATTTGGGGGGACTCACACACAATTCTTTCTTTACATTTTGGTTCAGGGTTCCCCTAATATTCATACCAGACCCAAAGGGCCTGGTATTGATTTTTGGGGGGACCCCCATGGCATTTTTTTCTTTTTTTTCCACAAAAATTTTTTATTGAAAATACATAAGTAAAGTTTACAATACGTACAACATAACAGATATCATGGGGTCCAGAATAATTTAGAGCAATATCTTTGAAAAGAGATTATATGAAATTTCAATAAAGTACATAGTGTGATAAGGGTCTAATATGGGTCACAGATTTACATGGTATATGTTGTGCCATTGAGACCAATATCTTCAGGTCCAACCATGGCTATGTTTTGTTCATTTATCTTGACCACCGATTTGTCAATGGGTCCCCAAATAATAGTGATAGAGTGTCTACTGTAGCTTTACAAAATAAGAGGAGATGAAAAAGAGAGAATAAGCGGAAAAATAGGAAGAAAAGAAAAGAAAGGAAAAGGAGAGAAGGAAAAAAGAGGAAAAGAGAAGGGGAGAGAGGAAAGAAAGAGAAAAAGAGAGAAAAGAAAAGAAGGGGAGGGGAAGATGGAGGGCAAGGTTAGATTAGATTAGATTGGGGGCTGCCTCCCAATCCAGTGCCAGATCAACCCACAAAAGGGGGGTAATGATTGGGGGTGTATTGGAACGAATCAGCTGTTTGTATGTAGAGTTGGAAAATGGACTCTATAACTTGGAGTGGTTTTAAAATGTGTCCAGCAGGCCCAGGTATTCGTGAATTTTTGTAGTCGCTCTTGGGAGATTTTGATCAGCTCCTCCATCTCCTCTATCTTAGATATTCTTGTCAACCATTCTCTAATTGAAGGGATAGTTGTTGATCGCCAGTGTACTGGGATGCAGAGACTGGCAGCGTTGACCATGAACATTGCGAGTGATTTATAGTCCATTTGGACAAAGATGTATGGTGTAAAAGGTACTGTGCAGGTTTAAAATCCAGTGTGTATGTGGTTATCTGTGATATTAAAGAGTGTACCTCCCTCCAGAAAGGTTGGAGGAGGGCACAATCCCACCAGATGTGGAGCATAGAACCTACTTCTGTTTTGCATCTCCAGCAGGTATTTGGGATTGTTGGGGAAAATTTGTGTAATCTCACCGGGGTTCTGTACCATTTAGTAGCAATTTCATAGCTATTTTCCTGTAATGCTACATTTAGAGAACCCTTATGTGCGTATTCATATATATCTTCCCAGTTTTCATCGGTAAGTGACAATTGGAGGTCTCTTTTCCAGGAGGTGCGTGATGCGTCTATCCCCTGACCAGGGCAGGGGGGTCTCTTGAATCATTGTGTAAATGTAGGAGGTGAGGTGTCTTTGTGGTGAGTTTCGCAAGCACAGAGCTTCAAACTGGGTAAGTTGTCTGCTCCAGGGGACGGAGGGATCCTGTGTCATAAGGAAGCGTCTCAGTTGTCTGTATATCCAGAAGGGGAAGGATTTAGTAGTCGATATGGAGACTAGATTGTCATATGTTCGTATTCGTCCTTTATTGACAAATTGGTGAGCTAGCAGTTCCTCATGAGGCCATTCTTGTTGCAAGAATGATTGTGATTCCCCGGGAGGAAAGTCCGGGTTGTTCCTGAGGGGAGTCAGTGGGCCTGGGTGTGAAGATAGATTGGCGGGGGTCATTGTCTTTTTGAAGACTGTTAAGGAAGGGTATATGAGCGGATGCGACTTCAGTGTCTGGGGCCAATGTGAAGGCGAGAGCCAGGGGAGCGAGTGCAATGGAATATTTGTAAATGCGTTCTCTAGAGAGACCCAAGCCTTCTCCAGTTTATGGATCTTCCAGTCTACTATCCTAGATAACTGGCAAGCAAAATAATAATTGTAAAGGTCCGGCAGTCCGATCCCCCCTTTGATTTTGGAGCGTGTAAGGCGTGTGTATTTGATGCGTGGAATGCTATTTTTCCATAGAAAAGCTGAGCAAGCCTTTTTGTATGTTGCGAAGAAAGAGGGGGGGAGGTGAATTGGAATTGTCTGCATTAAGTAGAGTAGACGGGGGAGAATGATCATTTTTATGAGTGCTGAGCGCCCAAACCACGAGACGTTTAAGTTGTCCCAGTCTTTCAAATCTGATTGGATTCTTAATAGAGTAGTTTGGAAATTGTGATTAAAAAGGTCAGTCATTTTCTTGGTGATTTGGATGCCCAGGTAGGTAATGGCCTCCTTTTGCCATGTGAATGGGAAGTATTCTTGGCAGTGAGTTACCTCTCGGGTGGATAGAGAAATATTCAAGGCATGTGATTTAGAGTAATTTATTTTAAGATTCGAGAGAGTTCCAAAGTGATTTATATCTTTTAGTAGGTTGGGCAAGGATATGCGAGGGGGTTGTAGGGAAAGGAGAATATCGTCAGCGAATGCAGCCACTTTAAATTCTCTATTTGCGATGGTGATTCCTTTGATGTCTGGATTAAGTCTCAGCCTGTTCAGTGGGGGTTCTAATGATAAAACAAAAATGAGGGGTGATAGTGGGCAGCTCTGTCGTGTCCCATTGCTTATAGAGAAGGCGTCCGATAGGTGGCCATTCACTTTTACCCTTGCTGAGGGGGAGCTATATAAAGCTTTAATATGGGAGCACATGCGAGGCAGAAGTCCCACTCCTTTTAGGAACTCTTGCATGTAGTCCCAGGCCACTCTATCGAACGCCTTCTCAGCATCTAGGGAGAGAAAGAAACCCTGAATTTTAGAGGACATAAGCCAATGTTGCAAGTTTAGTATACATGTAGTGTTGTCTCGGGCTTCTCTGCCCGGAATAAAATCTACTTGGTCAGATGAGATAAGTGCGGGTATGAGAGGCAGTAATCTGTTCGCTAGAATTTTAAAATAAAGCTTTATATCTACATTGAGCAAGGAGATTGGCCTATAGTTGGCTACTTGTGCAGGGTCCTTACCATCTTTTGGGATCACTGCTATGTGGGCTTCGAGCATTCTACCCATTGATAATCGAGGGTAGGCTAAGGCATTGAAGGTCATTAACATTTTGGGTGACAGTACATCTAGGAAGCTTTTATAATAAATAAGTGAGAGTCCATCGGGTCTGGGACTTTTGCCTGCTTTCATTTGTTTTATGGCGGAGGATAGTTCCTTGGCCTTAATTGGACCTTCCATGGCCTCTGCCTGTTGGGTGGTGATGGGTTTGGGGCAATATTGATTTACAAAATCTCAGATTTGTGTGGATCGATTGGTCAGAGATTTTGGGGTTGGGCTGTCTTTCGTCAGGTTGTATAGGTTGGAGTAAAAGGATTTAAATTGATTGGCTATGTCCTCATTTTTAGAATAGGCCGTACCCTGGTTATCTCTGATATGGTGGATAGTGGTTGTAGTCTTGGCTGCCTGTATCGTGCCAGCTAACAGTCTTCCGCTTTTATTTCCATGTTCATAGAACACTTTTTGTTTTAGACCATATCGCCTTCTTGTGCATTTCCCAAGTTCATCTAATAGTGTGGAACGAGTGAATATTAGGTCTTGTAGGGTGTTTTGTGAGACTGATTGTTTGTGGGAAGTTTCTAGGTGTTTGATTTTATCGATTAGAGCATTGATTTGCTCCTGTTGTCTCCTTTTGGCTCTAGTCACCAATGATATGAGTTTTCCCCTAATGACGCACTTGTGGGCTTCCCATAGTGTGATAGGTGTAATATCATGGGTAGAGTTCTCTTCAAAATATTGTCGAATACATGAGTTAATTTGTCGTGTTATTTCTGGATTTTTTAAAAGTGATGGATTAAGGCGCCAGGATTTTGTTTGAGTCGGGAAAAGTTAGGGTAACCGTAATTGGGTGGTGGTCAGACAGGAACATCGGTTCTATTGAGGCTTGTGTGAGGGTAGTTAGGTCTTTTTGGGTGAGAAAAAAATAGTCAATTCTAGAGTATTTTTGATGTGGTGGGGAATAGAAAGTATAGTCTTTATCTGTAGGGAACATGGTGTGCCAGGTATCATGTAACGTAAGGGTTTGTAGTTGTAGTTTGATCTGTCGAAGTTCTCTATATGATAGTGTGGACGTGCCTGAGGATGTGTCTACGGTCGGATTGAGTGGGACGTTAAAGTCCCCCCCCAATAGAACCAAGCCTTCTTGAAATATAGATAGAAGGTCACACACTTTCCTGAAAAAAGATATTTCATGCTCATTAGGACAATATATGTTCGCCAGTGTGATTGGTTTGGCCGCATAAGTGCCTTTAATGAAGATGTATCTGCCATCTGGGTCTATCAAGGAGTCAGAAATTTGAAAGTTAGCGTGTTTGGAAATCAGAACGGCTACCCCTTTGGTTTTTGAATCAGGGTTCGTGGCATGCAGAACGGTCCTGTATATGTGATTTGTCAGCTTAGGCATGGAGTCTGATCTGAAGTGTGTTTCTTGTAGAAAGAGGAAATGTGCTTTGTGCTTAGTTAGTGCTGTTAGTATCTGTGTTCTTTTTTCTGACACGTTTAAGCCTCAGGAGAATATGAAAACACTGCGCTCTAATAGCAAAAATAAAATATATGTGAGCCAGCAGCTGCATACATTGTGACAAACAATAGCTGGTAACTAGGGAAAAAATGCAGCGCTAAGAAATATTGGGAAGTTAGGGTGTAGTGAAACAATTAAGTCAGAGATGCTGTACTGAACAGTAAAGCATATATGCAAAAACCATAAGTGAAGTGAAATGAACAAACACAGTATAAAGTGTCCACATATGGTAAATGGATGATTCCAAACTCAAATTAATAAGAGGAACTGGTATGAACCAATAAAAATAATGTGAGACTGGAAATTAAAGTCAATAGTGCACGATGTGGATCTGTAACTATGAGTCAACAACAGGGTACAGAACTTCCGTAGCTGTAAACCAACATCTCGATATGGGGCATCAGAATGAAAACATCAGGAAGTAAGATAAGATGGGTACTCTTACCAGATGACGTGGTGCATGGAGCCAAACCTAGGCTGGAAAACGATATCCGGAACGGTGGAACCTCTGTCTCACTTCTCGACTTCTCTGGTGGGGTGAAGAAACATCAGGAAGGGCCGCCAACTGGATATCAGCCAATAGACCTCAAGGATGTGTTCCAAGGAGAAGCCGGGAACAGATTTGATCCAGACCCCATGATGGAAGTAGGGCTACTGGAAGGCAGTTTCTTGCATCGGGATAATATGCAAATAAAAAATAAAAAGCTTCTGCATAGTGCAGGTAAACCAGGGATTTTTATTTCTAAAAACACCATACAAAAAATGGATAAAAGTGATCACAATAGAAATAAAATCTAAGCAGCGTAAGGAAGGGGAGATCGCCCTTTTACATTGAGCGAAAGGCATTTCAGGGTAAGTTGCTTATCAATCATCTGTTTTTTCTGCATGATGAGTAAGTGTAGGAGATGTTATAAGTGTGGCTGGTAGCAGTAGGGAGAGTAGTGTCAGCTGGGTGGAAGGGGAAGCGGCCCCCAACAAAGTAGAGATTGAACTCTAAAAGATTGGGAGAAGGTGAAGAGAAGAACAAGGGTGGAAAGAGGTAAGAAATAGTGAGAGGAGTAGAAGAGAAGAAGGTACAGGTACTACGGGAAAGTATCAAAAGAGATGTGAGTCCGTAGCACTTTGGGAGGGTGCACAATTTTTGAGTATGTGAGGATACCGGAAATTTAACCGGAGTGTCAGTCAAAGTCCGCAAGGACTGCTGTGTGGGGACAGTGGTTTCGGAAGGGATCAGATATCAGTGCAACAAAGAGGACACCGAAATGTGGGAATAATACATGGGATAACAGGAAAGGTTTAAAAGTTACAGGACTACCCTTGAATACGATTATTAGCCGGGAAGTATTCAGTGTAAAGTTTTATCATAAAAGTTCGCTATTTAGTAAGTGTACCAATTCAGATACCAATAATCAAACTTTGAACATCTCTTATAGGAGTAGAGTCTAAAATCAACAGAAAACAATAAACAAGTGAGATCGCAATTCTGTGTTGCCCCACCAATAAATTGGAGCAGGTAGACAGTTGTCATTGAGTAAAAGCATCTATTTAATGGGTCATCAGTGTGAGTATATCCTAGTCTATAGGTCATGCTTGTGACTCCATGGGCCAGTATGTTATAGAAGAGAACTCTCCTTGGGTTTATATATGTTGGTCTAAGGGAGAGGCTACTGTAGTACTCTATTCTCACCAATTTCCATTACCTATCCCCCAACAGTGATGTTGGTCTTAAGGTACGGGGCAGTTGGTGAAGGTGGTTGCAGGTGTCTTTTCTTAATGTTGATCTTATAGTATATGAGATAGTTCTATGGGTGTCCCTAGTATGGGGACATATTAGCAGAATGGTCAGTTTAAGATCCTGGGGACTGTGTGTGTGTATTGGAAGATACTACTGAAGGGGAGGGGGGGGACATTGGCAGGAATCTCAGATCATGGGAAGAGAAGTGGGAGGGGGGTTAATACATTTCTTTATCAGGTTTGACGGCTATCATTGTGGGTGAGGACAATACTGTCAAAGGTGTGTATTATTTCGCATACATTTTACAATACATTCCAAGGTAATTGGTTAATAGGAATTGTGGCAAGATGGAAGAGCAGCCCTCGCCCACACCAAGAGGACTGGTATGTTCGTCAATCATTTTAAGGGGATTATTATCATTGACCCAACATCGTTAGGATATAATATATGTTATGCATGTGTGAGCAATTATCTGGGCAATTATAACAGACTTCTAATTGGTTAGGGTTCAGGCCTCTCCCCATCTGCCACCACAATCATTGCATAAGCTTTAGTATGAGCATATACGATATGATAGGAGGATAAAAAAGAGGAGAAAAAAAAAAAAGGGGGGGGGGATTTTCTTCCCATTTTTGCAAGAAAAAAAAAATGTATTACAATCTCTTAGGTATGTTCGTGAGACTGTATGAGAGTGTCTCTGTGGGGTATTGTGAGTTGCTACCAATCTAGTTCCAGGGTATGGTAGATGGCGTCCTTATGTGTGAGAAAAGACATCATTACCTGCTTCGGTGGAGTCTGTTGATGTAAATAGCAGACTTATTTGTTTACTCAGGGGGTCAAACACTGTTCGTACCCATCTCCGGTTTGTGAAGTAGTAACTCTGATCATCTCATAGGAACAATAACAAACAAAACAGGAACAGTTAACCTTAGAAACAGGCGTTGGTAACACTTACTGGCTGGTACCAGAACTTGAAAAGAAACCGCTTTTGGTTAATCATCATGACGATCTCTTCTAGGAGTCGTGGCCGATCCCGGACTGCGAGGAGGGAGGTCTCGGCAAGAGGGACGATCTCCTGGAGACGTGGGATCCATTCTGCAGTGTCTGGATCTTTGCCTTTGTGCTTTGGGTGAAGGGTTGTGGGAAACTGTCTTCCATGGCTCCGTCGGGAAGTAAAATATGTACCACTCAGGAAGTTCAATCATCGGTATGTTGAGTTGTTCGCAAAAGGAAGGAAGGTCATCTGGGGATCGTAGTAGCGCTGTGCGACCCCTAGTGGAAGCCGAGAGGCAGAACAGGAACTTCCATCTGTATTGTATGTTGCGGGATCGCAAGGTTTCCAGCAGAGGGCGCAAGGCACGTCTATTCTGTAATGTTATCTGAGAAAGGTCTTGGAATAATTTTATTTCTGTGCCATTAAATAATATGCGGCCTCTTTCTCTTGCCTTACGGAGGATTTATTCCTTCAGGGGGAAATTTACAATACAGCAGACCACATCTCTTGGTGGTTCAGAGTCACGGGGAGGGGGTCTCAAGGCAAGGTGTAGTCTTTCCATTACAATGGGGGTATCCACCAGACAGTCCAGTAGATTATTAAAAATAGAGCAAATGGCTTGCAGCAGTGCTGGGGTATCTATACCTTCTGGGACCCCCCTCACCCTCACGTTATGTCTGCGGCCTCTATTATCGAGGTCTTCTACTTGGCGGTGCAGGTCAAACGTGTGTGAGTTGGGAGTCATGCGATTTTTGTACTTGCCTTATGGCAGCAGCGTGGGTTTGGGATACTTGTTCCACATCCGTAATACGATGGGACATGGTATGAATATCTGCTTTTAGATCCGATATTGCCGCTGTAATGGTGTGTCGTATGTCTAGAGCAACCTTTTGCAGGTCATGTTGTAAATCCAGGAGGCTTGGGGGATGGTTAAGAGCACCTTCGTCATTCATCAGTGAAGCGAAGCTGCTTCTATGTGAGACCAGAGATGACTGTTGGCTCCGGAACAGCTCTGGTATGTTCTTGCCTGGCTGCGTTCCAGTGTCTTTCAGGGTTTGGGGAGCTGAAGTGCTTCTGTTGGGTTTACCCATGTTTAAGAATGAAGGTAAATCCCTTTTTTGAGCTTTTTGTGTCCTCGATGTGCAGGAGCTCTTTGCTTAGGCTGCCATCTCGGGTCCCGTCCAGGCCACGCCTCGGCATTTTTTTTTCAATTACTTTTATCTGTATTGCCGAGACCCGACAATTCATTATAGCCGCAAGTAGTTTTAAATGACTTTTTTCCTTTAGAAATGTCATTTTGTGCAGGGACTGTTGTAAACACGGGAAAAATGTGCCACTTTACAGGCATACTATAGACACCCCCCAGGTATGAAATTTAAAGGAATATTTCACTTTTATTGTTTCACTTTAAGCATTATAATCACTGCTCCCGAAAAAATGGCTGTTTTAAAAACTTTTTTTTGCATTGATACATGTCCCCTGGGGCAGGACCCAGATCCCCAAACACTTTTTATAACAATACCAAGCATATAAGCCTTTAAAATTAGAATTTTTGATTTCTCCCATAGACTATTAAAGGGTGTTCCGCAGCTTTCTAATTTGCCACGAACACACGAAATTGTTTGCTATTCGGCGAACAGGCGAGCACCTGATGTTCGACTTGAACTTACATTCGAGTCGAACATTGGGCTCATCCCTATGCAATACTGTACACAAATAACATGTTTATAATTTTTTCACACAAAAAGAGCTTTCTTTTGGAGGTATTTAATCGCCACTAGGTTTTTTATTTTATTGCGAAATAAACAAAAAAAGACTGAAAAATGTGGGAAAAACAACGTTTTCTACTTTCTATTGTAAAAAATATCCAATAAAATCAAATTTTGTCATACATTTAGGCCAAAATGTATTTTGCAACATGTGTTTGGATAAAAAAAAACAAAATAAGTGCATATTGATTGGTTTGCAGTATATTTGAAAAATGAACAATTCACTGATGGCCTCATTTCTTAAAGGCCCTAAAATGCTAGGACAGTACAACCCCCCCCATCCTCCAAATGACCCCTTTTTGGAAAGTAGACACTCTGAGGCATTTAGGTAAGAGGCATGGCATTTTTTTGAAGTTATAATTTTTTGTCACAATCTTTTTGAAAATAAAAATAATTAATAAAATGTGGGTTTTTTTTGTTTTTTTTTTTTACAGTTTGTTTTGTTTTACATACTGTCAGCATCATATGACTAATATGGTGGTGATCAGGGACACTGACTGGTGAAAGTATCCTAAACAAAATTAAATATTTTTTTATTTAATTTTTTACACTTAGTTTACTTTTACAATGAATATCATTATAAGTATAGCAAAGTTTTCAACTGTCATGAATGGGTTACAGCACAAAGGGAATTTCAAGGCATGGATTGGACACTGAAGAAGCTGATTGGTTACTATGCACATCTGCACCAGATTCTGTGTGCAACAGTTTTAGTAAATATCCCCCTGAGTTATCCAGAATAAGAAATTGCCTGTCCCTTTAGCAAATAGGGACTAGCTAGGTGAATGAATTCATGGATATAGAGGGATCAATCAGACATGACACTACAAACTGCAGCCACAACATCTGAACCCATCATTACAAAGTAAGGCAAAAAACAACACCAGGGATATAACTACAGTACTACCTAGTCAAAAAACAAAAACATTTAAAAGTTTACAATGCCTTTGCGTCTATGCACTGTAATGCAATGCAATGCTTTCTTTCCAAAAAAACTGTACCATCTTTGTGCAGACATCATCTAGGGTCATCATCCTCTTCGTTGACAGAAATGTCAGACCAGAAATGAAACAACCATGTACTGTTAACCCTTTCACATTGTTCTTTATTAATTTATGTTCTATCAATATTCTATAAAAGTATATGTGACAAGTTATATTAATAAATATTATAATACAAATAATATATTAATATGAGTAATGTAAATTTATTTTTATTTTGTAGACATTTATCAGACCCTAGATGTAAATAGTTTTATTCAAAAGCTAAGATATGATTTGTTGTTACAGAATTTCCTTGTCAAAAGAAGTTTATTGAGTATACAATGTTATAAAGATACATAAAGTAAGTTTACAAGGATCTATAAAGTAAGCTCATTGTTTTACAGTAGGGTTTATATAGGTAAATATCTTGAAATTTCAAATATTAAACATTGGGTTCACGTAAACCTAAATTAAAGATATATATATATCATTATAAATACTAAAATCCTTCGCGCTAAAGTGAAACAAGGTGAATGTAGTGACAATCACAAAGTGAATAAAGAAGCTTGAAGTGAAAAATTCATATGATGATATCTAGAGTGATTGCAGCGAAATCGGCAAGTGTACACATGGCACTCGAGAAAAGAATAGGGATAGAGGGATTTCGCGCATAAAATCTATCATATAAATAAATAAAATTCAAATCTAATACTATTAATATGTGAGTGTGCAAAATGGCAAAATCTTAAATAAAGTGCATCAATAAAGTACCCGTGCTGAAAATTCATATATCACAATAAATAATCACATTAAAAATCAAAAGACAAATCAAACACGTATGCAAAAATGCAAAACATGTGCAGCAAAGGTGCAAAACTGCAAACAACGTAGTGTAGGATACTACCAATAAATGTATATATCAGAAAAAAAAGTTCATAAAAATGACCATAAAGAGTTCATGAGTAATGGTGGTCATAGAAAAAATAGGTGTAAATAATAATGATAATCTTCATAAAACGACTGGCGGCTCAACCAGGCTCTCTAAACTCTCACCTCAGGGATGGAAATAACAGACATCAGTGTAATCTTTCTCTGTTGTGATAACAGCAACGTTCCCCTCTGCTTACTGTCGGGCACCTCAGGGATGGAAACAACTGGCAACAATGTATATCTTTCACTGTAGTAATGCAGGCAGCGTTCCCCTCTGTTTAATGTCAGGCACCTATAAAAATAAACTGGGAATTTTTTCCACCTAGGCTGTCAGGAATGGCAGAAGCTCACTGCGGGTCCTTTCTACACACAAAATAATCGCGGAGACCTTCTTAATACTGTTCAGACGGAGCTGCAGGTAGAAGACAGAGGATGCGGCATGCTGGATCAGACATTTCCTTAGTTACTTTTGTAGGTATTTAAATGATTTATACCTACTATACATATTGTTTACAAGTAGAGTGTATATAGGTCAAATAAATTCTGATAATGAGCTTTAATCGTAAGGTGGAGAAAAGGAAAGAGAAAGAAGAAAAAGGGTTGAAAGGTAGAGGTATGGTCCACAAGGTTGTCCCGCTCGTCAGTTTATTATTCTTTTTAGTTCTCTTTGAAGCCTTAGAATGGGTGTCTCTGTAAGTCATTTAATCTGTTACCATGGCAACAGGACAGAGTCATTGAAGTTTGACAGAAACTGTTGTTTTATCCAAGGATGCCAAAGTTTTTCAAATTTTGGAATTTGATTTTGATCGATGGCTACCATCTTAGCATGGGACAATGTATTATTCATTCTGTGAATTGTTTCTGCTAGTACCAATGTAGGAGATTTCCATGCCTTGGCCACTGTTTGTTTTGCAGCCGTTATTAGTTGGATCATAAGTTTGAATTGAGAGAGTGTTAACCATTCCGGTTTTAGATTAAGTAAAGTTAAATATGGATCTGGTTGTATTATTTTTTTAAATATTTTAGATGCAATCACGAAGACTTTCTTCCAGAAGGTTTGGATTACTGGGCATGTCCACCATATGTGTAAATATGTGCCTATTTCTGGGCATCCTCGAAAACAAAGAGCTGAGGTATTAGGTGAATATTTTGCCACTCTAGCGGGTACAAGGTACCAGCGAGTTAGGACTTTATAATTTGTCTCCAGTGCTAAGATGTTGGGTGAGGATGACTTAGATGTGAGCCATATGTTAGACCAGTCCGTGTCTTCTAAAGTTTGTCCCAGGTCCTCCTCCCACCTCTGAACGTAAGAGGGTCTATTAAGATTTGCTACTCCATATAATTGATTATAAAGTGATGAAATTGTACCTTTAGCAAATGGATCTTTTGTACATATTGATTCAAAAATGGATAATTGGGATAATGGTGTATCCCCCTTTAGGAATGGTGTATAGAAATTTTTGATTTGGAGATATCTGAATATCTCAGAGTTTGGTAGATCATATTTTTCTCTAAGCGATGGGAATGAAAGGAATGATTTAGATGCTATGAAGTCATTTAGTGTCTGAATGCCTGATGTTGTCCAAGCTTTAAAAGAATTTGGGTAGATCCATGCCGGATAAAAGGCCGGATTTCTGATAAAAGAAAGGAGAGGATTGTGTGGAGATTGTAACTGATATTTGGTTTTTAGTTTATCCCAGAGAGATAAGAAGTGTTTAGTTATGGGATTATGAATTTTAAAGCGGTCTTTAGGATCAAGCCATAATAAATTTGATATTAATAGAGGGTCATTTACTGAAGCCTCTATAAATACCCATAATGGGATTTCCTGTTTTGCATGGTATTTGGACAGACTGGCCAAATGTGCTGCTCTGTAGTAGTTAGTAAAATTAGGGTATCCCAGGCCTCCTTTATTTTTGGGAAGATGTAGTGTGTGTATAGGTATACGTGGTTTAGAAGAGCCCCATATAAACGAAGTTGCTCTTTTTTGTACTATTCTCAAAAAATAGGAAGGAATTGGAATAGGGAGGACTCTGAATAGATAAAGCAATTTGGGTAGAATAGTCATTTTGATTGCATTAATCTTCCCTATCCAGGATAAAGGAAGTTGCGACCATTGTTTTATTAGATTTGTGATCTGTCTTAATACAGGAGGATAATTGGTTGAGAATAAGTCAGAATGAGATGCTGTTAAATGAATTCCAAGATATGGGATTGATTTTTCTGCCCATGTGAATGGGAGTGCAGCCCTAGCCGGGATCAATTCCATGTTTGTGAGTGAAATATTAAGCACTAGGCATTTCTTAGGATTAATCATAAGGCCGGATAGGGCTGCAAATCCATCAAGAGCTGGTATTAAGTTAGGACCAGAGACCTGTGGTGATGATAGAAAAAGTAATATATCGTCTGCAAATATACATAATTTGTGTGTAATACCTCCTATTTCAATGCCAGTTATAGTTTGGTTTGTTCTGATGTATTGGGCTATGGGTTCGAGTATAAGGGCAAATAATAAGGGAGATAATGGGCAACCCTGTCGGGTACCTCTTTCGATATTAAAGGCTTCAGATTTGTATCCAGCATATTTTATATAGGCTTTGGGTTTATTATATAATGCTTTGATCCATGTTAAAAAGTGGGGTCCAAAACCCCATTTTTGTAATGAATATTGCATATATTGCCAGGATACTGTGTCAAATGCCCTCTTAATATCGAGAGATAGAAAACATAAAGGGATTTTCCGTTTTTTAGCAATATGTGCCAATAACACTGCCCTGCGTATATTATCGCCTGCCTGTCTATTTGGCATGAAGCCTACTTGATCTCTATGTATTAATTTTCCTATAATGCTATTGAGGCGTTTTGCTATTATTTTTGCTAATAATTTAATATCGAGGTTTAACAGAGAGATAGGCCGATAATTCACACAGGAAGTATCATCAGAAAGGGGTTTTGGGATCATACAAACAATTGCCATTAGTGTTTCTTGCCGAAAAGAATGTCCATCTAGAAGTTTGTTAAAAGTTTCAATGAGAATGGGAGAGAGTATTTCTGAGAATGTTTTATAGTATAAAGCCGAGTAGCCGTCTGGGCCTGGTCTTTTGTTAAGTTTTAGGTCTTTTATGGCGTTAGCAACTTCATCTATAGTTATAGGCTCATCCAAACTGCTTTTTTGATTCTGAGATAACTCAGGTAAGGTTATTTTTGAGAAGAAGGATTCAGCCTCTGTAGGATTAAATTCATTGTTCGTCTTGTACAAAGTTGCGAGATGTGAGTGAAATTTATGGACTATTTTAACTGGATTACAAGTGTAAACATTTTTTGATAATTTCAAACGTATTGGTTTGAAAGATTTGTTAGTTGAATTTAATGCCCGAGCCAAATATGTACCTGGTTTGTTTGTATTCATGTAGAAATTGTGTTTGGAGCGTTTGAGGGATTTATCAACTGACTCAGTGAGAAATAGATCGTATTCCAATCTAGATTTTTCCAGATGAGATTTTGTACTCTGAGATGGATTATCTTGAAATGATATGTAGGCTGCATTAAAATTGAGTTCTAGTTTTTTTGCTAGATTTTTGCGTTCCTGTTTAAATAGTGCCATTTGTCTTTGTATTGTACCACGCAAGACAGGCTTATGAGCTTCCCACAGTGTTATTGGGGAAATGTCTGTTGTATTATTAATTGATATGTATTCCTTTAAAGCTTGTTCAATGGCCATCTGATGTAGTGGGTGTTTGAGCATTATGTCCGGTAAGTACCACGTTGGGTCATGCGCTTTTGGTATGGCTGAGGCTATAGTAGTGCATACTGCATTATGGTCAGACCACGGAATCGGAATTATATCTGATGCAATAATTTCTGGTATCATTCCTATTGTTAGAAAAATATGATCTATTCTGGTGAAGGTTTGATGAGGGTGCGAGAAATAAGTGAATTTCTTTTTCATTGGGTTACTTTCTCTCCATGAATCTACCAGATTGTATTTGGAAAGAAGTTGAGAAAAAGGTAATCTAGAGGTTATTTTGGATGGTGTAAAAGGTGATTTATCTAGAAATGGGAGGAGGACCTGGTTCGAATCCCCACACATTATCACTGTTCCTATTTTGTGTGTATTAATCACTTGTAATATATGTGAGAGGAATGGTGTAGGTTGTTTGTTAGGAGCGTAGTAGGAAATCACCGTGATTGCTGTATCCATTATATAACCCATGAGTATCAGGTATCTACCTTCTGGGTCTTTAATTTCTGATGATAAGGTGAATGGTGTGGATCGGTGAAATGCAATTAGAGTTCCCCTTTGCTTGGTACAGGCAGAAGCCGTGTAAATTTGTTGATAAAAAGGAGAAATATATTTTGGAGTAGAATCTTTGGTGAAGTGTGTTTCTTGGAGGCATACTATGTGAGCCTTCTTGTTATGGAAAGTACGGAAGGCTTTGGTCCTTTTTTGAGGGACATTTATTCCCTGAACATTCAGGGAAAGTATATTCAGTGGTGCCATGGCAATAGATCAAATAGTTTTGACTTACTTTTTGTTATGCAGAGCTGACGGCGCAGATCAACCTGTGTAGACTGAAGAGATGAATAGATAGAAAAGAAACCAGTGAATTCTGGAGTAAAGAGTAAACAAAAAACATATGAGATTAGATGATACATTGTATAAATTATTTTTTGCAAGTAATCACAATTTACCCGTGAAAGAGAATAAATATCTCTCTCAGGGGAATAAGTGCCTTCGTCACACTCCCACATAATATGGTTGGGAGAATGAGGAGGGCTAATGGGGGTACACGGATCTTCCGCTTACAGGAGAGAAGTGCTATGTCAAAAGACATCAAAATGATGTTTCATTAATTGGAGTGCAGAATATAGTTTTTGTTGAAATTATTTATTCCAGGGTGGTTGTATATGGTTAGTCTTGCCCTAGGCTAAATAATTCAGTTAGAAAGGTACTGTTAATAACTTTGGTATTGATGAAGATAGTTTGAATTATTTTGGGATTTTAACCCTTTTAGAGTAAACAATTACATATTTTATTCATATGTAACTGTTTAGATATGTTAACTCATAAAATAGAGGTTGTATTGCTTCAGATTAGAATAAACAAAAACATAATTCTAGGAACTAGTTAGGTAATAATATATTTGTTTTAAGAAAAGAAAGAAAAAGCTTCCATTACTTCTGGATTATTGAATATATTTGTCCTAAAAAGTAATAAATCTATTGTTATTACTTGATAATATATAACTGAACAAGAATTTCCTTATTTCACTTATATATTCTAAGGCTATATGAATCAGAAGTAATAAGAAATATAACTGGAATGTAACATGATACCACACAGTGTGTGACTATCAGAATGCAGTTACATTCAGTTATAAATATAGGTTTTTTATAGAGAACCATCTCTTAGTATAATAAATGAAGAGATATCAGGAATTAGGATGTCAGTCCATTGAATCTTCTTGGTCCATGGATGATGTGGCATAACGGCCTCTTTTGTGAGAATGATGATTCCCATTTTGTTCTGAAATTTTCTGGGTGCTGCCTGAAGGTGAAGATGATGCAAATCTTCTGCGTGTGGGAGTGTTGCTGCTTGTGGGTTCTGTCAGATTTAATTTTAAAAGGGTTTGTTGTAGTTCATCTGCTGATCTGCTTCTGTAAATTGTACCTTGGTAGTTAAATCTGACTGAAAAGGGGAAGCCCCATTGATACATAATGTTGTGGCGTTGCAGTTCCATTAGTTGGGGTTTCATGGATCGTCTTTTAGTAATAGTAAGTTGGGATAGGTCAGCAAAAATTTGATAATTGTGTCCTTGAAAATTAAGTTCCTTTTTTTCTCTTGCAGCAATTAGTATTTGTTCTTTTGTTCTGTAATAATGAAATTTTGTGATTATATCACGTGGGGGTCCATCTTTCTTTTTGGCTGTGAGGGCTCTGTGTACTCTGTCCAGTTCTAAACGTTCAATAGGGATATCTGGCTTTAGTTCTTGTAATAGAGCAGTAATAGTAGATTGCAGGTCTGTCACAGTTTCAGGTATTCCCCTTATGCGCAAGTTTGAACGTCTGGCTCTATTTTCGTAATCTTCGAGCTTAGTTTGAAGTATTAAATTCTCTTTTTTTAATTGTTCCAATTCTGTTATATTTTCTTGGGTTGTAATTTCAATTTCATCCATTTTTATTTCTAAGGCTGCGGTGCGGTTTCCCAGCTCTCTTATTTCTTTGGTTAGGCTTTTTGTTATTTGGTCTGAGGTTTGTTTTAAAGCCTTATGAAGCATCTTTTCAAATTGTAATAATATTACTGGGGATACTGAGGAGGCTTGTGGAGAAGTTTGTGAGAGGATTTGTTCTGTATCTGACTCAAATGGAGAGTCTTGCTGTGACATTTTCTGTCTGTGAGAGCGCCCTGATGCTGTATCTTGTGAGGTGACTGGAGCTGCTTCAGCTGCAGTGAGTGCCTGTGAGCTCTTTGTGAGGTGATTTTTATTTCTGCCACGGCTTCCTCCCAGTACCATATTTCCTGCCCATACTTTCACAGTTTGTTCCCTGGGGCAAAAAGGTTCAAATGGATACCTTTTGAGCCTGCAGGCTCCGCTTTGTCCTTCTCTTCTCTCCTCAGCGGTGTGGAGCTCTAACAATGCATGTCTGCTCTGCTAGGCTCCGCCTCCTGCCCCCCGTTGTTACAGAATTTCAATCATCTTATAATATTTAAATGGAAATATGGAATCCGTAATCAAAAGAAATAAAAGTTAAAAATGAAATTACCTTTGATATGTTTAATTAAATCGGACTCGATGAGCTGCAGGTCTTGTTGGTACAGTCCATAAGGAACAACAGTAATTAGAATGAACCAGCAGACAACCTATTAATATTCTTTCAAGGTCAAGCCACAGAACTAATTTGGAAAAACACTAAAACCCATTATTAAACTATCAGTCAAACTGCATGCTGACAAAGAATCAATAGGCAAACCCTCCATAGTATAAACAAATATTATTAAGGCGTAATAGTCCCACTTCACCACAGAATCCATTTAGTTTCAATATTGTTTGGTTGCAAACCATTATTTATAGAAGAATAGTAACATATAAAATAAAGTCTTTATATCTGCTGCATCTAAATCCAACTTGATAAAACAAAGTCACTGGAAGGATTCATTAACTAGGTGTTGATTGTTAGCAACAGAAACACTTGCTTATTGACCTGTCGGTGTAATACATGTTATTCATCAAGCCTGTGTTCTCAGTTTTTAAGTACATGTTGTTTAAGCTGAAAAAGAGAATTTATAAATGATGACTATACCAAGTGGTCCAACTAAACTATTAAAACTCCCCACACATTGAATAATCAATTATTCCGCTTTGATATTCCAGCTACACAAAGCAAATTGATTGGTTAAAGGGACTGACAGTATTTTTTAAAGCATTTGCTTACAAACTAAATATAGTTTAATGAGTCCTAACAGTGAATACTGTTTTTATAGTCAAGTAAACAATATTTTAAATTACAATGGGCTCCATTCACAAAAGCATCACGCATGCAGTATTTAGGTGTCCAGACACATTTTGCCTAAATATCGCATGCATTTCTGAAACTATCAAATCACTGTACCTGTTTGCAGTATTTACCACTAAGCACTGAAAAAAGATCAATAAATACCACATAAACAGGTATTAAACTCAATTCACAGAAGGAAATAAATGATTAAATACATGTGTTAATTAAGTAGTGGTCCAGGCATGCAGTATTTAGGAATGTGTATTATTTTAACTGGTTGTTAAGGAATTGACGGCCGCCAGCATCCTTAATAGGGATGAGTTTTCTGTTTGGATCGAACATGGGTTTGATTAGAACATTGGCTGTTTGCCCGTTCGTTGAAAATCAAACATTATGGGCCGTTCGTGCCAAATTTGAGTGGCGCGTAACGGCCCATAATGCACTGCGGGAGCGCAGTGCATTGCTGTATGATGATTGGCCAGAGCATGCACCATGACCTGCATGCTTTGGCCAATCACAGCTAAGAGAGTCATAATTGGCCAAAGGCAGGTGCCTTTTGCCAATCATGGCTCAGGAGGACTAAGTCCACCCCCCACACTATATAAGGCCACCTGCATGTCGGCCTCATGTAGTGTGGCGTGGATGGAGAGAGATTGAGCAGGCAGGCAGATTATTCAGTTAGCTGCAGTGTATTTAATATATATATATATATATATATATATATATATATATATATATATATATATATATATACAGATAGTCGTGTATATATTTATATATATATATATATATATATATATATATATATATATATATATATATATATCCACTGCATACAGTTTAGCTATATCTCACTGCAGGCTGTTACTGGTGTACTGTTTCTAATATACTTCTGGCAGGCAAGTGATTCAGTTAGCTGCAGTGCATTTAATATATATATATACAACTCTTGTGTGTGTATATATATATATATATATATATATATATATATATATATATCCACTGTATCCAGTTTAGCTATATCTGACTGCAGGCCATTCCTGGTGTACTGTTTATAATATACTTCAGGCGGTGTACACAGTATACAGTGCTGTGCACCCATAGTGCAGTTGCTCATACTTTTCTGGTGGTCAATACAGTGCACCCATAGTTGTTATTACACTTCTGTTAGTGTACACAGTACCGTGCACCCCTAGTGCAGTTGCTTACTGGCCAGAGCTTGCTCAATATGCAATTGAGCTACTGGCCTGTTCTGCATCCAGCGTTCTTTCTGAATGCACATTCAGTGGTGCTGGCGGCTTTGTAACCGATCTCAGAGTGCGCCTGTCCACAGACTCTGTTGATTGGATCACCAGCTACCAAGCACCTGATGCTGATGTAACCGATTGATTTTTTTATGGATGTGGGATCCCTTGAAGTCTGCATATGCTGAGTGACTATGCTATTATGCTGAATGACAATCCTATTCCTCCTCAATCTTCATGATGATAGCTTCTAAGAATATTTTTGATTTAGGGCACCACCACCAATGCCTAAGGCCCAATTTTTCTGCCCCTGTTTAACAGGGGCATGTAATTACAATTTTTGATCAAATATTTAACAACAGGGCTCGTTCCTGCACTCAACAAGAGTATATGTGAGGGGTTGCAGTGTTGTGGCACCACCACCACCACCTAAGGCCCAATTCTTCTGCCCATGTTTAACAGGGGTGTGTAATTACAATTTTTGATCAAATATTTAACAGCAGGGCTCATTCCTGCGCTCAACAAGAGTATCTGTGAGGAGTTGCAGTGTTGTGGCACCACCACCACTGCCTAAGGCCCAATTTTTCTGCCCCTGTTTAACAGGGGTGCATAATTACAATTTTTGATCTTATATTTCACAGCAGGGCCTGTTCCTGCGCTCAACAAAAACATCTGTGAGGCTTTGCAGTGTTGTGCCACCACCACCACTGCCTAAGGCCCAATTTTTCTGCCCATGTTAAACAGGGTCAGGTAATTACAATTCTTGATATAATATTTCACAGGAGGGCCTGTTCCAGTGCCCACCAAGAGTAACTGTGAGAGCTTACAGTGTTTTGGTACCACCATCACCTAAGGCCCAATTTTCCACAGAGTGTATAGGGCAGGCAGTATAGTATTTACAGGCAGTCCCCTATTTTCAAACATCCAACTTACAAACGACTCCTACTTACAAACGGAGGGAGACAACAGGAAGTGAGAGGAAATATACCCCTAGGAAGGGAAATTCTCTCCTGTAATGCCCTGTACACACAGTCGGATTTTCCGACGGAAAATGTGTGATAGGACCTTGTTGTCGGAAATTCCGACCGTGTGTGGGCTCCATCACACATTTTCCATCGGAATTTCCGACACACAAAGTTTGAGAGCAGGCTATAAAATTTTCCGACAACAAAATCCGTTGTCGGAAATTCCGATCGTGTGTACACAAATTCGACGCACAAAGTGTCACGCATGCTCAGAATAAATTAAGAGATGAAAGCTATTGGCTACTGCCCCGTTTATAGTCCCGATGTACGTGTTTTACGTCACCACTTTTAGAACGATCGGATTTTCCGACAACTTTGTGTGACCATGTGTATGCAAGACAAGTTTGAGCCAACATCCGTCGGAAAAAATCCTAGGATTTTGTTGTCGGAATGTCTGATCAATGTCCGATCATGTGTACAGGGCATAAGAGTTAATATGGGAAAAAGGAGTCTCCCCACTGATGCTTTTTCACCAATCCTTGTTTCCCCAATAACCCAAAATTTTCAAAAACCACTTGTCATTGGGACAGAAAGTGAGGTGAAATGTTCTAAACAGGGGCACACACAGCAAAACAAATGTTACAGGGGTGATGATAACCCTTCCCTATGTTGTCCAAAAAGCTTAAAAATAGATTTTTTTGACTGGAGCTACGCTTAGAAAATGTACCTGTTTCAAATTACAAACAGATTCAACTTAAGAACAAGCCTACAGTCCTTTAAAATTAGCACTTTTGATTTTTCACGTTCGAGTCCCATAGACTTTAACGGGGTTTGCGTGTTCGCACAAATTTTTGGTCTGTTCGCATGTTCTGCAGCGAACCGGAGCGGGGGGGTGTTTGGCTCAACCCTAATCCTTAACAACCAGTTACTGTCATAGTTGTTAAGGAGCAGATGGCTACTGTGTCCTTAACAACCGATGAGTCATGAGCTGTCATTGGGGTTCCCCACTGACAACTGAATGTAAACAAAAGCTTTGCTGGCATTAAAAAAAAATCACAGAAAAAAATGGCGTGGGGTTCCCCAATCAAAAATGGATTTTGAGGAGAACATGCACGCCAAAATGTAAAAAGAAATGGCCCAAAATCTATATTAGACCCTTATCCGAGCATGCAGCCTGGAAGGTCAGGAAAGGGGGGGTGAGCAAGCGGCCAGGCCACATGCCCTTAAAATGGGGGGTGTAATCACCAGGTGACCCTGTCCCTTAGTTTATTTAGCGGCGGGAGGCGGCGGAGCTATTAGATGGCGGGAGCCACTGTTGGAAGGCTTCTTGTTATTTATTTCAGGGCAACAGTGGCGGTGGTCATCGTGATTGACAATGGATCTCAACAGACATTCTTTTTTAAATAAAGGACTTGTGTCTGCCTTTTTATTTACTTTTTCAGAACTTTTTTGGTGAATGAGTAGGGGAACTATGTACCCCATGCTCTGTCACATAGGTGGGTGGCATTTTGGGGGGCCCCTTGTTAAAGGGGGCTTCCAAATTCCAATAAGCCCCCCACCTGCAGACACACACATGGGGACAATGTGCACTGGGGGGATGGAGCCCTCCCCACCCAAAAGCACCCTCCCATGTTGAGGGCATGTGGTCTGGTATGATTCAGGAGGGGAGGCACTCACTGTCAGTGGGGATGACTAGTTGGTTGTCAAGAATGCTACAGCCACTGGAATTAAATTACCACAAGCTTGCACTACTAAAGTAACTCATCACTTCATAAAATAGCGCATGCAGTATTTTAGTAGCATTTTTTTGTGAATGACAAAAATATTTTTGAAAAACTCTGAGTGGTATTTTACCAAATTTCTTAAAGTAGTAGATACTGCTTTATGAATGGAGCCCAATGTACTTAATTAAAAATGATTTCAATAACGTTTAGAAACCTACTATTTGTTTGTGATCCAACTTGCAATGTAGTAAAAAAAGGTACGGTGCTCCTCCTCTGTCTTCATGCAGTTCCCAGGCCTAGTATGCCAGTTTTAGATTTAATCTGCACAAAACATAACCAGTTTTATTATATAGATAAAATGGTCAAGCTTTCAGTCCACCAAGCAATACGAGCAACACTATGGCATTCACCAAACACTCACTGCAGGTTTTGTGTTTCTGATGTGTGTTTTAAATTACAGTGAATGATTCACCTGCAGTGAGTGTGCTAAATGTCCCATTCCCTGATTAAAATAAAAGCAAAGCACCTTGGACTGGATCCTGTTTTGTTTACAATTAGGAAGTGGGAGGGGTTTCTTGTCACAACATACCGTTTGGGCATTTAAGTCACATAAGGGTTGATTTATGAAAATTGGAGAATGCAAAATCTGGTTCAGCTCTGCATAGAAATCAATCAGCTCACAAAGGTTCTCTGAATGTTTCAGCGCAAGAATGTGAATACAAGCGCTATACGTGATGGTACAGAACTCTGTCACTTCTTCACAAGTGTTATCCCACTGCATGAAGGTAAAAAACCTTCTGTGTGCTGCTCCCTCCACAGCTCCCCTAATACTCACCTGAGCTACCTCTCAATCCAGCAATGTGTACAAGAGCCTTGGCTGTCTCAGGACTTCCTCTCCTCATTGACTGAGACAGCAGTGGGAGCCATTGACTTCCACTACTATCAATCACAACAAGTGAGCCAATAAGGAAAGAGTGGGGGGCAGGGCCAAACCGTGGCTCTATGTGTCTTATGGATGCATAAAGCAGGGCTCAGGAGCGAGCATGCACAGTGCCCCCATAGCAAGTGGCTTGCTATGGGGACACTGGTTAAGGGGGGATCCAGGAGTGGGACAAGAGAAGAAGAGGATCAGAAAGTTGAACCTTTAATGCCACTTTAAACTTTTTTTTGTTATATTTTAACCGCTTGCCGACCAGTGCACGCCGAAGTATGTCGGCAGAATGGCACTGGCAGGCAAAAGGGCGTACAGGTACGTCCCCTTTAAGAAGAGGTGTCACAAGCATGTGCTCGCCACCGGAGGCGCGCGCCCGCCGCGGTCTCTGTGACCGTGGGATCCGCGGTGCAAAGCATTCCCTATTCTGTCTAGTGACAGGACAGTGATCTTCCACTCTCTGTGATCAAGAGTAGGGATGAGCTTCAAGTTCGAGTCGAACTCATGTTCGACTCGAACATCGGCTGTTCGCAAGTTCGCCGAACAGCGAACAATTTGAATGCCGCGGAACACCCTTTAAAAGTCTATGGGAGAAATCAAAAGTGCTAATTTTAAAAGCTTATATTCATGGTATTGTCATAAAAAGTGTTTGGGGACCTGGGTCCTGCCCCAGGGGACATGGATCAATGCAAAAAAAAGTTTTAAAAACGGTCGTTTTTCAGGAGCAGTGATTTTAATAATGCTTAAAGTCAAACAATAAAAGTGTAATATCCCTTTAAATTTCGTAGGTGGGGGGTGTCTATAGTAGTTCCTGTGTTTAGAACAGTCTGACAGCAAAATGACATTTCAAAGGAAAATTTAAAACTACTCACGGCTATTGCATTGCCGGTCCGACAATACACATAGAAGTTCATTGATAAAAATGGCATGGGAATTCCCCACAGGGGAACCCCGAACCATGGCCCTTCAGGTCTGGTATGGATATTAAGGGGAACCCCGGCCAAAATTAAAAAAAAAAAATGACATGGGGTTCCCCCTAAATTCCATACCAGGCCCTTCAGGTCTGGTATGGATATTAAGGGGAACCCCGTGCCAAAATTAAAAAAGAAAAACAGCGTGGGTCCCCCCCAAAAATCCATACCAGACCCTTATCCGAGCACGCAACCTGGCAGGCCGCAGGAAAAGAGGGGGGGACGAGAGAGCGCCCCCCCTCCTGAACCATACCAGGCCACATGCCCTCAACATTGGGAGGGTGCTTTGGGGTATCCCCCCAAAACACCTTGTCCCCATGTTGATGAGGACAAGGGCCTCATCCCCACAACCCTGGCCGGTGGTTGTGGGGGTCTGCGGGCGGGGGCTTATCGGAATCTGGAAGCCCCCTTTAACAAGGGGACCCCCAGATCCCGGCCCTCCCCCCTGTGGGAAATGGTAAGGGGGGTACCCCTACCATTTCACTAAAAAATTGTCAAAAATGTTAAAAATGACAAGAGACAGTTTTTGACAATTCCTTTATTTAAATGCTTCTTCTTTCTTCTATCTTCTTTCTTCTATCTTCCTTCATCTTCTTCTTTTTCTGGTTCTTCTGGTTCTTCCTCCAGTGTTCTTGTCCAGCATCTCCTCCGCGGCATCTTCTTCCCTTATTCTCCTCGGGCCGCTCCGTATCCATGGCATGGAGGGAGGCTCCCGCTCTTCTCTTCATCTTCTTCTCTTCTTCATCTTCTTCTCTTCTTCATCTTCTTCTCCGGGCCGCTTCGCATCCATGCTGGCATGGAGGGAGGCTCCCGCTGTGACGCGTATCCTCTTCTGACGGTTCTTAAATAACGGGGGGCGGGGCCACCTGGTGACCCCGCCACCCGGTGACCCCGCCCCCCTCTGATGCACGGGACATGACGGGACTTCCCTGGGGCATTCCCCGTGACGTCACAGGGAAGTCCCGTCAAGTCACTGTGAGTCAGAGGGGGGTGGGTTCACCGGGTGGCCCTGCTCCCCCGTTATTTAAGAATCGTCATGAAGAGGAGACGCGTCACACAGCGGGAGCCTCCCTCCATGCCAGCATGGATGCGAAGTGGCCCGGAGAAGAAGATGAAGAAGAGAAGAAGATGAAGAAGAGAAGAAGAAAAGAAGATGAAGAAGAGAAGAAGATGAAGAGAAGAGCGGGAGCCTCCCTCCATGCCATTGATGCAGAGCGGCCCGAGGAGAAGAAGAGAAGAAGACGCCACGGAGGAGATGCTGGATGAGAACACCGGAGGAAGAACCAGAAGAACCAGAAGAACCAGAAGAAGATGAAGGAAGATAGAAGAAAGAAGATGCATTTAAATAAAGGAATTGTCAAAAACTGTCTCTTGTCATTTTTAACATTTTTGACAGTTTTTTAGTGAAATAGTAGGGGTACAAAAGTACCCCCTTACCATTTCACACAGGGGGGGCCGGGATCTGGGGGTCCCCTTGTTAAAGGGGGCTTCCAGATTCTGATAAACCCCCGGCCCACAGACCCCCCACAACCACCGGCCAGGGTTGTGGGGATGAGGCCCTTGTCCTCATCAACATGGGGACAAGGTGTTTTGGGGGCTACCCCAAAGCACCCTCCCAATGTTGAGGGCACGTGGCCTGGTACGGTTCAGGAGGGGGGGTGCTCTCTCACCCCCCCCTCTTTTCCTGCGGCCTGCCAGGTTGCGTGCTTGGATAAGGGTCTGGTATGGATTTCTGGGGGGACCCCACGCCATTTTTTTTTAAATTTTGGCGCGGGGTTCCCCTTAAAATCCATACCAGACCTGAAGGGTCTGGTATGGAATTTAGGGGGACCCCCACGTCATTTTTTTTTTATTTTGGCCGGGGTTCCCCTTAATATCCATACCAGACCTGAAGGGCCTGGTATGGAATTTAGGGGGACCCCCACATCATTTTTTTTTTTTAATTTTGGTTCGGGGTTCCCCTGTGGGGAACTCCCATGCCGTTTTTATCAATGAACTTCTGTGTATTGTTGGACCAGCAATGCAATAGCTGCGAGTAGTTTTAAATGACTTTTTTCCTTTGAAATATCATTTTGCTGTCAGACTGTTCTAAACACGGGATGCCCCCCTTTACAGGCATACTATAGACACCCCCCAGGTACAAAATTTAAAGGGATATTACACTTTTATTGTTTGACTTTAAGCATTATTAAAATCATTGCTCCTGAAAAAACGGCCATTTTTAAAACTTTTTTTGCATTGATACATGTCCCCTGGGGCAGGACCCAGGTCCCCAAACACTTTTTATGACAATAACTTGCATATAAGCCTTTAAAATTAGCACTTTTGATTATTCATTTTTGTGTCCCATAGACTTTAACGGTGTTCGCGTGTTCGAATGAACTTTTTTCCTGTTCGCATGTTCCGGTGCGAACTGAACAGGGGGGTGTTCGGCTCATCCCTAATCAAGAGCAGTGATCACTGTCCTGTGTGTTCAAGCCCAGCCCCCTCACAGTTAAGCTGGGCATAGACCTATAGATTATCTGCAGATTTTCTATGGTTAGATGGAAAAAGTGCAACAGATTTCTCCATGTTCGCTAAACTGTGTGAATGGAAGAATCTCCCACTTTTTCCCATCTAACCATAGAAAATCTGCATATAATCTATAGGTGTATGGCCAGCTTTAGAATCACTCCCTAGGACACACTTAACCCCTTCACTGCCCCCTAGTGGTTAACCCCTTCACTGCCAGTGTCATTTACACAGTAATCAATGCATTTTTAATCGCACTGATCGCTGTATAAATGATAATGGTCCCAAAAATGTGTCAAAATGTGTCCGCCATAATGTCGCAGTCCCGATAAAAATCACAGATCGCCGTCATTACTAATCAAAAAAAAAAAAAAAAAAATGCCATAAAACCATCCCCTATTTTGTAGATGCTATAAATTTTGCGCAAACCAATCAATATAGGCTTATTGCGATTTTTTTTACCAAAAATATGTAGAAGAATACATATCGGCCTAAACTGAGGAAAAAAAATATTTTTTTATATATTTTTGGGGGATATTTACTATAGCAAAAAGTTAAAAAAATGCATTTTTTTCAAAATTGTCACTCTTTTTTTGTTTATAGCGCAAAAAATGAAAACCGCAGGGGTGATCAAATACCACCAAAAGAAAGCTCTATTTGTGGGAAAAAAAGGACGTCAATTTTGTTTGGGTACAGCATTGCAAGTCCGCGCTTTTGTCAGTTAAAGTGACGCAGTGCCGAAACGCAATAAACGCTCTGGTCTTTGGGCAGCCAAATGGTCCGGGGCTGAAGTGGTTAAAGCTGATCTCCAGGTAAACACAAATTAATGTACTGTAGCTCTATATTCATTAGTATATTGTATTATTAAATATGTTTTTTAAAATATAAGGGGTATTAGTACCTTTATTTGACTTGGTCTCCAGCAGTCATTTTACAGCAGAGCTTAGATTGGGAGCAGGAGAAGCAGGAGATTAGAACATGTAGTCAGTCAGTTGTTCTACATTGTTTATATGCTAACAAGAGGCATGCTGAAAAGTAAGAGCAGAGTGATAGAGAAATGAACGCATGAGCCCGCTGCTTCACGTTTCAATGTCTAGTTATAGGTTGGGGGAAGGAAAAGACCCATAAGTGTCACTTAACTACAGCAGAGAAACAATAAAACAGGAGTGTGCTAAATGGCAAAGCTGTGTAAATCTCAGAACCAGATGGAAAAATATACAAATCTTTTAAAAGGAAAAACGTCCCCTTTATTGGTATTATGGGATTGATTTACTAAAACTGGAGAGTGCAAAATCTGGTGCAGCTGTGCATGGTAGCCAACCAGCTTCTAACTTCAGTTTGTTTAACCACTTGCCGACTGCGCTATAGCTGAATGATGGCCACAGCATGGCCGGTCAGTTCTGAGAGGCCATCATATGACATCCTCCCATCACCGCGCCTAACGCACCTCTGCTGCGGCACATGGGCAGCGCACTTTGTGATGGCAGTGTTCTTTGAACACTGCTGATAACAGATTGAGGTGAAGAGTCAATCAGCGGCTCTTTTCCATGTGACCAGCTGTGTCTAATCACAGCTGATTACAATGTAAACAGAAGCCGGTTATCGGCATTCCTTTCCTCACGCTGACAGTGTAAGGAAGAGTGAAGAGAGCCGATAACCGGCTTCTGCAAAAGGGACATGTACACTGATAATCAGGGCACTAATTATCAGTGTCCTGAATATTAGTTCAGTCCCAACAGTGCCCACCAGTGCTGCCAATCTGTGCCAAACCAGTGATGCCAATCAGTGCCAATCAGTGATGCCAATTAGTGCCCATCAGTTCCTCCTCATCAGTGTCACCTATCAGTTCCACCTACCAGTGCCCATCAGTGCTGCCTACCAGTGCCCATCAGTGCCACCTATCAGTGTCCATAAGTGCCACCTATTAGTGCCCATCAATGCCCAACAGTGCTGCCTCATCAGTGCCCATCAGTGCAGCCTCATCAGTGCACACATCATTATCTGTCTTTTTCCATTTATTTAGCAAAAAATTCAAAAAACTGTGGTGATTAAATACCACTAAAATAAAGCTCTATTTGTGTGAAAAAAATGATAAAAGTTTTGTTTTGGTACAGTGGTGCATGACTAGTGTAGTCCAAATGTTACCTTCCTTACATTACCATAATTCCCCTTTTATACTCCACCTCTTAACCAAAACCCCACCTTAAAATGATGAGACCACACATTTTATTTTGGAGTAATATGGCCACAACAGCCCTTTTATTATAAAACAACAACTCCAAAATAAATCACTCCAATAAATAACCAATAAATAACCAATAACAAAAACAATAACATATTAATAACGTAAACGGTTAACCCCAGTCTGATGGTCTCTGACGGTGACCCCCCTTTCCAAAACATATATATATAACTATATATATATAACTATGTATAACCATGGATAAACAACGCACTGCGGGACTTTTCCAACTAATAGGCCTCCAGCTGTAGCCGCTCGGAGACAACCGTTTTCCCACAGCTCCACCAAAACCAGTATTCCCTCCACCGTTCAGGAATACACCGGAGGGGAACATGCTAATGATGAGCCCCCCACCCCTTTAAATCCATCCGTTTTACCGCCCCCGTCAAAGACCACCAGCAGAAAACTACCGCCCCACCCAAACGTAGTCACCTCAGCTGTCATGACGACCTGTTCATTCCTGAAACGAGAAAAATACAAAAAACATTACACAAAACACAGTACATTACTTCCCTGTCAATTAAAAAAGGGAGGGAGGGTGGGAAAACTGCCTCCTCTGTTAAACTTTTTCCTCACACTGACCTCTCTACTCCCCCCCCCCCCTTAAATATCACCACTCCCCCTTTGCTACCAACTTAACTTTCTTGCCTCCCCTTTCTCCCATAAAACCTTTACCTACTCTTTTAACCCCTTCAGTGTCTCCATTAGACACACTGTCATGTCCGGCCCTACACTACCCCTCCTTCTAGTCAGTTTCATTCCGGGCCTCACTTGACCGCGCACTTCAAACTGTGAAAGTGCTGAAAGCTGAAAATTGGCCTCGGCAGGAAGGGGGTAAACGTGCCCAGTAGGCAAGTGGTTAATTAAGCTTTAACATAAAAACCTGGAAACTGATTGGTTTCTATGCAGAGCTCCACCAGATTTTGCATGCTACAGTTTTAGTAAATCAAACTGTATACGTGTATATTGGCTGTTTTCCCAGAGTTTAGCTTTAAAAGTAACTACATTTTCCACTTTAGGTGAACAAACTACACTTCAGGAATTTGAACCACTTAACAACTGGCCCATAGCCAAATGACGGATGCAGGGCAGTTGCTTAACTCTGGGAGGATGTACTATGATGTCCTCCCAAAATTCCCCTCTTGCGCGCCCCCTGGGGCGCGCACCCGAACACATCCATGACCGCCGGGTCCAGAGGACCCGGCGCATCACGGATCCCGGTAAATGGCCGCTGATCACGGCCATTTACCATGTGATCGCTCCGTCAAATGACAGAGCGATCACATGTAAACAAACCGGCGTCATCTGATGACGCCGGTTCCTCTCCTTCCCTCCTGTGTACCGATCGGTACACTGTGAGCAGAGAGGGGGATGGATGGATGGTTGCAGCGCTGTGGGCTGGATGTGTAGTGCCCACAGCACTGCACAGTGACATCCAGCCATCCATCCATCCATGCTCAGCCATCCCTAATGCTCTGCAATGCCCTGCACCACTCTGCAATGCTGTACAATACTCTGCAATGCCCCACAATACTCTGCAATACCCCACAATACTCTGCAATACCCCCACAATACTCTGCAATACCCCCACAATACTCTGCAATACCCCGCAATACTCTGCAATACCCCGCAGTACTCTGCAATACCCCACAATACTCTGCAATACCCTGCAATACTCTTCAATACCCCACAATACTCTACAATACCCTGCAGTACTCTGCAATACCCCACAATACTCTGCAATACCCCACAGTACTCTGCAATACCCTGCAATACTCTGCCATACCCAGCCATACTCTGCAATACTCGGTGATACCCAGCCATACCCAGTCATACTCGACGATACCCTGCAATACCCTGTCATACTCTGCAATACCCCGCCATACTCTGCAATACCCCGCCATACCCAGCCATACCCTGCCATGCTGAGCCATACTCGGCTGTACTCGGCCTCTGTATGTGGCCAGGCTGTGGAAGTCTCACACATGTGGTATCGCCGTACTCAGGAGGAGTAGGAGAATCTATTTTGGGTGTCATTTTTGGTATGTACATGCTATGCATTAGAAATATTGTATAAATGGACAACTTTGTGTTAAAAAAAAAAATGCATTTTAACCACTTCCCGCCCGCCGGCTGTCATACAACGTCCTTGACTTTGTGCGGGGATATCTGAATGATGCCTGCAGCTACAGGCATCATTCAGATATCAGATTTTTCAGCCAGTGATTCCCTACACCATAAGAATGATCATAGCGGCTGTTCCACAGCTTGATCGTTCTTATGGGAGGCGAGAGGGGATGTCCCCCCCTCCCGCCGCCCTCCGGTGCTTCTACCGACTCACCGCTACGATCAAAGCCAGGATTTTTTTTTTTTTATTTCAGGCTTCCCAGCCTAGAGGTGAGATGTGGGGTCTTATTGACCCCATATCTCACTGTAAAGAGGACCTGTCATGCCATATTCCTATTACAAGGGATGTTTACATTCCTTTTAATAGGAATAAAAGTGGTCAAAACATTTTTTTTTTAGAAAAAAGCATCAAACTAAAATAAATAAAGTAAAATGAACAATAAAAAAAAAAAATTTTAAAGCGCCCCTGTCCCTGTGTGCTCGCATGCAGAAGCGAACGCATATGTAAGTCCCGCCCACATATGAAAATCGTGTTCAAACCACACATGTGAGGTATCGCTGTGATCGGTAGAGCGAGAGCAATGATTTTGGCCCTAGACCTCCTCTGTAACTCAAAACATGTAACTAGTAAAAAATTTTAAAGCGTCACCTATGGGGATTTTTGAGTAGCAAAGTTTGGCGCCATTCCACAAGCGCGTGCAATTTTGAAAGGTGACATGTTGGGTATCTATTTACTCAGCGTAACTTCATCTTTCACATTATGCAAAAACATTGGGCTAACTTTACTGTTTTGTTTTTTTTAAAGCACAAAACAGTTTTTTTCCAAAAAAAAGCATTAAAAAATTGCTGCTCAAATACCGTGTGAGATAAAAAGTTGCAATGACCACCATTGTATTCTCTAGGGTCTTTGCTAAAAAACATATATAATGTTTTGGGGTTCTTTGTAATTTTCTAGCTAATAAATGATGATGTTTACATGTAGGAGAGAAATGTCAGAATTGGCCTGGGCACTCCAGAACGCCTGAAGGTGCTCCCCTGCATGTTGGGCCTCTGTATGTGGCCACGCTGTGTAAAAGACTCACACATGTGGTATCACCGTACTCAAGAGTAATAGCAGAATGTGTTTTGGGGTGTAATTTGTGGTGTGCATATGCGGTGTGTGAGAAATAACCTGCTAATATGACAATTTTGTGAAAAAAAAGTAAAAAAAAAACTTGATTTTGCAAAGAATTGTGGGAAAAAATGACAACTTCAAAAAACTCACCATGCATCTTTCTAAATACCTTGGAATGTCTTCTTTCCAAAAAGGGGTCATTTGGGGGGTATTTGTACTTTTCTGGCATGTTAGGGTCTCAAGAAATTAGAGGCCGTCAGTACTTCAGGTGTGATCAATTTTCAGATATTCGCACCATAGCTTTTGGACTCTATAACTTTCACAAAGACCAAATAATATCCACCGATTTGGGTTATTTTTACCAAAGATATGTTGCGGTATAAATTTTGGCCAAAATATATGAAGAAAAATTACTAATTTGCAAAATTTTATAACAGAAATGAAGAAAAATGTATTTTTTTACAGATTTTTCGGTCTTTTTTCTTTTATAGCGCAAAAAATAAAGAACCCAGCGTTGATTAAATACCACCAAAAGAAAGCTCTATTTATGTGAAAAAAAGGACAAAAATTTCATATAGATACAGTGTTGCATGACTGAGTAATTGTCATTCAAATTGTGAGAGCACCAAAAGCTGAAAACTGGTCTGGTTATTTATTTTTTTTTTTTAATAAGTTTTTATTAGAGAAAAATATATAACAGAGATATAATTATAACTCAAAAGAGAAAACATTTCCATTTTAACAATAATAGCATAGAAAAAGAGAGACAGTACTCACATACCGTATCAGTTAGGAAAATTCCGTAATTGCCTCTAGGTAGATACATAGAGTCAACGTACTAGCCGATTAGGCAGAGAATATATACTATGTGAGTACCATATATTGAGCGTAATTGAGTAAAAAGTATTATACATTGGTTTATTGAAAATAGACACTTGAAAGGCAATATTGGGGGATGAGTGTAGAGAAAGAGAGAATAGAAGAAAAGAAGAAGAAAGAAAAAAAAAATAAAAAAAAAGGAATATAAAAGAGGAGGGAATGAAGGGAGAAAGGTGGGAAGGGAAGAGAAGGGAGGCGGAGGGTTGCCGGCGTGCAGGGCCATGTATTGAGAGGAGGGTTGTATTAGCGAGGTGAACGACAATGCTAGGGGGCTAAGTCTGATTGATTAGTTTAAGGGGTTTCGGTAATGAGATTTTTATATGAGGAAGTAGTCTGAAATTTTTTCCATGAGTCCCATATGAGAGAATGTTTTTGAGAGGTCCCTCTGAGATCGTGGGTGATACTCTCCATGAGGTATACGTTGTCAATCATTTGTAGCCAGTTTTTAATAGAAGGAATTACTGGTTGACCCCATAAGATGGGAATCAAGGCCTTGGCAGTGTTCAGGAGATGAGGAATAATTGAGCGTTTGTACGACCTTATGGGAGTTTTTGTAACATGGAAGAGGATAGCCCAGGGATTGTTTGGTATGTGAACATCGGCAATCTGAAAGATCAGATCATGAATGGCATCCCAGTATGAACGGATAAGTGGACAAACCCACCATATATGTGCATGGGTAGCTTTGTTCCCACAGTTCCTCCAGCACAGAGGGGAACTGGCGAGAAACATTTGGTGCATTCTAACTGGGGTGTAATGCCATCTAGTGAGCAACTTATAGTTGACCTCCGACATTTTTGAGGCTAGGGACGAGGTGTGGGCTAATTGTAAGATCCTATCCTTTTGAATATCAGTCAAGGGAAAATCAAATTCAGCTTCCCATTTAGTCAAGTAATGTGGGAATCCGGGATTTTGGAGAGCGATAAGGGCTTTATAAAATAACGAAATGGTATGTAGGGGAGGGTCTTTTGGATAAAATATAGCTTCTATAGCGTTTAAATCACTAACGCCCCTAAGTGGAGTAGCGAGAGAGCTTAGAAAGTGTTGTATCTGGTGGTATCTCCATTTATCTAGATACGTGACAGGTTTAGGGGCGAGGATCGTAGATGGTGGTTTTAGTACATTGCCATCAAGAATATGGTGGAGCAAAAGAGGCTCTTCCAGTCTCCATGTCTTAAAACCTGAATCTAGAAGACCCGGCAAAAAGTATGTATGATTGAGGAGAGGTAATAGGGGGGAGTCATAAGCCCAAGAGAGTTTTTTATGTAAGGCGTCCCAGACATCTAAAGAGGATATGGTGAGAGTCGAGGTAGTGCGAGCAAGGTTTCTGTGAGATTTGGGTATCCAGGGAGCCACTGAAAGGTCCATGCCACTCAGGAAATACTCAATTTGTACCCATAGCTTCGAGTTAAGAGCATATTTCCACTCAGCTAGCCTGGCCAATACAGTCGCTTGATAATATGCTTTGAAATTGGGAAGTGCCAGGCCACCTGAGCATTTGGAACGAAACAATGACTCCCTGGATATTCTAGGATGTTTGTCCTTCCAGATAAAATGGGAAACCATGGATTGTAAGATAGAAAAAAACCCCACTGGAACATTCAATGGTAGCATTTGAAAAAGGAAGAGAATGCGAGGTAAAATATTCATTTTAATTATACTTACTTTCCCTAACCAGGTGTGAGACAAGTTGGACCAGTTTCGTAAGTCATTTCTGATCCTATTTAGCATGGGAATGTAATTATATCAAAAAAGAGAGTGGAGCTTGGGGGTAAGATAAATGCCTAAGTATTTTATACATTTTTGTTCCCATTTAAATGGAAAGAGGGGTTTGAGCGAGAGGGCCTCAGACTTAGGGATGTTAATGTTTAAAATTTCCGATTTAGATTTTATTTTATTTAGGTTTATTTTGAAGTTGGAAATTGAATGGAACGAGGAAAATTCAGACATCAAATTGGGGATCGAAGTACGTGGTTGTTGAATGAAAAATAGAACATCATCTGCATAAGCTGCATATTTGTGGGATTTGTTGCCTATTTGTATGCCTTTGATATTAGCATTGTTCCTAATTGTGGCCAAGAAGGGTTCTAAGGAAATAGCAAACAGGAGAGGGGAGAGAGGACATCCTTGCCTGGTTCCATTGTGTAGAGCAAAGGGGTCACTTAACGTCCCATTAATTCTAATTTGAGCTGAGGGATCAGAGTATAGGGATGAGATACGGTGGAACATTTTAGGTCCCAGGCCAAAGTGGCGTAAGGTCAATTTAAGGTACTCCCAGTCCACCCTGTCAAAAGCCTTTTCTGCATCCGTAGAAAGGAGTAGGGTGGGCTGGGAGTAGCGTTGTACCTATTGAATTAAGGAGATTGCCCGAAGGGAATTATCTTTTGCTTCTCTAGAGGGTATGAAACCTGATTGGTCGGCCGAGATCCATTTGGGTATAAGGGGAAGTAAGCGGTTTGCCATGACTTTGGCGAATAATTTAGTGTCAACGTTAATTAATGATATTGGTCTATAGCTGTTACACAGGGTAGGGTCCTTATCTGGTTTGGGAATGACAGTGATATGAGATGAAAGTGATTCTGGGCGTAGACCTGAAGAGTGAGAGATAGAGTTTGCATATGCAGAGAGGCGAGGAAGTAAGATGTCACTGAATGTTTTATAATAAAGAATAGTGAACCCGTCAGGTCCAGGGGCTTTACCGGAAGGGGAAGACTTTAATGCTGTTTGAAACTCCTCTACCGAGAAGTCTGCTTCTAATTCTTTAAGGACGGATATGGGTAATTTAGGAAGATTAGCCTCTGTCAAGTAGGAAAGCATACGATTCCGTCTCTCCTTATGAGGAAGAGAGGACAAGTCGTTTTTGACATTATACAGGTCCGAGTAGTAGTCTCTGAAGGCTTTAGCGATATCTGGAGTTGCATAAGCTAATGAACCTGACGGGAGTTTGATTTTGGGAATAAATGATTGGGATTGCTTAGTCTTTATTGATCTAGCTAACAATCTGCTAGGTTTATTCCCCCATTCGTAGACTTTCTGTGACAGGCGTTGAAACTTTCGCTTGGTGTCTAAATTAAGGAGGGATTTCAGTTCCTCTCGTTTTAAGTGTGAGGGATTGGAGATGTGCAGTATGTAAAGATAGTTTATGTTGTTTATCAAGTGCCTCTATCTGTTGTAAAACCTGGTCAATTTGTTGACCATGCTCCCTTTTCTTCCGAGCGCCAAGCTCAATGAGTCGGCCTCTAATAGTTGCCTTGTGAGCTTCCCACACAATAGAGGGGGAGGTATCAGAAGGTTTGTTTTCCTTGAAATACTGCGATAAATGAGAAGCCAATATGGAAACCTCCACTTCATCAGAGAGAAGGGAGACATTTAGCTTCCAATTGGTGGTGCGTCGGGGTAGGGAAGGCATGGTCAATGTCATCGACACAGGTGCATGGTCGGAGATAGACACGGTACCTATATGAGTAGAGTGTAAGAGAGGAAGGTGAAAGTGATCTAAGAAAATGTTGTCTATTCTAGAGTATGATTGATGCGTTGAGGAGTAATGTGAGAAATCCTTCTCCTTGGGATGAAGAAGGCGCCATACGTCCATTAATTGAAGATCAAGAAGCCGTTTTTTCACAAATTTCAGGCGTTTGAAGGAATATTAGAGCGATTTTGTGACGTGTCAATAGAGGGATCTAGTGGCATGTTTATGTCCCCTGCTAGGATAGTAAGTCCTTTAGCAAAATGTGACAATTTAGTCAGTATTTGGGATAAAAAGGTTGGTTGATTATGGTTCGGGCAATATATGTTCGCAAGAGTGCATTGAGTATTTCCAATAAAACCCCTAAGAAAAAGAAAACGACCATGATCATCTGCAAGCATTTCAGATAACCTAAAGGACATGTTTCTGCAAAAACCAATAGCTACCCCCTTAGCTTTATTAGTGTACGATAGGCTATAATACCACTGTGGAAAGTTAGGTGACATTAGTTTAACGGGTGTCGTGTGAGTTAAGTGGGTTTCCTGAAGAAAGGCAATGGAACATGTAGCTTGTTTCAGTTCCCGGTATACTTGGTGTCGCTTAGCAGCAACATTAAGACCCCTAACGTTATAGGATACTATCTTTACCTTAGCCATACAGAAATAAGATGTAAGCCTTCAAATAGATTAGCCAGGCACGCCAGCAGGGAGGAGAAGGTGGAGGAGGAGAGGGAAGAGAGAGTAAGTAAAGAGAGAGATGAAGAGGAAAGGAAAAGGATAAGCATATATAGAAAATATACATACAAATCGAAGAACCTTTGGGAGATGAATGAATGTCACGCAGAAATCTGCAGTGGTCCCGTTGGGGAAGGAGAGAGCGAAAGGCCATCCCAATCCCTGAGCAGGGGTAGAATGGGGCAACTTTAGGGCCGTTCGCACTCGTCTACCCCAAAAGGAGATGGGGGCGAGGTTACGCTGTAAGAAGGAGGTAGTGAGGGGTGTGCGCCCCAACAGCGCACGGCCTGTAATAAAAACAAATTAACAGATAACTTGCTACCAGCAAGAAAACATTAAGTTCCAGTTAGAAGTATGGAGAACCGTACAAATAGTACAAATAGAACAAGAATCAGTATGAACAGTGTACATCCTACAGGATATCAAAAATGTAAACCAGCTTAGGGCTTGGTCCATATAATCCAAAGGAAAAGAAAAAAAAAAGAAAAAGAAAGGGAGATCAAACACTGGTCAGAGTAGTGTCGAGACCGCTTTAGTCAAAAATAGGCAGGTAGGAGTAGGAAAAACATATCGGCCAAAGTCGGACTCTATAAAAAAAGACATACAAAAACAAAAATTTTTCTCCCTCCTCTTTTTTTTCTCAGAGACCCTGTAGGAGAGACACCGTCCACATTAATGATAAAGGTATGGGTGAAAAAGTAAATGGTTCAGCCATGTTTTTGTGCAGAGCCCGGGAGAGAAGTGCACTTCTTCTTTGAGGGTTTTTTTTTCCAATGAGCGTCAATAGGGCAGGAGAATTTAGGGATTGGGTCCTGCCAGCCTGGGAGTTCCATGGGTGAGAGATGTAGCTCCTGCAGAAAAGATGAAAGTTCCTAAGGAAATCTCAGTGTATGGGAGCGACCATTTTTTATGGCAATCAGGCAGGCAGGAAAGCCCCATCTGTAGGTGATCCCGTCGAGCGTAGTCGGTCAAGGAGCGGTTTGAGGGCTCTACGACGATCTAGAGTGTCTTTGGAAAGATCTGGATAGATGGTAATAGTTGCACCGTCAAAGTCAATGTTAGGGAGTCCCCGCATCTTCACCATGATGGCATTTTTATCTTCAAAGTAATGCAGGCGACATATAACATCCCTGGGCAGATCTGAGTTAGCATTACGGGGACGTAGAGCACGATGCACACGGTCAAAGCGTAACAGTGCAGTGGCAGGATTACCCAGAATAGTATTGAAAATGCCTCTTATTGAAGGTTCAAGATCAGAGTCTCCAGTGGCTTCCGGCAGACCTCTAACACGTATATTATTTCTACGGTTACGGTTCTCGAGGTCTTCAGGCTTATATAAAGATGCACGATGAGCGAACGCCAGCTGGGTAACAGTGTCCTGCAATTCTTTGATAGCTACTGCTTGTGTGTCTTGTCGCTGCTCTGTTTCCTCCACTCTGACCAAGATATGTGACATATCAGATCTGACTGCAGTTATTTCTTTTTTAATGGATTTCTCCAAACCGTGAAACATGCCTGCAAGTTCTTTTTTGAGACCGCTCATAAGTACAGACATTTCAGAGCCTGCGGGGGATCCAGGATCATCCATGAGATCCAAGCAGTAGGAGGATGCCGGAGAGCTCCCTCTCGCCGATGCGGCGCGGGATGATGGAGAAGCGCTTGTTCTCAAGGTTCTGGCTTGGTTACCACGTGCGTTGGCTAAGTATTGCTGAATAGAGCCAGTAGAGGCTGGATTGAGTAATGATCTCTTATTTGGACGTTTAACTGGGGCAGACCGGCATTTAGATGATTTTGCGGGCATAGTTGGAACTATATGGCCGATAGCTGCAAAGAGCACCCCCCTCACATCTGAGCAAATTTACACATTCATCAAGGTACTATCAGCATGCAAAGGGATTCCCATTAGGGGCGCAAAGGTGGCTTCTGGTCTCCAGATGCAGGCCAGAACCATGAATCTTCCCAGCGGCAGCGGCCAGTCAGGAGCTGCAGTGTTATTTGGGACTCAGAAAAAAATAATTGGAATCTATAGTCAAAGTCCCAGCATATAGTATGTAGCACAGCTCTTTGAGGGGGGGGATCCTGCTGCAGGAAACAATATGGGAATTTCAGTGAGGTTTGGTGAAGTAAAAAGTCTAGAAGGGTGTATGTGGAGCACTAAGATGGCCGCCGGCTTCCAGAGGTAGGCCGGAGCCGAGGACTTTCCTAGCGGCTTCACCCGGCCGGGTGGGCGCCGCTTCTAAAGGAAGAGTCTAGTGTCCGCTTGGTGCATGGGTAGAGGGAGGATGTTGTTACTCACTGTGTCCCAGCTTCTGATTGGTGTCCGGATCGTGAATACCACAGGCCGGAGGCTCCATTCGAGTTACAGGCCGCAAGATGGCGATCGGCCTCAGGGAAGCAAAGCCGTGGATTCGTGGGCAGAGCACCGCCGTTGATCCCGGCAATCTCCGGCGGGACGGGAGGCCACCGACCCAAGGCAGATGCCCGCTCAGCGTCCGGGTCCTAGGAACGCAAGGCCGGAGGCTCCGTGCAGGCTGTAGGCCCCAAGATGGCGACCGGGATCCCGGCGCAGCGCGATTCACAGGCCCGGATCAAGGTGTGTAGCTGGAGCCAGGAAAGACCCCTCCCGGAGTACAGCAGGGGGGGTCCGGAAAGCTGTATAGGGGTGATGGAGCCTCAAAAGGTAAATTGGTGTCCGGATGGCAGCGGATTCTAATTGTTGTTGAGGAGCTCAGTTAACTCGCGTCCTCCTCGGTGCTCGTCCAGACACGCCCCCCAACTGGTCTGGTTATTAAGGGGGTTTAAGTGCCCTGTGGTCAAGTGGTTAACAAACTTTGTTGCAGAGTTCTACTTTTCTTTTCTTTGAAGAAAAAGCTATTTGCTCTATGTCCCATGCATACTGATACTAAATGGGAGAGTCTGGTTCATTATTATTATTAGCTTTGTGTTCTAATTAGAAAATCTGCGGCTATTAATTAATTAATTTTATAATGTCTGTTATTTGGTGATGCTAAATGTCTGTACGCTTTTCAGTGCTCACTAAATAAATGTATCCAAAATAATAATTTGTGCTCTAAAATTAGGTAAATCTTGCCACAGGCTGGCAGTTTTTGTGGGTGAGTTGCTCATCGTAGCACAAAGCTCTTAACATCTGAAACAGTAAAATATTTTCCTTTTTATATGATTGTTAATGAGGAAAGGAATGACTAAAAATTCAACCACAAAGGATTTCCATAATGTTGGTAAATCCCTCTATGGTGGTTAAAAGGGATGAGCTTAAGGTTTTGTCGAAAAACAAGTTCAGATCGATCTTTGGCTGTTCACTCCCGAAAATAAAATAACGGTGATACTTTTGCTATTATACATGACAGCTTCCCACTGCCAATGGGTAAGAACACTGGAGGGTGCAGGTACTGCCAAGTCCTTAACAACCAGTGGTGCAATTTGGCCCCATTCTTTACATGGTTGTGAATCCCCTTTACCCATTAATATAGGGGGGGGCAGTATCTAGGGGCCCCCTATCATCAAAGGAATTGCCAGGTTATGATAATCTCCTGGCCTGCAGACCCCTACAGCTACCAGGTGAGGGTTGTAAATAAGAGGCCTTTGTGCCCCCCATCATAAAATTAACTATACAGGCATGAATACAGGTGTAGCATGATCCCAAAGACCTAAAGCTATATTACATTTTTTTGTGGGTGAATGCTAAAGGTTTAGTTGTGGCTTTTATCTTTAAAATAGTAGTAACAGGGATGATTTAGAGGTTTTACATTTACTGTTTTTAAATCAGTGTCCTAACACCAGTTCATTCCGAGTGAGTAATATCGCCCAATAAAAATTCTCTTAAAAGCTTTGATTTATGGGAAGAAAAACTCTTCTTCTGTGTTCTGTGATCTGTTTCAGTGTAATCCTCATAAAACTGACTGGTTCATTTGTTGCTTGACAAACCTTATGTGAGCAAAACCTTTAGGAGAAACACTAGTCAGTCTTTTTGAAACTTTTGCCATTCATATCATTAAATCTTTCAAAATAAAATATCATAGGACCATGTACACTGGTGAATTTTTGTTAACAGAATTGAGAAATTCCTAAATTTGTAGTATGGCAAGAAATATATTTTCAATGACAGGCATTTAAAATGAGTAGAGGAAATAACATTGTAATCCTAATTTTAACAGTTAAGGCAGTTAGGAAAAACTGTGGAGCACAGAGTGGGAAAAGTTCAATCATTCCTTAAGGCGATATTGCAAATTGTATTACTAATGTACTAAACTAATAACTAGAGAAATATTACACTCCAAAAAATTAAAACCTTATGAAGGCCATTGGTTGTTATGACATTTATTTAGGTACTGTATTTATTGGCGTATAACACTCACTTTTTCACTATGAAAATCAGGTGCAAATATCGCGTGCATTGATGGTAATGGTAAGGCTGCTGCATTGATGGCATTGGCGAGGCTGCAGATGGGCATTGATCAGGCTGCATTGATGTTAATGGTAAGGCTGCTGCATTGATGGCATTGGCGAGGCTGCAGATGGGCATTGATCAGGCTGCATTGATGGCAATGGTAAGGCTGCTGCATTGATGGCAATGGCGAGGCTGCTGCCTTGATGGCAATGGCTAGGCTGCAGATGGGCATTGATCAGGCTGCATTGATGGCAATGGTGAGGCTGCAGATGGGCACTGACCCTTATTTTGCTTCAAAGTTCCTTATTTCAAATTTTTATTTTTTTTCCTGAAACTTCCCTCTTTAAATGAATGTGCGTGTTATACGCCTGTGCGTGTTATACGCCGATAAATACGGTAATCAAAATAAAGCACAATTTTATAGACAATTCACTTTACCACTTTCCCGCCACCATATAGCAGAATGACGTCGGCAAAGTGGTATCAATACCCTGACTGGATGTCATATGACGTCCTCAGGATATTGAGCTGCTACGCGCCCCCGGGGGCGCGCATCGCGGCGATCGTTGTTGCGGGGTGTCAGTCTGACACCCCGCAACACCGATCTAGGTAAAGAGTCTCTGACGGAGACCACGTGATCAGCCGTGTCCAATCACGGCTGATCACGATGTAAATAGGAAGAGCCGGTGATCGGCTTTTCCTCACTCGCGTCTGACAGATGCGAGTAGAGGAGAGCCGATCGGCTGCTCTCCTGTCAGGGGGGGTCTATGCTGATTGTTTATCAGCACAGCCCCCCTCGGATCCTACCCAGGACCACCAGGGAAGCCGCCCAGGACCACCAGGGAAGCCGCCCAGGACCACCAGGGAAAGCAGCCACACTGGACCACCAGGTATGCCCCCTAGACCCCCAGGGAAATACTGATCTGTGCAAAGGCAGCTGCCAATCAATGCCCAGGCAGCTGCCAATTAGTGCCCACTCCCATGCCTACCACTGCCAGTGCCACCAGGGATGCCCATCAGTGCCATGTATCAGTGCCCATCAGTGCCACGTATCAGTGCCCATCAGTGCCCATCAGTGCCACGTATCAGTGCCCATCAGTGCCGCCTATCAGTGTCCATCAGTGCCGCCTATCAGTGCCCATCAGTGCCACCCATAAGAACCCATCTGTGCAGCCTTTCAGTGCCCATAGGTGTTGCCTAACAGTGCCCATCAGTGCCCACCAGTGCCACCCAGTGCCACCCATAAGTGCCCATCAGTGCCACCTATCAATGCCCATCAGTGCTGCATATCAGTGCCACCCATAAGTGCCTCCTACCAGTGCCCTTCAGTGCCGCATATCAGTGCCCATCGTCAGTGCCCGCTCATTGGTTCCACCTCATCGCTGCCGCCTTATCAGTGCCCGTCAGTGCCGCCTTATCAGTGCCCATCAGTGAAGGAGAAAACTTACTTATTTACAAAATTTTTAAACAAAAACAAAAGCAAAACTTTTATTTTTTTCAGAATTTTCGGTCTTTTTTTATCTGTTTCGCAAAAAATAAAAACCACAGAGGTGATCAAATACCACCAAAAGAAAGCTCTATTTGTGGGAACAAAATGATAAAAATTTAGTTTGGGTACAGTGTTGGATGACCGCGCAATTGTCATTCAAACTGCAACAGCACTGAAAGCTGAAAATTGGTCTGGGCAGGAAGGTGTCTAAGTGCCCTGTATTGAAGTGGTTAAAGACCCAGCACAGCATATTTTAGCTATACTTTCATTCCTGGAATGAAAAGGTCCAATGCCAGATCTGAGCATACATGCAGCTGCAAGTAGCTCAATATTCTGCAAGACCTATTACTATACATTGAGCTTTCATGTGGCTTTTAGCTAAACAATACTGTATTTTGGCAAATTTCCTGGTATAAATTTAGGATGAACTTTATTGGGGCAACACAACAGAATTTTAAAAAGTGAAGAACAAACTAATCAATATTATGGTGCACTAAGTAAAGCATTACCATCTTTTTCATATCAGGAGTGCTAAAAAGTTTAAATTTTTTATAAATAATTTTATTGATTTTGCTCAACAGCAAGTAACCATGATCAAGGTAGTGTGCAGAAGATATAATGGTACAGAATGACGTTCTTATAAATCAGTCAGGAAAATAGGTACACAAAGATTGGGGCATGGATTGAGTCATCACAGGAAGTACTCCCAATCACCAGGGTCAGGACCAAGAATTCAAAACTTATATACATTTCCACAGCATTGAAAGCCCTTGTAGGAAAAAGAGGAGGGAAGGAAGGTGGGGGTTGGGTGGGGGCAAAAAGAAAATGCTATATTTACAAGAAAGTATCTAGAAGTCTAGAGATTACTATCCCACTGGAGTGCTCAGGAAAAAACATTTCAGTGGAAGCTTGCCTAGGGACGGAGTCTCTAAAAGGGAAGCACAAGGGCAAAGCTTTATTGCTCTTCAGGAGAGGTGTATGCTCGCCAACCAGCAAAATGAAAAGAGGATGACAAAACAATTCCTTTTAGGGCCTGATAAAGATGAAACCATAAAGGCCTGCCATCTAGATGGAAATTGCTTGAGGTGGAAATAATTCTGCATCTCCAAATCTAGCTTTTACCTGTACAGTATAATAGCAGCTTCAGTTCATTGTATACATCGGAGATTGTTCTCCCTACAGGGGAAGTGCACTTCTTCAGTAATGCCCTCCGGGTGACCAGGAGGCAAATATAGATCCATTGTAGATATTGAGAAGAACACCCTCCACGAACCGGCTTGGCATGTCCTCCTGATGTTGGGCCAGATCCAAATAGTAGTAGCAAAAGATTCTGTGGAATAGAACAGCCTGTGACTCTGAAAATAAAGATGATCACCTGGACCCAGAAGACTGAGGTCTGAGGGCACTCCCAGAAGCAGTAAGATAAAGAAAGCCTGGAAGAGCTTCACAACAGACACGCCAACTGCTTTGGATCATCTTTATCAAACAGAAATGGAATGAAGGCTCAATGAGGCAGTTTGGATTGTGTCTATCTCCAGAGTTCATTTACCACCAATCCTTGAACCTTGTTGTAGCCAGAAATCAGCTTGTCAGCTAGTGCATCACCCAGAAAGTCCTTACTCTAATTGTAAATGTAGGAAGATGCTAGAGGCTTCACAAAGTGTTGATTTAGTGGTTGATATATGCTGGATATCGAATAGGATTGTTGGTGTAGCAGGCAGTCAATTGACAAAAGCTTAAACTGTTTAGCCTTGTCTTGGTTGCAAAATGCTGGTGACACAATATCCCATAGATAGTAGCCAGGAAAAACTTTGGGTTACCAGAGTCCCATTAAAATAGGTGTACAACCTGAGAGAGCCCATTGTGCCTCCACAGAGAAAAAGCTGCATGTTGTCACTTTGAGGGAAACACTAGGACAGGGGTCTCCAAACTTTTTAGCCCGAGGGCCACATTGTAGATTTAACAAATATTTGCGGGCAGAAAAAATGTGTTCATTATAAATAAATACAATTTAAATAATCTCATTATAGCCTTTGTGCACGTCTGTGTCCCCGTCAGAGCCTTTCCACACATCTGCGTCCCCGTCAGAGTCTCCTTGCACTTTGTGTCCCCATCAGAGCCTTTCCACACATCTGTGTCCCCATCAGAGTATCCTTGCACATTGTGTCTCCATCAGAGCTGTTCTGCACCTCTGTGTCCCCCATCAGAGTCTCCCCATCACCAGTGTCCCCATCATCAGTGTCCCCATCATCGTGTCCCTATTATCGTGTCTCCATCAGAGTGTTCCCAGCAGTGTCCCCCCCATCAGTGTCCCCCCCATCAGTGTGTCCCCATCAGTGTCCCCAACATCAAGTTCCCCAATCAGTGTCCCCAGCATCAAGTTCTCCATCAGTGTCCCCAGCAATAAGTTCCCCATCAGTGTCCCCAGCATCAAGTTCCCCATCAGTGTCCCCATCAGTGTCCCCAGCATCAAGTTTCCTATCAGTGTCCCCAGCATCAAGTTCCCCATCAGTGTCTCCCAGCATCATATTCCCCATCAGTGTCTCCCAGCATCAAGTCCCCCATCAGTGTCTCCCAGTATCAAGTTCCCCATCAGTGTCTCCCAGCATCAAGTTCCCCATCAGTGTCTCCCAGCATCAAGTTCCCCAGCAGTTTCCCCATCATCAAGTTCTCCAGCAGAGTCCCCAGCCTCAATGTCCCCACCAGAGTGTCCCCAGCATCAATGTCCCCATCAAGTTCCCCAGCAGAGTCCCCAGCATCGATGTCCCCATCAGTGTGTGCGCATCACGTTCCCCAGCAGAGTCCCCAGCATCAAGTTCCCCATCAGTGTCCCCAGCATCAAGTTCCCCATCAGTGTCCCCATCAGTGTCCCCAGCATCAAGTTTCCCATCAGTGTCCCCAGCAGAGTCCCCAGCATCAGTGTCCCCAGCAGAGTCCCCAGCATCAATGTCCCCATCAGCGTGTGCCCAGCATCAAGTTCCCCATCAGTGTCCCCAGCATCAAGTTCCCCAGCAGTGTCCCCATCATCAAGTTCCCCAGCATTGTCCTCATCATCAAGTTCCCCAGCAGTGTCCCCATCATCAAGTTCCCCAGCAGTGTCCCCAGCATCAAGATCCCCAACAGTGTCCCCAGCATCAAGTTCCTCAGCGATGTCCCCGTCAGCGTGTCCCCAGCATCAAGTTCCCCAGCAGTGTCCCCAATAGTGTCCCCATCATCAAGTTCCCCAGCAGAGTCCCCAGCATCAAGTTCCCCAGCAGTGTCCCCATCATCAAGTTCCCCAGCAGTGTCCCCAGTATCAATGTCCCCAGCAGTGTCCCCAGTATCAATGTCCCCAGCATCAATGTCCCCATTTGCCTCTTGCAGACTTCAACTCTCCTGCACCTTCTGACTACCGCCCACTGCTACACACACGGAATGATTTCTAATACAAACAGCGGGCAGGAAGCCAGAAGGTGCCACGCTGATGATGTCACTGGTTGCTAGGACATTGGCGCTCCCAGCAGCCAATCCTCAGCACAGCATGGAAGCATGGGAGGGTGTGGGGGGAGCCAATTTGTTTGTAGGACCTGCCAGACATACTGCCGATAACAGCAGCTGCTTTTAAAAGGCAGCAGATCGGCAATGCTATGTTGGCAAAGTCTGAGCTGCGGGCTGGAGAAAACACAAGCGGGCCGGATGTGGCTCGCAGGCTGGGGTTTGGAGACCCCTGCACTAGGTTATCATGAATAGCTAATTATCTTGAAATAAAGGGAGAAAGACCAAATTTTTTCCTTATTTTTCTCCAGGTAACCAAAGTATCTCAAAATAGTAGGTTGTTTTAAAGTTGTGTGGGTAGTGACTTCAATCTACAGTGGACGATGGCCATCAAACGAAACGGGTAGACCATTTGAGCTTCAAGGGTGAAGTTAGAGCAACAAGAGGATCGTGACATCCAATCTAGTGCCACCCTGAGAAGAGAAGCCAGGTTATAAACTCAAATATTAGATAAGTCCCCTCCCCTTCACTCCTCAGGAGATAAAGCTTTGATAATGCAATGGGAGGATTTCTAATATTATAACAGATTGGCAAAACTGATCATTTTAATTAAATTACATCTCCTGAAAAGTGAGATGGGGAGGTCCATCAATGCCAGTTTCCCCATTATTTTCATGATTAAGGGAGGATAATATTAATCATATAGCACATATAAAATATAATACAATTACAAAACACTATCACAAAAAAAAACCATAATAAAAAAAAACAATTTGGAAAGATAATCCCCAATAAAACCAGTGATACTAAATATGCTAATCATGATTGTCTCTGCCTAACATAAACCCGCATCACTAGTATAACATGCCCACATCTCTAGTATAACTGGTTGGATGCTCACAGGTCAAATGAGCCTATGTGAATGCCATATATGTGGGTAAGGTTCAAAAAACAAATAACAAATAAAATGCAGCGCTGTGTGATACTGAACCTTACAAATGCATACTAAAATAGCAAAAACTAGTGCGCAAAACCACACTCTCAAAGAAGATGGACGATAGTACCAGATAAAAAAGCTGCCAACATAAAAAGGTGTCCTCAACACACCCTGATGGATACGTAATTAAAGGTAAAAAGAATATGTGGCGCTAATCTATCTAAATGTACCACTCACAATTATGGAAAGGACCTCTCAAAGTTGCATAGATCTATATCCTTCCAATTCTCCAATTCACGGTGTATGTAATGCCTATAGTCAGTATAACGACCAATGAGCACCTACAGATAGTTACCATAGAATACAATCTACTAAACTTCCTGCAAGTGCAAACTGCATGAAAGTTCAAGGAGATTTATATGAACACTGCACTTCAGTACTGACTACTAACTTCTCCTGTTAAAAACGAACAAACTGTGTTAAAGTGCTTAGTGCTGGTTACCATTGCTGGTAAAAATAATTAAACAAATCATACAGTGTACATAATGATCCTAAAACCACAACGTGTGAAAATATAACCAAATGGTGAAGTATGTACTAAAGGGTGAATAAATTAAATACAGTTCCTCATACTAAAAGCATAAAAAGTGTGATACAATGCTTGTATGAATACCTATTATACTGAACATAATACAATATAATCCCATCATGCAAACTAATCATAAATGCATATATAAGTTAAAGGATGCGACTCTGCACCCCACATCTATATATAAGTGATCAAGTGCAGAACAAGGTGACAGTTGTGCAATAATCATGCATACATGAATGCGACTCCAATAATGACTCAAAATGAACACCCCTCCCACCTGAAAGCAATAACAATGTAAAAATTGCAAAAAATGTGACAATAATGTGATCAAGTCCAATCAAATGCTGCTTCATGCAATGTGACTCATAATATCCATAAAAAAAAAGTCAATTGTAGCGTGCCAATAAAGGTGACTTAGGCCTCTTTCACACGGACCATCCGTATGTCCGTTTTTCATCCTTCCGTTTTCGGATGAAAAACGGACATGCATTCATCCCTGTGGAGCATTGGATGTCAGCGGTGACATGTCTGCTGACATCCGACCCGCTCCGATCCGAAAAGTGTAACGGAGGAAAAACCTACTTTTCCATCCGTTTTTGGATCGGATCGGGTGACGACGGACACTACGGTCCGTCATCATCCGATCCCCCCATAGGGGAGAGCAGCGCTCTGACAGGTCCACCGCTGCACAGCATGCAGCGATGAACCTGTCATCTTCCTGCTCAGTGGGGATCGGCGGAGCGATCAAATGGCGGCCCCCAATGGGCCAAGTCAGGCAAATGGTTTAGTGCTTCTATGCAGAGGATGAAGGTCCTGAGTAGGGATGAGCCGAACACCCCCCGGTTCGGTTCGCACCAGAACCTGCGAACGGACCGAAAGTTCGCACGAGCGTTAGAACCCCATTGACGTCTATGGGACTCGAACGTTCGAAATCAAAAGTGCTCATTTTAAAGGCTAATTTGCATGGTATTGTCCTAAAAAGGGTTACGGGACCTGGGTCCTACCCCAGGGGACATGTATCAATGCAAAAAAAACTTTTAAAAACGGCCGTTTTTTCGGGAGCAGTGATTTTAATGATGCTTAAAGTAAAAAAAAAAAGTGAAATATTCCTTTAAATATCGTACCTGAGGGGTGTCTATAGTATGCCTGTAAAGTGACGCGTGTTTCCCATGTTTAGAACAGTCCCTGCACCAAATGTCATTTTTAAAGGAAAAAATCTCATTTAAAACTGCTTGCGGGTTTAATGTAATGTCGGGTCCTGGCAATATGGATGAAAATCAGTGAGACAAACGGCATGGGTACCCCCCAGTCCATTACCAGGCCCTTTGGGTCTTGTATGGATATTAAGGGGAACCCCGCACCCAAATTAAAATAAGGAAAGGTGTGGGGCCACCAGGCCCTATATACTCTGAACAGCAGTATACAGGCTGTAGGTTTGTTGTTAAGTAGAATCTCTTTGTAATTTTGAATGGGTACATTTTTAACGTGTTTAGCTCCAGCCAAAAAATCTTTTTTAAGCTTTTTGGAAAACATAGGGAAGGGTTATCACCCCTGTGACATTTGTTTTGCTGTCTTTCCTCCTCTTCAGAAGATTTCACCTCACTTTTTGTCCCAATGGATTGGAAAGCATCAGTGGAAAGGAGAAATGTTTTTCCCATATTAGCTCTTACAGGAGAGAATTTCCCTTCCTAGGGGTAGATTTATTCTCACTTCCTGTTGTCTCCTTCCGTTTGCAAGTAGGAGTCGTTTGTAAGTTAGTTGTTTGAAAGAAGGGTCCTGCCCTATATACTCAGCAGAAATTTGGGCCTTAGGTGTTGCTGTGGCCACAACACTGTAAGCCCTCACAGGGCTCTGCTGTGAAATATTAGATCAAGAATTGTAATTACATGCTCCTGTTGAACAGGAGCTGAAAAATGAGGCCTTAGGCACTGGTGCTGGTGCCACAACACTGCAACCCCTCACAGACACTCTAGTTGGAATGCAGGAACGAGCCCTGCTGCAAAGTATTGCATCAAAAATTGTAATTACACGCCCCTGTTAAACAAGGGCTGAAAAATTGGGCCTTAGGCACTGGTGCTGGTGCCACAACACTGCAACCCCTCACAGACACTCTAGTTGGAATGCAGGAACGAGCCCTGCTGCAAAGTATTACATCAAAAATCGTAATTACACGCCCCTGTTAAACAGGGGCTGAAAAATTGTGCCTTAGGCACTGTGGTGGCACCCAGAACCAAAAATGTTCTTACAAGCTATCAGCGTGATGATTGAGGAGGAAGAGGATAATTACTCAGGGATAGTCACTCAGCATTAGCATAGGCAGTCTTTGAAGGGATCTGAGATTTCAAAAAAAATTATTCAGTTACATCAGCATCAGGTGCTTGGTAGCTGGTGGTGATCCAAGACTCATTCATTTTTATGAAGGTCAGTCGATCGACCGAGTCAGTGGACAGACACACCCTGTGATTGGTTACCACGCCTCCAGCAGCACTGAATGTGCGTTCCGAAAGAGCGCTGGATGCAGGACAGGCCAGTAGCTCAATTGCATACTGTGCAAGCTCTGGCCAGTGATCCATCCTCAAGACCCAGTAACCCAGAGGATTTTCGGTGGGAAAGGTGTCCAAGTCTGATCTTGCCCCTAGGTATTCCTGCACCATGTAAAACAGACGCTGGCGATGGTTGCTGGAACCGATCATACCTTGGGGCTGCGGACCAAACAATTGTCTGAACGCATCGGTCAGACGGCCACCTTCTCCACCACTCCTTCTTTGACTGATCGAAGCCTCAGCAACACGTTGTCCAGAAACAGGAGTTTGTAACCTCCCAGTCTCTGGGAACGCGTTGCACAGACCTTTCTGCAAGGCCTCCCGAAGATGTTTCATCCTCTGCTCCCTCTGCGATGGCAAGATAAGGTCCGCAACCTTACCCTTGTAACGTGGATCAAGGAGGGTTGCCAGCCAGTATTGGTCCTTCTCCTTGATACCACGAATACGAGGATCCTTACGCAGGCTTTGCAGGATCAGGGAGGCCATGCAGCGTAGGTTTGCTGAGGCATTCGGTCCGGAGTCCTCTGGGTCACTAAGGACGACATGGACCGCAGCCACCTCCTCCCAGCCACGTACAAGTCCATGTGTTTCTTGGGACTGATCCCTTAAAGACTGCTGCTGATGCTGAGTGCCAGGCTCCACCTCCATACTGACACAATCTTCCTCCTCCTCCTCCTCCTCTTCCTCCTCGTCCTCTTCCTGTGTGATCGGCGGGCACGCAGGAACACTGTCTGGATAAAGGGGGCCTTGAGAGCTAAGGAAGTCCTCCTCTTCCTGCCTCTGTTCTGCCTCAAGTGCCCTGTCCATTATTCCACGCAGCGTGTGCTCCAACAGGTGGACAAGGGGGACAGTGTCACTGATGCATGCACTGTCACTGCTCACCATCCTCGTGGCCTCCTCAAATGGTGACAGGACAGTGCATGCATCCCTGATCATGGCCCACTGGCGTGGGGAAAAAAACCAAGCTCCCCTGACCCTGTCCTGGTGCCATAGTCGCACAGGTACTCATTGATGGCCCTCTGCTGCGTGTGCAGCCGCTGCAGCATGGCCAACGTTGAGTTCCACCTGGTGGGCATGTCACAGATTAGGCGGTTCTTGGGCAGGTTAAACTCCTTTTGGAGGTCCGTCAGCCGAGCACTGGCATTCAATGACCGGCGGAAATGCACACAGACTTTCCTGGCCTGCCTCAGGACATCCTGTAAGCCCGGGTACCTGCCCAAGAACCGCTGCACCACCAAGTTAAGGACGTGAGCCAAACAGGGCACATGGGTCATTTGTCCCTGTCGGAGGGCAGAGAGGAGGTTGGTGCCATTGTCGCAAACCACCATTCCTGCCTTAAGTTGGCGTGGCGTCAACCACCTCTGAACCTGCCCCTGCAGAGCTGACAGAACCTCTGCCCCAGTGTGGCTCCTGTCCCCCAAGCACACCAGCTCAAGCACCGCATGGCATCTTTTGGCCTGCGTACTTGCGTAGCCCCTTGAACGACTACGGAGCACCGCTGGTTCCGAAGAAGAGGCCATGGAGGAAGAAGAAGAGGAGGGGGTGGAGGAGAGAGGTGTGTCACAATCATTAGCATTTTGGAGGCGTGGTGGCGGAACAACCTCCAACACTACTGCACCTTGTCCTGCATCCTTCCCAGCTGCCAGCAGAGTCACCCAATGCGCCGTGAAAGTTAGGTAACGTCCCTGTCCATGCCTGCTGGACCATGAGTCAGTGGTAATATGCACCTTACCGCTGACCGCCCTGTCCAGCGAGGCACGGACATTGCCTTCCACATGCTGGTAGAGAGCCGGAATCGCCTTCCGTGAGAAAAAGTGGCGTTTGGGTACCTGCCACTGAGGAACCACACATTCCACAAACTCACGAAAGGGGGCAGAGTCTACCAACTGAAAAGGCAGCAGTTGAAGTGCTAGCAATTTTGCCAAGCTAGCATTCAACCGTTGGGCATGTGGATGGCTGGGAGCAAACTTCTTTCGGCGGTGCAGCAGCTGGGGCAGGGAAATTTGCCTGGTACAATCTGACGTCGGTGTACCAAAATCAGATTGCCCACAAGTACGTGGCTGTGACACACCTAATTCTACACCTTCATTCCTCTCAGTGCAGGTCTCAGAGAGGACTGAAGGTCTAGTGGGGTTGGAAATCTCAGCTGATGAGGAGCAAGCAGAGGTCCTCTTTGTTCTTTGGTGTGGGTCTTTTAGATACGCTTGCCAACGAACTGCATGGCAGGTCAACATATGTCTGGTCAAGCATGTGGTACCCAAGCGGGAGATGTTTTGGCCACGCGAGATACGCTTGAGACATATGTTGCTAATAGCAGCGGTGCGATCTGATGCACTCGTCTCAAAAAAGGCCCACACCAAAGAACTTTTTGAATAACACGCAGAGACTGCAGCGCCCTGCACATGTGGAGCTTTGGGGTGTGATGCAGTCAATGTGCTGCCCTTAGGCTGGCCCCTGGAGGGCATCCTGCCTCGTTGGTGATGTGCCGCCTCCTCCTCCTCCTCCTCCTCCTCTCTCCTATCAGGCACCCACGTTGAGTCAGTGACCTCATCATCCCCTCCCTCCTCATCACTGGAGCAAACCTGGCAGTATGCTGCAGCAGGGGGAGCATGACTGACAGATTGCTGTCCTTCTTGGGCACCCCTCTGTCCGTGCTCGTGCTACTGCCTTCATCGAGCTCAGTATCATCATCAGAGCCTTCCAAACGCTGGGCATCCTCCTGGAGCATGTACCCAACACTGTGGTCAAACAGTTCGAGGGACTCCTCAGGAGGACATGGTGGGGCTAGGGAAGGAGTCACTGATGACATTGAGCCGAGGGAAGAGGCCGCTGCTTTGCCAGACAAAGTACCCTGGGCATGGGTGAGAGAGGATGAGGAGGATGAGGACGGCTTGGTCATCCACTCGACCAAGTCTTCCGCATGTTGCGGCTCAACATGGCCAGCTGCCGAAAAAAAGGCCAAGCGTGTCCCATGGCCACGTGCTGATGAGGATGCACCGTCTCCACGACCAGCACTAGACACAGAGCCTGCTTGCCCTCTCTTATTGGCTTGTGACTGTCTGCCTCTCCTTCTTGGCCTTCCAGACATACTAATGGGCCTGTAGCTGCACTAAGCTGGGATATATATATATATATATATATATATATATGTACTGATACTGCAGCTAGCAAAATCAACTGTCTGCCTGTAGTATGAGAACACCACCAACCTTCTACAGGTAGCTTTAGCTGAACACTGTGAGGTGGACGCACCCCACTAACTTGTAGGTTTAGCAGAACACTGTGAGCAGGACGCACTGCACTAACTGTAAATAGTCTAGCTGCCTGACTGTGGTACTAATAGGATCAAAAGAACACCAGCAATTTTCTTCAGGTAGCTGTATTTACTGTAACAAGACAAGCCTGCCTGTCAGTAAGAAGATAACAGAAACGGATCTAGCTGAACACTGTGAGCAGGACGCACCCCACTAGCTTGTAGGTTTAGCTGAACACTGTGAGGTGGACGCACCCCACTAACTTGTAGGTTTAGCTGAACACTGTGAGCAGGACGCACCCCACTAACTTGTAGGTTTAGCAGAACACTGTGAGCAGGATGCACTGCACTAACTGTAAATAGTCTAGCTGCCTGACTGTGGTACTAATAGGATCAAAAGAACACCAGCAATTTTCTTTAAAATACTGTAACAAGACAAGCCTGCCTGTCAGTAAGAAGATAACAGGAACGGATCTAGCTGAACACTGTGAGCAGGACGCACCCCACTAGCTTGTAGGTTTAGCTGAACACTGTGAGGTGGACGCACCCCACTAACTTGTAGGTTTAGCTGAACACTGTGAGCAGGACGCACCCCACTAACTTGTAGGTTTAGCAGAACACTGTGAGCAGGACGCACTGCACTAACTGTAAATAGTCTAGCTGCCTGACTGTGGTACTAATAGGATCAAAAGAACACCAGCAATTTTCTTTAAAATACTGTAACAAGACAAGCCTGCCTGTCAGTAAGAAGATAACAGGAACGGATCTAGCTGAACCCTGAGCAGGACGCACCCCACTAGCTTGTAGGTTTAGCTGAACACTGTGAGGTGGACGCACCCCACTAACTTGTAGGTTTAGCTGAACACTGTGAGCAGGACGCACCCCACTAGCTTGTAGGTTTAGCAGAACACTGTGAGCAGGACGCACTGCACTAACTGTAAATAGTCTAGCTGCCTGACTGTGGTACTAATAGGATCAAAAGAACACCAGCAATTTTCTTCAGGTAGCTGTATTTACTGTAACAAGACAAGCCTGCCTGTCAGTAAGAAGATAACAGAAACGGATCTAGCTGAACACTGTGAGCAGGACGCACCCCACTAGCTTGTAGGTTTAGCTGAACACTGTGAGGTGGACGCACCCCACTAACTTGTAGGTTTAGCTGAACACTGTGAGCAGGACGCACCCCACTTACTTGTAGGTTTAGCAGAACACTGTGGGCAGGACGCACTGCACTAACTGTAAATAGTCTAGCTGCCTGACTGTGGTACTAATAGGATCAAAAGAACACCAGTAATTTTCTTTAAAATACTGTAACAAGACAAGCCTGCCTGTCAGTAGGAATATAACAGGAACGGATCTAGCTGAACACTGTGAGCAGGACGCACTGCACAAAATGTAAATAGTCTAGAAGATAACAGGAAAGGATCTAGCTAAACTGAATACAGTGTATATATATATATATATATATATATGCAACACCTGGGATGCATATATATACACAATACACTTTAAGTGCAGCTAACTGACTGACTGTTCTGCCTAATCTAGCTAACTCAAATGAAATGACACTGTCTCTCTCTCTCTCTAAGCACACCGGAACACACTGCACAGGGCCGCCGTGCAGGCGGCCTTATATAGTGTGGGGCGTGTACTAAATCCCCTGAGCCATAATTGGCCAAAGCCTCCTTGGCTTTGGCCAATTATGGCTCTCTGTTAAGGCGGCGCTGTGATTGGCCAAGCATGCGGGTCATAGTGCATGCTTGGCCAATCATCAGTAAGCAATGCACTGCGATGCCGCAGTGAATTATGGGCCGTGACGCGCCACACGAATTTGGCGCGAACGGCCCATATCGTTCGCAATTCGGCGAACGATCGAACAGCCGATGTTCGAGTCGAACATGGGTTCGACTCGAACACGAAGCTCATCCCTAGTCCTGAGGCTATCCCCTTCTTCCAGAGGGTGTGCGTGGGTCGGGCTCTCTGTAGTAGTCACCATCGCTCACAGCAACCCCAGAATGATAATGAGGAAGAAGAAGATACTCCCATAGTGTAGCAATTCAATCAAAGTTTAATGTAACAAAAGTAGCAACTTACATTTACATAACGAGAATAGCAGCAGGAACAATAAGGCTTCCGGGTTCGGCCGTCACCGGGAAGCATCGGCACCTGGCTCCTCCTACCCTGACGCGTTGCGTCACACCACGTGACGTTATCAAAGGGATGAGAAGTTTAGTAGATTGTATTCTATGGTAACTATCTGTAGGTGCTCATTGGTCGTTATACTGACTATAGGCACTACGTACACCGTGAATTGGAGAATTGGAAGGATATAGATCTATGCAACTTTGAGAGGTCCTTTCCATATTTGTGAGTGGTACATTTAGATAGATTAGCGCCACTTACAAATGCATAGATAGTGCCATAAAAATCAATATTGCTAAAAAATGTAACTATGAACATAAAAAATATTTTTTGTGTAACAAGCAAGCTCACAGTGAAAAAAATGTAGTATTAATCCGTAGTATCAAGTGTCCAAAAATGTTTTTTTCTCCCAATTTTCATCAATCCACAGAAACAAAAGTGCAAATTGGGGTATTATAAGTGTTACTGTCCAAAAGGTGACTTTAGTGATGGTAATCCTGATCAGAAGAGGGTGATTTAACACACGTGCCCCCCCCTCCAAATAATGCACATTCAAGTCCCACCCATGACACTGCGTGCATTATTTAAAGGGATTATTACATGGGGGTTATTGCTGCATTTTAATTTCAATTATATTTGTTATTAGAGGAATTATAAATGGGCTCTTATTGTAATTACTAGTTGTTGAATGGGGAATATATTATATGTATTGTATTTATTTATTTCCACCTAGGTGGCTTCCTTCTTGTGTGTCCTCCCCGTCCTGTGTTTAGTGAAGTTTTCCATATTATTTGTAATTAGCTTTGTTACTGCCGTTTTTTATCTATATGGCCGCGGATGTGTTTTATCTTTCGGGTAGAACCACAATAAAATGGTGCCTATGGTGGCGACTTGCGGCTTCATTAATATGGCCGTGGTTGTGGTTATCATTTGAATACGCCTACAACAAAATGGCGCATATCGTAGCTAAACTTCAATGGCCGCCGGCATAGTATACATTCTAGTAATCTCCACCATCCAATCAGATCCCCCCCAAGGAAGACACGTGATTAGCCCTGTGTCATCACATGTAGGGGAGGGGACAGGACGGTGGAGGAGCTTGGATACATGCTTGTTTGTACAAGCTGCTGACACATACAAGTTTGGAAGTCGTTTGGAGAGGAATCCTATGCTTAATGCTTTTATAGTTTGGTGCCCTGGAAGCACCTAAAATGTGTGAGTATCCTGATGTTATGTTTTCTGAATACATTTTTAAACTAGCGATAATGCACTATCCAGCCTCTTTCTTGTTTTAAATCGAGAACAACTTCTCTGGATTTTCCTGTGGATTCTGCTGAGCCAGTTTCACTTAGAGCCCAGGAGTGGTTCAACTGCTTATGTGGACCAAACTTAAGTGTGCGGTCACATTGTTGAAGGTGAGCGCATTCACACGGGGGTGGGGGGGGGCACGTGTGTGAAGTCACTCTCTTCTGATCAGGATTACCATCACTAAAGTCACCTTTTGGACAGTAACACTTATGCCGCGTACACATGATCAGAATTTCTGACAACAAATGTTCGATGTGAGCTAGTTGTCGGAAGTTCCGACCATGTGTAGGCTCCATCGGACATTTCCAGTCGGAATTTCCGACAACAGATATTTGAGAGCTGGATCTCAAATTTTCCGACAACAAAATCCTTTGTAAATTCCGAGCATGTGTAGACAGTCTCGATGCAACAAATTCCACGCATGCTCTGAATCAAGTACGAGACTAAATTGCTCGGTCTGGGAAAACTAGTGTTTGTAATGGAGATAGCACATTCGTCATGCTGCACATTTTTTAATTTTTTAATGCAGCGCATTCTCTTCTTCTTTAGAATGCTAGAGTAGTGAAGTTGTTTTGCTGCTTATATTCACACAGAGTTCTGACAAACTGATTTCTTTATTATTTTTTGTGATCTCCTGAATAATCTTTATTTTTTTTCGCCAGATATCCAGAATAATGTTTCCTTTTTTTTAAAGTGATCTTTTATTTTTTATCAAGATCTCCTGATTTTTTTTTTAATGTTTTTTTTAAAGTGATCTCCATAATATTTTTTTTTGTTTCGTGTGTCAAGTTACCACAACACCATTATTATCTTATATTTTTCAACCTCAAGGAGACTGGTTGGTGCTGGTGTCCCTTGTTAATTTGACATTGTCTTTTTGAACTGTACCTGCCTACTCACAAACAAACTGTCCATTTGGAACTAAAACACATAGCCAAGTATTTGTGAAAGAAAACTAGTCATTTATTAGGAGTCATAACAAAATAAAGAGGAAGGCAACGCTGGATAAACTGTTGAGATTGGCAAAGCCTTTGTACCCCAGGGCAGACATCAATTATTTGACAGGCAAAATTGGTAGGCTGGGGAGTCTATTTAATAGGGAGCACAATACGGTCCAGGACTCTGAGAGATCAGGAGCAGCAGCAGATGACATGCATGTCCTGAGGCTGTGGTCTTACAACAGCCTGTGTCTTTTGCCAGACCAGACCGAACCCAGGCCATCACTCTCTTGTCTTCCTTCCACGCTTCCTTCCAGGCTGTGGCTGTGGTGTTGGAGTTGTGGCAGGAGGTGGAGGAGGAGTATGGTCCAACTCACATATGTGACTATTTTTCTAAGTTCGCCCATCACCCCCTTATTTAGGGCCTGATACATGACTTTCTGAGAAATGAGGCATTGGCCAACCTCCATTTCCTGCAATTTGCTGGCTGCCATGCATGCATAGGTCTCTTGAAGATTGGGGGTGGTTCTGAGGGCTGCAGTAGCCTGCCGAATCAAAGAAAGCGCTGACTCCTCCACATTACTCCCCTTCCTGGGTCTTTTTGTTGGAAGGCGGAGGGGAGGAAACTGTGATTCCGTCAGGCTACCGGGTACGGCCACCTCCTGGCTGCCACTTTCCATGGCCACCTCCTGGCTGCCACTTTCCACGGCCACCTCCTGGCTGCCACTTTCCATGGCCACCTCCTGGCTGCCATTTTCCACAGCCTCCTCCTGGTTGAGACTTTCCACGCCCTCCTCCTGGCTGAGACTTTCCTGTGTATGAAAATGGGACATAGTTTTAGGTTTTTGGTCATCAATCACACACAATTTAGAGCTCATGACTGTTGCAAAATGAATTTTAACAAATAGAAAAGACTATCCTTCTGACCACAGCATTTGTCATTCTTGTCCCAATTATTTTTGGCTACTACTGTCTATTTATATGTAAACCACTTTGTTAATTCTGAAATTAGTGATCGATAATAACATCTAGTTAACATCATTAATTTTTGGCAAGAAATATGTTGAACAATGCTATACCTGACTCAAGCTGGGCTCCTCCACATCTTCCTGGGTGGAAGGCCCGGGTTGAACTTCTGAAGCCTCATCTGAGGTGGAAGGAAGAGTGGAAGGAAGGGTTGAGAGTGATGGCCTGATTTCAGTCTGGTCTGACAAAAACCGCAGTCTGTCGTAGTACCACAGCCTGGGGATATAAACGTCATCTGCTGCAGCTCCTGATCTCATGGAATCCTGGACCTTCTTGAGCTCCCTATTATATGTGCTCCTCAGGCCACCAATTTTGCGCTTCAAATACATGATGGTTGCCGTGGGAATCACCGGCTTCACCAATTCCAGCAATTGATCCAGTGCTGCCTTCCTCTTTATTTTTGTTATTATAAAATGGGTGCTTCACCTGCCTCAGACAGGGCAGCTCCCTGTATTTATCAATGAAGCTAGGGAGGAAGTCATGATTGTTGAATCTATCCATTTTCTCTGCAAGAGACAACACAAGACAAACCCTAACGTCAGGCTAAACTCTCCTAATCTTGTCCCAATATAGGCCTCAATCTATAAGCAGTGTAGGCAACTGATGCCCCAAGTTAAAATTGTATCTTCGTTAGCACGATCGGCGCTTATGCTACTCCGTCCGCTCACAGATTGTACGTATGATGCATGCGTGTAACGCTTTATATACACTGTGCATGTGTGAAACTCAGCTCGCCCCTGACCTTCTTTCTAGTATTTTCCCCGCCCCTTCTCTTTCGGCGCAGTGGGAGAGCACATGGCGGAGACAGAGCAGGTGCATGCAGAGGAGGGCAGCAACAGCGAAAGCCCGGAGCCACAAACGTCACGATCCAGGAGATTTAAGGCCTCAAATATGTCCTTTAGTGATATGGTGGAGATGGTGGACATCTTGAAGAGGGCCGACTATGATGGGAAACATAGGCCATACAGCAACCCAAATGTGAGAAAGGCCAAAATCATGATTAAAGTTGTGAAAAGTCTGCAGAAGAATTTTGGGGTACGGCGATCCAAGGATCAACTGAGGAATTAATGGTCAGACCTCAAATTGAGGGAGCAGGATCAGTACAGAAGAGTGCTGCAAAAAAGTAAGTATTTTGTCGTGTGTTCCTATTATTATTATTACTTTTGTGCTGCTCCATGTGCTTTTCTTTACTGTTGTACAGTTTAAAATGGCATTGAAAATGGCAAGTTTCAGGTTCGTGAGCACAGTAATCGTTCGTAGTAAACACCGTTCGTTCACCCACTAATACAATGTTTTTGGCAGATGCAGGTAACTACATTTGTTCAGGCCTATTTGTATTAAAAGAAGTTTGTTGTCTAGATGGGTTTGTAACTAGAATGAAATGCAGACTTGATTCAGTGTAAGGAGAGGACACTCAGCAGCTGTTTACACATCTGGACGTAGGAGCACTAGTGTGGGACACAAGAACACCCTTTTAGGGTGTCCCACACAGGTGCTCCAGTGGATACTAGGGGTTTTGCCATGTGGGAAACTTTACCAAAAAAGATAAGTATTCCAGCTTGAAGAAAAGGAAAAAAGCATGTCTTCAGCTTGGAACTCTGCCAAAACAGACAATTGTACGACACTTCAAGCAATGTTTCATATTCCTGTTTCTTGCCTCAAATATCTGTGTGCTAAGTATACCTTTTTTTATTCACATAGGGGAGAAAAGACTCGGGACATCAGAGGACACCAGGAACACCCAACCCCCTAAAGAAGGGGAAGTCACCACACCACAACCTGAGGATGTGGAGGGAAGAGAGGTTCATGATGTGGTTGAAATAGTGACCACAACAGGTAAGTGTCTGAGACCACTGCTTCAGGCAATAGATGTATGCCTGCGTATTTATAATACATGGTGTGTTTTTTATTTTAGGTGATGTGGATGTTGTGGAAGAAGAAACTAATTTCACAAGTGCAAGTGCACACGTCCTCATCGGGGAGATCATGGTGTGCAATCGTGATTTACAAAAGATAAAGTAAAACATCAATGATGTTCAACAAAAAATGAAGAACATCATTGATGTTTTAGGCAGAATCTAAAACACACAAAAATTGTAGGGAAGGGGAAATATCACAGCTCCAGGAAGGTCAAACGATAGTAAACCTATTGGCTTATCCAAATCGATTTATGTTTCTACATTATTATTTATTTTATTTCATATATACACATTCATCACTTGCATGGGTACTCATGTTTTTCACAGGTTCACCCTTTATATTATTTATTATTCATATGATTTTCATTTCACAGATATTTCTGCACACAAATCTATTTTGAGCACTTTATTTCTCTCTTTTTCAATTACACTTAGAGTTAAAGGATTGTTTTTGCTCACAGTATTTGTTGAAGCCCTTGGTGGCTAACTAAATTGGATTTTAATCACATGTGAATTAATTAATTAACCAATTAACCAATCGTTTGGTCACATGGGCTTCAACAAAAAGTATTTATTCAATTTTCACTTTTGTGATTGTTAGCTATGAGTAGGGATGAGCTTCGTGTTCGAGTCGAACCCATGTTCGACTCGAACATCGTGTGTTCGACCGTTTGCTGAATTGCGAACAATATGGGCCGTTCGCATCAAATTCGAGTGGCGCGTCATGGCCGATAATTCACTGCGGCATCGCAGTGCATTGCTGGCTGATGATTGGCCAAGCATGCACTATGACCCGCATGCTTGGCCAATCACAGCACCGTCAGTACAGACAGCTGTAATTGGCCAAAACCAGGGTGGCTTTGGCCAATTATGGCTCAGGGGGTTTAGTACACGCCCCACACTATATAAGGCCGCCTGCACATCGGCCCTCTGTAGTGTGTTCCGGCGTTGAGAGACAGAGACAGAAAGACAGTGTCATTTGATTTAAGTTAGATAGATTAGGCAGGACAGTCAGTCAGTTAGCTGCACTTACAGTGTATTGTGTATATATATGCATCCCAGGTGTTGTGTATATATATATATATATTTATATATATATATATATATATATATAAAATTATCACTTTTGATTTCAAACGTTCGAGTCCCATAGACATCAATGGGATTCTAACGTTCGTGTGAATTTTCAGTCCGTTAGCAGGTTCTGGTGCGAACCGAACTGGGGGGTGTTCGGCTCATCCCTACTGCACAGCCAGGAAACACCAGGGATCCTTGTGAATGTCTGGTCACATCTATACTACAGCTATTGGCAATCAGTTTTTTTCTTTCAAATCTTCAGTTACTCTCCATACTCTTATGCCCCGTACACACGGTCGGACTTTGTTCGGACATTCCGACAACAAAATCCTAGGATTTTTTCCGACGGATGTTGGCTCAAACTTGTTTTGCGTACACACGGTTGCACAAAGTTGTCGGAATTTCCGATCGCCAAGAACGCGGTTACATCAAGCATGTACGACAAGACTAGAAAAGGCCGGTTTAGAACCAAGCGCGGCACCCTTTGGGCTCCTTTTGCTAATCTCGTGTTAGTAAAAGTTTGGTGAGAGACGATTCACGCTTTTTCAGACTCGTGGCTTTCAGATCGTTTTCTGCCGTTCAGTTTGTGCTTGTGGGTTTGTATCTGCTCTTCAGTGTGTGCAGCAAGTTCCGCGTGACTTTAATTAGTCATTGTATTCTTGTTCGTTCGTTACTGTTTTTCAGGTCGCTCTTCACAGGCCTTGCTGTTCTTCAGTGCGTTCTGTTACTTCGTTCTGAGCAGCCGACCGTTTTCTAGCCATGATGTGTATGCGTACTCCTCGTAGAGTTCGTGCTGTGCGGGGGCTTGGTGTTGGGGTCTTGACCTTGACACAAGTCCAGTCCATGAACAGGGTGGGGAGGAGTTCATGGACCAAGAATTGGTTGCTTCAGCGTGACCAGTTCTCTCATATGCCTTTGCTCCGTGAGATCCGTGAGAATAATCCTGATGATTTCAGGAACTTTCTCAAGATGACGGACCCCGTGTTTCACCATCTGTTGGCTTCGCTGACCCCTTATATTAGCAGACAGGATACCTGCATGAGGCAAGCCATCACTGCGGAGCAGAGGCTGGTCGCTACCCTGCGGTACTTGGCGACAGGGAGAAGCCTGCAGGACTTGAAGTTCTCGACAGGCATCTCCCCCCAGGCTCTGGGTATCATTATCCCAGAGACCTGTTCTGCCATCATCCAGGTCCTGCAGAAGGAGTATATGAAGGTAAGATTTATCCTTTAATATCACATTTTATTGTATTGAATGTTTGCTAATATATTGTATTTCTTTCCTCATTCCCTAATTACCATGATTGGAATATGCTGTGAATGTCCCCTTTCTCCTCATGCATGCTGGATTTTTATGTAATTATTATTTTAGGTCCTTCATACATATTTGCCCTTCAATAACCTCTCCAGCATGGTGTCTCCTGGCCCTATATTCACCTCATGTAGTCACTTAACAATGTATTTTATCAGCTCCATAGTAGTGCTTTACCCCAAACAACCCCTAAAATGTTTTGAAATGTTATTTTTTCTTTAAATTCAGGCAGAGTGCCAGAGGCTTTTTTTTTGTGGTGTCCCCAAATCATTTTTAGTAACCCTCCCTCCCCCAACTGCTAACTCAGCTGATCCCAATTCTCTATCTATCCTCAATCATCTATCTGCTGACTTTGCCAAACCCATACACACTATACCAGTGGTTCTCAACTCCAGTCCTCAGGACCCACTAACAGGCCAGGTTTGCAAGATAACTGAAATGCATCACAGGTGATATATTTTGCTGCTCAGTGATTGCAGTATTCTAGTCTGCATCTCCCCCAAGGTAATACTTAAAATCTGGCCTGTTGGTGGGTCCTGAGGACTGGAGTTGAGAACCACTGCACTATACCCATCTCTTTTGTGCTCAGATGTATGGATGAATTACCCAAAGCATGTAGTGCAAGGGCCTGCGTGTATACTTTCGAATGGTACTGTTTAAAGTTTTTGTATTCTATTATTATCTTGATAGGTAATAGCAGAATGTCCAAATGTCCTCAAATGTGTACAATGTGTATTTATATTTTGGTATTATGACACTTCTTACCTGTCCAGTGGGCTGCCAATAGTGTAACTAAGGAGGTGCTGTTCCAAGTAATACCCATTATTTAGGCATTCATCTCTCAATGAAGTGAAGAGGGTTACCTGTCCAAGATTTCCACACACACCATAATGTTAGAAATGGCCCATGAGAGGGGGGGAGGGGGAATATGATAGGTGTACCTTATACTTTGGCGTTGTTAAATTCCCCTTACTAAATGCTATCTGGAGGTTGACCCATATAATGTTTGTGCCTAATCTGCTTGCCATGTTTCTGATCAAAAATAGTAATGTTTTATTTTTTCCCTCAACAGTTTCCTTCCACGCCACAGGAATGGCAGAGTGTGGCCTCCCACTTTGCCCAGCGGTGGGACTTTCTTAACTGCGGAGGGGCAATTGATGGGAAACATGTCCACATCGTCCCACCACCCAATTCGGGGTCGTACTATTTCAACTATAAGGGGTTCAATAGTGATGTTGGCGGTGGTGTTGGCTAATTACGACTTCTTGTATGTGGACGTGGGGAAGAATGGCCGGATGTCCAATGGTGGAGTCATCGCCCAGACGGAGTTCTACAGGTGTCTCCAGAATGGCAGCTTGGACTTGCCACCTCCAGAGGACAATGTGGAAGGACTTGTGTTAGTTGCTGATGAAGCGTTTGCGCTGGGGGACCACCTGATGCGTCCATTCCCGATGAGGACCCTCACCCCGGAACAGAGGGTTTTTAATTATCGGCTGGCCAGAGCCCAAAGAGTGGTGGAGAACACATTTGGAATCCTGGCCAGCCAGTTCCGCCTATTTATGACACCCATCCATATGGCGGAGTATAAACTGAATCATATTATACTGGCGTGCTGTATTCTCCATAACTTTTTAAGGAAACATTCGGCCAACTATGCTGGCTCAGTTGGGCCTGAGGTCGGAATGATACATGAAACCACACTGACGGCGCTTGAAAGCGGCCGTCCTGGCTTGCCCTCCCTGAGTGCCCGTGATGTCCGGTTACGCTACCTGGAGTTCTTTGCGGGTAGGGGGGCTATCAATATGCCAGCAAATCTGTGAAGCCTTTTTATAATAAAAAAAAAAGAAATTCTTTGTGGACATTTACTGCTTGTGTTTGTTTTAGCTGACCCTGACAGAAATGTGTTGAGTCCAGAAAATGTCGTGATTGTGCAACCTTATTATACAAAGCACTGTTGGCTGTTATTTACTAAATGCAAAAAAACATTTCACTACAAGTGCAGTTGCAACTGCACTGAAACTGCACTTGTAGTGCCAAGAGGATTTGCCCTTAGTAAATAACCCATATTTTCTATGAAAACACCAATGACATCACCCCAAAAGTGTTGTAGCGTTGAGACAATAATCCACACATTCTTGCTTAACAAACTTTTTTATACCTGCACAATCACATGTGCATTCACCAAAGGTTTTTCAAACAAACCAACATGTTTGTTGTCTAACAATTTTTGGGGTAGCATTATCAAAAATAGAAATGTCCATTTTAGATAAAACAGGCATGTGTAAAACCAACAAGAAAGACACAAATCTTGAACTTACAAACGTCACATTTTGTAGAACTTGAAGGCAATATCAGACATAAGTATTTAGGAACTGTGTTTGATATTGCGTTCAGATGGGGTGAAGTCACCCCAGGAAAAGCCAAATTTGGAAGATGCACAGCAATTTACCAATGTCAACATGTGCGACCTGCCATCATGGGGGATGAAGGGACGTGTTTTGGGGGAGCAAGCCCTTCCTCACCGCTACTTTATTATTGAGGAAGGGGTTGCACCCCCAAAACGCGTCCATTGATCTCCCGTGATGGCAGATAGCACATGTTGACACACTGTGTGCATCCTCCAAATTTGGCTTTGTGAAAAATCAAAAAAACATTTTGCACATTGTAGCACACAAAAGAAGAAAGTGATTTGGAGGGGTTTTAAACTCGCCCCAAAACATCAATGATGTTTTTATTTTTTTGAATAACATCATTGATGTTTTTCTTGATGTTTTCCAATTGTAAATTATACCCCATGATCTCCCCGATCAGGATCTGGGCACTTTCTGATGTGAAAGGATCTGGATCCACAACATCACGATCACCTAAAAAGAGAGTAACCGCAAAAAAAAATTAGGTGTCAAAAATATGCCGCCATCCATCTCTTACCTGAGCCTGTGGTCGCAGACACTCACCTGTTGTGGTGACTAGTTCCACCACATCTGCCTCCTCCTGCTCTTCTTGGGTTGGGGGATTTCCCCTTCTTCCAGAGGTGGGGGGTCTGTGGTCTCCTCGGATGAGGGGTGTCCTCCGAGTCTTTTATAACCCCATGTCAAACAAAATGGTATAATTAGCACACAGATATTTGATGGCAGAACTAGAAATAGGAAACATTGCTTGGAAGTGAGGTACAATTGTCAATTTTAGCAGAGTTCTAAAATGTAGCATTTTCAGTGTCCTTTGTCAAGCTGCAATACTTTACCTGTTTGGTACAAGCTTCACAGACGTAGCCCCCCCATAGTATACACTGGAGCACCTGTGTGGCCCCCCTAATAAAATTGGTGTTCTGGGGTCCCACACTAGTGCTCCAGTGTCCAGATGTGAAAACAGCTGCTCAGTGTCCTCTCCTTACACAGAATCTAGTTTGCATTTCATTCTAGTAACAAAGCCATCTACACAACCCGATTTTTTTAAGACAAGTATAGGGCGTAAAAATGGTGGCCAAATGCATATGGCCTAAACAATGGTATTTTTGAGTCCGAAAGAAAAATGTTTGATACGAACGAATAATGTGCCCATGTACATGAAAGTTGCCATTTAAAACTGTACAACAGTTCCTAAAAGCACATGGAGCAGCACGAACGTAATAAAGACAAAAAGAATAGGAACACAGCACAACTACTTACTTTTTTGCAGCACTCTCCGGATCTTTCTGTACTGCTCATGTTCTCGTAATTTGAGGTCCGACCACCGATTCCCGAGCTGATCTTTCGATCGTCGTACCCCGAATTTCCGGTGCAGACTCTTGACCACTTTCGCCATGATCTTGGCCTTTCTGATATTGGGGTTGGGGTAAGGCCCATACTTCCCATCACAGTCGGCCTTCTTCAGGATGTCCACCATCTCCAACATCTCCCCAAAGGACATATTTGAGTCCTTAAATCTCCTTCTGGATCGGGACGTGTCCAGATCCAGCCCTTCCTCCTCCTCCTCCTCCTCGTTGCTACAATTAGCATGATCCTGCTGTGTCTCCGCCATGTGCTCTTCCCCCACTGCGCCGAACGAAAAGGGGCGGGAAATAGACTAGAAAGAACGTCAGGGGCGGGCGGAGTTACACGCATGCGCAGTGTGTATAAAGCGTAACACGCGTGCGTCTTACGTACGATCTGTGAGCGGAGGAAGGAGCATCGGAGGCGCCGATCGTGATAACGAAGGTAGGATCTAAACTTGGGCCTATACTGCTTCGAAATGGAAGCCTATATTGTAACAAGATTAGGGAAGTTTGGCCTGACATTAGGGTTTGTCTCATGTTGTGTCTTGCAGAGAAAATGGATGGCTTCAATGACCACAACTTCCTCCCCCTGTTCAGACAAGTACAGGGAGCTGCCCTGTCTGTGGCAGGTGAGACATCCCCACTATAACCATAAACAAAAGAGGCAGGCAGCGCTGGAGAAACTGCTGGAGTTGGCGAAGCCGGTGGTCCCCACAGCAACCATCCCCTATTTAAAAACCAAAATTGGTGGCCTGAGGAGCACTTATCTGAGGGAGCGCAAGAAGGTCACGGATTCTCAGAGGTCCGGAGCTGCAGCAGATGACGTTTATGTCCCCAGGCTGTGGTACTATGAGAGACTGCGATTTCTGTCAGACCAGACTGAAGTCAGGGAATTCCTCTCCACTCTTCCTTCCACTCTTCCTTCCACCTCAGCTGAGGCTTCCGATGTCCAACCTGGGCCTTCCAGCCAGGAAGAAGTGGAGGAGCCCAGCTGGAGTCAGGTATAGCATTCCTCTACAGATTTCTTGTCAATAAAGAAATGATCTTTACTAGATGTTATTATTGATCACTAATTGCTGATTGAAAAAAGAGTTTTACATATCAATAGACAGTAGTGGGCACCAAAATTTGGGACAAGAATGAAAACTGCTGGGCTCAGAAGGATAGTCTGTTATATTTGTTAACATTCAATTTGCAACAGTCAGGAGGTGAAAATTGTGTGTGATTGATGAATAAAAAACTAAAACTATGACCTCAGCCAGGAGGAGGTTGTGGAATGTGGCAGTCAGGAGGAGGCGGGGATTAGTGGCAGCCAGGAGGAGGCGGGGCTAAGTGTCAGCCAAGAAGAGCCTGGGACAAGTCGCAGCCTGACTGAATCTCAGGTTCCTCCCCTCCGCCTTCCATATAAAAGAGCCAGGAAGACGACTCCGAGTCCCGTGCAGGATTCTGCGTTCAGGCTAATTCAGGAGGCTTCGGCGTCCCTACGAGCCTTACCCACTCCTTAAGAGGCCTTTGCCTGCATGGCTGCCACCAAACTGCAGGGCATACAGGAGGGTCAACACAAGCTCTGTGAGGACCTTATGTATAAAGTCCTACGTAAGGGGGTGAGTGGGGAACTAACACCCAAGACTGACGTGATTGAGTTGGACCATCCTCCTCTTCCTCCTCCTCCTGCTGCCACAACTCCACCACCAGAGCCACCGCGTGGAAGGAGGCGTGGAAAGAAGACCTGAGAGTGATGGCCCTGGGTTCAGTCTGGTCTGACAAAAGCTGCAGTCTCTTGTATGACCACAGCCTGGGGACACAGATGTCATCTGCTGCTTTCCGGATCTCTGGGACTTCTGGACCAGACTGCCCTCCCTTAGATAAGGACTCCTCAGGCCACCAATTTTGCTTTGAAATAGTTGATGTGTGCCCTGGGGGTCCAAGGCTTCACCCACTTCTGCAGTTTCTCCAGCGTTGCCTCCCTCTTTGTTTAGTTGTGACCCCTTTTAATAAAATTTTTTGAGGGAAATTCTACTCTCCTGTGTGTTTTCATCCAAAAAGGACAGTTTGTTGGTGATGATTCAAGTACATTTCTAACATAAAATGTGAAATTAACAAGGGACAACAACACCAAACAATCTCCTACAGATTAAATATAACAACGTATCAATGGTGTTGTGGGAACTTGTCACAAAAAACACACACAAACATTTTCGGGAGTACAAATCAAAATCCCCCCAAAAAAATAACACCCTTCAAAAAAATACAAACACAAAAAAAGAATCTACATTAAAGCCAAAAAAATACAAAAATACAAAAAAAAAAATGTTGTCAGATGTGAGAAATCAAAATATATTGAGGGAATCCCGATAAATAGTAACAAAATAAGTTTGTGAGAAGTCTGTGTGAATATGAGCAGCAAAACTACTATATTCTTGTCACATTATGAAGAAGAAGAGATTGCGCTGTATTAAACCATTTTTAACATTGCAGCGTGACGAAAGTGCTGTATCCATTGCGAACGCTAAGTTTACCAGAACGAGCTGTTCCATGTCGGAATTTCTTCTGAGCATGCGTGGCACTTTGTGCGTCGGAACAGGCCACACACGGTCGGAATTGACGTGATCGGATTTTGTTGTTGGAAAATTTTATCTCCTGCTCTCCAACTTTGTGTGTCGGAAAATCCGATGGAAAATGTCCGATGGAGCCCACACACGGTCGGAATTTCCGACAACACGCTCCGATCGGACATTTTCCATCAGAAAATCCGACCGTGTGTACGGGGCATTACACTATAATGCCTCTCTATGGGTGGTGACATGTTGCCATTCACCTAACCCAATAGAGGACTGCCGACATATGGAGCTATACTACTTTTTTCCTTTTTTCACTTAGTTTTATTTTTATTTTTCTTATGTCCGTTTCCACCTGCCAGGGATATCCCCGTGAGCATTGTTGGACCGCTCTGGTGCAATTATCGGTCATGTTATCTCCCACTTAGCTGTCATCTCTTCAGGTCACATTCAACATATGGGAGTGGATATTATATATTTTTTATCCTCCCAAGATATATGAATATATTTTGGAAATACAGCTCGCCAATACCCAGGGCCCGACGCTCTGTCTACTGACGTGTACTGTTAAATTAAAACACTGATATGTAAGTACAGGTCACTTTCACATTACTTATTACATGTACATTTATATGTTATTACACCATTGATATACTACCCCTTATATGTCTTCTCTTAATAGACATGGAAGAGCATGCTTGTTCTAACCCCTGAAGAAGGAAATATATATCTACAAAAAAATCCCTCTTTTGCTTTCCAAAACATGTTGGGTATCTTGGCCTACATGCTCCACTAATTTGACCTCCTGTCTTGATGTGTAGTGTGTTCCAAGTCCAGCGGCTGTTTCATCTTCAATGTCAGGTGTTCCATTTCATTGTTTTTAGGTGATTTTTGTACAGATATTTTGTATTATACAATTTTTGTATTAATAAAGCTTATTATCTTTTACATAACCTTTTAGGTATACCCACATTTTATTTCTCTCTGTGTCCATAAAATCCTTGGGGCCAATTCCTTTTCTATAGGTGTAAAAATGTGAACAGTTTCCACTTTCAAAGTGATAAAGTACATGTGATGCTCACCCTTCACAATGCATCCTACTAGTTCAAACCATACACCAGATTTTGTCTTGATCAGACCATGAAGGAAGGCATTTCTGCACCACAGACAGCACATGCTTTAAAGCAGGGATCTCCAAACTATGGCCCTCCAGCTGTTGTGGAACTACATGTACCATGAGGCATTGTAAAACTCTGACATTCACAGACATGACTAGGCATGATAGGAATTGTAGTTCCTGAACAACTAGAGGGCCATAGTTTAGAGACCCCTGCTTTAAATGATGATTTGTTCTTTTTTTTCCTCTAAATTTCAGCTCTCCTATGTAACAATATACCAATAATGTACTTATTTTGCAGGATATACATCTTTCACACTCCTTACCTCTGTGTCCAGCTGACTATATAAAAAGAACTTCTCCATTACTTCCTGGGCAGACCGTGGGATGTGACGCAGGAAGCAGTTTACCAGCTGACCTCATTAGCACATACCCTGCATTTGCCCTACCCATTTGAGCAGATAACTACCACCCCTCATCAGGTGCACATTTTTCCCATGTAATTATTGAATACCGTTATCACTAAATACACAGGCAGTGATATTTCATTCGGCAGAGTGTGCAGGAACTGAGTGATCAGATAACAGCCTATGTGGATCAGATCTGGAATACTGAAAACAGGAGAAGTATGTTCTGGGTTCTGTAAAGCTCACAATATACTTGTCACATTTCGGGTGTGAGGCCGGATTGCTGAGGGGGCGCCCTTTGTGGCTAAGTGCAGCATACCCCTGGGAGTGATACAGGGAGTATGGTGCCCAAAGGTGCACGGATTTCCGGCACTGCTGCTGAGTAAGTTGGTAAGCAGGAAACAGCTGAGGTTCGCTGGGTGAGCTGTGTTGGCAATCGTGCGAGGAGGGATCCCAGTTATGGAACAGCAGGATAAACTAGGAACAGAGTCAACAGCCAGGCCAGGGATCATACACAACGGGATCAGTCCGAGATAGATACAGCAGGGTAACCAGGAACAGAGTTGATAGCCAGGCCCAGGGTCATACACAGTGGGATCAGTCTGAGAGTAGTCAGCCAAGCCAGGTCAAGGTGATAAGACAGACAGGAACACGGATCAGGACGTAAGCCAAGGGTCAAGCCAGAGATTCAGGATAATGGATATAACAAGGTCAGTATCGGGAGGTCCAGGAATTAGGATAAGCAGGTACAGGAAACACAGGAAGCTGACGATAATCCAGCAACCTGCAAGTGTCACCAGCAGGTTTAAATAGACCAGAGGGCGCCAACTGCTGTTAAGACACGCACATCTGTGTGCACCCGCCGTTGCTCACCTGCGTGCCTCCACTGTAGCGCACCTGTGTGCACGCATGTGCATGGGGATTCGCCTGCCGCCACCATGATGAGTACTGGCAGGATCACCCGTCCTTCGGCCATCCTCCTGACAATACTATACAATCTGATTGTACAATCTCCTTTAGATCCACCATCAACCAAGTGCAAGGGCCTGCTTGTTTGGATACAGTGTGATTGAATACATTGTGTGTCCTCCTATTATATCGTTTTGGTAAATCTAAAGGAGATCGTACAGAAATTGTACAATTAGATTGTATAGTGTATGGCCACCTTTATAAACCTAAAATTTACCAAACAGCACACCAAACAAAAGCAAACACACATTTTGCCACATGAAAAATTATAGAAAAAATGCAGCAAAATGCACAGTAAAAAAAACATACAACCCACAACACACCAAAATGCCCCATGAACTACTTTGACACATGTAGGGCAGCCCACAGAAATCAATGGACTACCCTATGCATGTCATGGGAAAAACATGCCAAAAAAATGTGCGCTTCCACTATGCTAAGTGTGACTGGGGCACAGTGAAATTAGTGTGTTTACATAAGAACAATTATGCCCTGTACACAAGGTCGGATTTTCCGACGGAAAAAGTGCGATCGGATTGTGTTGTCGGAAATTCCGATTGTGTGTGGACTCCATCGGACTTTTTCCGTCGGAATTTCCGACACACAAAGTTTGAGAGCAGGCTATAAAATTTTCCGACAACAAAATCCAATCAGTTAAATTCCGATTGTGTGTACACAAATCCGACGCACAAAGTGCCACGCATGCTCAGAATAAATTAAGAGGCTATTGGCTACTGCCCTATTTATAGTCCTGATGTACGTGTTTTACGTCACCGTGTTCAGACTAATCGGATTTTCCGACAACTTTGTGTGACCGTGTGTATGCAAGACAAGTTTGAGCCAACATCCGTCGGAAAAAATCCATGGATTTTGTTGTCGGAATGTCCGATCAATGTCCGATCATGTGTACAGGGCATAAAGCTCCATTCCCATCTGTGATTGTTTTGCTTAGGCCCCTTTCACACTGCCGCGACTTGAAAGTTAGAGAGGCATCAACAAGGCCTATGATGAAAGGTACACAATTCCTACTGTGAAACACAGAGGTGGATCGCTGATGTTTTGGGGATGTGTGAGCTACAAAGGCACAGGAAATGTGGTCAAAATTGATGGCAAGGTGAATGCAGTATGTTATCAAAAAATACTGGAGGAACATTTGCATTCATCAGCCAGGAAGCTGCGCATGGGATGTACTTGGATATTCCAACATGACAATGATCCAAAACACAAGGCCAAATTGACCTGTCATTGGCTACAGCCCAAGAATTTACAGGAACTGGAGGCTTTTTGCCAAGAGGAATGGGCAGCTTTACCATCTGAGAAGATAAAGAGCCTCATCCACAAATACCACAAAAGACGTCAAGCTGTCATTGATGGTAAAGGGGGGCAATACATGGTATTAAGAACTGGGGTATGTAAACTTTTGATTAGGGTCATTTGGGTAGTTTCTGTTGTCATTATGATTTAAAAAGAGTAAACACCGTTGATTGATAATAAATGGCTTCAGCCAAACACCAACCATAAGTGAAAGAAAAGTTTTTGTGTTATCATTCATAGCCTCTAAAAAATGGCCAAGAAATCATAAATTCTGCCAGGGTGTGTAAACTTGTGAGCCCAACTGTATTTATTCCTTTACTCTGTATTCAATCAGGTAGGCCCTTGCACTACATCAGGGGTGTCCAACCCGTGTCTCCAGAGAGCTTAGCATGTGACCGTGGCCTGTCTGGAAGGGCGCTGGGGATGCCGTGTAAACATAGCAGCTGTGGCAGCTTACATTAACTGGCCTGGCAAATGTACACATGGAGGGATGCTGGGATGCCATACAAACCTAGTTGATGGATGCACGGTTTGTGCTAATGAGGTCAGCTGGTAAACTTCTTTCTTACCAGGAAGTCTCGGAAGCTATCAGTGGAACACAGAAAGGGCTAAAGTAAGGCCTTGTTCTGAAAATCAAAAAAAGCTTTTATTTTTCTGCAACCAAGGTACATTATTAGTATCTTGATACATAGGGGAGCTGGATTTTAGAAAAAAAAACGTGAACTTAGCCTTAAAGGTAGGCTCAAGGTCTTTCTTCTTTCCAGTAAGGTCTTTCAGAGGTTTGGAAATTGAGTCAGCAATACTTTCTGTATCCTTGCCAGTCCTCACTGAAAGGGCACTATGACCTGGCCACTGCATCCTGGGAAGTCTCAGTGCTTACTCGGAATAGCAATTTCTAGGTTAGGGAGTCCAAGGGTTGTCTGGCAAAAGGACACAGTCATATAGCTGCTACTGCTCCAGCTTATACTGTGGCCAATGTTCTGCATGGCGGTGGCTGGGAGCTTAATCTGCCATCTTGGATAGTGCAGAGCTCCTTCAGTAGACTCCTACTTGTTCCTTAGCAGGGTGGGTTCCTTGTTCATTGCCCTCTTCCCTTGTTACCCCCCTCCCCTATGCTGATACACATTGATAATAATCTTTATCATCCATTGATATTTTTAGATACTTTTATTGCATCTGCTCCTGATGAGTGGAGTTATTCCACGAAATGCATCAAACTTTCTGATGCTACCTACGTGTTTACATCCTAAGAACAATTTTCAACTTTGTACTGTACTATGCTGTTACCATTGTATATGTTTTATTTTTATACTATTCAAATGGATCAAAAGAGTCTGGTATTACCATGCATTACGATGTTATTATGCTATAATGCTTGTATGTATTTTAGTGGGGACGGAAAGTGTTCAGACTCCCTTAAATTTTTTCACTCTTTGTTATATTGCAGCCATTTGCTAAAATCATTTAAGTTCGTTTTTTTTTTCCTCATTATGTACACACAGCACCCCATATTGACAGAAAAACACAGAATTGTTGACATTTTTGCAGATTCATTAAAAAAAGAAAAACTGAAATATCACATGGTCCTAAGTATCCAGACCCTTTGCTGTGACACTCATATATTTAACTCAGGTGCTGTCCATTTCTTCTGATCATCCTTGAGATGGTTCTACACCTTCATTTGAGTCCAGCTGTGTTTGAGTATACTAATTTGAGTTGATTAGGAAAGCCACACATCTGTCTATATAAGACCTTATAGCTCACAGTGCATGTCAGAGCAAATGAGGATCATGAGTTCAAAGGAACTGCGTGAAGAGCTCAGAGACAGAATTGTGGCAAGGCACAGATCTGGCCAAGGTTACAAAAACATTTCTGCTGCACTTAAGGTTTCTAAGAGCACAGTGGCCTCCATAATCCTTAAATGGAAGACCATTTCTCCAAGATGGTGAAAAATAAGATTCTCTGGTCTGATGGGACCAAGATAGAACTTTTTGGCCTTAATTCTAAGCGGTATGTGTGGAGAAAACCAGGCACTGCTCATCACCTGTCCATTACAGTCCCAACAGTGAAGCATGGTGGTGGCAGCATCATGCTGTGGGGGTGTTTTTCAGCTGCAGGGACAGGACGACTGGTTGCAATCAAGGGAAAGATGAATGCAGCCAAGTACAGGGATGTCCTGGATGAAAACCTTCTTCAGAGTGCTCAGGACCTCAGACTGGGCCAAAGGTTTACCTTCCCACAAGACAATGACCCTAATCACACAGCTAAAATAACGAAGGAGTGGCTTCACAACAACTCTGTGACTGATCTTGAATGGCCCAGCCAGAGCCCTGACATAAACCCAATTGATCATCTCTGGAGAGACCTAAAAATGGCTGTCCACCAACGTTTACCATCCAACCTGACAGAACTGGAGAGGATCTGCAGGGAGGAATGGCAGAGGATGCCCAAATCCAGGTGTGAAAAACCTGTTGCATCTTTCCCAAAAAGACTCATGGCTGTATTAGATCAAAAGGGTGCTTCTACTAAATTCTGAGCAAAGGGTCAAGGACCATGTGATATTTAGTTTTTCTTTTTTAATAAATCTGCAAAAATGTCAACAATTCTGTGTTTTTCTGTCAATATGGGGTGCTGTGTGTACATTAATGAGGAAAAAAATGAGCTTAAATGATTTTAGCAAATGGCTAAAATATAACAAAGAGTGGAAAATGTAAGGGGGTCTGAATACTTTCTGTCCCCACTGTACATGTATGGGTTAAAACATTTTATTTTTTATATAAAATGGTTCCTTGTTTATATTGCACCATGTTATAGCAGTTTCTATAATACTATGAGTTAACTGCCAGACATATTTGTAACCCATTTACACCGCATACTTCACACAAAGTCCCAACTTTCTCCTCCACTAGTCTTTCTGTTTGCTGCCACACTGTTTATACTTTAGCCAATTTCTACCAACAGATAGATGAAGTCTATGTTTTGAATATTTTGGGAACAAATGGAGAGGAAGTTTGGGGAATGTGAGATTGTGATTTTAAGTTGTATCAAATCAAACTAACATGCTACTTTTGTTGTATTCAAGTATTAATGTAAAAGTAAAACATCTAGTACATATGAAAAATATGTAATGCCAGAATATTGGATAGCCCATGGTATCCCAGCAATGTGGTACTTGCTCTTTTGAGAGACTTAAAGTATCAAGTTTCTTATCTCTCTGATAGGGATGGGCTGTCTGTCCGGGTCGCACATGAGTTCGACTCGAACATTGGCTGTTTGCCCGTTCACCGAACAGCGAACAATTTGGGGTGTTCGTGGCAAATTCGAAAGCTGCGGAACACCCTTTAAAAGTCTATGGGAGAAATCAAAAGTGCTAATTTTAAAGGTTAATATGCAAGCTATTGTCATAAAAAGTGTTTGGGGACCTGGGTCCTGCCCCAGGGGACATGTATCAATGCAAAAAAAGTTTTAAAAATGGCCGTTTTTTCGGGAGCAGCGATATTAATAATGCTTAATGTGAAACAATAAAGTGAAATATTCCTTTAAATTTCATACCTGGGGGGTGTCTATAGTATGCCTGTAAAGTGACGCATGTTTCCCATGTTTACAACAGTCCGAGAGCAAAATTACATTTCTAAAGGACAAGAAAGTCATTTAAAAGTACTAGTGGTAGCGCCGGCAGCTAGAATGAATTGTCGGGTCTCTGCAATACTCATAAAAGTTATTGAAAAAAATGGCCTGGGGTTCCCGCACAGTGCATTACCAGGCCCTTTGGGTCTGGTATGAATATTAAGGAGAAACCCGAACCAAAATTTAAAAAAAATGTGTGGGGGTCCCCCCAAATTCCATACCAGGCCCTTCAGGTCTGGTATGGATATTAAGGGGAACCCTGTGCCAAAATTTATCCGAGCATGCAACCTGGCAGGCCGCAGGAAAAGAGGGGGATGAGAGAGCACCCCTCCTCCTGAACCGTACCAGGCCACATGCCCTCAACATGGGGAGGGTGCTTTGGGGTAGCCCCCCAAAGCACCTTGTCCCCATGTTGATGGGGACAAGGGCCTCACCCCCACAACCCTTGCCCCGTGGTTGTGGGGGTCTGCGGGTGAGGGGCTTATCAGAATCTGGAAGTCCCCTTTAACAAGGGGACCCCCAGATCCTGGCCCCCCTTGTGTGAAATGGTAATGGGGTACAAATGTACCCCTAACATTTCACAAAAAAAGTGTCAAAAAAGTTAAATAAGACAAGAGACAGTTTTTGACAATTCCTTTATTAATGTCTTCTTCTTTCTCCGCTTCCTCTTCCATCTTCTTCTGGTCTTCATTTGGTTTTCTTCCTCCATCTTGTTCTTCCCCCGCTTCTTCCTCTTCTTCCTCCGATCCTCTGCTTCTTCCTTCGGTCTTCTTGTCCGCATCTTCCACCGGCGTCTTCTTCCCCGCTACATTCTTTAGACGATCCGCATCCATGGGAGGTTCCCTCTGTGTGACGCTTCTGTTCTTCTGACAGTTCTTATATAACTGAGGGCAGGGCCACCCGGTGACCCCACCCCCCTCTGACGCACAGGGACTTCACGGGGACTTCCCTATGGCTTTCCCTGTGATGTCAGAGGGGGCGGGGTCACACGGTTATGTAACGGTTACGTAGGGAAGTCCCCGTGAAGTCCCTGTGCAGGCCTGGTATGGAATTTGGGGGGACCCCACGCATTTAAAAAAAAAAATTGATTCGGGGTTCCCCTTAATATTTATACCAAACCTCAAGGGCCTGGTAATGCACTGTGGGGGAACCCCAGGCCATTTTTTAATTGACTTTTATGAGTATTGCAGAGACCCGACAATTCATTATAGCTATTTATAAACAATAAAAGTGAAATATTCCATCAAATTTCATACCTGGGGGTGTCTATAGTATGCCTGTAAAGTGGCGCATGTTTCCCATGTTTACAACAGTCCGAGAGCAAAATTACATTTCTAAAGGAAAAGAAAGTCATTTAAAAGTACTAGCGGTAGTGCCGGCAGCTATAATGAATTGTCGGGTCTCTGCAATACTCATAAAAGTCATTGAAAAAAATTACCTAGGGTTCCCCACAGTGCATTACCAGGCCCTTTTGGGTCTGGTATGAATATTAAGGGGAACCCCGAACCAAAATTTTAAAAAAAAATGCATTGGGGTCCCCCCAAATTCCATACCAGGCCCTTCAGGTCTGGTATGGATATTAAGGGGAACCCTGTGCCAAAATAAAAAAAATGGCGTGGGGTCCCCCTCAAAATCCATACCAGACCCTTATCCAAGCACACAACCTAGCAACCCTAGGAAAAGAGGGGGGACAAGAAAGCGCCCCCCTCCTGAACCCTACCAGGCCACATGCCCTCAACATCTGGAGGATGTCCCCATGTTGATGGGGACAAGGGCCTCATCCCCACAACCCTTACACGGTGGTGGTTGTGGGGGTCTGCAGACGGGAGGCTTATCGGAATCTGAAAGCCCCCTTTAACAAGGGGACCTCCAGATTCCGTCCCCCCTGTGTGAAATGGTAATGGGGTACAAATGTACCCCTAACATTTCGCAAAAAAAGTGTCAAAAATGTTAAAAAAGACAAGAGACGGTTTTTGACAATTCCTTTATTAATGTCTTCTTCTTTCCCCACTTCTTCTTCCATCTTCTTCTGGTCTTCATTCGGTTTTCTTCCTCCATCTTGTTCTTCCCCCCGCTTCTTCCTCCAAATCCTCTGCTTCTTCCTTCGTTCTTCTCGTCCGCATCTTCCACTGGCGTATTCTTCCCGTTACGTTCTTCTGATGATCCGCATCCATGGGAGGTTCCGACTGTGTGACGCTTCTGTTCTTCTGACAGTTCTTATATAACTGAGGGTGGGGTCACCCAGTTACGTAACAGGTGACCCCACCCCCCTCTGACACCACGGGGAAAACTATAGGGAAATCCCTGTGAAGTCCCCGTGCGTCAGAGGGGGGCGGGTTCACCGGGTGGCCCCATCCTCAGTTATATAAGAACTGTCAGAAGAACAGAAGCGTCACACAGCGGGAACCTCCCATGGATGCGGATCGTTTGAAGAATGTAGCAGGGAAAAAGAAACCGGAGGAAGATGTGGATGAGAAGACCGAAGAAAGAAGCAGAGGATTGGAGGAAGAAGAGGAACCATGTGTCAACCAGGCACCCAGTCAGTTACCAGACCCTAGTGGTGGGGGGTACGCAGCCAGTTACTGGTCCCCAGTGATGGGGCATCTAGCCTGTTATGCAATCCTGAAGGCAGGGCATCTTGCTCGTTACCAGAATTCCAAAAGTAAGTAATATGGCCTATTTTCTGAGAACTTTCCTCTTTGGACTTATTCGGCAGGTGGATCTTTGATATGGACTTGTATAAATGAGACTGCTTCTTAGAGGAGGGAACTGTCAGGAGCTTGAAAACATGCTAGTGGAAGTAGGGTTTCTGGACTTAAAAATTGTAGTTCAGGTGTCCATCAGTGGGTGTCTCCCAACAGCTAGCAGTTCCTAGCAATTAGTCTTCACCTGATGCTAGTTGCTGAGAGGGTATTCAGTCTTTTCTATGCTATTCAAGAATACTTCAATGTTCTGCTTGTGTTACCCATCTACCTTGCTCCCTATGACCCGTGTTTCAGTACTAGGATCTCTTTAGGACTCAGCACAACTCACCTGACACAGCCTTTTCCTGGGAAACAACAGTAATTGGCCAGCTCACCTTTAAATCACCTGTATCAACATTCAATCAGTGCTCGTGTTAGAGTTTACCTTGAGTTGGATCCAGCTGATATCTGCTCTGTGTATTTCGTGTATGACCTGGCTCATTTGACCCTGTTTGCTTGCTTCTGATTCGGTACCGTTTGGACTCTGATCTTCCTGTGTATGACCCAGCTTGCCTAGACTATGCTTTGCCTGATTCTACTGTAGTACCTTCATCTGCAGCGGTGAACTACAAGCACTAGACAACATCTATCCTCACCTGCAGCGGTGAACTACAAGCACCAGACAACATCTATCTTCATCTACAGCGGTGAACTACAAGTCCCAGCTGACCTGCTCTGCTCAGACCTGCTCATGGTATGTGCTCTTGTTCTTTGAACTCTTTGAATAATCAGAACACCTGAACTGTTACCTGTTATATGCTCCTAGCCTGACATTAACACGAGCCATACATAATAAAAGAAACCTATCATGGATCCTGAGCAGGCTCAGTTGTTCGCACAGGAACTTTGCCGCTTATCCCATCAAGTTCATGAAATGGCCACAGAGCTCACCAAGGTGCAATCTCCTTCTATTACCACCGCTACAAAAACTCCATCTGAACCAAAAATCCCTTTGCCTGACCGGTTTTCTGGTGACCGTAAAGGGTTTTGCAACTTTAAAAACAGCTGCAAATTATATTTCAAGTTAAGGCCATCCTCGTCTGGCCCTGAAACTCAGAGGGTTCAAATCATTATCTCTCTACTACAGGGTGACCCCCAGGCTTGGGCCTTTAACCTGGAACCAAACCATCCAGCCTTGCTAACAGTAGATGCCTTCTTTGAAGCCCTAGGGTTGCTATATGATGACCCAGATCATGCTGCTACTGCAGAATCAACCCTGCGTAACTTAAAGCAAGAACTACCACAGCTGAAATGTATTGCTCAGAGTTTCGCAGGTGGGCCCTGGAATCTGGCTGGAATGATGCAGCTCTCCGCAGCCAGTTTAGAATGGGCCTTTCAGATGCAATTAAGGATGCTCTGGTCAACTTCACCTACCCAGCCTCACTGGAGGAGGCTATGAGTCTAGCCATTAGAATTAACCGCCGCCAGTGAGAGAGGAGACGAGGACCAACTACAGCTGTGGCAAACTATATACCTCCCTTGCCGCCTGACTATTCCACCTCCAGTGCCAAATCTGAGGAAGAACCTATGCAGTTAGGCTCCACCCGGTTATCTGCCCAGGAACATGGGCGTAACATGGGAATCTGCTTGTATTGTGGCCTCAAGGGTCATATGCTCCGTTCGTGCCCTACACGTCTGGGAAACTCCAGGACCTAGGTAATTGCGGGAAGGTTACCTTAGGTCTGCTCTCATCTGCCCAGGGGGACAATCATATTCTTTTGCCCACTGTCGTTCACTTTGGGACAGGGGCTCATGAACTGCTGGCCTTGGTAGATTCTGGATCCGCTGAGAATTTTATTGATAAGACTCTGATTACCTCTTTGTCCCTGGAAACTCATGCTCTAGATTGCCCAGTCTGCCTGATTTCCGTGGATAATCGCCCTCTCTCACAAGATCTAGTGCTCCAATCCACCAACCCTTTCCAGTTACAATTGGGGGATTTGCATTGGGAGAAGTTTTCATGTCTTGTCTTTGACTCTCCATCCACTCCTTTGATCCTAGGCCTTCCTTGGCTTCAGAAGCACAATCCTGTAATTGACTGGTGAACAGGAAATATTCTGGCTTGGTCCAATCAGTGTAAAAAGAACTGCATCCAGCACCCTGTTCGATTTGCTACCTGTCAAGTGAGAATGGAACAGATTCCACTTTGTTATAAGGACTTTTGGGATGTGTTCTCAAAAGGGATTACTGACACTTTACCTCCTCGTCGCAGTTATGATTGTCCCATTGACCTCTTGCCTGACACTACACCTCCTCGAGGGAGAGTCTTTCCACTGTCTGAGCCAGAGAATCTTGCCTTGTAAGAATACATCCAGGAAAACCTAGCTAAGGGTTTCATCCATCCCTCCACTTCTCCCGCAGGAGCAGGATGCTTCTTTGTCCCAAAGAAGGATGGGGGACTGAGACTTTGTGTTAATTACAGAGGTCTAAATAAAATAATTGTTCCCAATCGGTATCCTCTTCCTCTCATCACAGAATTGTTCTCTCAAATCCAGGGAGCCAAAATCTTCTCCAAACTGGACTTAAGGCAAGCCTATAATCTGGTGCGCAGGCGATGAGTGGAAGACAGCCTTTAACACCAAGGATGGTTGTTACGAATGTCTTGTCATGCCTTTCGGTCTCAGAAATGCACCAGCTGTCTTTCAGAACTTTATGAATGACATTTTCCGTGACATGTTGGGTCGCTTCATGCTTGTATATTTAGACTATATTTTGATATATTCTCACAATCTTGAAACACATCAGAAGCATGTCTGCTCAGTATTGGCCCGATTAAAGACTCACTCCCTTTTTGTAAAGCCTGAAAAATGTTCATTCCATGTTAAAGAAGTACCTTTCCTAGGCTACCTAATTTCTGACACAGGCCTCACCATGGATCCAGCCAAGATTCAAGCCATTTTAGACTGGGCACCACCTTCAGACCTGAAGGCAGTTCAGCGCTTCCTGGGCTTTGCAAATTTCTATCGAAAATTCATTAAGAACTTTGCCACCATTGCACATCCCATCACCTCTCTCATCAGGAAGACTCCGACTACCTTTAAATGGACTACTGAAGCCCAAGCAGCCTTCACTCAGTTAAAGAAAGCCTTTACCTCTGCACCAATCTTACGCCATCCTGTTCCCGAGCTACCTTTTATTGTGGAGGTAGATGCATCTGAAGTAGGGGTGGGGGCGCTTTTGACACAAAAGGATCCTCTAAATGCTGCCATCCACCCCTGTGCCTTCTTGTCTCGTAAATATTCCCCAGCACAGCGCAATTATGATATAGGCAAGAGAGAACTTCTATCCATAAAGCTCGCTTTGGAGGAATGGAGACATTGGCTGGAGGGAGCTCGCTATCCATTCATAGTTCTGACTGACCACAGAAACCTTGAATACACCTGTTCTGCTAAAATGAATGAATGATTTGTAAAGCGCTGCAAATGTGAACTGAATCGCCTCAAGGCACTAATGCGTTTTGTGCTGTCATCCTCTTAGAAGAGGAAGGTCTTGAGTTTTTTCCTGAAGGCCAGATAGTTTTCTTCCATGCAGATGTGAGTCGGAAGAGCGTTCCATTGCCGAGGTCCCTGGACTGCGAATCTTCGTTCTCCCCTTGCTTTGTAGTGGTATTTGGGAATGAGGAGGAGGTTTTGGTTAGATGATCGCAGATTGCGATTGAGAGTGTAGTGTTTTATTTTCTCTCTGGGGTATTGAGGGGCGTTACCTTGTATGCATTTGTGGGTGAGGCAGAGGGTCTTAAATGTGATCCTATTCTTTACGGTTAACCAATGTAGGCTCCTCAGGGATGGGGAGATTGACTCCCAGGGTTTTTTTCCTGTTAGCAGTCTTGCCGCTGTGTTTTGGATGGCCTGTAGGCGCGCAAGCTGATATTGGGGTAGTCCTATGTAGAGTGAGTTTGCGTAGTCGAGTCGGAAATTGATGATTGTTCCAACTACTGCTGCTTTGTCCTCTTCTGGGATGAAGGGGATGTGTCTGCGTAGCAGGCGGAGGAGATGGTGAGATCCGCTAACTACTGATCCTATTTGTGCATCCATTGTCATTTCTGAGTCAAAGATAACTTCAAGACTCTTGGCTTTGGTGCGCGGAGAGATGATTTGTCCTAAGATGGTGGGAGGAGTCCACAGAGTCTTGGTTTTGGCATTTTGGTTAGCGTGTAGGAGAAGAAGTTCTGTTTTTGACCCGTTGAGTTTGAGGGAACTAATGGTCATCCAGTCATCTATCAAAGTGAGGCGTTTCTCTAATTGCTGATGGTGGTCTTTTTGTCTGGTGATGCGAAAGTAGATTTGGGTGTCGTCAGCATATGAGTGGAAGCAGAGGTCTGATTTTTTGATGATTTTGAGGAGTGGGCGGATGTAGATGTTGAATAACACTGGTGACAGGGGTGAACCCTGAGGGACTCCACAGGAGATTGTTCGGGTTTCAGAGGTGAATGCTCCTAGTTTCACTGTCTGAGACCGATTCTCTAGGAAGGATGCAAACCATTTTAGACTAGAATTTGTGGCTCCTGCTACTTCTGTGTGGCGGACAAGTAGAGTATTGTGGTCCACTGTATCAAAGGCTGCACTGAGGTCTAACAGTACCAAGAGGCATGATTCTCCGTCATCTGCTGCTTCGAGGGCATCATCCCATATTTTTAGAAGTGCAGTTTCTGTGCCATGGCCAGGGCGGAAGCCTGACTGTAGAGTGTCCAGAAGTTGATGTGTGTCCAGGTGGCGTTGTAGCTGTTGTACTACCGCTTTCTCTATAATCTTGGAGATGGTGTTAAGGCTTGTTATCGGTCTGCGGTAGTTAGGGTCCTTAGGGTCGAGATTGGGTTTCTTTAGCAGGGGTTTGACGATGCCTTGGTTGAGGGTGGTTGGCACAATCCCTTCTTTGAACGACTGATTTATGAGGTGTGTTATAGTGGGAGCCAGGATGTTGGAGCATGCTTTAAGGAGTTTCGTGGGAATGATGTCATTTGGTGATGTGCTGTCTCGAAGGCTTCTCATAATGTCTTTAGTCATGTCAGTGGTGATTGGGGTCAGGAAGAAGTCCGGTGGTTGTGTGATGTTTGTGTTGATATCCTCTTTTTGCTTTGGTTGGGTAAAGTTGGTTGTTTTTTTCTGTTGAATTGATTTCTGAATGTTGTCGATTTTGTCAATGAAGAAATTTGATAACTCATTGCAGAATTCTTGAGTATCGTTTGCTGGAGGCTCTAAGCAGGTTGGGTTAATTGACTGGGCGACTATTTTGAAAAGTTCCCGTGGCCGGTTTAAGGCAGTTGAGATGGTGTTCGAGAAATGTTCTTTTTTGGCTTTGAAGATTGCTTTGTGGTATTTCCCAGTGAGTACTTTGTAGTTTGTGTGGTTTTCCTTGGTAGGGTTTCTTCTCCACGCTCATTCAGCTCTTCAACGTTCTTGCTTGAGTAGGGTGAGTGTGCCATTAAACCATCTCAAATTTTTTTTGCGGATGAGTGTTCTGCGTTTTGGCGCTACTGAGTCTGTTGTTTGTAGTAATGCCTTATTTAGGAAGTTGAGTGTTTGTTCTGTTGAGAGGTTTGAGTTTAGCAATTGTATTTTGCTTGATAATGTGGTTTTGAAGAGTTCGGAGTGCAGTTTCTTCTGAGATCTGTTCCAGTGTGTTGTTGTTGCATGTTTCTTTTTTTGGAGGGTGGTGTTAGTGGTGATTTTAAATTTGATGGCGTGGTGGTTGTCCATGGTAGTGGTGTGTTGTCGAATATGTTGATGTCCATATTCTGTTTGAAGATGAGGTCTAGAGTGTGTCCTGAGCCATGCGTGGGAGTATTTATCAGCTGTTGGAGACCAAGTTCTTCTAGTTGGTTGATGCAGGCGGTCGCAATAGGGTCTTGGGTAGAGTTTGCCCAGAGGTTGAAGTCCCCAAGTACCAGAAGGTTTTTGGTTTTCAAGGTGTGCATTGAAATTAATTCAGTGATCAGTGTAAGGAGATTGGTCTTTGGTCCTGGTGGCCTGTAGCATAGTAGTATGTGAATGGTGTCTTGGGGTGTTGTTTGAAGATGCAGGGGGAGTATCTCCATGAAAGGCACTGAGTTCTGTGAAGTTGGTTTGGTGAAGGCAAGGTGCGATTTGAAGATCACTGCTAGGCCTCCTCCTTTTTTTCCTATTCTATGCTCGGTTAGGATGCTGTAGTTCTCAGGCACTAAAAGACTGAACTCACGTCAAGCCAGGTGGTTATTGTTCTTCTCCAGATTTGACTTCACAATTTCATATTTACCAGGGCCAAAAAACATTAAGGCTGATGCCTTATCTCGCAGCTTTTTATCAGAACTTCCTCCTCCGCTTCCTCCACAACCCATTATCTCTGAGGATACGATTTTGGCTTTCACCCAGACTGACATCTCTGAGGCCTTGTTACCTGCACAGGCTGAAGCCCCTCCCTCCACTCCCTCTGGTATGCTTTTTGTGCCCCTGGCTCTTCGTTTGCAGGTATTGCAGCAGGTACATGCATCAAAACCTGCAGCACATCCAGGGTTTAGACAAACTTTTGAGATTATCTCTCGCAACCTCTGGTGGCCATCGATTAGGCAGGATGTGTTAGCCTTCGTCCAGGCCTGTGAAGTTTGTGCCAGAAGCAAGAGCAGTACCTCTAAGCCGCCTGGTCTCCTACGTCCTCTACCAATACCTACCTGTCCCTGAACCCATTTATCTATGGACTTTATCACTGACTTGCCTCCGTCCCAGGGATGTTCCACGATCTGGGTGGTGGTAGACAGGTTCAGTAAAATGGCCCACTTTGTTCCGCTTCCGAAACTTCCATTTGCTAAAGAACTGGCATCTTTATTCATTAAACATGTTTTCAGGCTCCATGGGGCACCAATTAACATTGTCTCAGACCGTGGCTCTCAGTTTATAGCCCAGTTTTGGAAGGCCCTTTGCTCTCAGCTGGGGATTAAGTTATCATATTCTTCAGCATATCATCCTGAGACAAACGGCCAAACAGAAAGGACTAATCAGACTCTAGAGACGATGGTACGTTGTCTGATGGCCAATGATGAGGTGGAGTGGGTCAACGTCCTGCCATGGGTAGAGTTTGCCTTTAATATTGTGCCAGCACATCTACAGGGACCTCTCCTTTATTCTGTGTTTACGGGTTGCATCCTCGTGTGTGCTCCTTTGATCTTCCACCCTCTGATGTGCCAGATGCCAACGCCACAATTGAAAATTTCTCCAAAATCTGGTCCGATGTTAGTCGTGCTATTTCTCGCTCTGTGCAGGCTTTTAAGAAAATGGCTGACAAGAGGCGCTCAAAGGCACCAGGATATAAAGTTGATGACAAAGTGTGGCTATCATCTAGGAATCTGTCCCTACATGTTCCATCTAAAAAGCTTGGCCCAAAATTCATCGGGCCCTACGAAATTTCAGAGATTGTTAATCCTGTATCCTATAGATTAAAACTCCCCCCATCCATGTGCATTCCAAATGTCTTTCATGTTTCATTGTTGACACCTGTTCATTCCAGCCTCCAAGTAAATGAACCAGAACCTGTGGATGTGTTGGACAGTCAGGAATATGAAGTGGCATTTATTCTTGATTCCAGGTGAGTGCGCAATTCCTTACAATATCTCGTTCACTGGATAGGTTTCGGCCCAGAGGATCGATCTTGGGTCCCAGCTCGTGATCTTCATGCTGACTGACTTAAGAAGAAGTTCCATCTTCATTATCCAAGTAAGCCTGGGGGTGCAGGAGCAGCCCCTCGAGAAAGGGGGGGTTCTGTCAGTACTAGGATCCCTTTAGGACCCAGCACAACTCACCTGACACAGCCTTTGCCTGGGAAACATCAGTGATTGTCCAGCTCACCTTTAAATCACCTGTATCAACATTCAATCTGTGCTCGTGTTAGAGTTTACCTTGTGTTTGATCCAGCTGATATCTGCTCTGTGTATTTCGTGTATGACCCGGCTCGTTTGACCCTGTTTGCTTGCTTCTGATTTGGAACCGTTTGGACTCTGATCTTCCTGTGTATGACCCAGCTTGCCTAGACTACGCTTTGCCTGATTCTACTGTAGTACCTTCATCTGCAGTGGTGAACTACAAGCACCAGACAACATCTATCCTCACCTGCAGCGGTGAACTACAAGCACCAGACAACATCTATCCTCACCTGCAGCGGTGAACTACAAGCACCAGACAACATCTATCTTCATCTACAGCGGTGAACTACAAGTCCCAGCTGACCTGCTCTGCTCAGACCTGCTAATGGTATGTGCTCTTGTTCTTTGAACGCTTTGCATAATCAGAACACCTGAACTGTTACCAGTTATATGCTCCTAGCCTGACACTGTGACTTTCTTCCTGATACTGATCCTTCTCCCACCTGTTTGTACCTGCTTCTGTGTAACTTTTCTCCATCCTTGTTCCTCAGCCAGATCCTGCTCTACCCTTTTTACCCCACAATTTGTATAATTGTACATTTGTTTAGTTTAGTTAGTTAGTTTTGGTAGATTTGCTTATTGTTTCACTTCCATTATTAAGTTCACTTTGTTTAGTTTCACTGGGTTTTATAGCCATTGGTGTATTGGTTGTTGTGTGATCAATACAACAAAAGGTATTATTTATGAAACATATGAACACAATCAAACAGTACTGGCCATAATCTTCAGAGGGCACTTGATATCAATAGATATACACCACTGGTTACTTGGTAAACACTGGCTAATTAAATATATAATTTAATACATTTGAAAAACAATATTTCTAAATACACATGTTGAAAAGCTTTATGGCGCATGAGCTAAGAACCTCTATCTCCAACCTAAAAGTGTAAATTAGTAGAAGAGACATTTAAACAAGAAAGACAAGACAATTACCTAAGCTACAATATTAAGGAAGTTGCTACCTAGTCTCTGCTATTTTTACTTTTCTACATATCTGTATAATTATGCAAGAAAAAATGTAACCACAAGGCTCAGAAGCCATTTCTGAATATAGATTACCTACTTTAGCATCATTCAGTCAAGAGACCAAAATGTCTTTGAAATGTAGTGGACACACCGCTGGATTATTTTCTGCATACTGTATCTCTTTGGATTGGAAATAGATAAAGTAATAATGATAAAATGTTAATTAATCAATTTAAGTAAAATATCAGCAGAGTTACAATAATTTTTGCCGAATGATTTTAAGAACGATGCATCTTATGAATTATTATGTGTGATAAATAATTTTCCTGCAGTATTAATCATACTCACTGGAAAATGAAAATGTCATATTGTGATGAAATATTAAAGAAACAGCAGCATAGTCCCACCAGTATACACTGTATAGAATTAAATGAAGAAATAATTGTTTTGTTGCTGTATTTAACAAAGGTGGATCTGGAGTTTGGCAAACAAATGTCTTTATCGTGCTTTTAAACAGACAAGTAGCATTTTTTTTTCAGTTAGCGCACTTACAGTGATGGAAGACTTTTGACATTGCACAGCTGAAAAATTGAGATTGTTGCATTTTACACTGGGATAATCTTTATTTAAAAGGGGCAAACAGTATGGAGTATGTTTATAAATAAGTGAATCTTACATTCACTCTTTATTTACTGCAGGTGACCCTTCCCAGTGCATGTGTTTTAAATGACAGTGATTGACTCACAATCAGTGAATGTTTGGTTACATTATGCACCCAAATTTTAGAAAAATGTGTGAATCTTAGGTGAAAGCTGTGTGCATTCATAAATAGGTGTCAATGCTGCCGCACCACAATATAAATATTGAATAAAAGATGTAGGTCCAGTTTTCCTTCCATTGTCATATGTTGGTACCCCATTCTAAACGAATGGACTCCCTTAGTGTAATGCACATTAAAGTGTAAAATACTGATAACTAATGTGCATGCAATAATGAGCCTCAACAGAGCATAAGTGTGTCATAAGGCTCTTAATATAGCTGCATTTTAAAGTAATCTTAGGTGACCCAACAATAATAATATTTTCATTTCAAACATTTATGTGATTTCTTTTATTTTAGGGTGGTTATCACTGTTTAAAAAAAAAAGTAGCTGCAAAGAAAGTGATTTTTAAATTAGTTAAAAAAATAACTTCAACCAATGTCTCTTGAGAGCAGGTGTTGGTACACCAAGGGCAAACTGCCCCGAAAGAACCTAATCTCAAATCCAGTCTCAGTGCAGTTTGGCTTTGGTGTCCTGACATCTGCTTTCAAGAGGGATTTACTCAGATTTTGACATTACCCTGGTATGGTCAGAGATATTGTGAAAATGTGTGTATTGTGTGTTTACTGCCAAGCATTTCCAGTCCTCCTGCCCTGCTGCCATGCCTTCCTTCCTACTTACTGGACAATCCTCAACTCTTAAAATAAAATCCAGGATTTGCTGTGTAAGTGCAGCAGCTCTAGCAGATGCTACTATCAAAAAAGACAATCTGATTCAGTATTTTTACTGTTCAGAAGGGAAATAGAGAGATACTAAGATATGTTGTTACTTTTGCAAGAACTCTGTTTCAGTGATCTGCTGATTAAAGAAAGGGATGATCTGCAGATTATGCCAGTTAAAGCAATCTGATAAGTAAAAATAAAAAAAATAAATAAAATGTGTCTTTCTTTAATACCATATTGTTCCTTAGTTTACCCTAAGTAACCGTAACCGCTTGCCGACCACCTCACGCAGATATACTGCGGCAGAAGGGCTCGTCGTACAGGCAGAATCATGTACCTGTACGTTCCCCTTTAAGAGGCGGCCAGCGGGCGCGTGGCAAGCTCCATGAGTCGGGTCGCGGGTCCTGCAGACTCGATCGCCGCAGGTATACCCGCGATCACCTCACTTGGAGGAAGAACGGGGAGATGCTGATGTAAACAAGCATCTCTCCGTTCTGCCTAGTGACAGTGTCACTGATCTCTGCTCCCTGTCATCGGAGCAGAGATCAGTGATGAGTCATACACAGCCGTGCCCCTCACAGTTAGAAACAGGCCCCTAGGACACACTTAACCCCTACACTGCCACCTAGTGGTTAACCCCTTCACTGCCAGTGTCATTTACACAGGAATCAGTGCATTTGTATAGCACTGATTGCTGTATAAATGACAATGGTCCCAAAAATGTGTCAAAAATGTCCGTTGTGGCTGCAATATTGTCGCAGTTATGATAAAAATCGCAGATCGCCGCCATTACTAATCAAAAAAATTTAAAATAAAATTGCCATAAATCTATCCCCTACTTTGTAAACACTATAACTTTTGCGCAAACGGATCGATAATCGCTTATTGCGATTTTTTTTTACCAAAAATATGTAGAAGAATATGTGTCGGCCTAAACTGAGGAAAAAAATTGTTTTTTATATATTTTGGGGGGATATTTACTATAGCAAAAAGTAAAAAAAAAAATGTTTTTTTCAAAATTGTCGCTCTTTTTTTGTTTATAGCGCAAAAAATGAAAACCGCAGGGGTGATCAAATACCACCAAAAGAAAGCTCTATTTGTGGGAAAAAAAGGACGTCAATTTTGTTTGGGAGACACGTTGCACGACCGCGCAATTGTCAGTTAAAGCGATGCAGTGCCGAATCACAAAAAGTGCTCTGGTCAGGAAGTGGGTAAATTCTTCCGGGGCTGAACTGGTTAAATAACCCATTTCTCCCCATTTCCCTTCAAATTTTATTTTCCTGCTGGTTTTTTTTTTCTATTTTTATTTTAATGATCATTAATGTTTAAAACTTTCTTTTTGTGTGTTTGCTCATAATTTTGTGTAATATTTTAAAATACCAATAAAAAAAGTTTGAAAAACTTTACTTCATTTGTAAATAACTTTTCAATGCTTTGTACCAGAATCTTAATATTTTTAGTCATTTTAAACAGGGCAAATTACACTAGTAAAAAAAGTAGCAAAAGATGGTTTCATAAGCTATTTTTTTAAATCACTATAGACTCGTCAGTAATTATTTTAAACTAGCTGTTACCCAAATCATATGTATATATATATATATATATATATATATATATATATATATATATCTTGGGGGCCACCTCACCATGACTGGTTAAAGCGTTTGTTACCCTTAGGGCTAGTATACACTTGCTTCAAAACAAGGCTTCAGACAGGTTTGTTAAAGCTATATGAATGCCAGTCACAACCCCTGTCCCTAAATAAAATTGTTAGCTTACAGTCCTGTTCACACCTTGCATTTTCGTTGCTTTGCTTCACCTTAAAAATTATACCCCGTGTAACTTTAGTGGTGCTTCAAAGCATCTTCAAAGCCCCCATAGAAGTCTATGGCAAAGCTCGCTTGAAGCACCTAAAGCTTTTGAGAGGCTTTAATTCAGCTTTAGCTTCCCTTTGTTTTGGAGAAATTGCAGGTATGAGATATCCACACACAGTGCACCTGCCAAGCTTCAACAAAGCTTCAAAAGAGCAGCACGAAGCATCACTGAAGCTTCACCGAAGCATCATTGAAACCTCACCGAAGAGTCACTAAAGCTTTATCGAAGGACCACCACCGAAGCGAGTATAAATGAGCCTTTACACTTTATATTCCTGATATGTGCCTGCTGTGCCATGTACTTGTATGAGATTGTATCCTGTTCTCTTTGTATTGTTTCCTTTATGTGAAACCCCTGGCGCTCCCACAAGTCCCTTTGCTTTCCTATTAAGGCTGGATTCACACCTACAGTGGGGACGGAAAGTATTCAGACCCCCTTAAATTTTTCACTCTTGTGGTAATGAGCCTCCATCAGAGGCTCTTTACTGAGATCGGTGTAGCGGTGTGTCAGACTGACACACTGTACCACCGATCGGCGCGATGCTCACCCCCACGGGCAGGCAAGAGTGGTCGTTCTGGGTGGACATCATATGATGACCTCCCAGAATGAGAGCCGCGCCGTCCAGCCGTCATTTGATGGCCGGCGGGCGGGAAGTGGTTAAAGCAGTGCGATTTCATGTGCAGCTTGCTGATATTTGTGCGACCTAATTTAACAGATGTCAATGCATGTCACACTGAAATTTCAAAGTCAACTGAACTTTCAAAGTCACTGCAACTTGAGTGGCAGCAATTTTAACAGCTCCATTGCTGCAAATGGGGTGAACAGTCAAGTGAACCAGTGCTAAACAAGATTTTTGGTTTCTTTTGGCACACTTCACAGGACTGTACTTTTTCATTGTGGATGAGCCAAACTGTCCTGGATTCAGTTCAAGTAGGGTTTGAAGAAGTTCAAAGACGTTTGGATGCTGAACCTGAACTCCACTGAAAAAGAGGTGCTGAATCAAAAATGTACAATTTCTGGGCTAATAGGTAAAGTGTTGCTGCCCTTATGAACAAGTACAAGTGCAAAAAAAATTTAATTCCATTTGGCTGGCAACAGTGATTTTTTTTTAAAGTACTGGCTTTTGCAATTGAGAGGGATTTTACATTTATGCCAAATGACACACAGCAAACCAGACGCCTCCAAAGGCCTCCCTAAAGAAGTCAACAATAAAATGACATTTTCCATAAGTTTAAATTGCATTTTTTTTCTTTGTGTAACTTTTATTGTAGCACATCCTATGGTGTGTATAGAATGCACCTAGTGTGAATTGTAAGGGGGGTTGTCATGGTGAGAGGTCAGGCTTGGAGACAGGTAGCTATAGCAGTTTAGAGGCTCCCACTGACCAGCTGGAAAAGTGCACAAGAAGATCACAATGGCGGATGACGTGGGATCACCTGAGGAGCGGGATCTAAGCACTAACCAGTATTCATCAGAGCTCCTGATGGTGCGGATGGGTTTTGCTTCATGTTAGTACCAGGTCTCAGTCCTCAGGATCGCTCTACCAAGAGGTGAGCAAGTTGGGATCCAGTAGCAGATATTGCAGGTAGGGATTCAAAGGTTAGTTATAAATGATTGCAGGTTGGGATCACGTAGAAGCATAGTCAAGCAACAAGCCAAGGTTGGTAATGAGTAGTAGTGAAAATACAGATGGCAGTAGGAGAGACAAGAGCAAGATACTGGTTGGAGAATAGCACGATAATCTGGCAAACATTGTATTGATATCTGATTGAGATGGAGATGTAGCTGATGCTACATACAGGTTTTTAGTGATGGAAACAGTTTGTTTGTGCCAGCTTGGCTTAAACAATATATTTATCATGGAAAAATAGTAGGAAATTACTGCGCTAAACCAAGATATGTAAAAAAAGCTGCTAACACTCAAACAAAGTCCAAACAGAATAAAGAAATACATCTGTATCTAAAAAAAATCTAGAGAGAAAGCTAATGATTCAGATTCTTCCACAAATTCCCATGTCTCACAGAACCCGCGGACCTCAGATCGAGGACGACAAAGGAGCCTAAACTCAAAAAAAAAAAACACAGACCGGGGGTGGGTATCAAACAGGTACTGACGAAAACGATTAGTGGATGACCCTACTTTGCCCTACTTTGCCAACAGGTAACAATTATACAGACTGTGCAACTAGGGTGCCACCTCATCGGTGAATAAAGGTATCTCTGTTTTCAGATACACATATATGGGGTATGTCCACTGACACATCTATTACTGCAATTTCTATGACCCCAGAACTGAATCAGATACTCGGTCCCAAATTACTGATGCTGCACAATCCGTCGCCCTCCCCATCAGACCTCCGACTGTGGCTACAGCGGGGGCGATAAGGAAAGACTCCCAAAAGTGACGTATTGACCAATTTTTCCCAATTGTTAAAACCACAAGGCCGGACACCAATTCAGTTGGGTGTTCCTCCTCCTCTCCCTCTTTATCTCCCTGTGTCCTTGACACTGTGGAATCTGCTGTTTCTGATTCAAACTTGGAGGTTATTAACCTGTCCATATACCCTATGAGTACTACCGAGATTGAGCTATTGCAACTTAGTCTCAGTTTTTGTCCCAGCTCCCCTCCAAATAGAGTTGATGTGGTCAAGGACCTTTATCTATTCACCAGGAAGTTGACCTATAAATATATGTTTAATAAGGATAGATGAGAGAAACAGACTGAGGTTGCCAAGAGATATGGAAGGATTTCACAGTGGCCGAATTTAGAGCACTAAGAAATCTGGTCCTCCTATTGGAGGAGAATGAGGATGGGTTAACACAAGTAACCCAACAGGATTCTGATGAAGCTAGGGGCCTTCGGGTTCAATTGACCCCTTACCAGAATGAAATCAATTCAAAGTCCACTCAATTTCCCTCTTTACACACCAACCCCAATATTTCGACTTTTCTTACTCAAACAATTAAGGAAATTGAATCACTTACCTTTCCCAAACCGACGGTCCACCACCTTAGTCATGCACATAGGACTGCACTTCAGGACCTTAGTAAGAACTCCTGTTTGGTGATCAAGCCCTCAGACAAGGGTGGAAACGTGGTAATAATGGATGAGTTACAATATAGAAATATGTGTTGGGACATCCTGAAAAAACGATCTTGGTATAAATCAATATCGGAAGATGTCATTACTAGATTTAATTGACAGTATGATGACACCATTGCTTCCGCCTTTGCCGATGGCTTGAATACCAAACAGATTTTTGAGGACATGCAGGTTCCACATCCCAAGACCCCTACCTTTTATTCGCTCCCCAAAACACATAAATAATTTTACACCCCCCAGGACGCCCGATTGTTTTGGGAGTAGGTTCCAAGACCGAGAGAGCTAGCAAATTTGTTGATAAATATCTTCGTCCTCATGTAATCACATTGCCCTCATACATTAACCACTTGCCGACCGCCTAACACAGATATACTGTGGCAGAATGACACGGGGAGGCAAAATCACGCCCCCCCGGTGCCCGAGGCAGTCAACATTGTTAGGGGAGCGATTCAGGCTGAGGGGGAGACCACTCATTCGTGGCCACCCCCTCACGATCGCTCCCATTGAATGAGATTCTTCCTCTGCTGCTGTATAGTAAACAGTGCCAGAGAAAGTGATGTCATCTCCCCTTGGGTCGGTATTTTCCGTACCGGCGCCGAGGAGAGAAGACATCTGAGTAAGTGCACAACACACACACTTACAATAAAACACACTAGGCATACTTTACACCCCCCATTACGCCCCGATCACCCCCTGATCACCCCCTGATCACCCCCCCTGTCACAGTGACACCAGTTTTTTTTCTGATTACTGCATTGGTGTCAGTTTGTGACAGTTAGAAGTGGTAGGGCAGTTAGTGTTAGCCCCCTTTAGGTTTAAGGTACCCCCCTAACCCCCCCAATAAAGTTTTAACCCCTTGATCACCCCCTGTCACCAGTGTCACTAAGCAATCATTTTTCTGATCGCTGTATTAGTGTCACTGGTGACGCTAGTTAGGGAGGTAAATATATAGGTTCGCCGTCAGCGTTTTATAGCGTTAGGGACCCCCATATACTACATAATAAAGGTTTTAACCCCTTGATTGCCCCCTAGTTAACCCTTTCACCAGGGATCACTGTATAACTGTTACGGGTGACGCTGGTTAGTTAGTTTATTTTTTATAGTGTCAGGGCACCCGCCGTTTATTACCTAATAAAGGTTTAGCCCCCTGATCGCCCGGCGGTGATATAACTTAGGTTTTAGGGTCAGATAGGGTCTGCGTCTCCCCAGGCAGCGTCAGTTTAGTGCCAGTACTGCTAACACCCACGCACGCAGCATACACCTCGCTTAGTGGTATAGTATCTGAATGGATCAATATCTGATCCAATCAGATCTATACTAGCGTAGGGTACAGCATTGCACAGACTAGGACACACTTTCACAGGATCTCCCAAGATGCCATCGCATTTTGAGAGACCCGAACCTGGAATCGGTTACAGTTATAAAAGTTACAGTTACAAAAAAAGTGTAAAGAAAAAAAAAAAAAAAAAAATATATATATATATATATATATATATATATATATATATATATATATATATAAAATAAAAAAAACAAAAATAGTCGTTGTTTTATTGTTTTCTCTCTCTCTCTATTCTCTCTCTATTGTTTTGCTCTTTTTTTACTGTATTCTATTCTGCAAAGTTTTATTGTTATTATGTTTTATCATGTTTGCTTTTCAGGTATGCAATTTTTTATACTTACAGTATTTTTTATATACTGTTTACTGTGTTTTATTGTTAACCATTTTTTTGTCTTCAGGTACGCCATTCAGCTTCAGCGCGGATTTATTTATCTTGACAGCGACAGCGTTTGCTCCCACGATATATAAAGCCATGACTAAAGCAGAGGTGATATATGCCGAAGCATGGGGCAGCAGGGGTGGAGGAGCGATTTGCTCCTAACTTTTGGGGCAGATGCCCCCATGCTTCGGCATATATAAATGGTGCATGTATGCCCATCATTAGAAGTGGGTGGATGAAGGGAGGTATTCTAATGGTGGGCATACCCACCAATTAATCTCTTTTTTTCATGCAGCCCAAGGACCAGTAATGTACTGGTATGTTGCTGGAATTTGAGTGGTTATACCAGAATGATGCCTACAGGTTTAGGTATCATCTTGGTATCATTCTTTTCAGCTAGTGTTTGGCTTTCATATAAAAGCAATTCTAGTGGCTAATTAGCCTCTAGACTGCTTTTACAAGCAGTGGGAGGGAATGACCCCCTCTCCCACCGTCTTCCATGTTTTTCTCTGGCTCTCCTGTCCCAACAGGTAACCTGAGAATGCAGCCGGTGATTCTGCCAGCTGACCATAGAGCTGATCAGAGACCAGAATGGCTCCAATCATCTCTATGGCCTAATAAACGGAAGCTACGAGCATTTCATGACTTCTCCGGATGTAAACAGCGCCATTGGGAAATTGGGAAAGCATTTTATCACACTGATCTTGGTGTGGTCAGATGCTTTGAATGCAGAGGAGAGATCTAGGGTCTAATAGACCCCAAAAAAGAGTACCTGTCACTGCCTATTGCTATCATAGGGGATATTTACATTCCCTGACATAACAATAAAAATGATTAAAAAAAATGAAAGGAACAGTTTAAAAATAAGATAAAAAAGCAAAAAAAATAATAAAAAAAAAAAAAAAATCACCCCTGTCCCCCCCTGCTCTCGCGCAAAGGCGAACACAAGCGTTGGTCTGGCGTCAAATGTAAACAGCAATTGCACCATGCATGTGAGGTATCACCGTGAAGGTCAGATCGAGGGCAGTAATTTTAGCTGTAGACCTCCTCTGTAAATCTAAAGTGGTAACCTGTAAAGGCTTTTAAAGGCTTTGAAAAATGTATGTAGTTTGTCGCCACTGCACGTTTGTGCGCAATTTTAAAGCATGTCATGTTTGGTATCCATGCACTCAGCCTAAGATCATCTTTTTTATTTCAACATTTGGGCAATATAGTGTGTTTTAGTGAATTAAAATTTAAAAAAGTGTTTTTTTTCCCAAAAAAATGCATTTGAAAAATCGCTGCACAAATACTGTGTGAAAAAAAAAATGAAACACCCACCATTTTAATCTGTAGGGCTTTTGCTTTAAAAAAATATATAATGTTTGGGGGTTCAAAGTAATTTTCTTGCAAAAAAAATTTTTTTTTTCATGTACACAAATAGTGTCAGAAAGGGCTTTGTCTTCAAGTGGTTAGAAGAGTGGGTGATGTGTGACATAAGCTTCTAAATGTTGTGCATAAAATGCCAGGACAGTTCAAAACCCCCTCAAATTACCCCATTTTGGAAAGTAGACACCCCAAGCTATTTGCTGAGAGGCATGTTGAGTCCATGGAATATTTTATATTGTGACACAAGTTGCGGGAAAAAGACAATTTTTTTTTTTGTACAAAGTTGTCACTAAATGATATATTGCTCAAACATGCCATGGGAATATGTGAAATTACACCCCAAAATACATTCTGTTGCTTCTCCTGAGTATGGGGTGTGTGAGGCTTTTTGGGAGCCAAGCCGCATACAGGACCCCAAAAACCAAACCCCGCCTTCAGGGTTTCTAAGGGTGTAAATTTTTGATTTCACTCCTCACTGCCTATCACAGTTTCGGAGGCCATGGAATGCCCAGATGGCACAACCCCCCCAAATGACCCCATTTTGGAAAGTAGACACCCCAAGCTATTTGCTGAGAGGTATGATAAGTATTTTGCAGACCTCGCTTTTTGTCACAAAGTTTTGAAAATTGAAAAAAGAAAAAAAATACATTTTTCTTTTCTTTCTTCATTTTCAAAAACAAATGAGAGCTGCAAAATACTCACCATGCCTCTCACAAATAGCTTGGGGTGTCTACTTTCCAAAATGGGGTCATTTGGGGGGCTTTTGTGCCATCTTTGCATTTTATGGCCTTCAAAACTGTGATAGGTAGTGAGGAGTGAAATCAAAAATGTATGCCCTTAGAAATCCTGAAGGCAGTGATTGGTGTCCGGGGCCCCGTACGCAGCTAGGCTCCCAAAAAGTCCCACAGATGTGGTATCCCCATACTCAGGAGAAGCAGCAGAATGTATTTTGGGGTGTAAATCCACATATGCCCATGGCCTGTGTGAGCAATATATCATTTAGTGACAACTTTTTGTAAATTTTTTTTTTGCCATTATTCAATAATTTGGGACAAAAAAAATATTATTCAATGGGCTCAACATGCCTCTCAGCAATCTGGGGGGGGGGGGTTGTACTGCCCTGCCATTTTAGCACCTCAAGAAATGAGATAGGCCTTCATAAACTAAAAGCTGTGTAAATTTCAGAAAATGTACCCTAGTTTGTAGACGCTATAACTTTTGCACAAACCAATAAATATACGCTTATTGACTTTTTTTTTACCAAAGACATGTGGCTGAATACATTTTGGACTAAATGTATGACTAAAATTGAGTTTATTGGATTTTTTTTATAACAAAAAGTAGAAAATATCGTTTTTTTCAAAATTTTCTGTCTTTTTCCGTTTATAGCGCAAAAAATAAAAACCGCAGAGGTGATCAAATACCATAAAAGAAAGCTCTATTTGTGGGAACAAAAGGATGCAAATTTCGTTTGGGTACAGCATTGCATGACCGTGCAATTAGCAGTTAAAGCAACGCAGTTCCAAATTGTAAAAAGTGCTCTGGTCAGGAAGGGGGTAAATTCTCCTGGGGCTGAAGTGGTTAAGGACACTTCAGATCTCCTTTGGAATCTTGATGGTCTGACGGAACCCGTTGGATGTTCTCTTGTAGCTATCGATATTGAGGCCCTTTATTCATCCATTCCAAATAATTACGGCATTGAGGTCATCTCTAGATTTTTTGGGGAAAGAGGACTTAAGTCACAGGGTCTCAACAACTTTGTAACTATTATCTCCAATCCTGACCAAGAATGTGCTTTCCTTCGAGTCCCACTTCCTCCAGGTGCAGGGTGTCACTATGGGCACATACTGTGTGCCCTCCTATGCGAACCTGTAGCTGGCGGGGTGGGAACGTGATTTGTTTTCAAGTGAGGAGTCTGTGGAGTTTTTGGCCAATGTTCTTTGCTGGTTCCGCTACATAGATGATGTTCTCATTGTGAAGATATGAAATATATGAGCCATATCTTGTTATGTGACTAGAGTTCCTCTTCAATATGAAAATGTATTTCTTATTATTTTGAGTAAAATGTTTCTGAATTCTTTTGGTATTGCAACACATGTGGCTGTCTTGGTTGGCCTCCAGTTGACATTAAATGTTCTGCCAATGACATGACACAATTCTCGGAAAAGATGTGATATGGAAAGATGTTGATACGGAAAGTTCCTGTCTAAAAGTCAAATTAAATCCTTTGAAATAATTATTCTTCCCTTTTTATCAAAATAACTTGTCACCTATAAATCAGCCAGGTCAAGATGACCCAAAAATCTGGCCAAAAGTTATGTTGAAATACTTAATAAAATGCGTACTTGTGATGTGTAACTTTGGGTTTGTGCCCGCCATAGACTGCAATGTTATGATTTTCTATAAAAGGCTGTATCAACTTGTATTCTGTATCACATTCCCTTGAATGATGTCATCCGCTGTATGTACAGTGCATATTCTGAAGTAAACATACATGAGACGAATGCAGCTCTATTGGCGTTGATGTCCTTTATTTCAAGGCTCTACTTAACATTTGGTGACCCCGATTCGTGTCTTCTTGTCTGCATCTCCACCACTGGCTCTCCACCCACACCAGGACGGACAGCAGCAAAGAGGCCTCAGGTGAGAAAACTTTTATTTTCTCATATTAAATACTGTCTTTTCTGTGCGGTGTTGAGGTGCCAGGTGGGGAGTGCAGCCACAGAAGGTAAACACGTTTCCTATTTGATTTTGCCTGCATTCTGTCTCTGCATGATTACCAGAAATGACAATGTATATATATTTTGTAAAGGGATGTATAAGTGCAGGTACCACAATTTCTAAAGAATGAGTAGAAGTTGGTGGTGTTGAATTTTTTGTATGTATGATTTTTTGAACATTTGTGGTTCTAAGGCGAATAGGTTTGCCTTCAGCGGATAGCCACAAATGGGTGAATGACCTGCTGTATGTTCTCTGGAGTAGGGAGTCTAGATAGGGACTAGCCTCTTGCCACTCATAAAGGAGACGTCCTTCTGAGAGTAGAACGAGTGAGATATCTCAACCTATGTACTGGGCTGCTGGTACACAGCCATAAAAATAAACGGTGGAGCTCTCGGTCCCGGAGTTCCAAATTATTGTCATTTCTGAAGAGATTAATGAGAAATTGTGATAAATATGGGAAATTTGCTTGAAAAAAATGTTTTACCTGTCATGAATACATTTGGGTTGACAAAAGATAGGGCAAAAAAGTTATTAAAAATAGCAAAAGCAACAAGGCTAAGTATTGCCAAATTACAACCAAGTGCTCCTATCATCAGAATGATGGTGAGTGGAGACCCAGATGCCCTGAAACATCATGTGAAATGGTGTAGACTAACAAAGAAGGAGTATGAAGAGGACCCATCTAAATGGTGGCCGCCAGAGGGTCCCTTAATACACCTACAATTGATGCATTATTTAATCTGCTTTTTAAAATGTCTGATTGTGGGGGGATTGAGTGTTTAGCAGCCTGGGAAGAGGTATCCAGGAAGGATATAAAACCGCCCCCCTATAAAATGTGCTCAGAGAAAGCTGCTTTACATGTAGAAGATGAGGATGAGATGCCCAATGCATGGGCTTCCCCTTAAGAATAATAAGAAGGGAATTGTCAGGAGCGTCTGCACCTATGGTACAGCAAGTGGAAACTACAGGAGGGGAGTCAGCTAGTGATAATATAGGAGAGGCATCTGGTTATCAGCAGGCCACTCCAAGTATTATGACAGAAACCCCACAGTGTAGACACTTAGGTAAACTTGTTTCTAAACAGTATTCCCCACATTACCTTAGAGAGGAACCATTCTATGATGTAGATGGTACATTGAAATTTGAAAAAGATGGGGAACTGTGGCAGTACACTCCAGCAACAGCAGATGCCTTGGCAAGATTTAATAAATTAAGTAAATCTGATACTAGTACTCCCCCAGCAAGGGGATCCAGGGATCCTGCCTCAAATGTGCTAACTAGGCAACAGGCAAAATGGTTGGGATTAGTGCCTCAGCATACCCCAGAAGATAGACAGAGGACAAAGGAATATTTTAGATCCAAATTAGAACCATTTGGACAAATGCCCTTGAGAGAGGTAGCTTTGCCAGGGGAGGCAGATGCCCAGGAGAATTATACAGCAAGGATAGGAAAAGTTTATGTCCCTTGGAAACCCAATGAAATTAGGGCAATTGTTGCTGACCTACCCAGATTAAAAAAAAAAAAAAAAAAAAAGAAATAGTATAAAAGTATGTGGATGTATGGAATGTATTTGCAAGAAATAAGGGAGCATATGATCAAGGGATAATGAAGTTGGAAGATCCACCACTAGACCCGGTTGTGTATGAGAAAATGATTAACAGATTAAATGAAATCTTCAAAGATTGGGTATCAACCACTTTTGATAAGGGGCAAGATATGCGATCATTTATGGATGTTGTTCAGAAGAAAGGTGAAAGATTATTGGAATAGATTTAAAGATGCTGTCAGACTTTTACTTACCAGACTGATGAGTCCGCTCGGGCAGAGGGTAGACTCCCTTACTTATCCGACTCACGGCCCCTGGTAGAGCAGACAGGAGGCACAAGAGTGCGGAATGGTATGAGAGCCTGCTGAAGAGACCCAGGTACAGGATGAGAGATGATCTTCAGACAACAGGTCAGTAGTCAGTAACACTGGTAACAGGTGCTGAGCAGGAGCAAGACAGGCAGATCGGGACACAAGCAGGTTTCGGCAACAGACTGGCAGCAAGGTACAATAGGAGCAGGCAGAAGTGGAGTCAAACAGGCCAAGGTCAGTTACAGGCAGCAAACAGGAGAATCCAAGGGCAATCCGGGTTGTCAGGAGATCAGGTAAACAGGAAGACAAGACAGGAAACAGGAACTATGGCACAGGAAGCTGATGATCAGGCAGCACTGAACAGAGTGTCTGACAAACTTAAATAGGCCGGCTTGCTCACAGGCACGCCCCCAGGTGGCCAATCCCATGACCAGCAAGGTGAGCTCTCTGACAGATGCTATTCAAAAGCATAAGGATTGGATCCCAGTAGTTGAAACTGCTTTGTCCAAGACAGGGTCTGGTTGACAGTTTCATGGGAGGATTGTTACAGGAAGTTAGAGAATGGAGAAAGAAGCCATCGCTAGAACTATGAATATTGAATTTTACAGAATCTGAGAGATTAATAAGAATAGAGATAAAAATAAACAATAATGAATGTATAACAAGTTCCCGTACCGGGGAAAGCAGCACTGCATATGGAAAATATTGAGGTGTAGGTCTTGGCTGTTCAAATTGGAAGGGAAAGATAAGCTAAGTCTAGCAGAACTAAGATGTATGTTAGAAATGCCCCAAGAGTGGGGGCTCGGGTTCAGCAGATAGTGGAGTGTGGTGATTTGATTAATGAAAATTTCATTCCTTCGCTGAGCTTGCTGTCTTGAATTTGGGACAAAATACAGAACCAATGATTGATGTGTCAGTTAATGGTTTATCTATCCTGTGTTTAATAGATAAAGGCAATTCAAAGAGTTTGTTAAGTATATGTGATGCCAATTTTTCCACTTCGAATCAGCAGGTAATTGTGGTCGGGGTAAGTAATGATGTAATTACTGCCAAAGTCACTGAGCCTCTATAGGTAAGAATGGAAGGTCAGTGTCATAAATGTTCTTTTGTTTTATCGCCATACTCCCCTGGCAGTCTGCTAGACAGAGGTATACTAATAAATATAGGAGTAACTATAGTTTTAACCACTGAAGGAATGGGAGTAAAACATACTTGAAGTAAAGGGAGACTTTAGATTTGCTCCTTATGCCAGCAATTCATTAACCCCAAGCAGAAGGGGCTATTGCAAATATCTATAATGACTCAGCCTATGCTCTAGGCATAGTGCATAGTTTTGCACAACTCTGGCAAAAGAGGGGTTATCTGACAATGGCAGGAACTCCTATACAGCATAAAGAGTCAATTGTCAGATTATTGGCAGCGGTCCAGCTGCCTCTTAAAGTTGCAGTGATTAAATGTAAAGCACATACCAGAGCAGATGATAGTATATCGCTTGGGAATGCTTTGGCTGATAGGTATGCTAAAGATGCTATACATTCTTATGAGCCAACTACAGCACTTCCAACATTCCTGCTCACAGATCTTCAAGTGGATCTGGACATTCTATCAGCCCTGCAGGCAAGCTTGCCTCATACATCCTCTTGGACCACAAAGGGAGCTGTGTGTGGGGCAGATGGTCTATGGAGATTAAAAAACAGACTGGTTGCTCCTCCGACTTTGTTCCCATCTTTGTTTGCTTTGAGCCATGGGCCTTGCCATGTCTCAACAGGAGGGATGTGTCGGGTGGTAGCCAGAGATTGGTGGGCTCCAAGTTTTCATGCATATGCTGCTAAACAGGTTACTGAATGTTCTATATGTCAAATGCATAACATTGGAAAGTCAGTGCCCACTCCTATGAAGCATATTCCACTTACTGAGGAGCCATTTCAAATTGTGCAAATTGACTTCTCAGATATGCCCCCTTGTGGTTGATTTAAGTATCTTTTGGTTTGCATTGATCAATTTTCGAATTGGCCAGAAGCGTGGCCCATGGCGAAAAATGATGCCAGAACTGTGGTAAAATGTCTAACGAGGGAATTGATCCCAAGGTCTGGTATAGGGTCAATAATTTCCTCAGATAGAGGGACACATTTTGATAACAAACTCATGGCAGAAGTAGTGAATATTTTGGGTATGAAACAGCATTTGCACACTCCTTACAGACCTCAGGCTAGTGGGTAGGAATGAGCTTCGAGTTTGAGTCGAACTCATGTTCGACTCGAACATTGGCTGTTTGCAAGTTCGCCAAACAGCGAACAATTTGGGGTGTTCGCGGCAAATTCGAATGCTGCGGACACCCTTTAAAAGTCTATGGGAGAAATCAAAAGTGCTAATTTTAAAGGCTTATATGCAGGTTATTGTCATAAAAAGTGTTTGGGGACTTGGGTCCTGCCCCAGGGGATGGATCAATGCAAAAAAACCTTTCAAAAACGGACGTTTTTTCAGGAGCAGCTTTTAATAATGCTTAAATTCAAACAATAAAAGTGTAATATCCCTTTAAATTTCGTAGCTGGGGGGTGTCTATAGTATGCCTGTAAAGGGGCGCATGTTTCCCGTGTTTAGAACAGTCTAACAGCAAAATGACATTTCAAAGAAAAAAAGCCATTTAAAACTACTCGCGGCTATTGCATTGCCGGTCCGACAATACACATAGAAGTTCATTGATAAAAACGGCATGGAAATTCCCCACAGGGGACCCCGAACCAAAATTTTAAAAAAAATGACGTGGGGGTCCCCCTAAATTCCATACCAGGCCCTTCAGGTCTGGTATGGATATTAAGGGGAACCCTGGCCAAAATAAAAAAAAATGACGTGGGGGTCCCCCTAAATTCCATACCAGACCCTTCAGGTCTGGTATGGATTTTAAGGGGAACCCCGTGCCAAAAAAAAAAAAAGGGCGTGGGGTCCCCCTAAAAATCCATACCAGACCTATATCCGAGCACGCAACCTGGCAGGCCACAGGAAAAGAGGGGGGGACGAGAGAGCAGTCCCCCTCCTGAACCGTACCAGGCCACATGCCCTCAACTTTGGGAGGGTGCTTTGGGGTAGCCCCCCAAAACACCTTGTCCCCATGTTGATGAGGGCAAGGGCCTCATCCCCACAACCCTTGCCGGTGGTTGTGGGGGTCTGTGGGCAGGGGGCTTATCAGAATCTGGAAGCCCCCTTTAACAAGGGGACCCCCAGATCCCGCCCCCCCGTGTGAAATGGTAAGGGCCTACCATTTCATTAAAAAACTGTCAAAAATGTTAAAAATGACAAGAGACAGTTTTTGACAATTCCTTTATTTAAATGCTTCTTCTTTCTTCTTTCTTCTTTCTTCTATCTTCATCTTCTTCTTCTGGTTCTTCTGGCTCTTCTGGTTCTTCCTCCGGCGTTCTCGTCCAGCATCTCCTCCGCGGTATCTTCTATCTTCTTCTCCTCAGGCCACTCCGCACCCATGGCATGGGGGGAGGCTCCCACTCTTCTCTTCATCTTCGTCTCTTCTTCATCTTCTTCTTCATCTTCTTCTTTTCTTCTCTTCTGCTCTTCTTCTCTTTCTTCTCCAGGCCGCTCCGCATACATGTGGAGACCCCGCCCCCCTCTGACGCACGGGACATGACGGGACTTCCCTGTGGCATTCCCTGTGATGTCACAGGGAAGTCCCGCCAAGTCACCGTGTGTCAGAGGGGGGTGGGGTCACCGGGTGGCCCCACCCCCATTATTTAAGAACCCTCAGACAAGGAGATGCCGTCACACAGCGGGAGCCTCCCTCCATGCCAGCATGGATGTGGAGCGGCCTGGAGAAGAAAATGAAGAAGAGAAGAAGATGAAGCAGAGAAGAAGATGAAGAAGAAGATGAAGAAGAGAAGAAGATGAAGAGAAGAGCGGGAGCCTCCCTCCATGCCATGGGTTCAGAGCGGCTCTAGGAGAAGAAGATAGAAGACGCCGCGGAGGAGATGCTGGACGAGAACACTGGAGGAAGAACCAGAAGAGCCAGAAGAACCAGAAGAAGAAGAAGATGAAGGAAGATAGAAGAAAGAAGAAGCATTTAAATAAAGGAATTGTCAAAAACTGTCTCTTGTCATTTTAAAATTTTTTTTAGTGAAATGGTAGGGGTACTTTTGTACCCCCTTACCATTTCACACAGGGGGGCCGGGATCTGGGGGTCCCCTTGTTAAAGGGGGCTTCCAGATTCCGATAAGCCCCCCGCCCACAGACCCCCACAATCACCGGCCAGGGTTGTGGGGATGAGGCCCTTGTCCTCATCAACATGGGGACAAGGTGTTTTGGGGGACTACCCCAAAGCACCCTCCCAATGTTGAGGGCATGTGGCCTGGTACGGTTCAGGAGGGGGGGCGCACTCTCGTCCCCCCCTCTTTTCCTGCGGTCTGCCAGGTTGCATGCTCGGATAAGGGTCTGGTATGGATTTTTGGGGGGACCCCACGCCATTTTTTTTTTTGGCGCGGGGTTCCCCTTAAAATCCATACCTTTCGGGTCTGGTATGGAATTTAGGGGGAACCCCACGTCATTTTTTTTTTATTTTGGCCGGGGTTCCCCTTAATATCCATACCAGACCTGAAGGGCCTGGTATGGAATTTAGGGGGACTCCCACGTCATTTTTTTTTAAATTTTGGTTCGGGGTTCCCCTGGGGGGAATTCCCATGCCGTTTTTATCAATGAACATCTATGTGTATTGTCGGCAATGCAATAGCCGCGAGTAGTTTTAAATGGGTTTTTTCCTTCGAAATGTAATTTTGCTGTCAGATTGTTCTAAACACGGGAAACATGCGCCCCTTTACAGGCATACTATAGACACCCCCCAGCTATGAAATTTAAAGGAATATTACACTTTTATTGTTTGACTTTAAGCATTATTAAAATCACTGCTCCTGAAAAAACCGCCGTTTTTAAAACTTTTTTTGCATTGATCCATGTCCCCTGGGGCAGGACCCGGGTCCCCAAACACTTTTTATGACAATAACTTGCATATAAGCCTTTAAAATTAGCACTTTTGATTTCTCCCATAGACTTTTAAAGGGTGTTCCGCGGCATTCGAATTTGCCGCGAACACCCCAAATTGTTCGCTGTTCGGCGAACTTGCGAACAGCCAATGTTCGAGTCGAACATGAGTTTGACTCGAACTCGAAGCTCATCCCTAATTGTGACTAGCACAAGGCTGTCTCCCAGGGGCCATACATCATTGTCTAAATATTAAAGTAAATTCTTCTGCTTTATAGCTATAGATGAATACTTTTAGTGCATCACTTGGTTACTTAACCTCTTGCTTACTATTTTTCTTGGTTGTTTTCTATGCCTTTAAAGTCTGACCTAGGTTTACTGTTATAGTACACCTTTTTTTATTGTTCATTCAATAAAGAAATACAGTGTAGCGCTCGAAAATTGGTAGTGAACTAAATAATGTATATACGTGACATATAACCAATGTGAGTAATAAAAATAAACTCCTAAGTTCACTGTTGTGAACAGAAGAAAAAATTAAAATATAAATAAATGGTAAAGTTCAACAAAAAATGTCCATCAAATACACAATGGTGAATCCTCAATCAAAAATGTAAATAGTGTAGACAACATTAAACTGGCAGTGAAGTTGTAGGTTGTGAAGAAATCCTCTGTCATAAAAATATATAGATGGGTGCTCTTACCAAATATGGTGGACCCACTTACCAGCGGTAGTGGGTCAATCGAGCTTGTGTGGACCGAATGCCTCACGGTGTAGGCTTAGGCAGAAGAGGGATCACTTCAGACAGGATACGACCACTCTTCATCAGTGATGGTCCAGGCAGGGTTCCTCAATCCTTGTAGTTCTCCAATCTATAGCAAAAACCTCCACTCAATGGGGAAACCCTCAGGAGGTCAAAGTATAGACAGAGGTCAGTCAAACCGAGGGGAGAGGGGGAAAAAGAAAAAAAGGGCTCTGTATGGTGCAGGTCAAAAACCACAGAGGTTTATTTAAATGGTGGTACATCATATCAAAATGAGTACATAAAAACTGGTGATCGCAAGTCATAAAAATTGAACAAAGAGCAAAATGGGGAGCAGGCATAGCGAGCCCGATGCATTTCGTCCCAACAGACTTCAACTGGGGCATAGCTTTGCTCCCCCATATTGCTCACATAAATAGAGTATCATATTAGCCAGGTGACCAGTAGGAATGTTCTAATCGGCAGTGTTTGTGTCATGGGACCGGCCTCCTTTCAGAGTGAGGTTTGGATTTCCCCCAGTCCCTTTGGAGCGCTTTGTTTAGATGCCCATGCACTCTGACCACTCGGCAGACCACGTGACTTGTGGAAGATCATGTGACTATTTAAGTCATGTGTCCCATTCCCGTTGGTAGCACGTCTATACATGTGACAACTATGGGCAGCCCTTACATTGTTATGGTCACATGACACGCAGCGTCAGGTGACCATAAGGTCTTTGTCATGTGACGTGCCATTGGCTCTCCCCATTGGTGGATCAGGTTGACATGCCTCTCCACCGCCGCGGGCATATTACCACGCAACGGTGGTTTGGCGCCTTATTACCTGTGACGTTATTGGCTGGGTGAGGTGTGCTGTAGGCAGGGCTACTGTTTGGAGCGCTCTGCAGACTGTTTACTTCTGGGTAGACGCCCCAGGTGTAACTGTCTCCATGTTCCCCTGTATGTGTAGCCATTGGTCTCTGAAAACCCATAGGAGGAAGGAGTCATTAGATGGATGACTTTTTACTTCCTGTTGACATACCAGGGGGGAGCCATTCTCTCCACTGGTCACATGGCTAATATGATACTCTATTTATGTGAGCAATATTGGGGAGTAAAGCTATGCCCCAGTTGAAGTCCATTGGGATGAAACGCGTCAGTTTCGCTAAGCTTGCTCCCTATATTGCTCTTTGTTCAATTTTTACGACTTGTGATCACCAGTTTTTATGTACTCATTTTTATATGATGTAACGCCATTTTAAACAAACCTTTGTGGTTTTTGACCTGCACCATATGGAGCCCTTTTTTTCTTTTTTCCCCTCTCACCTTGGTTTGACTGACCTCTGCATATACTCAGACTTCCTGAGGGTTCTTTGGAGGTTTTTGCTATACATTGGAGAACTACAAGGATCAAGGAACCCTGCCTGGACCATCACCACTGAAGAGTGATCGTATCCTGTCTGAAGTGAACCCTCTCCTGCCTAAGCCTACACCGTGAGGCATTCGGTCCACACAAGCTTGACTGACCCACTACCGCTGGTAAGTGGGTTCACCATATTTGGTAAAAGTACCCATCTATAAATTTTTATGACACAGGATTTCTTCACAACCTACAACTTCACTGCCAGTTTTATGTTGTTTACACCATTTACATTTTTAAATGAGGATTCACCATTGTGTATTTGATGGACATATTTTTGTTGAACTTTACCATTTATTTATTTTTTATTTTTTAAAAATTTTTTTCTGCTGTTCACAGGGATTTTATTGTTATTTATCACATTGGTTATATGTCATGTATATACACTATTTAGTTCACTACCATTTTTTGAGCGCTACACTGTATTTCTTTATTTTTAATATATTTAACTGATTCCCACCTGGCCTACTGTAAAATGACAGCAGATGGGAGCTTCCCTATCCTGGGTGGATGTCATATGATGTGCTCCAGGTGCATGCCCTAGAGGTTTGTGCAATCTGTCATCCAATGGACACAAAGGATAACATACTGTTGTACTGGGCTGGTCCTGGTACCATGTGATCACTGTGACCAGTCACAGCAATAACATGTCAATAGTACACAATTCATAGTCATAGCCATTCATAGTTATACTATTGTGATCCCTGTGATTGGTCACAGTGACCCCATGATAAAGGGTCCAATCACAGTGGACCTGTACCATTTGATATCTGTAGACTATTACAGCTATCACAATAGTACACAATAGCACATGAATTGATGCTATACATAAAATGATGGCTTATAACAGTGATCAGATAATCACCGTAATAAGCAATCAAAGTAAAAATGTATCCTGTGGCACTATACTGCTCTGGCCATTGTATGTAAAAAATAAAGTAAAAAAGCACATCAGGATTGATCAATTTTCAAATATATATATATATATATATATATATATATATATATATATATATATATATATATATATATATATATAATTATTATTATTATTATTATTATTATTATTAAACAGGATTTATATAGTGCCAACAGTTTGGGCAGCGCTTTACAACATGAGGGCAGACAGTACACTTACAATACGAATCAATACAGGAGGAATCAGAGGGCCCTGCTCATTAGAGCTTACAATCTAGAGGGGAGGGTCAAGTGGAAACAAAAGGTAATAACTGTGGGGGTGAGCTGATGGAGAAAATTAAAAAACAGTTGTTAGGTGTGGGTAGGGTAGGCTTCCCTGAAGAAAAGGGTTTTCAGGGATCGTCTAAAAGCTAATAGTGTAGGAGATAAGCGGACAGATTGGGGTAAGGCATTCCATAGGATTGGAGAGGCTTTGGAAAAGTCCTGGAGGCAAGCATGGGAGGAGGTGATGAGGGAGCTAGAGAGTAGAAGGTCTTGAGAGGAACGAAGAGAATGAGTAGGTTGGTATTTAGAGACTAGGCTAGCAATGTAGCTGGGGGCTAAATTGTGGATGGCTTTGCACGTAGTTGTTAGTATTTTGAATTCAATTCTTTGGCTGACTGGAAGCCAGTGGAGGGATTGACAGAGAGGTGTAGCAGAGACAGAGCGATTGGTAAGGTAGATGAGTCTGGCAGCAGCATTCATGATGGATTGAAGAGGTGATAGACTATGTAGAGGTAAACCAATGAGAAGGGAGTTGCAGTAGTCGAGGTGAGAGATGGCCAGCAACTGAATTAAGAGCTTTGTTGTGTCATTGGTTAGAAAGGGGCGCATTTTGGAGATGTTGCGGTGGTTGAGGCAGCAGGAGTTGGACAGTGATTGGATGTGGTGTTTAAAGGAAAGTTCAGAGTCCAGGACTACACCTAGAACCTTGTCAAGTGGGGATGGGCTTATAGTTGTGCCATCAATTTTAACTAAGAGATCAGGGGAAGGGGCATATGGGGGAGGAAAAATTATAAGTTTGGTTTTGGAAAGATTGAGTTTGAGGAAGTGGTGTGACATCCAGACTGATATATATGATAGTAAATTAAAGATACGTGAGGAGACAGGGAGTGAGCTGAGGGGTAGAGAAATAGATTTGGGGGTCGTCAGCGTAGAGGTGGTATTGGAAGCCATGGGATGCTATCAGCTGACCCAGGGAGGAGGTGTAGATTGAAAATAGGAGAGGTCCAGGAACAGAACCTTGGGGGACCCCAACTGAGAAAGGAAGAGAAGAGGAAGTAGAGTTGTAGGAAATGCTAAAGGTGCGGTTGAATAAGTAGGAAGATATATATATATATATATATATATATATATATATATATATATATATATATATATACACCATAATTTCCATAACTTTCACACAGGCTAAATAATATACACCGATTTAGGTTATTTTTACCAAAGAGATGTAGCGAAATACCTTCTTGCCTAAATTTATCAAGAACTATTATTTATTTGTAACATTTTTAACAGAAATAAAGGAAATGTGTTTTTTTTCCCACATTTTCTGTATTTCTTTGCTTATATTGCGAAAAATAAAAAAATCCAGTGATGAATAAATACCACCCAAATGAAGCTCTATCTGGCATTCAAAGTGTGACAGTGCTTTTTTTGTACTTTGTGTCTTTGAGAGATGTAACATAGTAAAGCCTCAATGCTCTAATAGATAAGGCACTAAAAAAAAGGGATTGTAAGTTTTTGAGCCACCTGAGGTGAGAACTCTATGCATGATTATTGTCAAGGATATCAACACTGTTATTAAGTAACAATTTCACTTGTGATTGACTTTGTAGAGTGATGTTTGAAGAGTTATTTCAGGTGAAAGATGACTGAAAAAACAGCTTGTGACATTACTCCTCTGACGATTTTCTGTTATTACCAGTTCCACATGCTAAAGAGGACAGTGCAACACCTACATACAGTATATGTATTAAAAGTAATGCTTTGTAGCAAAGCTACAATTTCTAGCTCAGCATTTTTATTATACACAGAGTTTATACAGGGATACATGACACATGATAGGTAATTGGTACGCATGCTAACAAACCCGGAAGTCAGGCTGTACAGAGCCGGACCAGGTGTTTAATGGTCTCTTATTACTGTATTTATATATAAGCGCAGTGGTGGCAGGTTGGCACATACCCCAGCAGAAGTCTATGAGGACAAAATGCGTAGGGTGTACTTGCTATTCCTAGCCACCTTTTACTGCGCTTTTTTTAGTTCAATTGAACCAAATTTTTACTGTCAAGATTGCTTTTATTGGATGTTGGAAGACACATTTATTTTAATAATTCCCTTATTCTTGTTGGATTTACATCATGTGGAGGCTCTCTTTTTTCTTTTATATTCTGGGAACTGTTTTTGATTGAGTGGACTGTGGATGATGACTATAGCCTGCTACACTTCGGAGTAGGACAGCAAACCAAGATAGCTGGATGTTCATGCTCAGCGCATCTCCTTCTTTGGTGAGTAAGGCTCCAGGCTCCCCTTCTGGCAAGAATACTAAACCGATTTGGATCAGACCTACTCTCACCGCTTGGCAGTACAAGCGTATTTGACTCACTGCTTATGGCTTGTGGGTCCACCACCTTTGGTAAGAGTACCTCATCTTTCCTTACCTCCTGAAGCTATTGATGTGAAGGTTTCATTCCGAATGTCAGCTCATCCCCAGAGTTCCCCGAGAAGCATATAAAATTGGGAATACCAACAGCACAATAGTTTCACTGTTCTAAACCTTTACCTTGCACATTAACATGGACCTTAGATGTTAAATGTTATGTCCACATGATATTACTGCACCTGTGTTCACGACACATTTTATCTTGACACATCAGGTATGTGTTGTTCACACTAGGATCCATCTACCCATGTCTGTACATTTTGGTATTTTGTGATTTTCAGGATTACTTATTTACAGTGAGCTGGTCTTTAGTTTCCTCTTTATTTGTTTTTCATTTGAAGATGTGAGACCTACTGTGATATACAGATATATTCTTATCCCAAGTATTATCCCTATTGATTTTTATACATTTCACCTGGGAATATTTCCATTTACATGTCACAGCAATTTCTGCGACTGTAATTTCCCACACAGTCGCATAAGTATTAATTGATATATGTTTTATTATATATACTTTGGTTTTGAGTGTCACTATATGGTTTTAGGCAATTGGTACACACAGATTTATATTTTTAGTGTATTTATTTTTATTAGCGCTACACATTTTGCTTACATTATCACTTCACAATTAGTCTGATTGTTGTGTTGGCTGCTCACAGTTTTAGAGTAGGCGCTGCAATATCATTACACATTTACAGGGATAAGAACCTAATATTTTTGACAAAGTCTATTTTCTGAAGGAAAAAAAACACTTTTTCTCTTTCTCAAAGCTCTGCTAGTATATTTGATGTTTTAATCCCCACCTCCTGTCTCAAAAATGTCCAGCTTTGCAGTTTTTTGATCTGTCATACCTGTGTGGCAGGAGACAGAAATCTAAAATCTTTCCTCACTTATGCTAAAAGCTATCATTGCAGGGTAGAGAAACACACAACTTGATACATACACACACACACACACACACATATATATGTGTGTGTGTGTGTGTGTGTGTGTGTGTGTGTGTGTGTGTGTGTGTGTGTGTGTGTGTATGTATCAAGTTATATGCTATATATTATGCGAAGTGAAAAGTACAGGCACATTTTTAATGCAAAGAACCTAGGAGGAGTTAAATTTAACTTATTAAAGAAATCTCTTTAAACAAATAATATTCTCTACATTGTAGAAAGTAACAGACAAAACAAATATTATTGAGCAACAAAACTATTCCATGTTCTTGGTTTATTTTATATCCCAGTTGCACTCTGTTGTGTAAAGAAAAATGCATATTAAAATATTAATTGTCCAAAGCAAAATAAGAAAATAAATATGAAAAACATAATGTGCTCTGCTACTGTATATTGACAGTTGGTAATATTGCAAGTTCTTGGTACATACAGCAGGGAACAATATGGAGAAGATCAAAGATCATCAGGGTGCATCACACTTTTTAGGAGGATAACCTAGCAAAGTTCCATTACAATAAAAGGAAGGCTTGAAGAACACATAGAAAATATAATTATACAAATTTCACTGTAAAGTATAAACATATTATACTGTACCTTTTTTAGGGTCTGTGAGAATTTTATCACCCCGATTCTGATGCAGGAGTCCATCTGTTCAGATAATCTTTTATTCTGCTCCTTTGTTTGTCCTTAAAACATTCATGTTTTAAAAAGTTTTCTGATGGTATCTTAAGGTTCAACACAATGTTTTGGATTCAGAACAAAATCTGATATTATTATATCTACCCCTTTTGCCAAATTAAAAAGCATGCATGCAATGAAGTAATCACGCTCTGACACTCAGTTCAGAATGCAAAACTTCTGAGTTTATTTCCGCTTTTCTAGTTAGCTTTATACACTTGCTGTTAAACAAAGAATACAGTATATGCAAAACATGTTGTTATGACAATACATAAGATTCTAACAGTGTCAGCAGTTTTAGCACTGTTTTCAGCATTAAATCATAACTATTATTATATGTTGACATCATGTCTGCTGTCGGTGCGATTTCTCGGAAGAGACAGGAAGCAACAGTTTTTTTATAACTCATTGCGGTTTGGCTTCAGACTGAAAAAGAGGAACTAGCAGATATCTGCTGTCATCTTAAAGTTCTTAGAGTTAAGGTTTTTAACATTTCAAACCTCTGATGCAATATTACATTTGAAATAGCCATTTTAATATTTATACCTGGTGAAACCTTATTCACATCCATTATAGTTACCCCCTTTCAAAATGTCTATTTAAAATCTGTCCCTTACACTTAAAATCCTACCCCTGGCCCGTTCCCCTGCAACTTTTTTCAACTGTATATAGAGGAAAGCAATGACTAACTCATTACCCTACTCGATATAGCTTGGAGGGGCAATCAGGTGCTGTCTGTCCCTGTAACCTTATGGTGTTGCATCTCGAGGGGAGGTGACTGTAGCGGAGTGCATTTCATAATTTTCATCTGGTATTTCCATGAATGTAGAAGAACATTGGTTAATAGCTTTCCCTACACACTTTTTAAGACAGGGGAGAATACAGCAAACTATAACAGCCAAGGTCATCAAAATTATCAGGATGGTTATTCCTATCCGTGTTAGTAATCCCTGCCACCCTCCCCTAACCCAGGTGAAGTATTGATCCTAAGGGTTGGTGAGCCCTGAATTCTTTTTTAATTCTTCAGACAAATCCTCAAGTTTCCTGATGGCCAAACCATTTAGGCCAGTGTTGTCTGGGATGTAGGTACAACATGTACATGTTTTAGGCACCATTTTACACACACCCCCTTTTCAGCTAGGACCATATCTAAGGCCATGCGGTTTTGGAAAGTCATGTGTGATGTGGCTTCTAGTTGTTCGGCTAAACCTTGGAGTCATAGGTGTGCACAGCCTATTGCATTAGGGTGTGCACTTCAAAGCTCAAACACATATGTGTGTATGCATGTGTATATATACTGACAGTGTCAGTAGAGCAGCGGACAGTGTCAGTAGGGCAGAGATTGGTGTCAGTACTTTTTATATGTATTATTTTATTTTTAATTTTTTTTTACAAGTTTTTTAGGAGCCCATTAGAGCGCTTTGGTGAAATATTGTGTTTAAACAAGGAGAATCTGCACCACACACCATGATTAGGGTGTGCCCAGGCACACCTGGCACACCCTGTGCGCACGCCTATGCTTGGAGTGCATCTCTGATGTAATTGACAAACCTTTGTTGGTTATAGTAGATGTAATTTATCCAATCTACATTTTTATTTACAGTGATGATGGGGATCAAAGATTTAAATCCTGCTGCTACTTGGTCTCTTGCTTTGAACTCATCTGGGACCCCTCTAGGGACCCCTATGTTGTCTATGTATACATGAGGGTCAAAGCTACCTGCTGGGGCACTCCTACATCCCCTACGCCTCCTGTTAAGCCTGGGTATGTCGTTTAAGTCTGGTTCTATTTGTGGAGTGGCCTCTGGAAAAATATGCAGAGGCATTATGGCCTTGGCCAATGCGCATTCTCCTGTCCACTGCTCTGTCAATCTGCTTCTGATTTTCATGTCCCCGCAAATCCAGTATATGTCTCCCAAGGACTGGACTTGATTTTGTACTAGATCTACGGAGGCCTCACTATGAGATTCACAGTAACCCCTAGTGAAATTCCCAAAGGCTTTCTCCATTCCCTGATACCGTCCACAGCATGTGTAATTGTCAGTATGTATGGGGATACCTTCTCCTGGCTTGGGAGTCTTGGTGACTATAGGATATTCCTCCTTCCAATGTTCACACAGGGAGTGGTTAGTGGTTGTGTTGGTAAACAGGCTTAGGAAACAAGTCTCATGTTCGGGGGGTATGTTTAGGGGTACTGTTCCCAGATGAGGCCTAGCCCCCCCCACATAGATAACAATTGGTCTTGTTATGTTTCTCTGCATTGTACCTCATCCACTCTAGCCACAAGTTGACATCTGAGAACACGGTTTCTGCGGCCATTGTGTCCTTAAAGGTAGGGTCTGCTATGGCCACCATGTCCTTTAATGTCTGTATATGGGGGCTCAGAGGGTTTGAGCTAGATGTGGATTGGGGAACTCCCCGCTCTGGGTTATTGAACATATCTTTCAGTTGGAAAGGCTTTCTAAAACCGGGATGCCCACCTCCCCACCATAGGCCCAGAACATAGGTCCCACTGTCTTCTGGGCTAGGATTCTCAATGGTCAGCCTGAATTCTTTGGTGTAAGGCTGATCTGTGTGTTTGTTGATTGTCATTCTATCTAAGAGTAACTTCCCATTTCTGTCTTTCCTATTATGGGCATTTTCAGGTTTGTACCCCTAGTTTGTACACCCAGTGTTCCAACCCACTGCTCCCCAGGAATCACAGTTGTCACCCCAATAGGTGTCAGTGATGCATACATACACAGTCATGGGTCTTACTGCTTCATCCCAGGGCCGGATTTTGTACATAGTAACTGGAATTATTTGTTCATAAGAGGCTATAAAAGTGGCAACATGTGTATTGGATGAGTTATACCAGAATTGTGTTATACCATTTTTTGCCTGATGGCTACCTCCTGTGCCTGAACAGTAGTCACAATAAAGAGGATATACAAAATCATTTGGTTCCCTCTGCCTTTTTCTCAGGTACAGGGACTTTCTTGCAGTGGGAGGCATGTGTTCACGTGTTCTTCCCGGCCACCTTGACTGATGTGGCACTTGTTAGGAGAACCCGGAGAGGACCATCTTATCTGGGTCCAAGGGTGTGTTTTCACACAAACTTCTTTACCAGGACCCAGTCTCCGGGGACCAACTTGTGTAATCCTGTATCTCGCTCAGGATCTGGAATGGAGGAGAATACTTCCAAATGGATATAGATTAATTCTCGAGATAAAGCAGTCACATAATCAGTTAATACATCAGATTGGAGCTGCAACTATTGTAGGAAATAACAACCTAGTCTGGGGCTGAACCAAACATTATCCTATTGGGTGACAGACCATGGTTTCCCTTGGAGTGTACCTAACACTGAATAAGGAAATGGGTAGGCTGTCTAAGGCCAACTCATTCCCATTTCCTGAGACATTTTTACATTTTTTAGCATTCTAAATTTTATTGTGCTGTCTAATCTTTCCACCTTCCCACTGCTCTGAGGATGGTATGGAGTGTGGAAAGATCATATGACTCCGAAAGCTGCCCATATCTCTTTGGTTACTGAGGCCGTGAAAGCCGGCCCCTGGTCACTCTCTATAACCTCTGGGACACCATACCTGCACACTGTTTCCGTTAAAAATCTTTTAGCCATGGTTTTTGCTGTCAATCAATGCATATTCCACTCTTTGGCATCTGGATGTGGTCGATCTGTATCCTTTGAAAGGGGTACCCGGCCTTTGCTAGATGCTTCAAAGGTACTTTTTCCATTCTTCCTGGGTTACATTTAGCCTAGATAGTGCATGACTTGCAAAAGTTGTGGCTAAGTGGTGTAATTCCTGGGGCTAAGTAGTACTTATTGATTAGGGCATTCATCAAAGTTTTTTACAGATGAGAGGCACTATGGGCTGACTGTACCACTGCAGGAAACATTGATCGTGGCAGACACGGCCTCTTGTTTAATTCCATGATCCCTTCAGTTTTTATGGCTCCTTTCTTGATCCACACTTCTTTTTCTTCATCATGGTGGTCTGTACAGTTTCTTCAGGGGTATCCACTGTACCATCCAGGATAGGTGCATCCACTCCACTGACCACTTCTTGTGTTCTGTTTGCAGCTTGTTTTGCAGCAGTATCTGCCAGGTGATTGCCTCGTGCTTCTTGGGAATCCAACTTGCCGTGCATCTCTACCTTAAGTATAGCCACTTGTGCTGGTAGGAATAGGGCATCCATTAAGTTCTTGATAGATGCACTGTATTTTACAGGTGTTCCTCTGGTTTTCCGGATGATCCCAAAATCGCAGGCAATGCCGAGGGCGTATCTTGAGTCTGTATCGATGTTAGCTCTTTTCCCCTCTGCCAATTTTCATGCCATTGTTAGGGCCTGGAGTTCTGCTTCCTGGGCAGACATGAAGGAAGGCAATGCTGAAGCCTGAAGAACTGTATCTTCGGTGGTGACTGCATATCCTGTGTGGTAACGTCCAGTGCTGTCAGCATACCTGGAACCATCCACAAAGATTGTCAAGTCAGGATTCTCAAGGGCTGTTTCACTGACTGTCAGTAAATGAGAAGTCTCCATTTTCATCACCTCGAAACAGTCATGAGCGGTGAGACGAGCATCTTTCTCTAAAAAGGATCCCCCTTGAGAAGTGGAAGTAGAGTGGACGGGTTGAGAGTATCACATCGGAGTAGAGTGATGTTATAAGGGAGGAGCAAGGCACACTGGAGTCTGAGGTGTCTTGCTGAAGACAGATGCTTGGGCTGTACTTGGTTTAGTATGGCTATTATATCATGAGGGGCATTGGGCTTCAAAGACGGCTCTGAAGCCACTAAGTCCAGTTGACAGGAGTAATACCCAATGGGTCTGAGTCTGTTGCCATGGGCCTGAGCCAAAACTCCTGTGGCATGTTCTTGTCTCTCTGAGACAAACAGTTTGAAAGTCTTTTAGTCCCAAAGCAGGGGCTGTTGAAAGGATCTCCTTCAGAGTTTCAAAATAGTCCACAGCTTCTGGAGAAAGCGAGAAAGCGCATAATGGAGGGGTTGCATCAAGAGGGAGGCTTCTGGGATTCAAGAGCGGCCATAGGAGATTAATCCTAGGAAAGCATGTAAGGTTTTATGACCTTGAGGCAAAGGGATGGCCTTGATTGCAGCAACTCTTTCTTCAATGAGATGTTGGGTGACATGGGAGATGCAGAGGCCTAGGAAAATCACTTTCTCTCTGGACTTTTTTGCTTTGAGGCCTTGCATCCTTGCTTGGCCAAGTGTTGGAGGAGACTTTCAGAGAGGATTAAGGCGTCCTCAAGGGTATCTGCACAGAGCAGGAAGTCATCTACATACTGAAGGAGTACAATGTCTGGGTATAACTTCATCCAGTTGTCCAGAATGAGGGCCATTGCCTTGGAAAGGGGAGTTCTGGGCACCTTGTGGCATAACAGTCCAGGTAAGTCTACTACTGTAAAGTATTTTGCTGTGGGCGGTATTCCTGCCAGCAAGGTGTGTGGGTTGGCCACAATAGGTGTCTTCAATACAGTAGCTTTGTTCATAACCCTAAGGTCTTGTATCATTCTGTATTTTTCTGGATCTCCTTTTGCAGTTTGTTTCTTCACTGGGGACAGTGGTGTGTTGCACGGAGATGTGCAGGGTATCAGAACTTTATTTGACAGAAGGGTCTTGATTTGCTTTGAAATAGATGCCGCTTGAGCTGGCTTTAAGGGGTACTGTGGTCTTCTGGGCAAGGGGGCCCCAGGCTTTAGCTGCACCATGATTGGTGGCACTTTTAGACACCCTACATCTTCAGACCCTGTGGACCACAGGCATGTAGGGACTCGATCCAAAACCTCTTTTGGGATTCGGGTTGGAAGGAAATAGAAGCGCTTGTGTCGCATAAGAAAGTAGTAGGATGGCCCTCGATGGGGAGAGTTATTTTTGCGAGAGGGCCTCCTGAGTCTCCAGAGGTTACCATTGTAGGGGTAAGTGACACAGGTTTGCCGAAATCCTAGCGGAGAAGGTCTGGAGGGGGTGGAGGAGGAAGAGGAGGAGTGTCATGTCTTCGATATTGGGCGTCTTCATGTGGGTCATGGTTGGGGCCTGGTTGCCTGTGGGCAAGCTTCTGCTGTCTTCTGTATTCTCTTCTGGAATGGCCAGTTGTAGCAGACATGTGGAGTTGGTACTGATGGGCGCAGATAGGGTGTGTCAGAGGCCATCACGAGAGGAGCTATTCTCTACTGCTCTGTGAGGATTCTGGACCTGATAACTACTATCTCCATTAGCTCCACTAGCTACTAGCGTCTCAAGCTCCATTACTCTATACTCAGACCCTTTCGGATTGACTCTTTAAGACCTGAAATAAATTAACATGTGTCTATGTGCTTTGTTCAGCAGACTAAAACCCAAATCAGTAAACTTCTTGTGCTATTTCTCAACAGATTCGCCTTTCCTTGTGTGACCTCCTGTTCACATATAGGATTCAGACGTTTCAGAGTGGATATATGAATACATACAGAATAAATGTTTGTTTGTTTTTTTCCTTTTTTTCAGAATAACCTACAAAATGCTCAGATGTGAATGGGCCCTAAATCTAGATACAGATTTATGCAAGGAAAGCACTTCCTCTTTCGTTCCTTCTATTGGGATAACGCCCAGAATACATAAACTTCCTCTTTATCTGTACTACTCTTAAATATATTCCCGATTGAATTTGAACATTTTAAATCAGTTATTGCTAATACAGCTTAAACACAATTAAAACCATTTGCATAAATATAGCACATTTGCTACATTCACTGTTTTTAGAGAAACTTAGAGAAAGTCAGACTTTCAGACTCTCGGTGATGAAGGGAAGGGACCGTATTGGGGTGGTGTGAGGGTCCAGGAACCCATTCAAAAGGGGTTAAGGCAAAGTACTGGGTAATGGCTGCTGGATTGCAAGGGGCGTAAGAAGGACTGTAAACGCATGTCACCATATAGGTGGTCAAATGGGTCGTTGGACAATGGCACGAAGGAACCCATTGCCCCAGCTGATGAGTCGTACATGGGGATTGATCCAACATGGGGTGTGCCTTGAAATGTAACAGTCTGTCGTTTTGGGGTTGTACCTGTCCCATCATGCCTGTCAACTTGGTGCATCCTGGCAGGACCAGCATGACTCTGGTCGGGACTTTAAGAGGAGGGACCGGGTTGGGGCTAAGGTTGGGTCCCCAGTCCCAGGTCTGTTAGGGCAGGAGGGCCAAGGGGGAACCTCCTGTGGCTTGAGTGTCTGCGTTTCCCCCCCCCCCCCCTGGGAGCTGTCTGAGTCTTCCCCAGAATGTACACTTGTCATTAATGGGGTAGGTTGGGCTCTGTAATACGATACGGAGGACTGGTCTATCACCGGATATATGTGGGTAGGTTCCGGTGGGGGTGGTGGTGCAGTTTGGGTCAGGCGCGTGTGACAGCAACCACCTGAGCCGTACAAAGACAAGTGTACATTGTCTACTTTTAAGCACGGCAGGGGTGTCACAGGCTCCTCTGTCACTTGTAGCAGAGGGGCAGTAGATAAAAAGGAGTGTCTACTTCCTGGGGTCCAGACTCCATTATAGGGCAGTGGCTGACTGTCTGTCTTAGCTTTTGACCCCTTTTCTGGCTTCTTGTACACATACATAATACAACCGTTTCCAATACATATTTCCTGTTCTACCCATCCTTCCTCATAAATGACTTTGGCAACTTTGAACCAAGCGTCTGCTGTTCGCAGCAGCCCGTGGCCCCACAACAAACCCCTTTCCTTTATTAAAAGAGCAAGCCATTCATTCGACTCTAGCTGACCACCCAAATGCATAGTGACCCCACGCACTTTTGCCAATCTCTTCCCTTTCTTGACAGCATCTTCTCCTTCTCGCTCTAATACCAAATCACAAGCCAAACTACCCTATTTAGTTCTCTCTAACTTCTGCCCCATCGTTAACTATTGGGAAGTTTATATATCCAGGCTCAGGATTTGTATGGTGGTTTTATGAAGCTGCCCTGGACTCGAGGGTCCGACAATCCTCTGACTACCACCTGTCCTCTTTCGGACCACCTTCCAATATATAACACTATCTTGCCACGTTCTGTCTTGATGACTGTGATATTTATGTATGTCTGCTCAGGATTTTTAACGGGTCATGAGGCTGTCCTGACTCAAGGGTCCGACAATCCTCTATCCGTCACCTGGTACCAGTTCAGACCATATCACAGTCTCAAGTTAATGAGGACAAAAGACAAAATGGATAGAGAGAGAGAGAGAGAGAGAGAGAGAGAAAAGAACATCTACAGTGTTCGACTGCCGTGCAAGTCTCCTTACACGCATCTTCCCAAAACGTAGACCAGTCACACAGCCCTGCCCACTCAAGTGGCCACAGGTAAGGGAGCGAGTAATATGTGATTACTTATTACCCTCAACAAGACAACTAACATATAAGGAGTACAGAAACTAATATTCAATGCACCACTTTAAATGTTATTTACATGTTCCAACTCAAAACCCAACTTCTCACTCTGTCTCTTTCCCCTTCTTGTAACCCTTCCGGTTGTTCAGGTTGCAAGGGGCACCTTTCGGCTCCATGTTCTGTTATTCTAGTTTGAGCCTCTATTAATTCCAGTGATTTGCCAACAACAATTTTTACTGGATAATGCACATTCAATCTGAACACCAATAAATGCGCAGTATGTGGCAGTATGGGTTTGCAACCAAGAGACTCAGCCCTATATCCTGGTTCTACCACTTTAATCAACCCCCAGCCCTCTTCATGTATCCCAAATAACAGACTACAAACACACTTAGGACATGACATTACCACCAACAACAAAATATGACCAACAACCAACAACAAGATATGTGACGGCCGCAGTGAAGCACAGGATTACTCAAACTGTCACGGGATCCCCCATGCCACTATGCGTGTTCCTGACCCCCCCCCCCGGAGTTATTTCTGGTTGCCTGTACTTCCGTACTTATTGTACCCGTGCTTTGCCACACAATTATTTTTTTTATCCCCTCAGGAGGAGTTTAACCATGCCCTGATGCCTTCTCCTAGTCCAGGAGAAGTTTAACCACGTCAACTAATTTCATCCGTCATCCGTGACTATATAAGCAATCCCCAACTCCCAACAGCCATCACAAAACACAAGATCGATCAACAAAACAGAACAAAACAGGCGGTAGATATAATTTGCAGGTTCCTTAACCACTTGCCGACCGCCTCACGTCTATATACGTCAACAGAGCGGCACGGGCAGGCAAAATCATGTACCTGATACGTGATGCCTTCCCGCGGGCGGGGGGTCCGATCGGACCCCCCCCGGTGCCGTAGGCGGTCGGCTCTTGTTCGCGGGCGATGAGTGGTCAGGGGGAGGCCATCCATTGATGGCCACCCCCTCCCGATCGCTCCCAGCGAATCAAATGCTTCCTCTCCCTCTGTAATGTAAACAGAGGGAGAGGAAGTGATGTCATCCCTCCTCGAGCCGGTCTTATTGATCCGGCGCCGAGGAGAGAAGACATCCAAGTAAGTGCACCAACACTACACTTACAGTAGAACACGCAGGCACACTTTTCACCCCCCTGTCACCCACCGATCACCCCCCGATCACCCCCCTGTACCCCCTGTCACTCTGACACCAATAGCAGTGTTTTTTTTTTGCATTGGTGTCAGTTTGTGACAGTTATAAGTGTTAGGGCAGTTAGGTTAGCCCCCTTTAGGTCTAGGGTACCCCCCTTTAGGTCCAGGGTACCCCCCTAACCCCCCCTAATAAAGGTTAACCCCGTGATCACCCCCCGTCACCAGTGTCGCTAAGCGATCGTTTTTCTGATCGCTGTATTAGTGACACAGGTGACGCTAGTTTAGGGAGGTAAGTATATAGGTTCGCTGTCAGTGTTTTATAGCGACAGGGACCCCCATATACTACCTGCTAAAGGTTTTAACCCCCTGATTGCCCCCTAGTTAACCCTTTCACCAGCGCTGGTTAGATAGTTTTTTTTTTGTAGTTTATTATAGTTTATTATAGTTTTAGGGCACCCGCTGTTTATTACCTTATAAAGGTTTAACCCCCTAATTGCCCGGCGGTGATAGAAGTTAAGTTTTTAGGATCAGATAAGGTCTGCGTCGCCCCAGGCAGCGTCAGGTTAGCGCCAGTACCGCTAAAACCCATGCACGTAGCATACACCTCCCTTAGTGCTATAGTATCTGAACGGATCGACACTGAATTTCAAAAGAGCCAACTTCCCTAAACTACAAACCTTGCTAAAAGGCATAAATTGGGATAAAATATTAGGAACAAAGAATACGGAGGAGAGATGGGTTTGCTTTAAGAGCATATTAAATAAGGGCATTAGCCAATGTATCCCATTGGGTAATAAATTTAAAAGAGCGAACAAACATCCTGGATGGCTTAACTCCAATGCAAAAATGCATATAAAAGCAAAGGAGAAGGCCTTCAAAAAATACAAGGTTGAGGGATCATCCACAGCATTCAGAATTTATAAAGAATGCAATAAGAAATGTAAGGGTGCAATTAGGTTGGCTAAGATAGAACATGAAAGACACATAGCGGAGGAGAGCAAAAAAAATCCCAAGAAATTCTTTAAGTATGTAAACAGTAAAAAAGGGAGGACAGACCATATTGGCCCCATAAAGAATGAGGAAGGACATCTGGTTACAAAGGATGGGGAGATGGCAAAGGTATTGAATTTATTCTTCTCCTCAGTCTTCACGAGTGAATCGGGGGGCTTCAGTAACCAAAACTGCAGTGTTTATCCTCATGACACAACATAGGAAGCACCTACATGGTTAACAGAGGACGGAATTAAAATTAGACTTGAGAAACTTAACATTAATAAATCACCTGGACCAGATGGCTTGCATCCGAGGGTACTTAGGGAACTCAGTCAGGTGATTGCCAGACCGTTGTTCCTAATTTTTACAGACAGTCTATTGACTGGAATGGTACCAGCTGATTGGAGAAAAGCCAATGTAGCACCAATATTTAAAAAGGGCCCAAAAAACATCCCTGGGAATTACAGACCAGTTAGCCTAACATCAATAGTATGTAAACTCTTGGAGGGGATGATAAGGGACTATATACAAGATTTTAGTAATAAGAATGATATCCATAGCAGTAATCAGCATGGATTCATGAAGAATCGTTCTTGCCAAACCAATCTATTAACCTTCTATGAGGAGGTGAGTTGCCATCTAGATAAAGGAAGGCCCGTAGACGTGGTGTATCTGGATTTTGCAAAAGCATTTGACACAGTTCCCCATAAATGTTTACTGTACAAAATAAGGTGCGTTGGCATGGACCATAGGGTGAGTACATGGATTGAAAACTGGCTACAAGGGCGTGTTCAGAGGGTGGTGATAAATGGGGAGTACTCAGAATGGTCAGGGGTGGGTAGTGGGGTTCCCCAGGGTTCTGTGCTGGGACTAATCCTATTTAATTTGTTCATAAACGACCTGGAGGATGGGATAAACAGTTCAATCTCTGTATTTGCAGACGATACTAAGCTAAGCAGGGCAATAACTTCTCCGCAGGATGTGGAAATCTTGCAAAAAGACCTGAACAAATTAATGGGGTGGGCGACTACATGGCAAATGAGGTTCAATGTAGAAAAATGTAAAATAATGCATTTGGGTGGCAAAAATATGAATGCAATCTATACACTGGGGGGAGAACCTCTGGGGGAATCTAGGATGGAAAAGGACCTGGGGGTCCTAGTGGATGATAGGCTCAGCAATGGCATGCAATGCCAAGCTGCTGCTAATAAAGCAAACAGAATATTGGCATGCATTAAAAGGGGGATCAACTGCAGAGATAAAACGATAATTCTCCCGCTCTACAAGACTCTGGTCCGCCCGCACCTGGAGTATGCTGTCCAGTTCTGGGCACCAGTCCTCAGGAGGGACGTACTGGAAATGGAGCGAGTACAAAGAAGGGCAACAAAGCTAATAAAGGGTCTGGAGGATCTTAGTTATGAGGAAAGGTTGCGAGCACTGAACTTATTCTCTCTGGAGAAGAGACGCTTGAGAGGGGATATGATTTCAATTTACAAATACTGTACTGGTGACCCCACAATAGGGATAAAACTTTTTCGCAGAAGAGAGTTTAATAAGACTCGTGGCCACTCATTACAATTAGAAGAAAAGAGGTTTAACCTTAAACTACGTAGAGGGTTCTTTACTGTAAGAGCGGCAAGGATGTGGAATTCCCTTCCACAGGCGGTGGTCTCAGTGGGGAGCATTGATAGCTTCAAGAAACTATTAGATAATCACCTGAATGACCGCAATATACAGGGATATGTACTGTAATACTGACACATAATCACACACATAGGTTGGACTTGATGGACTTGTGTCTTTTTTCAACCTCACCTACTATGTAACTATGTGATCCGATCAGATCTATACTCCCCAGCAGTTTAGGGTTCCCTGAAACGCAGTGTTAGCGGGATCAGCCCAGATACCTGCTAGCACCTGCGTTTTGCTCCTCTGCCCAGCCCAGCCCAGCCCAGCCCACCCAAGTGCAGTATCGATCGATAACTGTCACTTACAAAACACTAAGCACACAAAACTGCAGCGTTCGCAGAGTCAGACCTGATCCCTGCGATCGCTAACAGTTTTTTGGTAGCGTTTTGAATCAGTCGCTGACAGTCAGGAGCTTTTTTGCCTGTGAGTCTCACTAGTGTACCCCTAAATTTAGAGCCCAAAATGGCAAATCGAAGGTACACTAGTGAAGAGGCCTACAGGTTTCTGAGCATGACAGATAGTGAAGAGGAAGTCACTCATCTGTCAGATTCAGGCTCAGAATACGATCCTGTAGAGGACAGCGGCTCCATGACAGATAGCTCTGACGACGGAGTTGTGGTCCCTGCTAAGGTCAGGCGTACCAGACCCCGAACTTATTCTGTCCTTGAAGTGCAAGAACCGCAGGGCTCTCGTATGGAGCAGAGAAGTACTAGTGCCGCTATTCCTTCTGGTGAACTGGCAAGCACCAGCGGCCTAGTACACCCTGGTCGTACATCCAGCACTGCAGTAACACTTGGTGACGTGGCGAGTCCCATAAGTGCAGTTCAAGCTGGCGAGGTGGCAAGCACAAGTAGTGTCCCGCTGCCACCAAGAAGACGAGCCCATAGTGCCCTTCCTGCTGCATTCGCCAATCCGAATTGGGTACCCACCACTTCTGCAGCACCCGTACTTCCCCCTTTCACTGGCCAACCCGGAATTCAGGTGGAAACAGTTGACTTTACGCCACTGGATTTTTATTCGCTGTTTTTCACCGAAGATCTCTATAGATCTATTGTGGACCAAAGCAATTTGTACGCTGGTCAACACATCGCCACTATTCCCCAGTCCTCCCTTGCCAGAGATTGGAAACCAATTACGGTTTCCGAACTTAAGATCTTTCTGGGCCTTTCCCTCCTCATGGGGTTGAATAAAAAGAGTGAGTTGCGGTCATATTGGTCCACTGACCCAATTTACCATTCGCCCTTGTTCTCTGCCTCCATGGCCAGGGCACGATACGAGCAGATTTTGCGGTTCATGCACTTCAACGACAATGAACTCTGTCATCCTCGTGGAGACCCTGCATACGATCGGCTCTACAAAATTCGGCCCCTCGTAAACCACTTCAACCAACGTTTTGCAGACTTGTTTACTCCCCATCAAGTTGTCTGCGTTGATGAGTCCCTGGTTAAATTTTCTGCCCGCTTGTCATTCAAACAGTACCTTCCCAGCAAGCGTGCCAGATACGGGGTCAAGATGTATAAGCTCTGTGACAGTGCCACAGGCTATACATGTAGTTTTATGGTTTACGAGGGCAAAGATAGTCACGTAGAGCCGACAAACTGCCCTGACTACATAGGAAGCGCTGGCAAGATAGTGTGGGACTTGGTGTCACCCTTATTCGGAAAGGGGTACCACTTGTACGTGGACAATTATTATACGAGCGTGCCACTTTTTAGCCACCTTTTTAATCATCAGATTGGAGCATGTGGCACCGTGCGACCTAATCGCCGGGGCTTTCCCCAGCGGCTTGTAGATTCCCGTCTTAGGCTGGGGGAGAGAGCCTGCTTGAAGTATAATAACTTGCTCGCTATGAAGTGGAGGGATAAGAAGAATGTTTTCGTTCTCACCTCCCTTCATGCAGACACGATGGTCCAAATTCCTACGGCGACTGGTGTTGTGGAGAAACCCGTCTGTGTCCACGAATATAACCTTAATATGGGAGGGGTGGACCTCAACGACCAGTTGTTGGCGCCGTACCTAATTGCCCGTAAGGCCAGACACTGGTACAAAAAAGTGTCTGTTTATTTATTTCAATTGGCTTTGCTGAATGCTTATGTACTATACAGAGCTTCAGGACAGACTGGATCCTTCCTTAAATTCCAGGAAGAGATCATCAGAGCCCTTCTGTATCCAGACGGTGCTCCACCTCACCATCCCCAACCAAATGCAGTAAGCCGGCTGCATGAGAGGCATTTTCTTTATGCCCTCCTGAGTACCCCTACCCAACGAACCCCCCAAAAAAGATGTCGTGTCTGCAGCAAGCGCAGATTTAGGCGTGACACCCGGTATTATTGTCCCCTCTGTCCTGGCAATTGCATTGGTGAATGTTTTGAACGCTACCATACACTAGTGGAGTATTAGCGTAGGGTACAGCACTGCACAGACTAGGACACACTTTCACAGGGTCTCCCAAGATGCTGTCGCATTTTGAGAGACCCAAACCTGGTACCAGTTAAAAAAGTTAAAGTTACAAAAAAAAGTGTAAAAAAAACAAAAAAAAAAGTAAAAAAAAAGAAAAAAACACAAAAAATATATAACATAAAAAAAAACAAAAATAGTTGTTGTTTTATTGTTCTCTCTCTATTCTCTCTCTATTGTTCTGCATTCTATACTGCAATATTTTATTGTTATGTTTTTATCATGTTTGCTTTATAGGTATGCAATTTTTTTATACTTTGTTTTTTTATTGTTAACCACTTTTTTGTTTTCAGGTACGCCATTCAGCTGCAGAGCGGATTTATTTATCTTGACAGCAACAGCATTTGCTCCCACGATACATAAAGCCGTGACTCCAGCGCTGTCGGAGGTGATTTCACCACCACAGTTACATACTTCAGCATATATGCCGAAGCGTGGGGGCAGCAGTGGGTGGAGGAGCGATTTGCTCCTGCCTTTTGCGGGAGGATGCCCCCATGCTTTGGCATAAATATATTTTAGGTAGGCACGGGTTGCGTTAAATATTTTATTTTTTACTATGTTTTTTTTGTATTTTGCTTTGCAGGTATGGTAAGTATTACTGTTATACTGTAATGTTACTTTGTTTTTTTTGTTAACCATCATTTGCTTAGCAGGTACGCCATTCAGTTGCAGCATGGATTTATTTATCTTGACAGCAACAGCGTTTGTTCCCACGATACATAAAGCCGTGACTCCAGCGCTGTCGGAGGTGATTTCACCACCACAGTTACATACTTCAGCATATATGCCGAAGCGTGGGGGCAGCAGTGGGTGGAGGAGCGATTTGCTCCTGCCTTTTGCGGGAGGATGCCCCCATGCTTCGGCATATATATACGGTGCATGTATGCCCATCATTAGAAGTGGGTGGATGAAGGGAGGTATTCTAATGGTGGGCATACCCACCGATCAATATCTTTTTTTCGTTCAGCCCACAGGCTGCATGAAAAAAAAGTTTACAATGTATGCCCAACAAGGACCAGCAACGTACTGGTATGTTGCTGGACTTTGAGTGGTTATACCAGAATGATGCCTGCAGGTTTAGGTATCATCTTGGTATCATTCTTTTCAGCCAGTGGTCGGTTTTCATGTAAAAGCAATCCTAGCGGCTAATTAGCCTCTAGACTGCTTTTACAAGTAGTGGGAGGGAATGCCCCCCCACCACCGTCTTCCATGTTTTTCTCTGGCTCTCCTGTCCCAACAGGGAACTTAAGAATGCAGCCGGTGATTCAGCCAGCTGACCATAGAGCTGATCAGAGACCAGAATGGCTGCAAACATCTCTATGGCCTAAGAAACCAGAAGCTACGAGCATTTCATGACTTAGATTTCGCCGGATGTAAACAGCGCCATTGGGAAATTGGGAAAGCATTTTATCACACCGATCTTGGTGTGGTCAGATGCTTTGAGGGCAGAGGAGAGATCTAGGGTCTAATAGACCCCAATTTTTTCTAAAAAGAGCACCTGTCACTACCTATTGCTATCATAGGGGATATTTACATTCCCTGAGATAACAATAAAAATGATTAAAAAAAAAATAAAAATGAAAGGAACAGTTTAAAAATAAGATAAAAAAGCAAAAAAAAAAAAAAAAAAAAAAAAAAAGCACCCCTGCCCCCCCTGCTCTCGCACAAAGGCGAACGCAAGCGTCGGTCTGGCGTCAAATGTAAACAGCAATTGCACCATGCATGTGAGGTATCACCGCGAAGGTCAGATCGAGGGCAGTAATTTTAGCAGTAGACCTCCTCTGTAAATCTAAAGTGTTAACCTGTAAAGGCTTTTAAAGGCTTTTAAAAATGTATTTAGTTTGTCGCCACTGCACGTTTGTGCGCAATTTTAAAGCATGTCATGTTTGGTATCCATGTACTCGGCCTAAGATCATCTTTTTTATTTCATCAAACATTTTGACAAAATAGTGTGTTTTAGTGTATTAAAATTTAAAAAAGTGTGTTTTTTCCCAAAAAAATGCGTTTGAAAAATCGCTGCGCAAACACTGTGTGAAAAAAAAAAAAATTAAACACCCACCATTTTAATCTGTAGGGCATTTGCTTTAAAAAAATATATAATGTTTGGGGGTTCAAAGTAATTTTTTTGCAAAAAAAAATAATTTTTTCATGTAAACAAAAAGTGTCAGAAAGGGCTTTGTCTTCAAGTGGTTAGAAGAGTGGGTGATGTGTGACATAAGCTTCTAAATGTTGTGCATAAAATGCCAGGACAGTTCAAAACCCCCCCAAATGACCCCATTTTGGAAAGTAGACACCCCAAGCTATTTGCTGAGAGGCATGTCGAGTCCATGGAATATTTTATATTGTGACACAAGTTGCGGGAAATTTTTTTTTTTTTTTTGCACAAAGTTGTCACTAAATGATATATTGCTCAAACATGCCATGGGAATATGTGAAATTACACCCCAAAATACATTCTGTTGCTTCTCCTGAGTACGGGGATACCACATGTGTGAGACTTTTTGGGAGCCTAGCCGCGTACGGGACCCCGAAAACCAAGCCCCGCCTTCAGGCTTTCTAAGGGCGTAAATTTTTGATTTCACTCTTCACTGCCTATCACAGTTTCGGAGGCCATGGAATGCCCAGATGGCACAAACCCCCCCCCAAATGACCCCATTTTGGAAAATAGACACCCAAAGCTATTTGCTGAGAGGTATAGTGAGTATTTTGCAGACCTCACTTTTTGTCACAAACTTTTGAAAATTGAAAAAAGAAAAAAAAAAAATATGTTTTTCTTGTCTTTCTTCATTTTCAAAAACAAATGAGAGCTGCAAAATACTCATCATGCCTCTCAGCAAATAGCTTGAGGTGTCTACTTTCCAAAATGGGGTCATTTGGGGGGATTTTGTGCCATCTTGGCATTTTATGGCCTTCAAAACTGTGATAGGTAGTGAGGAGTGAAATCAAAAATGTATGCCCTGAAGGCGGTGCTTGGTTTTCGGGGCCCCGTACGCGGCTAGGCTCCCAAAAAGTCCCACACATGTGGTATCCCCGTACTCAGGAGAAGCAGCAGAATGTATTTTGGGGTGTAATTCCACATATGCCCATGGCATGTTTGAACAATATATCATTTAGTGACAACTTTGTGCAAAAAAAAAAAAAAAAATTGTCACTTTCCCGCAACTTGTGTCATAATATAAAATATTCCATGGACTCAACATGCCTCTCAGCAAATAGCTTGGGGTGTCTACTTTCCAAAATGGGGTCAATTGGGGGGGGTTGTGCCATCTGGGCATTTTATGGCCTTCAAAAATGTGATAGGTAGTGAGGAGTGAAATCACAACTTTACGCCCTTAGAAATCCTGAAGGCGGTGCTGGGTTTTCGGGGGCCCCGTACGCAGCTAGGCTCCCAAAAAGTCCCACACATGTGGTATCCCCATACTCAGGAGAATCAGCAGAATGTATTTTGGGGTGCAATTCCACATATGCCCATGGCCTGTGTGAGCAATATATCATTTAGTGACAACTTTGTGCAAAAAAAAAAAAAAAATTCTCACTTTCCCGCAACTTGTGTCAAAAAATAAAATATTCCATGGACTCAACATGCCTCTCAGCAAATAGCTTGGGGTGTCTACTTTCCAAAATGGGGTCATTTTGGGGGGTTTTGTGCCATCTTGGCATTTTATGGCCTTCAAAACTGTGATAGGTAGGGGGCGTGGCTTGCGAGCAATCTGAATGGCAGCATAATTCCGGAGCTCCGGTACTGAGCTAAGAAATAGCGGCACAAAACATCCCATCGGGTCCCGTTTTCTACACCCGCAGAGGCAGAATACCTCAGGGAAGGATCTGGAATCATGTCCAGAAAACGAAAAGAACAGAGGAAGCCTCAGCGCCTGACGGACTTCTATGAAAAGAAGCAGCATGACGGTAGGCAAGATGGCGCTGGGTCATCATCCACCCCAGCAAACAAATCCACTAACATCCTCCCTATGGCAAGCAGACACAACCACCATACAGGCATCCATAAAAGCCCACAGCAATACTCTCCCTCTCCACCCTCAGACAGCCCAGTCAAGGCAAAACCCAGGATGGATGGCGGGGGATTCACTGACACAGCTAGCCACGCGAGTGATTCAGGGGATGACACACGGGAATTACCTGACTCCATAGAAACTTTTCCTACCTCACACCAGCCTGTGATCGATACTGTCTTAAAAGACATGTTATTATCCCTAAGGAGCTCGCTGCAATCTGACTTAATGAAATGCATGCATAAATTTAACAACAATCTGCAGGCTGTTGAGACCAGGGTTGAGCACATAGAGCAAAAAATGGGGGAATATGCTACTACTATCAATGATCTGGTAGATTCACATGAGGAAAGAGAGGGAGATACTGAATGGATTAAGGAGAAAATCGCAGACATCGAAGACAGGAACAGGAGGAACAATTTAAAGATAAGGGGGATCCCTGAAACTGTACAACAAGCGGACCTGCGTACCTATGTCTCCTCTTTATTTAAATCTCTCCTTCCTGATCTCTCTGACTTGGAGATTACGATTGACAGGATTCACCGCCTTCCAAAACTCTCTTACTTATCAGAACATATCCCCAGAGATGTAATCCTGAGATTACATTTTTATCAAGCTAAGGAACAACTAATGATGATCATGCGAAAGAAGGAACACGTCCCTGCTCAATACCAGCACCTGCAGTTTTATGCAGATCTCTCTCAATACACACTACAAAAAAGAAAAAATCTGAACACCATCACTAAAGTATTGAGAAACCACAATATCACTTATAGATGGGGATATCCCACCAAACTGTCCGTCACAAGAGAGGGACGCACCCACGTGGTGAACTCCCTAGAGAAAGGCCTTTCTCTTTTGGAAGAGTGGAATATCTTACCTGCTCAAGATCCAGCAAGTGATAAATCCCCAAAACCTGTGGATCTAATGTGGAAAACAGTCACCACAAAAAATGCTAAATCGCATAATTAAACCCAGATGGTACATCTTCTTTTTTTACTTTTCTTACTTTTTCTAGTCTCAGTGCACTGATCAGGAGCTCATAAGCCCCAACTTTCTTCCCCACCTAACCTCAAACAGCAGACTGCTGTATACCAGTTCACTGTTTGTTAAAATAAGATTCTGCAATGTTAACAGTTCATTTTGTTTTTTATGTTTTCTATTCAACGTTTTTGAAGTTGCAGCAGTTGGACACACAAAGACGCAGCCGGAACAGCACAATCTCTCTGTCACTCCAAAATGAAAACTACCTCAGCAGCATACGTGAGTACTTCTTCTGTCTTATTTCATGAAGGAAGCTTTTCTCTGCTATACCAGAAAGCACCACATGAGGGCAGCAAGACCTCAAAAATATCCCCTCGTCTCCAAATGCTCTAACATACTTTCCCTACAACCATGGGTATAAAAATTATTTCAATTAATGCCAAAGGCTTGAATCATCCTGCCAAAAGGAAATCTATGTGGTCAGAAGCAATCACCCACAGGTCGGATGTGGTCTGCGTGCAGGAAACACACTTTTCTGTCACAGCAGCACCCTCTTGTACCCATAGGAGCTTTCCTTTCATTTTTTCTGCTAACTCCCATAACAAAACCAAAGGGGTCCTAACAGCAATAAGAGACTCTGTGGCTTTCACGCTTCACAAAGAAATCAAAGACCCAAAAGGAAGATACCTCCTATTAATATGTGACATTAATTCTATCACTTATACCATCGCTAACATTTATGCCCCCAACAAACACCAAATAAGATTCCTCAACAAAACGCTACAAAAAGTGAAGACCCACCAGAGGGGGAGATTGATCATATGTGGAGACTTTAACGCAACTCCAATCCCACATCTGGACTCATCTTCCGGAACAAGACGTTCAAACCCATCCCTCATGCATATTCTTCATAAACAGGAACTTTTCGACGTATGGAGGTGCATGCATGCAGGAGAGAGGGACTATACCTTCTTCTCTTCCCCTCACAACTCCTACTCCCGTATTGACCTTTTTCTGGTTGATCAAAGTACACTAGCCCATGTAATATCCACAGATATCAATACCATTACTTGGTCAGACCATGCGTCCATCACTATATCTATAAAAGAAGAGGTCGCATGTTCTGCATCCTACTTGTGGAGATTAAACTCCTACCTAATACAACAACCGGACTTCAGGAAAAATATAGAAGATCAGATGAAAGAGTACTTTAGCATCAATACACCTTCCGTGCAAAACCATTTTACCTTGTGGAATGCTCATAAGGCATATGTAAGAGGTGTCCTTATTCAACTGGGGGCGAGGGTTAAAAGGCAGAGGCAGCGGCACATAAAAGAGTTGACAGACAAAATTTCCCTGCTAGAATCCAGCAACAAACAAAATACCTCCTACTCAACCTCACAGCTACTTACACAACTAAGATATGAATTGAGATTGTTATTACTAGAAAATTTTGAAAAGACCTCAAAAAAGCTTAAAATGACATACTACGCCACAGGTAACAAAGCAGGTAAAATTTTAGCTTATAGGATTAAGGGCATTAGATACAAAACAAAAATTCCATACATTCTACACCCTCTCTCCAAACACAAATTATACCATCCACAGGATATAGCAGACACCTTCAGTCAATATTACAGTAACCTATACAATCTGAAAGATGACATTGACACCCCCCAACCCACTACTGATGAAATTAATGCATTTCTACAACAACTAGACATTCCCTCATTGTCACAAGAACAACTTCAAACTCTAAACCAAACATTTAGCATAGAAGAAATACACACTGCTATCGATTCCCTACCAAGTAACAAATCTCCAGGTCCTGATGGATTTTCAGGAGACTATTATAAAACCTTCAAACATATACTAAGCCCATATCTACAACGCACTTTTGATGCTGCTGCTGCCTCCGCCTCTTTTCCTCCAGAAATGTTAAATGCAATAATAGTAACACTGCCTAAGCCAGGGAGGGAACCCAACATACCCCCTAACTTCAGACCGATCTCACTCCTCAACATAGATCTGAAAATTTACGCAAAAATGATAGCATCTCGATTATTAAATATCCTCCCACTTCTCATTCACCCTGATCAAACAGGATTTACCAAGGGACGTCAGACATCCGACGCTACCCGTAGACTGACAAATATTATACACTTGGCGAGAGAACATAAAAGGCCTTCTCTGCTTCTGGCTTTGGACGCAGAGAAGGCCTTTGACCGCATCCACTGGCAATACCTCGCCCAAGTGTTGAGAAGGTTTGGTTTTTCTGGTACTATACTCTCTGCAATACTTGCATTATATTCTAAACCTTCTGCTCAAGTGCTCACATCTGGAACATTGTCTAAACCATTCAGCATCACGAACGGAACTAGACAGGGGTGTCCTTTATCCCCTCTAATCTTCAACCTGCTAATGGAGCCTTTAGCTATATATATTCGATCGAACCCCAATATTACTGGTTTCCGTATAAATAACTCAATACACAAGATCAGCCTATTTGCTGACGACATAATCATGATTTTAACCAATGTGGAATCTTCCCTGGCTTCGGTACATAAGGCATTAGACATGTTTCATAAGCTATCCTACTATAAAGTGAATGAGAGCAAATCCTATATCATGGGAATAGGAATTGACGTATCCCTTCAAAAGAAATTGAGTGAAAGATTTCCATACACATGGAAAAATGAAGGGATAAAATATCTAGGGATAACACTCACAGCATTGACAAGCGACTTAGTAGCAGCCAACTACACTACATTTCTGGGATCATTGAATAAAAAACTTCTAGATATAGACAAAATGGAACTTTCGTGGACAGGTAGACTGGCAATGTTTAAGATGATCATCCTGCCACAGCTTCTCTATCTATTCAGGACGTTGCCTGTCCCTGTTCCCAACACTTTTTTCTCTAAAGCGCAAAATATGATAAATAGGTATCTGTGGCAAGGGAAAAGGGCCAGATGTGCCTTTAAGAAACTAACTAGTGCCAGAGACGCGGGAGGAATTGGTCATGTCATATTAAAAGATTACTATACGGCAACAATTTTATCACAAGCAAAATTTTGGTTAAACCCAGACCAGTCCCACAGATGGGTAGAATTGGAAGAAGCACAGATCCCAAGAGGTAATCCAGTTGATACCCTACTGACCTATAGTGCCCGACCATACGTACACTCACATCTGTCTCCCACAATGATAGCTACACTAACAATATGGAGGTCCTTCTCAACATCAGACTTTTCTAGTCAGACGACTAAGTCCATACCGATCGCCACATCTAGCCTCCAACTAAACATTCCACACTTAAATATATCACACTGGATAACCAAAGGTATTTTAACACTAGAAGACCTCAGAGTTGGTTCCTCATTCAAGTCATTTGAGACTTTACAAGTGCAATATGGTTTGGATGACACTGACCACTATAGATACCTTCAAATAAAGCATTATCTTCATAGAACTCCAGTAACATCAATAAAGGTTCCGTGGAGGGTGTATCTTTATCTCACCAACCCTCATACCAATATAAAAGGTATCTCACTCTTTTACAACATACTTAACAACAAACAAGAGTTCAAAAAGACTAATAACATAGTAGCATGGGAAAGAGATCTGGGCATATCATTTACAGATGAGCAATGGCAAAAAGCACTCCGCAATACTTTTATTGCAACTAAATGCGTCAAACTATGGGAGACAACACATAAAATAACACTCCGATGGTACCTAACCCCACATCGGATATCCAAATTTGTGAAGCAGGCTTCTCCTCTGTGCTGGAGAAACTGTGGAAGTAGAGGTACATTACATCACATACTATGGGAATGCCAGGTTCTACATGCAATTTGGAAAAAAGTATTTAACCTAATATCAGATCTCACATGCTCAGTAGTAACTCCAGATGCAGCTTTAGCAGTCTTATCAATAGGGATAGAAAATATTCCAACCAATACTAGATCCATAGTCACCCACATATTACTGAGTACGAGATTGACAATATTAAAGAAATGGAAAGACGCTTCACCTCCCTCATTTAAAGAAATAGTTGAAATGACCAACACACATGCTACCTATGAGCTGATGTTTGCTGCAGCTCAAGGTAATTATCACAAAGTAAACGTAAGGTGGCACAAGTGGAATGCATGGTACTCATATGAATATAAAAGCAGGAAACCGATTCCTTGATTATACACATACTGGATAATACAAGATGTAAAACTGCTGCACACTATGTTACACTTTTTATTTTTTTAATATATTTACCTCTTTATTTGATTACTGATTATTTATTTTAGAGCTTAGTTTCTTTAGCTCACAGTTTCTATATTATTTTCTTGTTATTTAAATAAGGTAAAAATACTCAATAGCGGGACAGCCTGTCCTAGAAATAGTTACATCAAGTTGTGCACCAAATGCACAAACTCAGCTGATTGTAACACGTGCATACTGTACCTATGACATATTAATATATGTATACATGTCTACATGATAAAGGTGTATGTAACTTCCTTATTGTTCACAAACCAATAAAAACTATTGAAATTAAAACTGTGATAGGTAGTGAGGAGTGAAATCAAAAATTCATGCCCTTAGAAATCCTAAAGGCGGTGATTGGTTTTCGGGGCCCCGTATGCGGCTAGGCTCCCAAAAAGTCCCACACATGTGGTATCCCCATACTTAGGAGAAGCAGCTAAATGTATTTTGGGGTACAATTCCACATATGCCCATGGCCTGTGTGAGCAATATATCATTTAGTGACAACTTTGTGCAAAAAAAAAACAATTGTCACATTCCCACAACTTGTGTCAAAAAGTAAAATATTCCATGGACTCAACATACCTCTCAGCAAATAGCTTGGGGTGTCTACTTTCCAAAATGGGGTCATTTGGGGGGGTTTTGTGCCATCTTGGCATTTTATGGCCTTCAAAACTGTGATAGGTAGTGAGGAGTGAAATCAAAAATGTATGCCCTTAGAAATCCTGAAGGCGGTGCTGGGTTTTCGGGGCCCCGTACGCGGCTAGGCTCCCAAAAAGTCCCACACATGTGGTATCCCCGTACTCAGGAGAAGCAGCTGAATGTATTTTGGGGTGCAATTCCACATATGCCCATGGCCTGTGTGAGCAATATATCATTTAGTGGAAACTTTTAGTAATTTTTTTTTTTTTTTTTTGTCATTATTCAATCACCTGGGACAAAAAAAATAAATATTCAATGGGTTCAACATGCCTCTCAGCAATTTCCTTGGGGTGTCTACTTTCCAAAATGGGGTCATTTGGGGGGGGGGTTTACTGCCCTGCCATTTTAGCACCTCAAGAAATTACATAGGCAGTCATAAACTAAAAGCTGTGTAAATTCCAGAAAATGTACCCTAGTTTGTAGACGCTATAACTTTTGCGCAAACCAATAAATATACGCTTATTGACATTTTTTTTACCAAAGACATGTGGCCGAATACATTTTGGCCTAAATGTATGACTAAAATTGAGTTTATTGGATTTTTTTTTATAACAAAAAGTAGAAAATATCATTTTTTTTCAAAATTTTCGGTCTTTTTCCGTTTATAGTGCAAAAAATAAAAATGGCAGAGGTGATCAAATACCATCAAAAGAAAGCTCTATTTGTGGGAAGAAAAGGATGCAAATTTCGTTTGGGTACAGCATTGCATGACCGCGCAATTAGCAGTTAAAGCGACGCAGTGCCAAATTGTAAAAAGTGCTCTGGTCAGGAAGGGGGTAAATCCTTCCGGGGCTGAAGTGGTTAACTTATCAACAGACTTGAGGCAAGATTAATACCTGTCTTTGAGGGCTGCAGGAAGCCGATATGGGCACAGAGATTGACCAGCCACGGGTACAGGATAAACAGTAGACTAGATATACAAGGTATCAAAAGTGTCTTACCATTTCTAGAGGTGATCAGTCTCCTCCTGTATTTCCGTGATGGCTTTATCCTGGTCCCTTCTGGATCGGCTACCTGGGACCCTAGCCTCGAGCCCCATGTTTGAGCACCAAAATGTTTTGGATTCAGAACAAAATCTGATATTATTATATCTACCGCTTTTGCCAAATTAAAAAGCATGCATGCAATGAAGTAATCACGCTCTGACACTCAGTTCAGAATGAAAAACTTCTATGTTTTTTTCTGCTTTTCTACTTAGCTTTATACACTTGCTGTTAAACAAAGAATACAGTATATGCAAAACATGTTGTTATGACAATACATAAGATTCTAGCAGTTTTAGTACTGTTTTCAGCATTAAATCATAACTATTATTATATATTGACGACATGTCTGCTGTCGGTGCGATTTCTCGGAAGAGACAGGAAGCAACAGTTTTTTTATAACGCATTGCGGTTTGGCTTCAGACTGAAAAAGAGGAACTAGCAGATATCTGCTGTCCTCTGAAAGTTCTTAGAGTTAAGGTTTTTAACATTTCAAACCTCTGATGCAATATTACATTTGAAATAACCATTTTAATATTTATACCTGGTGACACCTTATTCACATCCATTACAACAAGGGAATACAGAGTGTAGAGGAAGACCAGACATCTGACACTTTCTGAAGTGTTGGATGCTGAATAATCATCAGAAAGGTTAGCCATGCATGATAGTTTTAGCAAGCATCAGCTGTGTGAGCAGAGGGAGAAGTAGGAATTCATTATTTTCTTTGTAGGGATACCTTTTTTATTGTCAATTTTGTTTATTGGGTTTTGATAATTAACAAACATAGGTATAATTAACAAACATAGGTACAGTTAATGGTAGCAGTAGCAGTAGATCACATACTAGAAAACAGTATTGAACTTGAGTTCCAATATTTTAAAAAAAAATAACTTAACCAATGTAAATGAAGATCCAATATCTCACATAAAATATGCTTTGTCTTGAAAATGAAAGATTACAAACCAGATAGAACAATTATATATAATATGATAATAAAGGATGAGAAAAAAAAAGAAAAAGAAAGATCTATTAATTAATTAATTTGCATATATCACTGGAATAGAATGCATTAGAGATAAAAAAAATGGTTTTGTGTAAAATCAATAGGTTTGTAATTGTTCATTGGAACTATATAACTATTGTATAATGATAGTTAAGGAAATCAGGAAATAGAAATTCCGCTACCAGTATTGTTTAAGAGAGTAAGTAGAAGGAGGGAAGAGTAAAGAGGAGAATTAGAAAAGAGAAAAAGGAAATGAGAAAAAGAAAGAAATCAAAGATAGTAGGGATCCCTGGGGTATCACATAGTGGTAATCATATACTATGAGTATGCATAATAGATATATGTAACAATATTACCAAGGTCTTAGTAGGGTGGTGTCAAAATTGGGAGGAAAAAAGCGAGTCACCCAAGGACTCCATATTTTCTCAAATTTATGAATGTTATCATTGGATATGGCTTCTGTTTTTGAATGAATCATAGCTTGATTTATTCTATTCTTAGTTTCAGAAATCATTAATGATGCTGTTTTCCAAGCTCTGGCAATTGTTTGCTTTGCGGCTGTGGTAATTTGTAGTAGGAGTTTGAATTGGGTGTGGGAGAGGCCGGTTTTAGGTTTAGAAGTGCAATTGTAGGGTCAGGAATGATATATTTTTTAAATGATGTTGAGAACATAAGAAAAACATCTTTCCAAAAAGTTTTTGTAACCAGACAGTTCCAAAATACCAGTGCGTGAGTACCTTATAATTTGTCTCTAAGGCAGTAATATGTTGTGAAGATGATTTTGTTGTAGCCCAGATTTTATCCCACTCAGTTGCTTCCAAATGAAATCCAAGGTTTCTCTCCCATTTTACCACATATGATGGTGGTTCCGCCTTAGGTGAGGTAATAAGATGATTGGATATTATTGTTATGAGTCCCTTTGAGTGGGAATGACGTTTGCATATGCTTTCAAAATGCGTACATTTATCTAAATTACTTCTTTCTTGTATATAAGGCATAACAAATGTTTTGAATGGGAGAGTTTGTGACTTTCACAGTTCAGAAAATGTTTTAAATGAGGTAGATGACGATAACTCACAGAGTTGAGTTTGGTTAAAGGAGATCCATTCTTTAAAAATCTAGGAGATGAACATGCAGGGTAGAAAAGTGGGTTGCTAATAAATGATAAAAGGGGAACATGTGGAGACTGTAGTCCATTAACTAATTTAAATGTATCCCAGATAGCAACTGTATTTTTAGTTATCTTATTTTTATATTTTTACGATCAGAGGAATTAGACCATATTAGGTTTGTTATGGAAAGTTGGTCACAGTCAATTGATTCTAGCGCTACCCAAAACGGAATTTCATGTTTCGCATGATATTTAGGAATATGTAATATGTGCTATTTGAACTACGTGGAAGTAAGTGGTAAACCCTAGTCCTCCTTTAAGTTTGGGAAGGTAAAGTGTGTGTTTAGGCAAACTAAGTTTCAAAGAACCCCAAATTACAGGAATAGGTAAAACTCGAAAAAGATACAAGATTTTGGGTAATCTAGTCATCTTTATTACATTAATTTTACCTATCCATGATATTGGTCCATTGTTTAAGATAACTGGAGATTTGCCACAATAATGGAGGGAAATTTGCAGAGAAGATGTCAGAAAGATTGGGAATAAGAATAATTCCTAAGTAAGCGAGGCGTGATGTGGACCAGGAGAAAGGGAGGGATGTTTGTGCTTGTTGTAGAATATGAGGAGGTAAGGAGATATTTAAGGCTATAGATTTTTGAGAATTAATAGTTAGACCAGAGATGCAGGCAAAATGATCAAGTTTGCTTATAAGGTTGGGAGCAGAAATATGAGGGGATGACATAAAGATTAAGATATCGTCAGCAAATATCCAGCATATTTAACATAGGCTTTGGGACTATTATATAATTATGAAACCCCGTTAAGAAAATGAAGGCCAATGCCCCATCGTTGCAAGGCAAAATGTAGGTAGGGCCACGGTACTGTATTGAATGCTTTCTTGATATCTAATGACAGAAGACACATGGGTATTTGTCATAATTTGTAAAGTAGACACTCTGCGCTACCCCCAATTTAAATCAAACATTGTGGGAAAAATGTGAAAAAACTAATTGATGAATGTGAAAAATTAATTGAAAAATGTGAGAAAAAAATAAATTATATAAGAACTATGACCATGGGTGCTGCAACCTAAAAATACCTTGAACATGAGGTTTGAACAGACAGTATAAAAGAAAAATAAGTGCGCTACCCAAAATATTGCAATAATACTTAAATATACAAACTTAATAAATTAGGTAAATGTGATTAAATATGCAGTCCATTTAGGAGCTAATGGTGCAGTTCCTCAGTGAAAACAGTGTTGTTTTCAATATGTCTTCATTCTATCTTCATAAGCGGTGTAAAGATAAAGAAAAAGGGGAGCTGCTTACCAGAAGTGCTGGACCCCCGTTACAGAGATCGTACAGGCTCAAACAGGTTGTCTCCTCTGTCAGGAATAGCTGATCCGAAGTTGAAACAGGATTCCCTCCACTTCAGACAATTCAAACTTCCAGGGCGGCAATCAGGAATATTCCCTTCTGTTCACTACTCCGGCAGAGCCGCTCAAAGCATGTGATAAGGTGTTTAAGAGAAAAAGAGGCGCTTCATTGTGCAGTAGGTTTAAAATCCTTTTAATTCATAGGATGGACAACTAACATCAAAGGCACAAGCAGAGCAAACACAGTTGCAGTTAAAAAACTACACAGCCGTGGCCGAAGCCGATCATCTGGAAAGTGGTGACGTCAGGTCCTCAGGCTCTACCCAACGCTGCGCTTCTCCATAAGAGGCATTGACTGGGAGAGGAGACTAAGGCTGGACGTCACCCACCACATATATATATATATATATATACCTCAGCAAGAAGACTGACACCGGAAACAAGTTTGGGATCGCTTCCCAATCAGTTTGCAATGTGAGCAGATATAAAAACTACTATTTCCTTGGTCGGCAAACAAACCTAGAATATACTAACAAAAGCATATCTTATTTACCAAAATAATGACAAATGTATATTATTAGTAGCTCCTTAAAAATATTAAGGAATACTATATTTTAATAATAAAACATATTGCAAAGTTGAATAGTCCTAAGTTTTCAGTTGTATATCTATCATATTAGTATTTACTACCTAAAGCAACTTCTCTTAAAAAGAACATTTTTTTTTTTTTGAACATCATAAAAATGACATTAACATGCATTTATAATAAAAAGAATTACTCATTAGTGCATAAACTTGCGTCATAGCTACCTGCATGCTCTGGAGGGAAAGACATGCTAAAGGCAGCCACGACACAAAGATACATGTGGATCATGATTGCACCTAGTATAGAGAGGATACCGAGAATTTTTGGAGGAAAGTGGCAGTGTCAGCAACACCAATGGAATATATGTAGAAAGTGCACATAAAAATAAATAATAATAATAATAAAAATAAATACCTACATATATTCATTAATTGTTATTTATGTAGCAATTTATGTGACACTCAATGTTGAGGCCCAGGGGGCTATAACACTGCATGTTGAATATCCATCGAGTTTCCCTATGCGAAATAAGGAGTAAAATCTTTTATATGGTAGGTCTTAGAAGTACTAAACGATGTAAAGGTAGAATTTTTCAGAGTTTGTGACAATCTACAAACTGCACATCCCCTGCAGGAAAAAAATTCTTTCAAATGGCCAAACATTTGTACTCTAGGGGGAGGGTCAATAACACTGGGTGCCAGAAGGTCCTTTAGATTTTGGTTTCTCCTATATAGAACTTTAGGATGATCTGGGAGCTCAGGACCCAGAACTTTATCACACTTCAAAACCTGCCAGTGTTTACGGATTATTTTATTCACCCACCAAAAATGAGATTTAGTGGTCAGAAAAGACCATTCCAAATCATTCTTGGTTTGGTCAATATTTTTAGTCTTGGGCACCAACAAGTTGGATCTATCCATAAGAGCAAACCCCTGTAGGTCTTTCTCCAACAGGAGGGGCTTATATCCCTTTTCTACAAATCGATTTTTAAGGACCCCAGCCTGAGCCTCAAAGTCTGTGAGGTGGGAACAGTTCCGTCTGATGCGTAAGAACTGTACTTTGGGTATGGCTTTAAGCCAATTCGGGTGATGTCCACTGTCTATTGGAATATATCCATTACGATCAGTATTCTTAAAGAATGTCTTGGTTGAAAGGGACCCTTGTTCCTTAAAAATAATCAGGTCCAGGAAGTTAACTGATGTAGTGCTAAACTCATATGTAAATCTGATCCCCCAGTTGTTAGCATTAAAATGTGTCATGAAAGATTTGAGGGACTCAGCATCCCCTTTCCACAAGAAAAAGGCGTTGTCTATGTAACAACGCCATAATAACAGGCGGGGCTCCTTTAAGGAGAAAAGTTGGTCATTTTCCCATAGGGCCATAAATAGCCCAGCTAGGCTGGGGGAAAATTTAGCCCCCATAGCTACTCCAGTGCTCTGAAGGTAAAACTGGCCCCCATAGTAAAAATAGTTATGCTCCATGGCAAATTTGAGCAGTCTTAAAATGAAATCTAACATGGAAGATTTAAGCGAAGGGTTTTTTTTAAGAAAAAATTCTGCTGCATTATAGCCTAACTCATGGGGTATGATAGTATACAGGGAGGCAACGTCTGCAGTTACCAGCAAGATGTCATCCTCCACTGTATATTCAGATACTTCCATGATGATCTGCATAGAGTCCTTCAGAAAGACCGGAGTTTTAGTCACAACCGGCTGAAGAAAGTGATCAACAAATGTTCCCACCCTAGATGTCAGGGAGTCTATGCCGCTCACTATGGGGTGCCCTGGGGGTTGTAAAGGGTTTTTATGAATCTTAGGGATATGATATATTATTGGTGTTTTCGGTGTCAGTGGAATTAAAAAATCACATTCTTTGTTAATCCCTTTCCTATAACCATCCTGCACTATGTTGTTGAGAGATTTCTTATATTTATCCACTGCCTTTTTATTAAGGATAGTGTATGTATTTCTATCAGACAATAAGAGCTCCATCTCCATCAAGTAGTTATCCTTTTTAAGGACAACAATCCCCCCCCCTTGTCTGCTGGCCATATAATAAGTTATTTTCTCTTGCAGAGGGAAGCAATTCCCTCTTCACTCTTTTTTTGACGTTCCTTCTTAAAGTTCACCATTGTAAATCCTGTAACACCAGCTCCTTGAATACAGTGACACTGGGACCTGGTTTAGGAGGGGGTTCATCGGACACAGTGTCTCTTGTCATTTTCGCCAATTTCACAACCGAGACCTGTCCCTTCTAAAAGTTATTGCCATCGAGAAATTTACCCCTCACTGGAGGGGAAATAATTTAAAACTCCTTATTTCGCGTAGGGAAACTCGATGGATATTCAACATGCAGTGTTATAGCCCCCTGGGTCTCAACATTGAGTGGGACATAAATTGCTACATAAATAACAATTAATGAATATATGTAGGTATTTATTTTTATTATTATTATTATTTATTTTTATGTGCACTTTCTACATATATTCCATTGGGGTTGCTGACACTGCCACTTTCCTCCAAAAATTCTTGGTATCCTATCTTCTCTATACTAGGTGCAATCATGATCCACATGTATCTTTGTGTCGTGGCTGCCTTTATCATACCTTTCCCTCCAGAGCATGCAGGTAGCTATGAAGCAAGTTTACTAATGAGTAATTCTTTTTATTATAAATCTAGTTAATGTCATTTTTATGACGTTCAAAAAAAAAAAAATTATTTTTAAGAGAAGTTGCTTTAGGTAGTAAATATTAATATTGTAGATATACAACTGAAAACTTAGGACTATTCAACTTTGCTATATGTTTTATTAATAAAATATAGTATTCCTTAATATTTTTAATATTTTTTATTGTTTTAACATGTTTTTGAGCTACTAATAATATACATTTGACATTATTTTGGTAAATAAGATATGCTTTTGTTAGTATATACTAGGTTTGCTTGCCTACCAAGGAAATAGTAGTTTTTATATCTGCTCACATTGCAAACATTCCAAACTTGTTTCCGGTGTCAGTCTCTTGCTGAGGTATATATAATGTGGTGGGTGGCATCCAGCCCTAGCCTCCTCTCCCAGTCGATGTCCCTTATGGAGAAACGCAGCGTTGGGTGGAGCCTGAGGACCTGAGATCACCACTTTCCAGCTGATCGGCTTCGGCCACGGCTGTGTGTTTTTTAACTGCAACTGTGTTTGCTCTGCTTGTGCCTTTGATGTCAGTTGTCCATCGTATGGATTAAAGGATTTTAAACCTACTGCACAATGAAGCGCCTCTTTTTCTCTTAAACACCTTATCACATGCTTTGAGAGGCTCTGCCGGAGTAGTGAACAGAAGGGAATATTCCTGATTGTCGCCCTGGAAGTTTGAATTGTCTGACGTGGAGGGAATCCTGTTTCAACTTCGGATCAGCTGTTCCTGACAGAGGAGACAACCTGTTTGAGCCTGTACGATCTCTGTAACGGGGGTCCAGCACTTCTGGTAAGCAGTCCCCCTTTTTCTTTATCTTTACACCGCTTATGAAGATAGAATGAAGATATATTGAAGACAACACTGTTTTCACTGAGGAACTGCACCATTAGCTCCTAAATGGACTGCATATTTATTCACATTTACCTAATTTATTAAGTTTGTATATTTATTTAAGTATTATTGCAATATTTTGGGTAGCGCACTTATTTTTCTTTTATACTATTTGTCATGTTTTAGCTGCTTGAATCAGTAAAGTAGTCCTGCGCACATTATCCACTGCTTGGCATAACAGAATGAAGCCTACTTGATCTTTGCTTATTAAAGAACCTATTCTATTATTTAAGCGAGTCGCTAAAACTTTCGCTAGTAACTTTATGTTGAAGTTAAGTAAGGATATGGGCCTACAATTAGCACAAGATGTTTCATCTGACTGAGGTTTAGGAATCATTGAGATTATTGCTGTTAATGTTTCGGGGCGAAAGGATTGATTATTAAGAAGGAAATTGAAAGCATTTGTCAGCATTGGAGCAAGGATATGAGGAAATTTCTTATAATAGAGGGCAGAGAATTCGTCAGGGCCTGGACGTTTGTTAGGTTTAAGAGATTTAATTGCTAATTTAACTTCTGTAGGTGTAATAGGGCTTTCGAGGCTATCATGTTGAGCTAAGGGAATAGTTGGAAGTTTAATTTGTGAGAAAAATGACTGCAGAGGATTGATCAAAATATCCTTCTTTTTTGTATAAAGAGGTAAGGTGCTTGTGGAAGGTACCGTATATACTCGAGTATAAGTCAAAATTTTCAGCCCTTTTTTTGGGGCTGAAAGTGCCCCCCTCGACTTATACTCGAGTCACCGCCGTTTGTCTGCATGATCAGCATGTCATGCAGGCAGACGGCGGCCGGCGTGTGATAATTCCTTCGGAGGCTATTCCAGCTCTCAAAAGTCACGCCTCCTGCTTGTCTGTGATAGGCGCAACAGCTGTCAGTGTACAGCCTATCACGGACATTCTCTCATCCTCGTCTGTGGTATGAGAATGAGAGAATGTCCGTGATAGGCTGACTGCTGAGTGTTCTGCCTATCACAGACGAGGAGGAGGCGCGGCTTTTGAACATAGGAATGGCCGCCGAAGTGTATTATCACACGCTGATCGGAAGATGGAGATCGTCACAGGGAGGCTGCACAGGACACAGGTAGGCTGCACAGGGACACAGGACACATGCACACAGGACACATGCACACAGGACACATACACATGTACAGGACACATGTACAGGACACAGGACACATGTACAGGACACAGTACACAGGGACACATACACATGTACAGGACACATGTACAGGACACAGGGACACATACACATGTACAGGACACATGTACAGGACACAGGGACACATACACATGTACAGGACACATGTACAGGACACAGGGACACATACACATGTACAGGACACATACACATGTACAGGACACATGTACAGGACACATGCACAGGACACATACACATGTACAGGACACATGTACAGGACACATGCACAGGAAACATACACATGTACAGGACACATGCACAGGACACATACACATGTACAGGACACAGGACACATGCACATGTACAGGACACAGGACACATGCACAGGATACAGGTAGGTTGCACAGGACACAGGGAGGCATGCAGCTGCAGATGGGCATTGTTGACCCTCTGCATTTCTCACCCTTGTCTTATACTCGGGTCAATAAGTTTTTCCCAGTTTTTTGTGGTAAATTAGGGGCCTCGACTTATACTCGGATTGACTTATACTCGAGTATATACAGTATGTAGGATCTTTACTGGGTTGCTGGTGTATGTATCACAGTGTTAATTTCGTCAACTAAAACATTTTAGTAAACTAAATGAATATTATTTTAGTCAACTAAAATATGACTAAAACTAAAACAACTGAAATGACTAAAATACGACTAAAACTAAAATGGTATTTTAGTCAAAAGACTAAAATGGGACTAAAACTAAAATGCCATTTTAGTCAAAAGACTAAGACTAAAACTGAATTGAAATTTGACTTCAAAATTAACATTGGTCTGTAATGCATGTTCATACCTCAATGCCATAATAAATAACATATTAGATTTTTCACTCCAGCAGTATATAATGAGTTTGGAAATTGTAGAGAAATGTTAACCAATGCATTACAATTTAATTACACCTATTAGATTTTAGTCGACTAAAATGTACTGGAGATTTAGTGGACTAAATATGACTAAAACTAAAACAATTGCAGACTAAAATGGGACTAAAACTAAAAATGCCATTTTAGTCCTAAGACTAAGACTAAAACGAAATTGAAATTTGCTGCCAAAATTAACACTGATGTATCATGAGGTAATTTTAGTCGAAATCGGTTTAAATGAGCTATTTAATTTTTTAAGTGCTCAGGCAAGAGAGTGTCAGGCTTATTCGCTTTGAGATAAAAGTTATGTTTGGATTTACGTAAGATTTTTTCTACGGATTCTGATAGGAAAAGGTCAAGGTTTAGACATGCTTTATCTAGCTGTATTTTTGTCACAGGTGTAGGCTTAGATTGAAAGTTTATGTGGCAAGTATTGAATTATTTTTCTAATTTTTGTTGCACTTGTCATTTTTCCTTTTTAAGGTATGATGCTTGGCGTAAACAGACCCCTCGAAGAACCGGTTTATGTGCTTCCCATAAGGTTAATGGAGATATATCAGGAGTCTCATTGTTTGTCAGGTAATCTTTTATGGCTATTTCTAGGTCGGAAGAGTGTGACTGATCCGCTAACCTCTCTTCCACATGCACACCAGGTATTAGCAAGTTTCAGCGCTATCTCTTACTATAGGGTTAACTTCACTCATTCTAGATTTGGGAACCCAGCTGAACACCAAGCTACTCCAATGTATGCTACCGTTTACGTGGAGCTCACAAAGGATACCTTACTTAGGCATCACCCTAACCGCCGCATCCTCATCCCTAAACTCCTCTAATCTCAAACCACTTATCACAAAAATTGAAACCCAACTTAAAAACATATTCCAAAATAATATCTCCTGGGCTGGCAGACTAGCCGCGATTAAAATGACAATTTTGTCTCAAATCTTGTACATGTTTTGGGTCCTTCCCATTCCCATTCCAAACCATTACTTAAAGCGGGGTTCCACCCAAATTTTGAACATTATCTCTATGCATTCTCTTCCTTGCCTAGATGCTGACATGCTGTGTAAAAAAATTTAAATCGCCGTAATTACCTTTTTTTTTCTAATCTTCTTTGCACTTCCTGGTTCTCCTCCCATGGGAGTAGGCGTGTTTCTAGCCTCTCCCAGACCTCCCACAGTCCCCTGGGAGCTAGTTTCAGGCTTCCCAGCATGCATTGTGCAACAGTGTCATCACAACATCTCGTTGAATGCTGGGAGCACAGCATTCACCGCATCCAGGAAATACATGCTTGTGGGCTTCAAATGCGCACAATGAAGATGGAAACCGCCTTCAGTGAATTTTATAAGTTATTCTTTACAACGAAATCGGACACAGGCGGACTTATTACACAGAACATGTGAGTAGATAATTATGAGAAGAAAAGTTTGTGAATGAACTCCAAAAAAAAAAAACGATAGATAGGTGGACCCCCGCTTTAAAAACCCTGTCAAGCCTATTGAAAAAATATGTTTGGAAAGTGTCAGGGCTGGGCTCAGCCCTTCCTTCTCTGAGGTGGCCACTCAACTGTCGGCTAGTAGCCAACTCCTATCTCTCTACAGTTACTCAGTTGTTGATAATATCCTGCTCGTCAGTCCTGCCTACTTAAGCCGTCCAGTCCAGAGGAGCTCTGCCTTCACCTTGGTCACATCAAAGAAACTCTCCTGCGATCCTGTTCAAGACTTGCTTTGCTGACATCCCTTCTGGCTCCAGATCCTGCTTGCTGCTCCACTACATTCATCCCTGACTTCTGGCTTGGCTGACTATCCATTCCAGTTACTGAATTTTGGCTATGTTTTGACTACGTTTGTTCTTTTTACTTTTATTATTAAACAAGTGTGATTTAACTGTACTTCTGTCTCAGCCTAATTTCATGGTTTCTGACAGTAGGCGAAGGCCATGAATTCAGAAGATGCAGTCAATCCACTTGTTGGTAATATTTTTTCCATATTGAATGAGCTGGATCACTGCATGGATCAGTTCACCATGGCGTTACAAATGCTCCTGAGTCACATGGCTCACCTGGAATCTCCCACTGTGGCCGCCCCGGTACAACCTATGTTGCAGGCCGACCATGCTTCTGCTCCAGTCTCTTTGCAGGCACCCACCTCGAGTATTACCTCTATAAGAGGCATGTCTGGTTCCACTCCGCTTCCCCATCGATTTGGCGGGATCCAGTCCAATGCAGAGGGTTTCTCAACCAGGTTGAGATATACTTTGAGATGCTGCCCCAGGCGTTTCCCACGGACAGAAGCAAAGTAGGTCTTGTGATATCTTTGCTTTCGGAGAGAGCCTTGGCCTGGGCAAACCCTCTATGTGAGACACAAAAACCTGTTGTCTTGAGCTACCCTGAGTTTGTGGCTTGGTTTAAAAGGGTTTTTGATGTTCCAGCATGCTCCACTTATGCTGCCAAGTGCCTCATGTCCATTGAGCAGAGTACGAGAACTGTTGCCGACTATGCCATTGAATTCCGTACTCTGGCAGCGGAGGTTGCATGGAACAATGAGGCCCTCATGGCTGCTTTTTCTCATGGTCTCTTGGATACCATCAAGGATGAGATAGCAGCCCAAGATATACCCACTGAGCTGGAGAAGTTGATCACATTTGCCATCCTCATTGACTCCAGACTCAGAGAAAGACTCTCTTTCAAGGAGCTCTTGCGGAAGCCTCCTGTACGTTAGTTTCCAAGCTTTGCAGTCCCACCCGTGCCTCCCTCAACTCCCATGCCTCCTGGTACAGAGTCGGTCAGTGAAGGTGAACCCATGCACTTGGGTTTCACGCGTCTCACGCGGATGAGAGAGTCTTTAGGAGGAGGGAGAGATTGTGCCTTTATTGTAGCCAGGCAGGTCACTTTTTGAAGTCTTGTCCTCTTGTCTTCATTCCTAGCTATCCAGAAGGATAAGCCCCTGGTTTCAGTCACCCTTTCTAGGGCTGAGTCGTTCGTCGAGATACAAGCTCTAATTGACTCTGGGGCTGCAGGCCTGTTTTTTGATGCTGCCTTTGTATCAAAGCACTCAATTCCACTGCAACTGCGTCACACTTCACTTGCCATTGTGGCTCTTGACGGGAGACCTCTACAGCTTGCCCATGTGACTCATGAGGCGGTTCTGTTGTCCATGGCCATAGGGGCTCTTCATCATGAGATAATCCAATTCCAAGTTGTTTCCTCACCTAAGTTTATGCATGTTATTGGTTATCCTTGGTTACAGAGGCACAACCCCTCTTTTGATTGGCTCCATGCTGAGGTTCTCTCCTGGTCACCACAATGCAGTGAGACATGATTCCAGAAGGCAGCCAAGGTCCTGTGCACCTCTTCACTCTCCTACCTCCCAGAGGAATACCATGATTTTAGCGATGTCTTTGACAAAGTTCAAGCCGGTAGTTTGCCTCCACACCGGCCGTATGATTTGCGCAATTGACCTTCAAACTGATGCCGTACCCCCTCATGGCCGGTTTTACCTTTTTTCGGTCTTGGAGGATAAGGCCATGGAGGATAAGGCCATGGAGGAGTATGTTGCAGAAGCACTTTCTCCAGGTTTCATCAGCAAATCCTCATCTCCTGCTGGTGCTGGTTTCCTCTTTGTGAAGAAGAAGAGTGGTGAACTGAGACCGTGCTCCAGACTTATCATTCTCCCAAGGCTGCTGGCCACCCTGGGAGGAATCAAGTCTTTTGGGCCATTTCCCAACAATTCTGGTGGCCTAGTCTACGTGCTGATGTAACTGCCTTCATAGCTGCCTGTTCCATGTGTGCTCAGCGTAAGACTCTACGACACATTCCAGTGGGCCTCCTATAACCCATACCCAATAGATAGAGGCCCTGGACCCACCTGTCTATGGAATTCATTGTGGAGTTACCCAACTTCCAGGGCAACACAGTTATTCTTATGGTGGTTGACCGGTTCTCAAAGATGTGTCATTGTATTCCACTTAAGAAGTTGCCAAATTATAAGGAATTGGCTTCAATTTTTTCGTGAGATTTTTCGCTTATATGGGCTACCCAAGGTGATTGTCTCAGACAGGGGTAGTCAGTTTGTGTACCGGTTCTGGCGAGCCTTTTGTGCACAGTTGTGAATTCAGCTTGCTTTCTCCTCTGCGTATCACCCGCAGTCTAATGGGGCCGCAGAACGAGCCAATCGGTCCTTGGAGCAATTTCTACGTTGCTATATTTCTGACCATCATAACAACTGGTCATACCTATTACCGTAGGCAGAGTTTGCTCTCAACAGTGCCTTGAATTCTGCTTCCCGATTTTCCCCATTTATGGCAAATTATGGTTTCCAACCTTCCATGTTGCCTGACTTGTTTGTTCCGCAGAATATTCCTGCGTTAGAGGAGCATCTCCGTAGTCTTCGTTACACTTGGGCACAAGTCCAGGAGGCTTTGCGACATTCTAATGATAGGTACAGACTCCATGTTGACTGCAGACACCTGCGCCTTCCTACCAGGTTGGGGATAGGGTCTGGCTGTCATCTTGCAACCTCTGACTTTGTGTTCCCTTACTGAGATTTGCACCTGGTTTATTGGGCCTTTCCGTATTCTTCGCAAGATTAACCCAGTGGCTTACACATTAGACCTTCCTTCTAATATGCGTATTTTGAATGTATTTCATGTCTCCTTAACGGTGCCACGTTCTCACCCTGTACAGGTTGGGAACCATGAGGAGTTTGAAGTACAGTCCATTGTTGACTCCCGTAGGTTCCGTGGGCGCATACAGTACCTGGTGCATTGGAAAGGGTACGGTCTGGAGGACTGCTCTTGAGTCTCATTCTCAGACGTACATGCCCCTGTCCTCCTCTGTGATTTCCATTGATGTTTTCCCCTCAAGCCTGGTGGATATCCAAGGGGAAGGGGTCGTTGAGGAGGGGGTACTGTCAGGGCTGGGCTCAGCCCTTCCTTCTCTGAGCTGGACACTCAGCTGTCGGCTAATTGCCAGCTCGTATCTCTAGACAGTTACTCAGCTGTTGATGATATCCTGCTTGTCAGTCCTGCCTACTTAAGCCATCCAGTCCTGCGATCCTGTTCAAGACTTGCTTTACTGACATCCCTTCTGGCTCCAGATCCTGCTTGCTGTTCCACTACATTGATCCCTGACTTCTGGCTTGGCTAACTATCCATTCCGGGTTACTGAACTTTGGCTATGTTTTGACTATGTTTGTTCTTTTTACTTTTATCATTAAACAAGTGTGATTTAGCTGTACTCCTGTCTCTGCCTGATTTCATGGTTTCTGACAGAAAGGCAAACAAGTCAGATACTCACATTTGAACTTGACACTGCATAGATCTGTTGGTGGTGCAGGTATACTTGATATCTGAGATTACCACTGGGCAGTTAGACTAGATCAAATCCAACACTGGCTTAGAGGCTCTACTGAACCCTTGTGGCTGGATAAAGAGTCAGCCATGGTTCCCACACAGATCTATCCTCATTCCTAAGTGTCCTGTGGAAACCCTAGGATTCATCTCCTCTGTCACCACCTCTTCAGGCCTCCCTTCAGTCCTGGCGCCACCTCCACAAACAAAAAGCTGCACTAACGACGATAGTGGACTATAAATTTCCCCTGAACGTACCAGAAGCCATGATTCCCATGCTTTCTACTAGCTTGCTCTGCAACTCTGGGTTGAATCATATACAAGACTTTATACATAACTCCAGACCAAAAAGCATGGAAACTCTGATCAAGTAATTTAATCTCCAAAGATCAATGCACTTTACATGCTCCTGCATATTATACTTCCTACATCAGTTCCCCAATCCAGGGCTTCACATTCCAGACAGGGCATGACAATTCTTTACCTCCCTGAAACCAACCTGTAAAAGCATTTCCTTTTTCTATAACATTTTACAAAACAAGCTACTCTTCAGGAAAACAGGCCCAATCCTGAAATGGGAAACTGACCTGAACACTTCCTTTACTTCCAACCAATGGCAATCAGCCTTCTGCAAAATTCACAGAGAGATGCACTGAGTAAATCATTGGGAGCTAATGTTTAAGATTGTTAACAGGTGGCACCTGACACCTTACAGGTTAGGAACGGAGAAAATTGTGCTAATTACAGTCTGTGTATCAAATTGTAGGGCATAAAAGTTCCAGTATATGTGGTTGAAAAGCTTCAAAAAGAACACCCCAGTGATGAAATCACAAATAAATGTACCACCACCTAATAGAAAACATGATTACCAAATAGAAAGCAAATTTGGGCAGATGGCTTTAACCCAGCCCAGGCCTTTTGCTTTCCATGATTCACTAGGATTCTGCATACATGTTAGTATAACCCTCAAGCAGATACCATGATGTCTGTATGGCCATAGGAGATGATTTAACACTCAGCCCAAAGAGAAAAAAATATAGTAGACCATAGCATGATACTGTATTGTATACGGAACACCCCAGTGATTTTAAACACAAACAAGTGCACCACCACCTCACAGAGAGCACGCTTACCAGATGACACGCCAATTTGACATATGGCTTTAACCCAGCCCAGGCCTTTGCTCAGTAGAGGATCCAATGATGATATGGGGAGTAATAAAGTTTTCAGGCGGATACCGTATGTTCCATGGCTCCGTAAACAGTACATCAATAATCAGCCCAAAAGAGATAAGGTAGACCATAGGGTGATATTGTCTCTATCCCAATTTATTAAATCAATTAAAAGGTTACACTTACATATATTACCTCTTTAAAGCACATAGAAAAAACTAAGCTGGCCAGCTACAATACAAGCTCCTGTCCTTCTCAACGAGATGGCATGGTGATGTCAGCACGTTACCTCCTCATATGCGTTTTCTCACATATGACATTCTCAATGGGGAACGGGAAGCGTGCTGACTCACCACCATAAATACTCTCACACCTCGGTCTGAGTCTTGGATATGAAGATCACATCACCATATTGGATATGGGCAGCTCTTCATTTACGGAACGATACGATAACAAACTGCACTCCACAACAGGAATGCAGTTTGAAACAAATGAGAATAAGAATTAAAAAAGGGAAAAAAAGAAGAAATAAAAAACCTCAATATTAATAATAATACATATATTTAATATCCACATTATAAAAATCTATATTTATTTATATGGTTTATTTCAAATACTTAAAAGTTTTCACCATGTGGTCATAAATATACACCAACATGGTCAAATGATCTAATTGGACCCACCTGACAGTACCAAGAAAAAAAAAGGAGAGTAATAATTATTAAGTGTATAATGTGAAAAATATAATAATATGGAAGAAAAAAATTACATTTAAGAGTTTATGTGAAAAACTTGATTATAATATGAGGAACAAGTTAAATGTGTATGTGTTTATGTGAAAAACATAAATATTTGAATAATGGAACAAAATGCTTAAGTGAATATATAAATATAAATATAAGTTAATTGGTGGAAAAAATAATTATTAGGAACTAAATTATTATTAATACCTTGTGTGTACGCACACAATTAAGTGAGCTACACACTAAATAATATATAATATAAATGAACACTACATAAAAATGATGAAAAATAATAAAGAATCCTCCTCGATCTAATCAACTGTATGGATCTACCTCAGGTACTTTCCCTCTCCCAACAAGTTTTGGCAGGAACTACCAAGGACACTCCCTCTGAATCCAAACTAAAGAAAAAATCCTCTTTATTTCCCCCGCCCAGCTCCAATCTGAACATTGCTGCATTTTTGCGGTTAGTAAACGGTGATATTGATAAACTTCACGTAAACCATCTTAGGGCAACCAATATCAATTCCTCTGAAAAACAAGCCATAAAATCTCTCAGTGAAAATGCCTCCATTACTATTAAACCTGCGGATAAAAGGGGGAACATCTTCCTTATGGACAACACACAATATGTTGCCATGTGTTCTAAAATCTTAAGAAATAAAGATTGGTACAGAAGGATAACTCCTGACATAGTCCAAAAATATAACTTGGAGTTCTACAAATTAGTAGACCAAGCTTACTCTAATAACATCATTAATAAGACAACCTGGGACTATATCAGAATGACCTTTCCTAGAGTACCAACCTTTTACTCATTGCCCAAGGTCCACAAAGATGTACATAACCCCACAGGCAGACCAATCATATCTGGTAGAGGATCCATCAGCGAGAACGCTAGTCGCCTCCTTGATGAATACCTCAAACCTTATGTAATCTCTATACAGTCCTATGTCAAGGACACAATCCACTTCCTCAGTATCATTGAAAATCTTGTGATTCCGGACGGGGCTCACCTCGTCACTATAGATGTGGAGGCACTCTACAGCTCCATCCCCCACCACAAGGGGGTGGCGGCTGTGAGGCACACCATCTTTCAAAGCAGTGATGTGGATTGGGGATACAATGAATTCATTTTGTCACTCCTTGAATACATCCTATACCACAATGTCTTCACATTCAAAGGCTCCCGCTACCTCCAGGTGCAGGGGGTAGCGATGGGGACTTATTGTGCCCTGTCCTATGCCAACCTGTACCTGGTTGAGTGGGAGAATATGTTTTTAAATGATGAAGATTTGTCGATGTACACAGACCACCTCTTAGTGTGGTTTAGGTACATCGACGATATCTTTACAATCCAGGATGGTCCTTTCGAACTACTCAATCAATGTCTGGCACGCATGAACCGTAATGAATTCAATCTCTCGTTCACCATGTCCTCTGATACCAATACCATCTCTTTCCTTGATGTGCAGATTTCTAGAAACATCGACGGAACACTCAGCAGCAGCCTCTACCGCAAAACCACAGCAGGCAATAACATTCTCCATGCCTCCAGCTTTCATCCGGAGACCCTGATCAAATCCATACCATACAGCCAATACTTAAGGGTGAGGCGTAACTGTACCAATGATGAGGTCTTTCGCCTCGAAGCAGGTAAATTGCATGATAGGCTGCTGCTGAGGGGTTACTCCATTACATCACTGAAAAAGGCGTTGCGACAGACTACGACCTGAAACAGACAGGATCTCCTCTATTCCCAAAAGCCTACCAAATCAGATAATTTCTTGAGAATCATAACAAAGTACTGTATCCAACATGCCGAAGTTCGGAGAATCGTTTCCAAATATTGGCATGTTCTTACGATGGACCCTAATTTTAAGAAATTTACTGCCAGAGGCCCCCTTGTTCACTTTTAGAAAAGCAACTTCTATTGCCTTCAAATTGGTTAGAAGTGAATATAGGGGAAGGGGCGTGGCTTGGCCGAGCGGGGCGTGGCTTGGCCGAGCTAGGAGATGGCTGCCTGAGAACACAGCTCCCGCCGTTGCATCCTTTTCACCAGTCATACCGGAGGTAAATATCGCTATACCTGTCAGTGAAACGATGGGAACAGCCTCCCGACACACTTCTACCTCACGGTCCCGCTCACCCCGCGAAACGACCGGGAATTCCAACCAAAACATCCCTGACATGTTCAGGGCGCAGAGAAGCAACATGGCGTCGTCCCGTCATGACTCCTCACAGGCCTCAGCAGCACAGCTTGCGGGACAGTTCTCCACATCACAGATATCACCCCCCTCTACACAGGTTAATCCGCAACCACCATCCCTCAACATACATGATCTGAGGGCGATCGCTACCGACATCAAGGACACTCTTTCAGCAGCCATTGCGGAATTAAGAGTAGATATCCACACCCTGAACGACCCAGTTCTTGAAGTGGAAAAAACCACAGCGAAACATGACTTGGTACTCCGCAAAGCAACACGTCGGATAGACACACATACCATGCAGCTACGAGAGACACAACGCCGCATTGAAGACCTTGACAACCGAGGTCACAGACATAACCTCCGTGTGAGAGGCATGCCGGAGTCCATTGATGCGGATCACTTGACCCCTGCTGTGACTGAACTATTCAATAACCTGCTGGAAAGACCGCCTCAAACCTGCATAGAAATGGAAAGAATCCACAGGGCATTACGCCCCAAAGGCAGAGACAATGACCCACCCAGGGATATAATTTGTTGTCTTGTGGATTACCGGATAAAAGAAGATATCCTGAGACAAGCAAGGCTCAAACAACCGATACAATACAATGGCGCCCAGCTTCAGATTTTCCAGGACTTATCAGGAATCACACTACAACAGCGCAGGGACTTGAAACCACTGCTAGATGAGTTACGCGCCAATGGGATCATATACCGCTGGAAATTTCCCTTTTGCCTGGCAGCAACCCATCTCGGCCGTACTGCATTCCTAAAAGTGCCTGAAGACCTGCCTCACTTCTGTGATAGCCTGGGGATACCTTTGGTTGAGGTACCAAACTGGTATGCGGATTTCCGACATCAGGCTGCAGGACGCCATCCCATGCAGGAAGAACCGATGGAAGCACAGGATTCACGCTCACGCAGAAGAAGGTCTCCATCTGGCATCAGATCGCACGCAGGACATCAAGGCTTTCAACAACGCCACAGCCCTACGGATTCCCCGCGTTCTCGTAGAGCCCGTAGAGACTACTGATACCTGCTTTATTTAAGGCGGCCGCTGTGATTGCAGACTATATACTCCAGTTTCCACACTCCGTGATGACATTCACCTACTCCGGTTCCTGTAGTTTTGCCAGAATATTTGTTACTCACACTGCGAAACCCCCTATTCAGTTTCAGAGGTTGGTTACCTCAATCTCTTCTGCACAGAATTTCAACTGTATACTAGCACTGCACAGTCTCCTTCAGACAATACACATTTCACCTTGCCTGTACTCTGTACCTGCCCGCAATGAGAGCTGACTGCCAAATACTTCTGCTTTACAGTGACCCAGCCCTGTGTGCTCTGACACTATACGGTATACAGTGTGCTTCTTACAGACATCTATCAATTTGCTGTGAACATCGTTAATGCCTGTAACTGCAGATTCAAATAGACTCAAGCCTCTAACCTAAACTCCATATTATAAACTATATATAATATGAATTAAGATAACTGTCTTATGCCTCAACGGCAGTGGACAGAATGCGACTCTCTCATACTACAGGTTGGTGTGTAAATTTTACAAGTACAGTTGTACACAAAGACAGCTAATACTGTAAGGTACGTTGTTTGGTTAAACTATAGCTCACTAGCTCCTCCTATGCTGTGTAGGTCACACATTCACACACAACGAGGGCTCCAAGTGAAATTATATTATATACAATAGACTATTCATTCACACTGCATCCTCTCCTCTCCATTATTTCAAGCACCTAATTGAGGCACCTCTCCAATATATAAGGCAATACCATGCCCTTAGAAAAGCTTATTCTTTAATATATTGCAGACTTATTCTTTTCACTGCAGAATAAACGTGTGAATCACACTACCGGTTCATAGTGGGTGTCTCCCTTGGATGGTAGATGCATACGGAAGTAGACTGAATTCTAAGGTAAACCGATATAAATGAAGATAATGACAGGTGGAATGCATTTGCCAATGAGGATGATACCTCCAGAAAAAGGTTACACTTGCACATATTTGCCTCGCACCACTCGTTCACACACATCTATGTAAGAGGTTTGGTTGCTTGAAGACATCTCATCTTAAATATGGAGAGAACAGGTGTCAGCAGAAAGAATATGCCCAATTCTGGAGGAACACATTTCAACTGCAGTGCATGAGCTAGTATTTACACAGTAGTTCCACAGGTTTCACTGTTTATGTTTTTACACTTATACTGGTATCGCAGATTAGTTTCCTTTAGTTTGCTTTAATTGACTAATGGCAATAGGTTACGTGTTCACCTGTCACTGAGCCCACACTTTACTATGGCTTGTGACAATACAGGTTACCCTCATGACATAACAACACACTGTATGCATGCTCACACACTGAACCTTACGATGCATCCCGCTCACAACACACTGCTTTTGACTGTATCCCCACGGCTAAGGGATTCCCTCTCTCATCTAAATTACTCTCTACACTATACTAAGCCTTAGAGACTGATAACATGATCGAGGCTGATATAGTTGACATTATAATTTTGAACTATTGTCCCGCCCCCTCCTTCTCTAGCACTAAGTAGAATGCAACGGCGGATTACCACCTTTCCGTACAACTCACAGTAGATCCGTAGCTCGATTCAACCCAACCCCCACACAGTGCAGTGAAAAGGCTAAGGCTGATATCTGATCCTTTTCACACTAACTGTGCACTGTATTTTTCTGACCTTTTTCGTTGTAGATAAGGTTAGTTACTTTCACCCTTCTCCTCCCTTATACCTTCACTCTCTTCTACATAAACACACAGCTTCATCCTAGGCTTTCCACCCCCAGCGGAAGAACCACAGTCTCCCTATTTTAACTGATAGTTTGACGCCCTCCCACCAATACTAACATGGCAGATAATGACCAGGCTATCTGCAAGAAGACAAACCATAATGAAACACAAACTAATGTCCAAATAAGAATTGACTCCATAAACATCAGAGGCCTGAACACTCCCGAAAAACGATCACAACTGTTAAATTCTTTACACAAAAATAAAACACAAATCGCATTTATACAGGAAACTCATTTCCGTGCTGACAACGTACCCAAACTGGGGAACTATCGCTACCCTACAATGTACCATGCCTGCAATGACTCTTCCAAAACAAAAGGGGTGGCTATACTAATCTCGAAACATTGTCCGTTGCTAATCACAGAAACCATGCAAGACCCTAATGGTAGATACCTATTCCTTAAAGGAACATTACATAACAAGCCCATTACTCTCGCAAACATATATGCTCCTAACACTAAACAGGTTACATTTTTCAGAGAAACCCTACAATTGCTCACGGAATTCTTCTCTGGCATCCTTATACTGGGTGGTGATTTCAATGTAACACTAAACCCCCACCAGGATTCCTCAACTGGCACAACATCCTTGCCGTATAGAGCTCTAAGAGCGATCAAACAACAGTTACAAGAACTGACATTGCATGATACGTGGCGCACACTTCACCCAAATGATAGAGATTTTACATTTTTTTCACCACCCCATAACAAGTATTCCAGAATCGACCACCTTTTTATCTCCCAAAATGACTTATCTTTTCTCAAACATGCGACCATAGACCCTATGATCCTTTCTGATCACAATCCCATTTCACTGACATTAAATATCCCGATGTCACGCCCCGCACACTCGATATGGCGTTTAGACAACTCTCTATTGACAGACCTGGACGCTACATCCAAAATTCAAGACAGACTAATCCACTACTTCAAAGAAAATGCCACTGAGGAAACAAACCCATCCATCGTATGGGCTGCACATAAGTGTGTAATAAGAGGTGAATTAATCTCATTAGCTACAGCCAAAAATAAACAATGGAAAGCCCACATAACATCCTTAACATCCAAAATACATGCCCTTGAAAGGCTACACAAAGCATCCCTGGCCAATAAATCGCTTACAGAACTTCTGCAAGCGAGGGAAGAACTTAGAGACGAATTGCATAAATCACTGAGACGCAAATACATTTTCACCCAAAAATTATATTATGAATGTGGCAATAAATCCGGTAAGTTAATGGCTAAAGCCCTGCAACATAGAAAGGCAGCTTTGACCATCCACGAGATTAAAGATCCTAGCGCGAAGTCTTTTACATCCCCGGAAGACATTGCCACACAGTTTGTAAATTATTTCACTAAACTCTACAACCTACCAACACCAGAAATTAAAAATCCCCCACGAAATAGACAGGAAGCGATATCTACATTCTTGACACAGCATGGTATACCACATATTTCCCCTGAAGCATCCAAGACCCTTGATTGCCCTATTAACATTGAGGAAACCACAATAGCATTAAAACAACTCAAAACAGGGAAAAGCCCTGGCCCAGATGGGCTTACTGTAGGCTATTACAAAACATTTCCAGAAATCCTTACCTCTCATTTTGTTACGGCATTCAATGCACTTTCTAATATCCCACACCCTAATAGAGATTTATTGGAAGCCCATATCACTCTCATTCCAAAACCCGGCAAAGACGATACACTAGTGACTAATTATAGACCTATATCCCTCCTTAACGTTGACCTTAGACTTTATGCTAAAATTCTTGCAAATCGACTACTCCCTATCATCCCTGACCTCATCTCCCTCGACCAAGTTGGTTTTGTCCCCGGCAGAGAAGCTAGGGATAACACCATAAAAGCCCTACATATCCATCATATCCTCTCATCATCTCACACACACAAACGCCAGGGATTCCTCCTATCGCTCGATGCGGAGAAGGCGTTCGACAGAGTAGCATGGGACTACATGGCAGCGACATTACAAGCAATGGGCCTCCCATTGCAATTTCTTCAAATGATATTGGCTCTATACACATGCCCTACTGCTAGAATAAGAATTAATGGACGCCTGTCGGACGCCTTCTCCGTATCGAATGGTACACATCAAGGGTGCCCGTTATCACCCCTTATTTTTATACTCACGTTAGAACCTATCTTACGCAAACTGCGGACAAACCCCTGACATTAAAGGCATTAACATTGACAATAAACAGTACAAAATAGCTGCTTACGCAGACGACATCCTACTTTTCCTGTCAGAACCCCTGATAACTATTCCCAACCTATTAAAAGATTTTGCTTCCTTCAACGAACTCTCAAACTTAAAAATCAATTTCACAAAGTCTAAAGCCCTGAATATCTCCCTCCCAAAGACATTAGTGACACAATGTAAAACAAATTTCCCTTTCCAATGGGAAGCACATGCCCTTACCTACTTAGGAATCCAAATACCAACACATTTAGAGGATATATACGACAAAAATTATTTATCTTTACTAAATACTATTCAAAAAGATCTCCTTAAGTTGTCATCAGGCCCTTTCTCATGGTTTGGAAGGATTGCCATCGTTAAGATGAATGTATTGCCGAGAATACTGTATGTACTTCAGACCATCCCAATCAAATTGCCCTCATCATTTTTTACCACATACAAACGAATCTGTCGTGGCTTTATATGGGCAGCAAAATCCCCCAGATTGAGCTGGAATAGAATGACTATTCCCAAACCAAAAGGAGGCCTCGGCCTCCCGGATATCCAGAAATACCATTGGGCTTGCCACCTTACGAGAATTATCGATTGGCATATACACAAATCCACTAAAGATTGGGTTAACATTGAAAACTCCTCCGCCCACCTACCCCTCTCTCACTTACCATGGATTGATGCAAATTCACTACCGAAAGAATACACTACACATCCATTGACCGGACCCACTATTCAAGCTTTCACAACAATTTTCAAAAAACTGGGATGGTGCTCCTCTCCAGGACCGCTGACCCCCTTGACTAATAACCCAGACTTCTCACCTGGAGTACCATTCCAGGATCGATCTCAAACCCTAGCCCATAGTCCTCTTAGAGCCTCACAATTTTTCCATAAGGCTGTACTTCATCCTTATGATAAGATACCTGCACACTTCCCTGAATATCATATACCATTTTACAAATTTCTACAAATCAGACACTTTCTGACCAAGGCCAAACCCACTTCTCAATGGTTTAGAGACCTAACTCCCTTTGAAGCGCTTTGCACCAGTACACCTCCACAAAGACATCTCATCTCAGAGGTCTATTCGCTACTCTTTCCTGACCAAGACCCCACGATTACAACAGCCAACCAAAAATGGGAAACAGAACTTGAGATACAATTATCGACGGAAGATTGGGGAAACATTTACAAACACATCCATAAAGGTTCAGTGAATGTATCAGCACAAGAAAACTCTTACAAAATATACACAAGATGGTACAACACGCCAGACAAAATCCACCTATACCACCCCTCTGTTTCGCCTATGTGCTGGAGATGCAATAACAAAGTGGGTTCTTTGCTCCATATTTGGTGGACCTGTCCACAGATACAAAAATTCTGGAAAAAAGTACATGAGGTGATACGCCACGTCACTACTTACACCCTATCCTATACACCATCACAATACTTATTACACCACTCTTCAATCCCACAACATGCATACCGTAAGTCTCTCACACTCCACCTGGTGAATGCAGCTAAACAATGCATACCAGTACAATGGAGGAGTACTACACCACCTACTTTAACAGATTGGTTCAAGCGTATAGAAAAGATCTCCGAGATGGAAAACATAATCCATCAAGCCAAAGACACTCCTTCGAAATACAGGAAAACTTGGGCCTGTTGGATACACTTCAGGGACTCCCCTAAATACCAAGAGTTTCTGCAACACCTATAATCTTGTCAGATAACAACGAAAGTATAACAGACCAATATCTACTACATGTAACATGCCGCGATATATAGACTTACAGAGTCTTCTTCTATGCGCAGGGTATACCAAGGTTCATTCCCAGCCCCCCCTCCGTAACGGACATGAAGCGACATATGCCCATAGTGATCCCGGATACATGTCTTTTTGCTTATAGCTCTCACTTTCACTATCGTTCAGTACACACATCCCTATTTACCAATATATGTGGAACATTTTCTTAAATGTTCAACCTACCATTCCCTTTCTGGTAGGAAATTACATCGTAAAGCTCCACTACATACCCTGGTCCTTCTTCCCATTGAGTGACTTTGTTCACCCATTTATGTCACGAAAGTACATTATATCTTCATTTCAGCATATATATAAAAGCCAGAATAACTGAATGTGTTACTAATCGTACCTACCGCACAGTGTGATCCCTCTTGGGGTGCGGGAATGAGAAACTGGCACATACTGATCTAATTACCTAAGGCACATAACATCGTAGACCTCAGAACTCATTTTGACATACAAGTCAACTTATGGTATATCCTAAAGTTATTTCACATGTTTTGTTCTAAGTACAATTATGATATTTTCTACATTTGTTATTGTACTAAATACTATTGCGGTAAACACCTGTACAGTAAGCTGCTCAGTAAAGCATACTTAAGATTGTACCCAAACTGCAAGATGTAATTGTAACATGCATTTGATGCTATTGTCACTAACATTTCATGAAAGTTTTGACTATGTACTGTTATACCATTTGTACAACATAACATTTATAAATTCAATAAAACTATTTGAAACAAAAAAGAAGTGAATATAGGGGAAATAATGAGGTTGTTCACTGCAAATATAGAGGCACCTATATGTGTGGGACATGTGGCTACTGCAGATACATGGACACCAGCAGAAGACAAATTTTACCGGGGAGATTATAATGTTAATGGGGAGATTTTGAAACCCCGACAATTCGCGAACTGTCAAACTTTTGGGGTTGTTTACCTTCTGAAATGTGACTGTGAATGTTTTTACGTTGGAAAGACCAAGCTCCCCTTTTGGAAAAGAGCATACCGACACATCCACAGTATGCAGACCTGTAACCCAGACCTACCTCTGGGGAGACATACCACTCTGGTCCATTCAGGGGTCTTTACCAGGATCAAATTTTTGATTTTGGACCGTATCCACCCCAGCTCCAGGGGAGGAGACTGGAACAAGAGTCTCCTCCAGCTTGAGCTGCGGTGGATATATAACTTGAGGGCTACCTATCCACCTGGGTTGAATGATGCCATGTGTTTCAGGCCATTCCTGGATAGCTTCAGCTCGGGAGGTATGGAGAAATAATGGAACCATCACAATCTCCTGTTCCCCTCCTGTTTATCCCATTAATCCCTTGCCGGTTTTTTGATCTGACATGCCTGGTCTCTGTGTATATGTATTATTCCATTTCTCTTTTTTCATCTTTTTTTGCCCTTTTTGTGTCCATTTTGTGAGGATTTGGCATGGAGCTCCCTGTTGATCCCTTCCCTATGGCTCAATATAATATGAGACTTATGTACTTGCCTCTTTGTACCCATATGGTTTTCATGTCACCTAACTATATTCTATTTTTCCTTTTGGGCCTCTCTACATTCACATCCATCTACATGTGCACCCGACGCGGCAGGGAGGACTTTTTGAGTGCCTCCAGGGATCGAGTCTCCGCTTTCCATTGTGGACACTCCGTCCTATTGGTGTCCATGGCGACCCCGTCATGAGGTACCTCTGCCGCGCCGGTGGGACGCTACTGCGTTGTGCCCCTCCATGCTGCTCTCTCATGGCGTCAGTGCGCATGCACCGTAGGGCCGGCTTGGTTGCTGTGTTGTCCATGCGGTGCATGCGTGCTGCGTCCTCTGTGCCTGCGCCATGGGGAGACACTGCGCAGCAGCGACCCGGGGGGCCCCGCCTTTGGAGGTTTGGCTTAGGGGAGGAAGCACCCAGCTGTTCGGCATCTCGCTGAACAGCTGATCATGGGGGTCTTATATATACCAGCTGTCAGAGTGGCTCAGGCAGGGCTTGTGGCATGACGCTCTTTGGATACACCTCTGTCTAGGTAAGCTACCATACATACTGCTTTCTTTCACACTCAACGGCTCTTTCTATGATGCATTAGCCAGTTTGGTTACAAGCTTCCCTTGATATTGATTTATACATTTTTTATCACTAGACAGTGGTCCACCTGTGTGTCCTCTCTGACCCCACAACTGCCTCATCTGCTCTGTCACTGGCTTGTGAGTGCTGCTACTTGTCAACCTGGGTAGGTTCGATGCAACCTTACATATTTGTTTTGGTTGGGGGATCTATAGTATCCCCATCCCCCTATATACATATACACCACCCAGTTCCGGACACTCTGTACTCTTATTTATGTCGTGTGTTTTTCTTTCTTCTTTCCAGATCCCCCTTTTTCTTTGGGCCCCAGTGCACATGTCACCCCGCCTATGGTCTGAAGTATTCGGAACCTGGTGAGGCTGTTCGAGTGCGGGGAGGTAGATACAGCTCCTCACCCTATACGCATTGGCCCTGTTTTCATCTCCTTGCCGTTTTTGGAGGGGGAACTGTGGGCAACTCCATGCCTCATCTGTTTTTATCAATGTATTTGGATGCATGTATGTAATTCTTCAGCGATTTTGATGCGAGTATTGTGTCTTTGGTATTCACTATATATGCTCTTATGTGGTATGATCCATTTATTGATTCCTATGTATTTGAATCTCATAGATATTATACTCCCTGTGAAAACCCCTGATGATGGAGACTACAACTCATCTCTGAAACATTGTTGGGTTTGGGAATATATATTTTGTCATCTTTGCTGAAACGTTTGTACCACATGATGCATCCTTGTTTTTATTATATTTTCATTATTTATGTTTCATGTATTTAATAAACTTTATACTTTTTGATACATATGTTTTACGTTTGGGTAGTGCCTTTAAAGTCCCACCCCTAGGGGTTTTTTCCATTTCTATTAAAAAATATATGGTACAAGAAGGGAGTAAAGAAAGGGTGGGTAAACAAATGGGGGCCAAAAGTAAACCACCAGAAGGCAGCCAAAAGACCAGATCGAGAAAACAGTTTGAAGACGCAGAAACCCCCATAGCAAGTAGCAAGGTACTCATGGCATCAGAGGAAGAAGCTATAATGGAACCCAAACAAAAAAAACATCTACCAACCAAGAGTGAAATGGCAGAAATTTTGCGAGATTGGAAACAGTTATAAAAGGAGAAATAGCAACCCTCCATGAAGATATGAATCATATAGTAAAAAGCGTGGAAGACACGGAAGTAAGGCTGGACATGCAGGGAGAGGAGATAAAAAAACTTAAGGCACAAATAAATGAGATGCAGAAAGATCAGAGGAATATATTATACAAAATCGAACACCAAGAGAACTGGAACAGAAGGAAAAACCTCTGGATCAGAGGTCTTCCGGAGATACAAGGAGAAAAGGAGGAATTGCAGGAAAAAATTGATAAAATCTTTGGGCATATGATAAATACATTGAGTGCAAGTAGTAAAATTAAGTTTGAAAGAATACATCGGATCAGAAAACCCGCAGAAATAGCAGGGGATATCCCAAGAGATGTTATCGCAAGATTTCACAACTATCAAGATAAAGAACAGATTAAGGCATGCCTGAAAAACAACCAACCAGTGAAATATGGAGAGACAACCCTGCAGATCTTCCCAGACCTGGAAGCAGAGACTCTGGCCAGGAGAAGAATCCTGAAACCCCTGCTTGTCCAGCTTAAAGCGCATAATGTTCAATACTCATGGGGTTTCCCAGTCTGCCTAACAGGACGCAAAGAAGCCTGTTCTGCAACGTTAAGATTTCCAGAAGATACACCAAAATTCTGTAATCACTTAATTATGCCAATAGTAGAAATCCCGGGTTGGTGGGAAAGAATTGAAAATCTAGAAAGCCCTGAAGTATCGCAAGCATGACAACCCGTCCTTAAAGCGAAACAATCAGAAGGGAAGAAGAAGTAAAATTTAAAGGAACTGGAAAATAAGACCCGGAGAAAATGTGTCTGAAAAGGCTATCTTGAAGGGGGTTTTTGGTACGGGGGTGGTGGGGGAGGGGGACTGGGGGGAGGGAAACGGGCACGGGAACCCCCAAAATTTTGGGGGAGCAATGGTTCCGGCGGTGGCCGACCCGAGCCCAACCTCTAGGGGGTTAACTGAGGAGCCAGGAGGAGTAAGTGGGGCCTCAGTTTGCTGGGCCATGGGGAGGCCTTTTTCCCCCAGGTGGGAGGGTGAGGAGGGGAGATGTTAGGGAAGGGAGGGGGGAGGGGGGGAGGGCGGGATGGAGGTGAGGGGATGGGTTGGGAGGTGGGATAGAGAGGGCATTCACTATATAGACCCCTACTCCTATGGTTGGTTTGGAACAGAAAATCAATTTTTATAGTAAGAAATTATGTCTAGCCTGAACATAATTTCATATAATGTACGGGGTTTGAATTCTCCCATAGAGTGTGCTAACATAATGGGTGAATTGAAATTTTTTCAAAAGGTTTCCCAGTTTGGTATTATGGAGATTCTCCTATTAGTCGAGCAAAAGGAGTCACTATAGGGTTTGCCAGGGGGTAAGGTTCGAGTTAGAGGAGAGAATAACTGACCCTGAGGGGCGTTATCTTTTTTTGAGATGAAAACTAAATGGATTTGAATGCTCACTGGCAAACATATACGGCCCTAAAAAAATGCAAATAGATACCTGCTGGGGGTTTTAGCGAAGTTTATGGAATTAAAGAAGGGGGGGCACAATAGCAGGGGATTTTAATTTCTGTTTTGAACCGGGAAGAGACAGTACGTCCCATGCACGGGGACAGGTGGGGTATGGATGAATAAACTGAAAAAGAAACTACATCAGTATCAACCTGTAGATGCATGGAGGATGCAACACAATAACGTAAGGGATTACACATTCTACTCCCCCATGCATGCAACGTATTCTAGACTAGATTTTTTCCTGGTTGAGCACTGGCTATTAGAGGATGGGACTAGCACAAATATTGGAATAACGACCTTCTCAGACCATGCACCTGTGAGTTTACAACTGAAAACTGGGGAGAGTCAAAAAAGAGTAATATATGTAGGGAAAATGAGGACCTTCTACATGACAAAGAAATTGAAAAGTGAATAAAGGAAGAACTAGAACTGTACTTTAAAACAAATGTTGCAGTGGCTATCTCAGAAGCTACAGTCTGTGAGGCTCACAAAGCCTATATCAGGGGTATTCTAATTATGGCTGGATCAGAGAAAAAAAAAGAACTAAGAGAGATAAAATAGCCTTAACAAAAGAAATCTCGGACTTAGAACAACAACATAAGATAACTGGAGAGGGGGAGGTGTTGTTAAGGCTATATGGGAAAAGATAGGACATGTGGGTTCTAGTGGAACAAGAAACACACATGGTATAAAATGTAATCAAAGAAGAAAGATATATAGGAGGGAACAAACCGGGCAAATTCCTGGCAAAGGTATTAAAAAAAAAGGAAACTATCAACTATATAGAAAAAATATAGACAAGGACAGGGGATATTAGACATAGAACCAGAGATATTGCGAAAATATTCCAAGACTATTACAGGGGGCTATACGCAATTAACGAGAAAGATACCCAAGAAGAGATTGGGAAAAAAACAAGAGAAAATAAAAGCTTTCTTAAAAGATATAGGATTAAATAAAATAGCAGAAACTAAACAGAGCGCTTTAGAGGCCCCCATAACAGAAGAAGAGTTAAAAAAATGCTGCAGGAAACACCAGCTGGCAAAAGTCCTGGACCCGATGGCCTAACAGTATTATACTACAAAAAATTTCAGGACCGATTAATCCTCAAAATGTGTTCCTATATGAATGGGATTGGGGATAAATGGGAGATGAGGAAGGAAGTGTTCGAAGCCAATATTACCATTATCTTGAAAGAAGGTAAGGATAGCACACTCTGTTCCAGTTACAGGCCCATTTCACTCTTAAATGCAGATACAAAACTATTTGCTAAAGTTCTAGCTGAAAGGATGAAAAAGATAATGAATCAGATCGTACACCCAGACCAGGTTGGGTTTATACCAGGAAGAGAGGGGAGGGATAATGGTATCAAAACGCCCTTGTCAGTGCAGAAAATTAAAGACAGTGAAGTCCCAGGACTACTCCTGTCAATTGATGCTGAAAAAGCTTTTGACAGGGTGGACTGGGGCTTAATGCAGCGCACGTTGGAGGAGATAGGACTCAGGGAAAAAATGATCAGATAAATAAAGGCATTATATACCCGACCTACAGCGAGAGTGAAGGTAAATGGTTTACTCTCGGAGCCATTGGAAATGTTCAATGGTACACGACAGGGGTGCCCACTTTCCACATTACTGTTTGTGCTGGCACTCAAACCCCTTCTAATAAAGATAAGGCAAAACCCGGACATTAGCGAGATAAAAATTGGTGAAGAAGTTCATAAACTGGCTGCCTTCGCGGAGGACATTTTATTCTATGTTACCCGCCCAAGAACTACCCTACCAAATCTGATCACAGTCCTAAAAGAATAGGGGAAGTTATCTCATTTTAAAGTAAACCCAGCCAAATCCGAAACATTAGACATCAATAAAAGTAAACCAGCAGAATATACCTATCAAAAGTTAATTACCTAATTACCTAAAATAACCACATCAAGGGAGACATTATACCAGGCTAATTTTGTGCCACTCCTTAATGAGATCAAAAAAGAGTTGAATAGAATTACAAGAGGTCAGCTATCGTGGGGGGGTGGGAGAATCAACATATACAAGATGGTAATCCTACCCAAAATTACATATTAGATGCAAATGCTCCCAATCTCACTTCCACAAGTCTATCTTAAAATAGAACATTTCAGAACATGCCCCACACTATATAAGGCCATCTGCACGGCGGCCCTGTGTAGTGTGTTCCGGCGTGCTGAGAGATAGAGAGAGAGAGAGAGACAGTGTCATTTCATTTGAGTTAGATAGATTAGGCAGGACAGTCAGTCAGTTAGCTGCACTTACAGTGTATTGTGTATATATATGCATCCCAGGTGTTGTATATATATATATATATATATATATATATATATATATACTGTATTCAGTTTAGCTAACTCCGTTCCTGTTAGCTTGCTACTGACAGGCAGGCTTGTGTTGTTACAGTATTTACAGCTACCTGAAGAAAATTGATGGTGTTCTTTTGATCCTATTAGTACCACAGTCAGGCAGCTAGACTATTTACAGTTAGTGTAGTGCATCCTCCTCACAGTGTTCATCTAAAGCTACAGGTTAGTTTAGTGTGACCTCTGCACAGTGTTCAGCTAAAGCTACAAGTTAGTGTAGTGCGTCCTCCTTACAGTGTTCAGCTAAAGCTACAAGTTAGTGTAGCGCGTCCTCCTCACAGTGTTCAGCTAAAACTACAAGTTGGTGTAGTGCGACCTCTGCACAGTGTTCAGCTAAAGCTACAAGTTAGTGTAGTGCGTGCTCTGAACAGTGTTCAGCTAAAACTACAAGTTAGTGTAGTGCGTCCTCTGAACAATGTTCATCTAAAGCTACAAGTTAGTGTAGTGCGTCCTCCTCACAGTGTTCAGCTAAAGCTACAGGTTAGTATAGTGTGACCTCTGCACAGTGTTCAGGTAAAGCTACAAGTTAGTGTAGTGCGTCCTCCTCATAGTGTTCAGCTAAAACTTCAAGTTAGTGTAGTGCGACCTCTGCACAGTGTTCAGCTAAAGCTACAAGTTAGTGTAGTGCATCCTCTGAACAGTGTTCATCTAAAGCTACGAGTTAGTGTAGTGCATCCTCCTCACAGTGTTCAGCTAAAGCTACAAGTGAGTGTAGTGCGACCTCTGCACAGTCTTCAGCTAAAGCTACAAGTTAGTGTAGTGCATCCTCCTCACAGTGTTCAGCTAAAGCTACAAGTTAGTGTAGTGCAACCTTTGCACAGTGTTCAGCTAAAGCTACCTGTAGAAGGTTGGTGGTGTTTTCCTGATCCTATCACTACCGCAGGCAGCTAAAGTATTTACACGTTAGTGTAGTGTGACCTCTGCACTGTTAAGCTAAATCTACCTGTAGAAGGTTGGTGGTGTTTTCCTGATCCTATCACTTCTGCAGGCAGCTAAAGTATTTACACGTTAGTGTAGTGCGACCTCTGCACAGTGTTCAGCTAAGGCTACCTGTAGAAGGTTGGTGGTGTTTTCCTGATCCTATCACTACCGCAGGCAGCCAAAGTATTTACACGTTAGTGTAGTGCGACCTCTGCACAGTGTTCAGCTAAAGCTACCTGTAGAAGGTTGGTGGTGTTTTCCTGATCCTATCACTACCGCAGGCAACCAAAGTATTTACACGTTAGTGTAGTGCGACCTCTGCACAGTGTTCAGCTAAAGCTACCTGTAGAAGGTTGGTGGTGTTTTCCTGATCCTATCACTACCGCAGGCAGCTAAAGTATTTACACGTTAGTGTAGTGCGACCTCTGCACAGTGTTCAGCTAAAGCTACCTGTAGAAGGTTGGTGGTGTTTTCCTGATCCTATCACTACCGCAGGCAGCTAAAGTATTTACACGTTAGTGTAGTGCGAGCTCTGCACAGTGTTCAGCTAAAGTTACCTGTAGAAGGTTGGTGGTGTTTTCCTGATCCTATTACTACCGCAGGCAGCTAAAGTATTTACACGTTAGTGTAGTGCGACCTCTGCACAGTGTTCAGCTAAAGCTACCTGTAGAAGGTTGGTGGTGTTTTCCTGATCCTATCACTACAGCAGGCAGCTAAAGTATTTACACGTTAGTGTAGTGTGACCTCTGCACAGTGTTCAGCTAAAACTACCCGTAGAAGGTTGGTGGTGTTTTCCTTATCCTATCACTACCGCAGGCAGCTAAAGTATTTACACGTTAGTGTAGTGCGACCTCTGCACTGTTCAGCTAAAGCTACCTGTAGAAGGTTGGTGGTGTTTTCCTGATCCTACCACTACCGCAGGCAGCTAAAGTATTTACACGTTAGTGTAGTGCGACTGCTGTACTGTTCAGCTAAAGCTACCTGTAGAAGGTTGGTGGTCTTTTCCTGATCCTATCACTACCGCAGGCAGCTAAATTATTTACACGTTAGTGTAATGCGACCTCTGCACAGTGTTCAGATAAAGCTACCTGTAGAAGGTTGGTGGTGTTCTCATACTGTAGGCAGGCAGTTGATTTTGCTAGCTGCAGTGTCAGTATACATATATATATATATATATATATATATATATATATATATATATATATATATATATCCCAGCTTAGTCCAGCTACAGGCCACTAGTATGTCTGGAAGGCCAACAAGGAGAGGCAGACAGTCACAAGCCAAAAAAGAGGGCAAGCAGGCTCTGTGTCTAGCGGCAACGGTGCTGGTCGTGGAGACGGTGCATCCTCATCAGCACATGGCCATGGGACATGCTTGGCCTTTTTTTCGGCAGCTGGCCATGTTGAGTCGCAACATGCGGAAGACTTGGTCGAGTGGATGACCAAGCCGTCCTCATCCTCCTCATCCTCCCTCACCCATGCTCAGGGTACCATGTCTGGCAAAGCAGCTGCCAACGCGGCCTCTTCCCTCAGCTCAATGGCATCAGTGACTCCTTCCCCAGCCCCACCATGTCTTCCTGAGGAGTCCCTCGAACTGTTTGACCACAGTGTTGGGTACATGCTCCAGGAGGATGCCCAGCGTTTAGAAGGCTCTGATGATGATACTGAGCTAGATGAAGGCAGTAACGTGAGCACGGACAGAGGGGGTGCCCAAGTAGGACAGCAATCTGGCAGTCATGCTCCCCCTGCTGCAGCATACTGCCAGGTTTGCTCCAGTGATGAGGAGGGAGGGGATGATGAGGTCACTGACTCAACGTGGGTGCCTGATAGGAGAGAGGAGGAGGAGGAGGCACATCACCAACGAGGCAGGATGCCCTCCAGGGGCCAGCCTAAGGGCAGCACACTGACTGCATCACACCACAAAGCTCCGCATGAGCAGGGCGCTGCTGTCTCTGCGCGTTATTCCAAAAGTTCTTTGGTGTGGGGCCTTTTTTGAGATGAGTACATCAGATTCCACCGCTGCTATTTGCAACATATGTCTCAAGCATATCTCACGTGGCCAAAACATCTCCCGCTTGGGCACCACATGCTTGACCAGACATATGTTGACCTTCCCTGCAGTTCGTTGTCAAGCATATCTAAAAGACCCACACCAAAGAACAAAGAGGACCTCTCCTTACTCCTCATCAGCTGAGATCTCCAACCCCACTATACCTTCAGTCCTCTCTGAGACCTGCACTGAGAGGAATGAAGGTGTAGAATTAGGTGTGTCACAGCCAAGTACTTGTGGGCAATCTGCTTTCGGTACACCAACGTCAAATTGTACCAGGCAAATTTCCCTGCCCCAGCTGCTGCATCGCCGAAAGAAGTTTGCTCCCAGCCATCCACATGCCCAGCGGTTGAATGCTAGTTTGGCAAAATTGCTAGCACTTCAACTGCTACCTTTTCAGTTGGTAGACTCTGCCCCCTTCCGTGAGTTTGTGGAATGTGCGGTTCCTCAGTGGCAGGTATCCAAACACCACTTTTTCTCATGGAAGGCGATTCTGACTCTCCACCGGCATGTGGAAGGCAATGTCTTGGTCTGGCTGGACAGGGCGGTCAGCGGTATGGTGCATATTACCGCTGTCTCATGGTCCAGCAGGCATGGACAGGGACGTTACCTAAGTTTCACGGCGCATTGGGTGACTCTGCTGGCAGCTGGGAAGGATTCAGGACAAGATGCAGTAGTGTTGGAGGTTGTTCTGCCACCACGCCTCCAAAATGCCACTACTAATGATTGTGACACACCTCTCTTCTCCACCCCCTCCTCTTCTTCTTTCTCCATGGCCTCTTCCTGTGCTTTGTCCTTGGATCCAGCAGTGCTCCGTAGGCATTCAAGGGGCTACGCAAGTACGCAGGCAAAAAGATGCCATGCGGTGCTTGAGCTGGTGTGCCTGGGGGACAGTAGCCACACTGGGGCAGAGGTTCTGTCAGCTCTGCAGGGGCAGGTTCAGAGGTGGTTGATGCCACGCCAACTTAAGGCAGGAATGGTGGTTTTAGACAATGGCACCAACCTCCTCTCCGCCCTCCGACAGGGACAACTGACCCATGTTCCCTGTTTGGCTCATGTCCTTAACTTGGTGGTGCAGCGGTTCTTGGTCAGGTACCCGGGCTTACAGGATGTCCTGAAGCAGGCCAGGAAAGTCTGTGTGCATTTCCGCAGGTCATATAATGCTAGTGCTCGGCTGGCAGACCTCCAAAAGGAGTTTTACCTGGCCAAGAACCACCTAATCTGTGACATGCCCACCAGGTGGAACTCAACGTTGGCCATGCTGCAGCGGCTGCACATGCACAGAGGGCCATCAATGAGTACCTGTGTGACTATGGCACCAGGACAGGGTCAGGGGAGCTTGTTTTTTTTTTCCCACGCCAGTGGGCCATGATCAGAGATGCATGCACTGTCCTGTCACCATTTGAGGAGGCCATGAGGATGGTGAGCAGTGACAGTGCATGCATCAGTGACACTGTCCCCCTTGTTCACCTGTTGGAGCACACGCTGCGTGGAATAATGGACAGGCACTTGAGGCAGAACAGAGGCAGGAAGAGGAGGACTTCCTTAGCTCTCAAGGCCCCCTTTATCCAGACAGTGTTCCTGCATGCCCGCCGATCACACAGGAAGAGGAGGAGAAGGATGAAGAGGAGGAGGATTGTGTCAGTATGGAGGTGGAGCCTGGCACTCAGCATCAGCAGCAGTCTTTAAGGGATCAATCCCAAAAAACACATGGACTTGTACGTGGCTGGGAGGAGGTGGCTGCGGACCATGTCGTCCTTAGTGACCCAGAGGACTCCGGAACGAATGCCTCAGCAAACCTACGCTGCATGGCCTCCCTGATCCTGCAAAGCCTGCATAAGACTCCTCATATTCGTGGTATCAAGGAGAAAGACCAATACTGGCTGGCAACCCTCCTTGATCCACGTTACAAGGGTAAGGTTGCGGACCTTATCTTGCCATCGCAGAGGGAGCAGAGGATAAAACATCTTCGGGGAGGCCTTGCAGAAAGGTCTGTGCAATGCGTTCTCAGAGACTGGGAGGTTACAAACTCCTGCTTCTGGACAACGTGTTGCTGAGGCTTCGGTCAGTCAAAGAAGGAGCGGTGGAGAAGGTGGCCATCTGACCGATGCATTCAGACAATTTTTTAGTCCACAGCCCCAAGTTATGATCGCTTCCAGCAACCATCACCAGCGTCTGTTTTACATGGTGCAGAAATACCTAGGAGCAAGATCTGACTTGGACATCTTTACCACCGAAAATCCTCTGGGTTACTGGGTCTTGAGGATGGATCACTGGCCAGAGCTTGCACAGTATGCAATTGAGCTACTGGCCTGTCCTGCATCCAGTGTTCTCTCGGAATGCACATTCAGTGCTGCTGGAGGCTTTGTAACTGATCACAGGGTGCATCTGTCCACCAACTCGGTCGATCGACTGATCTTCATAAAAATGAATCAGTCTTGGATCACCACCAGCTACCAAGCACCTGATGCTGATGTAACTGAATATTTTTTTTTGAAATGTCAGATCCCTTCAAAGACCGCCTATGCTGATGCTGAGTGACTATCCTGTTATGCTGAGTAATTATCCTCTTCCTCCTCAATGATCATGCTGATAGCTTGTAAGAACATTTTTGGTTCTGGGCGCCGCCACCAGTGCCTAAGGCCCAATTTTTCAGCCCCTGCTTAACAGGGGCGTGTAATTACAATTTTTGATGCAATACTTTGCAGCAGGGCTCATTCCTGCGTTCCAACTAGAGTATCTGTGAGGGGTTGCAGTGTTGTGGCACCAGTGACTAAGGCCCAATTTTTCAGCCCCTGTTTAACAGGGGCGTGTAATAACAATTTTAGATGCGATACTTTGCAGCAGGGCTCGTTCCTGCGTTCCAACTAGAGTATCTTTGAGGGGTTGCAGTGTTGTGGCACCAGTGCCTAAGGCCCAATTTTTCAGCCCCTGTTCAACAGGGACATGTAATTCGAATTCTTAAACTAATATTTCACAGCAGGGCTTGTTTCTTCGCCCACCAAGATTAACTGTGAGGAATTATGTCCCGTACACATGGTCGGACATTGATCGGACATTCCGACAACAAAATCCATGGATTTTTTCCGACGGATGTTGGCTCAAACTTGTCTTGCATACACACGGTCGCACAAAGTTGTTGGAAAATCTGATCGTTCCGAACACGGTGACGTAAAACACATACGTCGGGACTATAAATGGGGCAGTAGCCAATAGCTTTCATCTCTTTATTTATTCTGAGCATGCGTGGCACTTTGTGCGTCGGATTTGTGTACACACGATCAGATTTTCCGACAACGGATTTTGTTGTCGGAAAATTTTATAGCCTGCTCTCAAACTTTGTGTGTCGGAAAATCCGATGGAAAATGTGTGATGGAGTTTACACATGGTCGGAATTTCAGACAACAAGGTCCTATCACACATTTTCCATCGGAAAATCCAACCGTGTGTACGGAGCATTACAGTGTTGTGCCACCAGCACCAGCACCACCAAAGGCCCAAATTTTCTGGCCCTGTTCAACAGGGGCATGTAATTACAATTCTTGATTGAATATTTCACAGCAGGGCACGTTTCTGCACCCACCAAGATTAACTGTGAGGACTTACAGTGTTGTGCCACCAGCACCAACACCACCACCAAAGGCCCAATTTTTCAGCCCCTGTTCAACAGGGACATGCAATTACTATTCTTGATCTAATATTTCACAACAGGGCCCGTTCCAGAGCCCACTAAGAGTAACTGTGAGGACTTACAGTGTTGTGGCACCAGCACCACCACCACCATCACCAAAGGCCCAATTTTTCTGGCCCTGTTCAACAGGGGCGTGTAATTACAACTTTTGCTGCAATGCTTTGCAGCAGGGCTCATTCCTGCGTTGCAACTAGAGTATCTGTGAGGGGTTGCAGTGTTGTGGCACCAGCACCAGTGACTAAGGCCCAATTTTTCAGCCCCTGTTTAACAGGGGCATGTAATTACAACTTTTGATGCAATACTTTGCAGCATATATAATATTAGATCAATTCTTGATCTAATATTTCACAGCAGGGCCCTGTGAGGGCTTACAGTGTTGAGGCCACAACAACACCTAAGGCCCAAATTTCTGCTGAGTATATAGGGCAGGCCCCTACTTTCAAGCATCCAACTTACAAATGACTCCTATTTGCAAACGGAAGGAGACAACAGGAAGTGAGATGAAATCTACCCCATAGGAAGGGAAATTCTCTCCTGTAAGAGTTAATATGGGAAAAACTTTTCTCCTTTCCACTGATGCTTTATCACCAAACCTTGTTTCACTAAAAACCCCAAATTTTCAAAAAAAAATTGTCATTGGGACAAAAAGTGAGGTGAAATCTTCTGAAGAGGAGCACAGACAGCAAAACAAATATCACAGGGGTGATAACCCTTCCCTATGTTTTCCAAAAACAGATTTTTTGGTTGGAGCTACACTTTAAAAATGTACCAGTTCAAAATTACAAACAGATTCTACTTAACAACAAACCTACAGTCCCTGTCTTGTTTGCACCACCTGTATACTGCTGTTCAGAGTATATAGGGCCTGAGGGCCCCACACCTTTCCTTTTTTTAATTTGGGTGCGGGATTCCCCTTAATATCCATAAAGGACCCAAAGGGCCTGGTAATGGACTGGAGGGTACCCATGCTGTTTGTCTCACTGATTTTCATCCATATTGCCAGGACCCGACATTACATTAAAGCCCCAAGCAGTTTTAAATGACTTTTTTTCCTTTAAAAATGTCATTTTGTGCAGGGACTGTTCTAAGCACGGGAAACACGTGCCACTTTACAGCAATACTATAGACACCCCCCAGGTACGATATTTAAAGGAATGTTTCACTTTTTTTTTTACTTTAAGCATCATTAAAATCACTGCTCCCGTAAAAACGTCCGTTTTTAAAAGTTTTTTTGCATTGATACATGTCCCCTGGGGCAGGATCCGGGTCCCCAAACCCTTTTTAGGACAATACCATGCAAATTAGCCTTTAAAATTAGCACTTTTGATTTCGAACGTTTGAGTCCCATAGACGTCAATGGGGTTCTAACGTTCGTGCAAATTTTCGGTCCGTTCGCAGGTTCTGGAGCGAACTGAACCAGGGGTTGTTCAGCTCATCCCTAATGAACATCAAGTGTATGCAATAAGTCACAAGGTCTGGTTTGATAATATAGTTACAGCTAGCAGTTATTCATCCAAGCATACAATGACATCTAACAGTTTAAGCATTTTAGCAGTCATATTCCTAGTAGCATTGATGGATCATAGTAGGAGTGGAGAGGGAGGGGGGTCTAGGAAGGGGGAGAAGAGTGGGGGGCGGGGGGGAGAGCGGAGGAGAGGGAAGGGGCTATATAAATCCCATACCAGAATAACATTGCTATGTAGCTGCTGCCACAAGACACTATAGGAGAGAGTCAGAGCACCAGGGATTACCAGCTGCCCAGGGTCTCCTATCCATGTGCATCAATCCATTGAGACCAGACCTTATCAAATTTTTTAGGGCAATTTCTACTCTCATATGTCAACTTGTACAAAGGTAGGACAGAGTTTATCGTGGTCGTCCACATATGTTGCGTGGGGGGGGCGGGCTGCTTCCACCTGAGAAGAATCTCCCGTCTAGCATAGTATAGAGCATAGAACAGGAACAGTTTGTCGTGTGTGGATGCTTCAATGTTTTCTATATTGCCTAGTAACGCTAAGGCAGGTTCCAACCTAAGGGACCAGTCCCCAAACGTGCTCAGGACTTCCATCACTCCCTCCCAGTATGGACGTAGAACGAGGGACGACCATACCATGTGAAAAAAAATTCCAGGAGACACACCACATCTGAAGCAGAGAACATTCGTTCCCGGATATATACTGGCTAGCCTCACGGGGTATAATATGCCCTATGTAGGAACTTAATTTGAATGAAGCGATGCCTTGCTGAAATTATTTTTGTGGTATAGTCAGACACTATATCTTCCCAGCTATCGTCTGTCAGCTCTGGGATGTCAGTCTTCCATTTATTAAAAACCTTAGTCAGGGATGTCATATGTGCAATTGAAAGGTAGAAGTAGAGGGAGGACAGGGGTTTGTCCATTACTTTATCAATGAGCAGTCATTCAACTGAGTCAGTCTGAAGGGTCAGGGGGCCAGGGAACTGGGCTTGTACCGCATGTTTTAGTTGATAGTACCTGAACTACATGGAAGCAGGGATATTATGTTTAGCTTTCAGTGTTTCAAAGGAGGAGAAGGACCCTTCAAGGTAGATATGTTTAATAGTTACTATCCCCCTGACCGCCCACAACTGAGGGTCCGGAAAGCCCATAGAGGTTTGATAGCAGGGGATTACCCCACAGGGGCATATGGAGGAGATGATTGAATCTGACTTATAAATAGCTCTTGCCTTTTGCCATACAAGTATGGTTTTGCGCATTAAAGACGTTACCTGGAGGTGGGCCCTGGGCCCTCTGTAGGGTAAGTTAGTTAACGCCACATAGGATCCCAGGATGGCCGCCTCAAGGGTCACTGCAGGGTTCTGCCTGGGCTGGTCAAACCACCATTGGACAGTTACCAAGACTGCCGCCCAAAAGTAGAGCTGGAAATGTGGCAACGCCAGTCCTCCCTGGGACAGGGGGAGCTGGAGCATCTTCCTTGCCAGTCTCTGAGCTTTCCCAGCCCAGACAAAAGTGGAAACAATGGAATCCAATTTTTGAAAAAAGGATTTGGGAATGAGGCACGGAGTGTTCTTGAAAAAGTATGTGAACTTGGGGACCATTTTTACCAAGTTCACTCTGCCCAACGGAGACAGCGGCAGGGTCCTCCAAAGTTGGCATTTCTTGCCAAATTGGGTCAGGAGGGGGGAGAGGTTATCCTCTATGTAGGCTTGAGGGGACTCTCTAACAATTACCCCGAGATATTTAAATTCATCTACCCATTGGAGTGGTGTGCTGGTAGCCACCCTGGGGCCCGAGCGATTAAGGGAAAAAAGGACTGACTTATCCCAGTTGACATGAACCCCAGAGTATCTGCCGAATTGATCTATTATCTCAAGTGCAGAGCTCAGGGAGGCTCCTGCATCGGCCAAGTACAGCAGGGTATCATCCACGTATAGCAAGATTTTTTCTTGAAGCACTCCAACCTGTATTCCGTTGACCTGTTGATTTTGGCGTAGGATGATTGCCATGGGCTCAATTGCCAGGGCAAAGAGTCCCTGGGACAGGGGACAACCCTGCCTGGTACCCCTATGCAGACTAAAGGGGGGGACAACAAGCCATTAACCCGTATGCGGGCAGTCGGATCCCTGTATAGAAGTTGAATCCAGGAAATAAACCTGGGCCCAAATCCAAAGCGTTCCAATACCTCCCATAGGAAAAGCCATTCGACAGAGTCGAATGCCTTTTCGGCATCAAGCCCAGCCACAACACACGTATCCCCTTCTGCAGCTAAGTCTATATGGGTGAATAGCCTACGAATATTTATGTCCGTTCCTCTGCCCGGCATAAAGCCAGACTGATCCGGGTGGACCAAGGCCGTGATCACCTCAGCCTGGTCGCCAAGATTTTGGCCAGTAATTTTGCATCCATATTGATCAGAGAAATCGGTTGATAGGACTTGCAGAGTTTGGGATCCTTGCCCGGCTTAGGGATGACTATCACTATCACCGCCTCCGACATGGAAGCTGGCAGGATCCCATCCCTCAACGAGGCCAGGAGCATGAAATTTGGGGGCCAGTTCCTCAGCATACAATCGGTAAAATTCAGTGGGGAACCCGTCTGGGCCTGGTGTTTTCCTGGCCTGGAGTGAGGAGATGGCCTGGTGTACCTCCTTGAGGGTAATGGGAGAGTCAAGTTGGTCTCGATATGTTTCAGTCAGAACGGGAAAGTCTACATCTGAAAGGTATATATGCAAATCCTCCATAGAATAGTCAACTCGAGAAAAGTAAAGTTCAGTATAGTAAGATGCGAAGCCCTCATTGATCACCCTGGAGGAAGTCTGTCTGAACCCATCTCCGTCAACCGGTGATGGGACACTCATAGCGGCCGACTGTTCCCTGACCAATCACACCAGCAATCTACACCCCCGGTTCACCCTCCTGAAAGATCCTCTGCGTCTGCTGGAGCAGCTACATTTTGGTAAGTGATGTGCGGATCAGCATAACCTCCCTGGTACTTTCCTGGAGCTTAGCTTGAAGCTCTGGGTCTCCATTTTGAGTATATTGCCGCTCCAAAGAGGCGGCCCTATCCTCAGCCCTGACCAAGTCTGCCTTCATCTGTCTATGGACTCCACCAATGAGTGATTGATAATGGCCTCTTGAGGAGGCCTTAAAGGCATCCCACACTACCGCTGCTGGGGCTGACCCAGGGTTAGTTGCCCAGTAGGCTTCCATTTGTATGCAGAACCCGGAATATACCCTGGGTCAGAGATCCAGAATCTCGACAACCTCCACAACCCTCCAAGGACAGCTTAAGGAGCAGTGGTGCATGATCGGATATACCCCTTGGAAAGATTGATATCTGCTGCATTCTGAGCAACAGAGGTCTCCCCGCATACATAAGGTCAATGCATGAGAGAGTTCTGTGAGTGGCTGAGTGGCAGGTAAAAGATTTGTCTGAGGGATGTTGCCACCTCCATAGGTCTGTTAGCCCATATGTTTCTGCCCAGACTGATAATTCTGAGGTAGGTCCTTCCGTGGATTTAAAGAGGTCTTGCCTGGGATTAGGAGACATGTTAAAGTCCCCCGTAATCAATATGTTATCTGTATCGTACTTAGCAAGAAGGGGGTCCAGTTTATGAAGTAATCTGATTGAGGCGGGGGGGGAGAAATATAGACACCCACCAGCACCACCTTCAGGCTCTCTACCATTGCATGCATTATTATATATTGTCCATCCGGGTCGAGCACAATCCCCAGAAGCCAAAACAGCAGGGACTTGCGCACAAGTATGCTAACCCCCCTGGCAAAGTTTGAATATGTGGAATGGTAGAAATGACCAACCCAGGGTTTCTTAAGGCTAAGGATCTTCCTCCCCACCAAGTGGGTCTCCTGGAGGACACAAATATGAGGGTTATGGGATTTTAGAAACTGGAACACCAGTGACCGCTTCATTGGGGAATTAAGACCCATTGTATTCCATGAGACCAATGTTAACGATGACATTTAGGTGCGCAATATATCAATAATGGAGAGCATTCAGGGGATCGGCCTGACCCGGATGGAACAAAAGCAGTAGACAACCGCATTGTACAAAGAGAGTAGCCCCTATGGGGCAGTAAAATTACAGGTCTAATTGACTGTGTCAAAAATACATTTGCAGAATAAACAATAAAACTTAAACTAAAATGAAAATAGTAACAAAACAACCCCCCCTCCTAGCCAACACCCCCAGAGCTGCAGGTGGCTTTCCTTCCCAAAAATGTCACGGCAACTGCCATGCATCGGGGGTAACATGTGCAAGAGGCTTATTAAGCATAAGTCTGCTGACCCATAACAGCCTGGGTTGTCTGGATTATATTTATGGTGCTGGTCTCCCAGCAAGCTGGGGGTACAAAACTTGGTGCAGCTATACAAGGATTTCCTGAGAAGAAAGAAAAATGTTAGTATAAACTTCTGGTTTGGATAAAATGTTCCACAGTGCATGGCAAAGGGGAGAAGGAGGGGGGCCGCAGCTGAAAAATCCTTCCAGAGTTCCCCTCTGCAGGTAGATACTGGATACTATGTCCCCCTCGCCCCCTATGCAGGGGAAGGAAGAGGGCTGGACAAGGGGGGGTGGAGGGGGGACTGCCACGTCACCGTAATCCCAGTGTCAAAGGGAGGATTAATAACAAACATCAGGGCAGCTATACAAAAATTTTTCTGAGAAGAAAGTAAAATGTTAGTATAAAATTTTGGTTTGGATAAAATGTTCCACAGTGCATGGCAAAGGGGAGAATGAGGGGGGGCGCAGCTGAAAAATCCTTCCAGAGTTCCCCTCTGCAGGGATATACTGGATACTATGTCCCCCTCGCCCCCTATGCAGGGGAAGGAAGAGGGCTGGACAAGGGGGGAGGGGGGATTGCCATGTCGCCGTAATCCCAGTGTCAAAGGGAGGATTAAGAACAAACATCAGGGAAATCCAGAAAGTCGCATGTAAGTGCTCGATCTGTAAGATTAGATTTCAACAAAGAGCTGTAGATATTGTGATGTACTTGCTTCATCCCTCACGGATCGTGTCCAGCCAGGAAGACCCCTCCTCAGGCGATGTAAAGAATCTCACCCATTCTCCATCTTGAACCCGAAGTCTGGCGGGGAAAAGCATGCTAAACTGTAAGTTTTTGGCACGAAGACGGGAGCAGACATGGTCAAATGATTTTCTCTGACGCTGTGTCTCAATGGAATAGTCCGGAAATATAAGGAGCTTAGCATTCTCAAACTTGAGATCCCCCGCACTTCTGGCCTCCCTCAGGATAAGATATTGATCTCGGTAATTCAGCAATTTGAAGATGAATGTACGTGGGGGAGCCCCTTGTGGACCTCTAACTGTAGGAATCTTGTGGGCCCGCTCCACCACAAACTGAGGGGAGAAGGTAACACAAGGCAAGAGGGATCGCAGCAGCTGCTCTGTGAACAATGTAGTGTCCTTCCCCGCTGCCCCCTCAGGTAGACCAATAATCCGCAAGTTGTTGCATCTGTTGCGATTTTCAGCATCTTCAGCGCGGGATTCTAGGTGTTTGACTCTGGTCTTTAGTGAATGGATGCCAGTCGCATGTTCTCTCTACAGACACACTGTGTTCTACCTCCGTCACTCTACCCCTGAAGGCATCAATATCTCTCCTGATCAGGCCCAGTTCAATGTAGACACTGTCTATTTTCTCTGTAAGGGCCATTTTACATCCATTAATGGCTTCCAGGAGCGCTGCATGCTCTGGGGGGGTCTGAGGAGCTTCAGCCTCATGACTAACCTCCTTTCCCTGAGCTGGCATGCAGGCAGGGATAGCTGGGGCCCTGTCCACAGTGTGCTGTATGGTCCCGGGTCTTTTTTGGCTCTGTCGGTGAGCTGTGCCCCCTCTTCTGTATCTGGGCATGAGCAGGCACTGCCAGAGGGCAAGATCAAGCTGGCGTGGTGGCGGTTGAGGTCCCAGCACCGTGGGATTGTAGGATTTTTGATCTGGACGGTGGAGCAGAGCTAAAACATGTCCACTCCCGTCGCCATCTTGGACACGCACCCTGGAAGCGTGATTTTAATTGATACTGTCAACTGGCTTAGGAAACACCGGGGATTCACAGGCCTCGCAAGGCTGCACTAGGCCGGACCAGGCCGCGGCCTCCACAGACGTCCCCGAGACTCAGCTCGGCCTCCGGACTGCAGCAGTTATGTGGATGGGTGGCAGGTGAGGATGGATGATGGTCCCTTAGCCCTAAAACTGCTGGGATTAAGTCTCCCCGGGAGGCCTCAGACTGGCAAAATGGCAGCAGCCGCGGGTGTCCGGAGTCAGTGTTTCTTGGGCATCCACGGGCAGATCTGCCCCAAAATAACGGCACAGGACACTGCAGGGGATTGAGCTGAGCAGACTGGTAAGTTTTTTAGCTTTGTAATGTTGTTTTTATGCACGGATGGTGACTGATTATGCTCAGGATTCCAGGAGCTAATCGCAGAAACGTCCGCCGCTGTTCACAATAGGGCACGCCCCCCCTTAATTCACCTTTAATTCCACTTAATGATACAGAATACTTTGTACCGGGGATAGAGGACTTGTTTGGGAAGTGGATATTAGAGAAGGATGCACAACTAAAGGACGCCATGAAACAGGGTAAAATATGCACATATCAGGAATTAAAAAATAATTGCTGGTCATAGACCCATGGCGGTATAACCAATTGAATCACTTTACTAAAACACTCCCGCAGCCCATTAGATCTGCCAAAAACCTACGGCCTTTGGAGAAAATCTGTATGGAGAAAATTGGGAGGAGGGGGATCTCTAAGATCTATAAAGTGTTAATAGAAATAAAGGGGATGGAGATCCCACCATTTATTAGGAAGTGGGAGAAGGAACTAGATATTAAGCTTAAAGAGCCTGAGATTTGGCAAATACTGAGGAGGGTAAACGCCATGTCGGTTAACTGCAAGATGCTGGCGTTAAATTACAAGTGCTTGGCGAGATGGTATATTACTCCCGATAGAGCACATAAATATCAGAGAGAAACAATGCAACTCTGTTGGCAGGTGTGTCAAGAGATTGGGACAATGACGCATATATGGTGGCAGTGCCAGGAAATTAAAAAATATTGGGGGAGGTTAGGCGAATCATTAGTGAGATTACTAACATTGAAATCCCAGATGACCCATGGGGGTGCTTATTTCATGGCATCAGAATGCCCGCGAAGAAATATCTGAAAATGTTAATAGCACAGTTTACTAATGCGACCAAAAGTCTTATACCTAGATACTGGTAAGAAAAAGGAAGACCCACGTTACTGAATTGGTTCAATAAAATAAATGAAATCCAAAGCCTAGAATACTTAAGGTTCAGTGAAGGGATGGGAATGGAAGACTTTGAAGACAAATGGAGGGACTGGGCAGAGTATAAGTGCTCAATGAGGTGTGCTGAGGTGATGGGTACATAGATTAAATAAAGATGTGAGGCCCCAAAGTAGTTAGACTGACTGCATCCAAGAAGGAGATAAAAGTGGAGACTAGGTCTGATAGGAGTAAAGGGGAGGAGGAGTTGGGTAAGAAGAGAGTGGGAGGGTGGGGGGTTCAGGGGGGGAGAGGGAGTGGGTGGTATGGGGATCTTCACGGGGTTAAAATTTTTCCTATTTGTGTTTTAAAGGTTGATAGAAATTGTAATGGGGTTTTTCTAATATAATATGAATGATTCTGCAAAAATCTGAATAAAATGCCACAATGATGTGAAGAATAGTAGGGACAAGATAGAACTGGAAAGTTGAAATAAGTATCTTGGAAAATTTCACTGAAGTGGCAAAAAAGAAAAAAAAAAACAATTGAAAATGACTGTCCCTATATAGGGTTAATGCAACTAGCACAGGGCTGTAAATATCAGCAATGTTTTAGATAAGTGTACCTATTTGGTCCCTATGGTTTTTGAAACGAAAAACAGGTGTTTTTTCTCAATTCCAAGTATTTTGGGTATTTTCATTATTGTTAAATCCCACCCCTTTTTTCACATACACAATTTAAATTAAAATTAAATTAAAAACTGTAAACCAATGTTACATTTTTCTTGTAAAATTACAGTTTTTCCATGTATCAGTGTTCTGCCTTTAACCGCTTCCTGTTCTTAGGATGTACCTGTAAATACTTGAACGAAAGCAGTAATATCAGGACCATGGCTGCAGCTGCATCCATGAGTCTGATATAATTTTTTTCAGCTGGTGATTCTGTACAAAGTAAAAGTGATCCAAGTAGCTGTACAGTCATTTGATCACTATTACAATGGTGGAAAGGGGTGCCCCATCTAATACTTCTATCTGTCCTTTTTACCGGGCTCTGTTCCACCTGGGGGCCTAGTACCAATGCGACCTGTCCCATTCAAAGCTTTACACAGAGTGAGAGGAACTTCCATTGTTCCTCCCCCTCTGTGACACCAGAAACCTGAAGCAACAAGGATTTGTCACTTCTGTTTTCCGATTGCTGTTAACAATTTGTTACTGACTTCTGCTGACTTGGTTTGATCTGCTTCTTTGGAGGGCAGAGAAAGGATTAGTGGTCTAATAGGCCCCAGATGTTTTCATAAAGAGGAGCTGTCATGGCCCATGCTATCACAGGGGATATTGTTCATCCGTTGTGATGGCAATAAAGTTCAATCAAAAAAAGAAACAGTGTAAAAAAATAAACAAATACATTTAAATGAAATAAATAATAGTAAAAAAAAAACATAAAGTGTCCCCATTCCCCTGTGCTCAGGCACAAATGCGAAAACGCACAAATATGCACAAATATGTAAATGGTGATCACACCACGCATGTGAGGTATTGCTGCAATCGTTAGAGTGAAAGCAATAATTCTAGCACCAAGCCTCCTGTTTAACTCTAAACTGGTAACCTGTAAAGGCTTTTAAAGTGTTGCCTATGAATAATTTAATGTGCTGTAGTTTATCATCATTCCACAGGTGTAAGCAATTTTAAAGCATGACATGTTAGGTAATTTCTCAGTGTAACATCATCTTTATATTTTACCAAAACATATGTATTACCTTTTGTTTGTATGCACTAAAATTCATTAACTGCTTGCCGACCAGCCGCCGCAGTTTCACTGCAGCAGAATGGCATGGCTGGACGAAACAACGTTACCTTACGTCGCTTCGCCTTTTGGCCACTAGGGGGCGCGCATGCCGCAACATGTGCCCGGAGCCAATGCGAGTGCCCGGAAGGAGCGATGACCGCTGGGCACCCACGATCGCTCGTGACAGAGCGAGAACCAGAATCTGTGTGTGTAAACACACAAATCCCATTTTTTTCAGGGGAGTAGAGACAGATTGTGTGTTCATTAAGTATGAACACCGATTTCTCTCTCCTCCTAGACAGTCCCATCCCCCTACAGTTAGAACACACCTAGGGAACACACTTATCCCCTTGATCACCCCCTAGTGTTAACCCCTTCCCTGCCAGTGACATTTATGCAGTAATCAGTGCATTTTTATAGCACTGATCGCTGTATAATTGTCAATAGTCACAATGTGTCAAAAGTGTCCAATTTGTCCTCCGCAATATCACAGTCTCGATAAAAATCGTAGATCGACGCCATTACTAGTAAAATAAAAAATCATAAAAGAAAAGGCTAAAAATATATCCCCTTTTTTGTAGACGCCATAACTTTTGCGCAAACCAATCAATATACGCTTATTGCAATTTTTTTTTACCAAAAATATGTAGAAGAATACTTATCGGCCTAAACTGAGAAAAAAATGTGTTTTTTTTTTTTTTTTTAAATGTGGGATATTTATTATAGCAAAAAGTAAGATATTGGGGGTTATTTACAAAAAGCAAATCCACTTTGCACTGCAAGTGCACTTGAAAATGCACTGAAAGTGCACTTGGAAGTGCAGTCGCTCTAAATCTAAGGCGTAGATCTGAAATGAGTGGAAGCTCTGCTGATTTTATCATCCAATCATGCGCAAGCTAAAATGCTGTTTTTTATATTCCGTGTATGTCCCCCCCGGCTCTACAGTGACTTTACTTCCAAGTGCACTTTCAGTGCACTTTCAAGTGCACTTGCAGTGCAAAGTGAATTTTCCTTTACTAAATAACCCCCATGGTGTTTTTTTCAAAATTCTTCTCTCTTCGATCTTCTTTGATCAAATACCACCAAAAGAAAGCTCTATTTGTGGGAAAAAAAGGACATCAATTCTGTTTGGGTACAGCGTCACACGACCGCGCAATTGTCAGTTAAAGCGATGCAGTGTTGTATCACAAAAAATGGCCTGGTCATCGAGCAGCCAAATCTTCCAGGGCTGAAGTGGTTAAAGTGTATTTTTTCTTAAAAAAAAAAATGGTTTGATAAACCACTGTGCAAATATTGTGCAACATAACAAATTGCAACAACAACCATTTCATTCCCCAAAGCCTCTGCTCAAAAAATATGTAATGTCTGGGGGTTCTAAGTAATTTTTTTTCTGGCAAAAATTTTTGATTTTTCACATGTATGAGAGAAATGCCAGAATTGGCCTGGACCGGAGGTAATTAAAGAAACAGGGCTATTTCGTGGTTTTAGGGATACATCAGTCTTCTGCAACCTGCAGAATTTTTTAAAGAATATTTAACTTCTATGAATTGTGGGAATGTACAACATTAATGCTTGCACACTAAGTCAATGCACATACATTGCAACAAACACCATAGTGTATTGAGATGTGTTGCAGCAAGCATTTTGTAAGATGTCAGCTTTTAAGGCTGTCTTAATGCAACCTATTGTTAAAATTAGGAGAAAGATGGTGGGACTTTAAACAAAGCATGTGGTTGAAATTAATACAATAGTGGAAATTGAGATATTTAATATTTCGTAAATAACAAGATTACACACATAATTTCCATATACAGTATCTCACAAAAGTGAGTACACCCCTCACATTTTTGTAAATATTTTATTATATCTTTTCATGTGACAACACTGAAGAAATTACACTTTACTATGATGTAAAGTAGTGAGTGTACAGCTTGTATAACAGTGTAAATTTGCTGTCCCCTCAAAATAACTCAACACAGCCATTAATGTCTAAATGGCTGGTAACAAAACTGAGTACACCCCTAAGTGAAAATGTCCAAATTGGGCCCAAAGTGTCAATATTTTGTGTGGCCACCATTATTTACCAGCACTGCCTTAACCCTCATGGGCATGGAGTTTACTAGAGCTTACAACATACAAATAAGAATACACATTAATCGTGGCATCAATTCCTAAAACAGTGGTAACTAGTATTAACATGGTTAAAAATGGCTAACACGATAAAGTTACAGAGTCCACCACATGTCACAGTTGGGTACAAAAATGTTGCAAAGTAACATCTGCATGGCCTATGACCTTACTGCTCCCTGTCACATAATGTGATGGTACGAATATATAAATAATAGAAACTGTTAGAGCTGTAGTATACTGGTATACAGCAGTTGTTAGCTGAAAGCTAAAAATTTTGCAGCTTGGTCCTGCTCATCAGGAGCAAGCATGTGGTGTATCTGCAAATGGGAGATGAACAACTAGGCCGGTCCAATGGCGACACACATCATGGGTGGCAACTTGGGCGGACCCAAGCACACAGGGCATACCTAAGGTGAACATGTGACAATAAGAGTAGGAGGTGAGTAGGCCAAATAAATGTAGTTCAAAATTGGTGTAAAAGGGGGTGTGATGACAGTGTGGTCTGTGTCGTGTGGTGGGACTAATGTATACAGGGAAAGGGGAAAGAAAGGGGACTGGTGGGGGGTGAATGAACAGGAGTGAGGGTGGATAGCCATGGCGAAAGGTTGCCACCAAGATGCCTGAAGACAGGAGTGTGTATGAACGACAACCAAACAAAGTGACTGCAAACTGTACATAAATTACCTGGTGCTATAGAAGGGGGGGAGAAGAGCCCTGGTCCAGGAGGGACATGAGAGCTAGTGTGTGTAGGAGCCCCTTGTGACCATGTCCGACCAGGGCAGCCACCCATAAATGAACGTACACCACCACCAGACCACCCCAACTCCACATGCACGAGCGCCGTGAATGGGAGGAGGAGTTGGAAAATGGCCTAATCACCTCCTACTCTTATTGTCACATGTTCACCTTAGGTATGCCCTGTGTGCCCGGGTCCGCCCGGGTTGCTGCCGTGATGTGTGTCGCTGTTGGGCCAACCCCCAGCTCCCGACACTGATGCCTTTGGGTGGTCCATGGTCCTTGCCATTACGCCTCCAGCTGCATATATACTTGTAAGTGATATATGGGGGGTCATCTCCATTTTCCTCCCCTCTATTGATACAAGATTATTTAGCTAGTTGTTCATCTCCCATTTGCACACCACATGCTTGCTCCTGATGAGCGACACCAAGCCAAGCTGTATACTACAGCTCTAACAGTTTCTTTTATTTATATATTTGTACCATCACATTATGTGACAAGGATCAGTAAGGTCATAGGCCATGCAGATGTTACCTTGCAACATTATTGTACCCAACTGTGACATATGGTGGACTCTGTAACTTTATCATGTTATCCATTTTTAACCATGTTATTACCAATTACTACTGTTTTAGGAATTGACGCCAGGTTAAATGTGTATTTCTATTTGTATGTATAATCTTGTTATTTACAAAATATTAAATATCTCAATTTCCACCATTGTATTCATTTCAACCACGTGCTTCGTTGTCCCACTGTCTTGCTCCTAATTTTAGCAATATCATTGTCAGGGATGGAGCCACATGACCTTACCAGGCCATGGCCTCATTTAAAGTCCCAATGTTTCCCCTTCCCCTTTTCCCCAATTTTTATTGCAACCTATGTTAACTCACCTGCATTTATGTATGTACTACACAAATGTAAATGAACCCTCAAAGAATCGCACTATTCTCTTTACCTATGCAAAATTTAAAGAGATTGAAAATATAAAGAATGTTTTATTGTTCTACTGTACTCTTGATTTTTTTGTCTTTCTAAAAGACTTATATCACAGGTTTTTCTGACCAGAATTTTCCTCATCTGCTTGAGTAAATATCTTAATATTCCTTAATAAATACATAGAATGTTTCCATACTTTCCAAAAAATAGTTTTTTGCACTGTTGCTAGCCTCTGTGGGGGTCTTTTTAATCATATAAAAAAACGGAAAATTTATATCAAATGCTTACCGTAATTTTCCTTTCCTGATAGGCTCCATGGCAGCATACGTGTGGGTAGGCTCCGCCTCCATAACTACCCAATAGGACCCCCTCTCCCATAAATCTTTGCTCTAGGCTGCTATCCATGTTCCGTAACTAGCCTACTCCAGACATTTTGGGAGGGACTCCTGCTGCCATGGAGCCTATCAGGAAAGGAAAATTACGGTAAGTATTTGATATAAATTTTCCGTTTTCCTGACAGGCTCCATGGCAGCATACGTGTGGGAAATAACTCGCCCAAAAATACACACGGGCGGGCAAAAAATGTTTGAGCAAAGAAACCAAATTTATTTTACATTGTCAACCGACAATACTTGTAAACCAAAATTAATAGATGACAGAGCCGCAGGCTCAACACAATAATGAGAAACAAATGTGTTAATAGAAGACCAGGAAGCCGCTCTACAAATGATTTCAGGCGCGACATGCCGGGAAGCTGCCCACGATGTCGAGATACTCCTGGTCGAATGAGCTGTCACTGCCTCTGGAGGAGCCAAGCCCTTTGCCTTGTATGCCCTCTGAATGGTCTGCACAATCCAAGAAGAAATTGATCTGACCGAAGCTCGCATTCCTTTGTTTTTACCATGGAGAAGAACGAAAAGGAATTCCGTTTGTCTGAATGGAGCCGTGACCTCCAGATATTGCTTTAGAGTGTGGCCTACATCAAGTGGATGAACATCCTGATCATCCGTTGTTCTGAAAGTAGGAAGTACAATCTCTTGATTTTCATGAAAGACTGAGGTCACTTTAGGGTTTGACCCAAACATGGGACTCAACACTACCCTATCTGGGAAGAAGGTTAGGAAAGGCTCTTCTGAACCTAAATTTCTAATCTCTGACACTCTTTTAGCCGATGTCACCGCTACTAAGAAGGTGGTCTTGAGCGTGAGATCTCTCATGGAAAGAGGTTTGTCAGGATCTGATCCGAGATTGGAGAGAAAATCCAAGACAATAGGAAGGTCCCATTTGGGGAACCTGGGTCTTCTTTGAGGTTTAAGCCTGGTAGCTCCTTTAAAGAATTGATGGACTAATGTGTGATTAGCCCAAGATACTCCTGTGAAGGCCGAGATGGCTGAAACTTGCACTCTTAGTGAGCTGACTGCTAAAGATAGGTCCAGCCCTGATTGGAGAAAACTTAGAATGTCCTGTACTGCTGGAGAATTACACGGATTTGACCGGGAAGACATATGGTCAGAGAATTTAGACCATATCCGTTCGTATACTCTGTTCGTACTTCCCCTCCGGGCACTAAGAAGAGTTGGAATAGCTTCTTCCGGACATCCTAGAGATTCAAGCCTTTCCCTCTCAAGAACCACACGCTGAGGTGTAGGCAAGATGGGCATGGGTGAAACGTCGAGCCTTGCGACAGTAGATCCGGCCTGAGAGGAAGGGGAACTGGGTCTTGATAACTCAGGAGCGATAACAGAGGAAACCATGGCCTGTTGGGCCAGAAAGGAATCACTGCAATGATCTCCACCTTCTCTGTTCTGAGCCTCCGGAGGAATTGCAGAATCACTGGTACCGGAGGGAAGGCATAAGCCTTCTGAAACTTCCAATGATCTGAGAGAGCATCTATCCCGTAAGCCTGAGGGTCTCTGAACCTCGAATAATATCTGGACATTTTGTGATTGCATGGAGAAGCAAATAGATCGACCTCTGGAAGTACTCCCAGGGTCAGAAGCCACTCGAACACCTCTCTGTGGAGAGACCACTCATTGTTGTCCATTTGCACTCTCGAGAGGAAGTCCGCCTGTACATTCTGGATCCCCGGAATGTAAACTGCCGAGATGTTGGACAAATACTTCTGAGCCCAGCTCATTATTGGTTCCACTTCCTGTAGCAGAGACCAGCTGCGAGTTCCACCTTGCTTTTTTATGTAAGCCACCGCGGTTGTATTGTCCAACCTTAGCATCACAGATGAACCTTCTATTAGATGGCGAAATGACAGGAGTGCCTGAAAGGCGGCCCTCAGCTCCAGAATGTTGGAGACAATCCCTCGAGCAGGGAAACCCCATTGGCCTTGCGCCACTTCTGAAAGGCAGTGAGCGCCCCAACCTCGATTGCTGGCATCCGAAGTTAACGTGACCCATGAGATGGGCATGATTGAATGGTGATTGCGCAGATTCTTCCCTTGAAGCCACCAAAGGAGAGACGTCCTCATGGATGACGTAAGGTGTATGCGCTGGACTTGGCTGGAAGAATCCCATTGTTGAAGGAACCCTTTTTGGAAGGGTCGTGTATGCCATTGGGCCCACTTCACCATAGGAATGGTAGCTGTCATTGTGCCAATTACTTTCAGGCATTGGAGAGCTGAGAGGTGAGACGACGCAAGGGCTGCGTGTATTCTGTCTCGAATCACTCCAATCTTCTCCTCTGGAAGGGAGATGGTGCCTTCCAATGTGTTGAAGTGAGCCCCTAGAAACACCAGAGATTGTGTTGGCTCTAAATGGCTCTTCTCTAGATTCAGAAGCCACCCGAATTCCTGCAGGGTGGAGATGACTAAGCTCCTGTGCTCTAACAGTTGATCTTCGTTCTGAGCTAGGCGAAGTAGGTCGTCTAAATAGTGGTGGAGACGAACCCCCTTGATACGAAGTAGAGCCACAACCGACAACAAGACCTTTGAGAAGACCCGAGGTGACGTTGTTAGGCCGAAGGGTAGACATGTGAACTGCAGATGCTGATTGCCTACCGCAAAGCGGAGGAATTGTTGGAACTCTGTTGCCACTGGCACGTGAAAGTATGCATCTTTCAGATCGATTGAAATCATCCAATCTCCCAGATGTATTGATTGTTGGATCGTAATTAAAGACTCCATTTTGAACTTTTCTTTTCGGATAAAGGAATTGAGATGTGTTAAATCTATTACCGGCCTCCATGTACCGTTTTTCTTCTGTATCATGAACAGAGGAGAATACATGCCTCTGCCTTGTTCGTTTTCTGGAACAGGAACGGCTGCGCCTTGATCCAATAAACAGTTCACGTAGGTTAATAGGACCTGCTTTTTCTCTTCTGAACCTGGAAGAGATGTGGGAACAAATCTGAGTCTTGGGGTATTGTTGAAGACCCACTTGTGACCGGAGGAGACCGTCTTGATGGTCCAGTAATCTTGGATTGAGGCCGCCCAGACATGCCCGAAGTGGCGAAGACGAGCCCCCACCTGGCATGCCTGAGCGGGCCCAATCTCAAAAGGACTTTGTGGCATCCTGGTTGCCAGAGGAACCCCCTTTTGCGGGTTTCTTGAAAGAAGACTGCCTGGATTTCCAGGATCTTGAGAACTCCCGACCAGGTCTGTAGCTGCGCGCATCCCTAGCGCGATCCGAGTTTTGTCTTCTAGGAAAACTGCGTTTCTGATTTTGTAGGCGTCTGTCTTGAGGGAGGAAACCAGACTTTCCACCTGTGGCCCGGGTTATGGCACTATCGAGCTTATTGCCGAACAATGAAGAACCTTCAAATGGAATTCGGCACCAAGCTTGCTTGGAAGCTGGATCCGCCAACCATGGACGGAGCCATAGGGCACGACGAGCTGAGACAGCTGCCAACATAACCCGGGACATCAGGCGGATGACATCAATAGATGCCTCCCCAAGAAAGGCTGATGCCAGCCTGATCTCTTGGATAGGAGAATCCTTAGCTGTTTCAGTAGAGATACCTCTTAAGAACTCATCCACATTATCAGACCAAGATTCCAAAGCTTTGGAGACTGCAGCTATCGCAAGTACTGGCTTACATGCCATTCCTGATGTCAGGTAGATCCTCTTTAACTCTGAATCAATTCGCCTTTCCAAAGGATCTTTAAAAGATACAGTGTCCTCCAAGGGAAGCGTTACATATCTTGCTAGTCTCATTAAAGCTGCATCCACTAATGGGGCTGATTCAAGGTGCTTTACTTCCTCTTCCTTAAAAGGATATAGTTTCAAGACCTTTGACTGCATAGAACTTTTCTTGTCCATTTTGCTCCACTCCTCAGAAATGACCTCACCCAGCTCAGAGAGAAAAGGAAAATACTGTCGCTCCTTATTGAGCTGCTTGAAAAACTTCCTCTGTTTTGGGGGGGAAGTAACTGGATCTTCCCACTTCAGGGCCTCTTTAACTGCCTTCACCAAAGAAGGAACTAAAGCGTACTCAAACCCCACGCCAGGATCTTCCAGATCCGATTCGCTGTCTGAAACAAGAGCAGAAGGGTGACTTGGCTGGGAAGATTCCCATGTCTCATGCACAGAACCTTCACCCACTGGAGGGCATAATGGGTCTGGTGGGGAATCACGGGGCTGCTGGGCCTTTCTTTCCTGTAGAGATTCTTTCACAACCCGCCTCACCATAGATTCCAAACGCTGGTCTGCACCATCCCTCTCATCTGCAGCTTTAGAGAAGCAGTGATCACAGAGAGATTTGTCTGTTGGAACAGGCATCCTACATCCCCAGCATGATTTTCCTGAACTCTCTCTAGAGTGAGATGAAGGGGGTGAGAAGGATTTTTATTGCGCTGTTCAGATCTGGAAGGAGATCTATGATGGCTAGACCTGGAGGAAGATTGCCGGTGGTGTGATTTTGATGATCCACTTCCTTTATGGGAACTACGGTGTGGATCAGACCTAGTAGGGCTGTGAGGAAAGAAACACAGAGAAGATAGAGAAAGAAATCAGCTGGTGTCCTAAAATCCTACTCTCAATCCTTGTACAGGCAGAAAAGCATAACTGCAAACATACCTGCTACAAGCGGGCTGGCCACTAGGGGGCAGTGAGGAGTCCATAGTGTCAATACAATAGGAAGCTGCAGAGACAGATTCACAGGATCAGCTGACTGACAACAGACCTCCACCCCCAGGCAATAGAGATTGTCTTACCTTGAACCGCCAAGATAGTAGCCCCGGGAAGTCGCCGTATCCCCCACGATCATTCCCAGGGCTCTGAAAGCTTTCCACAGCTTTAAAAGTGGCGCCCGTGACGTCATCGCCGACGTCAGACGCGAGACGCTCGCGCGCATGCGCGAACCAAGCCTCGACTTCGTATTGGGTCCGCGCATGCGCAGAACGTACGCCGGTACCCGGAAGTCACCGAGAGAGCGGCTGCTGGAACGCAGAGAGCGTCAGCGCCAATCTAGGACACCAGGAAGCAGGAAAAAAACACACAGAGGTATGATACACATAAACACTGCTGCCATATGTGAATGAAATGTAAAAACTTACCCCTCCACCTACGATCACTTGGGCCGAGGAACGCCATCCATACACACACACACACCGGACTTGGCAGCAGATAATGGTCGCCTGGAACATTAGGCAAACAGACCGTGCACACATAGATGAACCGATCCAATCTTCAGCGCTACTCTGCTATACACTCCATACCCTGCTTAACAGTCAGGGCGTATCGGAGGAATCTTTGGCACTCAGCATCATCGATCGTAGGGAGGTTTATCTTCAGGTAGGAGAACCAACACCTGGTCCTATGGAGGAGGACAAAAAAGGAACATGGATAGCAGCCTAGAGCAAAGATTTATGGGAGAGGGGATCCTATTGGGTTGTTATGGAGGCGGAGCCTACCCACACGTATGCTGCCATGGAGCCTGTCAGGAAAGAAAATGTTTAGACAGTGTAAATAGAAAATGAGGAGGATCTACTGTATGTCTAAAAATCTTATTTAAACCTTAAATATATATAGGTGGATTAATCAGGCATATTCACATTAAAATGGAGTTCCACCCAAAAAAAAAATTTCATTTATGTGCTTAAAAAAAAAAAGAAAAATGGAGAAATTTTTTTTTACTCACCTCTAAATGCCTGTTGGCCCTTGTAGTCTGCCTCCTTCAGTGCCTGGGTTCTTGACGTCACTTCCCTTGATGCAGGAAGGGAGATCAGCCCTGCCCCTCCCCCTTGTCAATCATCTGGGACACGTGACAGGCCCCAGATGATTGCACGGCCAATCACGGCACGCAGCGCTGCTCGCGCATGCACAGTGGGTGCCCGGCTGTGAAGCCACAGCCGGGCACCCACAGTTACAATGCCGAGCGGAGGGGGAGACAAGCAGTGCTACGATCCCCCGCATCGCTGGAGCCTGGGACAGGTAAGTGTCTGATTATTAAAAGTCAGCAGCTGCAGTATTTGTAGCTGCTGACTTTTATTTTTTATTTTTTTTTAGTGGGAACTCCTGTTTAATCTTATCCCAGCCTTTCTAAGGTGCTGTTTGGACAAGCCACAAGTGGGTTTTCACTGGTTCACTTGTCTCTGCTAAAAAAATTTTGGTGGTTGTTATTTTTACTGTATCTTATAACTTGTACAGTCAAGTCGACATTAGAGAAATATCACTCTGTTCTGTAAGTCAACACATCATATGCTGGATAACTGTTGCACTAATGGAGTGCTAGGCAGAATAGCTCTACATTAAATGTGAATAACAGCAGCTCCTTTATTAGGACTTGTTGTAAATTCAAAGGAGTAAATCATTACACACAGCTTGTAATGTAAACATTTTGTACAACACAAGTAGATATGACACCTTAGTAGAAACAAACTAACTAAAATAACTTTATTTAGAAAAAGACATACAGAATTCTGTGAGGAGTTTAAAGTAGTTTTACCTGGGTCTTGGAGAGACTGTCAAATTGCAATGATTTCCTGTCACATCAGGTCTGTACTAAACCTGAACCATGACCTGGAGTTGCATATCTCTGAATTGCAGTGTCAGCCTGATAAAGTCCAATCCTCCAAGATTTCGACATCTTAAATGTTTGTCACTTTGTGTAGTGCATTCTTGTAATTTCTTTTACTTATTCTTATTTAATGATGGCTATATTGTCATGTAACATTTAAAGGAAATCTGTGTGAAACTACAGTAAATATAGAGGTTATCATTGCTGGTTCTCTAAGAAAAAAAACTATATAGCTAGATGTTTTTGGCTTTACATTTTCTGAATCACTGATCTGGAATATGCATGAAAATATTCAAATTAAGGTGAAGACAAAACTGTTAATCTGCATACAGTAATTGTCCTGTGTTAGGGAATCTGAGAGTATTAAAGCATTTGGACCAGCATAATAACCAGGCAGCTAACATTTTCAGTTTTCTTTTAAAGAAGAATCCCAGGTATGGCATTTTTTACATTTTACCTTGGACATCACTACCCACCATTGAGGTAGGGAACCTCTTTCGATCAGAAATTATTCTTTAAAGTAGATCTGAACTTAAAAACTGAAGATTTAGGATCTTATAGGTAACATTTAGAAGTGTTAAATGTGCCCAAACAGTACCCTGAAAATTTACAGTATCTTGCATTCCTCTTGAAAAATAATAGTGGACTTTCTGTGTCTAAGCACTCCTGTAATACAGACTCATAACTATATTTTCGAGTGAGAAAACATTGCCCCTGAGTGCTAGTCACACACGGTTTGGTGTGATATTTAGTGATGTCATTATAATCCTGCTCACTGTTCTCCTAGGAGAAGAAGCTACAGTGCAAGATTCACTACCACTACTTCAGCCATTTTGTAGACATGTGCTTCTTACACTTCTTCTGCTTAAATATTCTCCTTCCAGTCCTCAGATCAGCAGTCTTTAATATGAGGAAGCAATTAAATACCTCTACCAAGATGGCATCCAAGATGGCAGATGAATTGCCTCTACCAAAATGTCAGATAAACAGTCAAAAACACAGTGTAAGCCATTAAAAAAAAAAAAGGTTACAGGGAGCCTACAGTCAATATTGATGGCTAGTCCTTTGCTTTCTGCTCACCTTTGGGCATAGATTCCAGAAGTCTGGTCCTCTTTAAACGACTGAGACCAAAGCAAGCAGGCTGTTTATGTATAAATGAGAATCTGACAAAAAATATTTGGTAAAGTGTAAGTTGGGAATCAGGCATTAACTCAAAGTGACTTGTTTAAAAAAAAAAACTATATTATTTTAAATATCTGGTTTCTTTTAGTTGGACAAAGTTGTGTAGCATAACTATGATCCTTATTGAATTCAGCTGTTCAGATAAAGCCCATGGTACTTATCCCATGTTTCCTAATTTTGTATTAATATTTTCCACAATATGTTAAATACCATAGAGAAGTATCACTTCAACCAGGTAAAACATAGTACACAAGATAAATGTCTCTCTCTGTTCATATGTTCTTAAAACATGTGATAAGCCTCCATCACCAATAAGAGGTACGACCACCTTTTAATGGGGAGAGTACACGCTTACTGGCCAATTGTGACCCACTATTTAAAGAGAAGTCAACAGAGCTTTCAATAGAACACCCAGCCCTGGATCACAATAGAGCAACTCTTCCGGCTCCCCTGCTGGCTGATGATTATGGCTGGTTCGGGCATCACCCCATAAAGCATATCTCGTAAGAATAGAAAAATGAATGCTCCGATAGTGTAAAACCTTAGGGGTACATTTTTTGAATCGTTAAAAATACACTTACATTATATTAAGATCAAAGTGCTTATTACAAATCCTTACTGGCCGGACGTCACTTGTGATGAAACGCGTAGGTAAGAGCGACACACTGACGTCATTGCAAGTTCCTGGAAGTGCGGGCGCTGTTTATCTGGCCAGTGAGGATTTGTGTACACTCCCCATAAAAGGTGGTGGCTTAACAATTGAATGTTCCTCTTATAGTGATGGAGGCTTATCACATGTTTAAAGGAGAATTACAGCCAAAGCTCATTTAGCTGTAATTCTCCTGTGCATCACAGGAGTGCAGTTTGTTCTGCACTCCTGTGACCCGTTTTCAGCTGATGCCACAGAACCAGTCTAGACTCGGGCAAGATCGTGACAATGAAGTCAGGATCTGCCCACATGCCTGGACCAGCACCCAGCTCAGCCTCTCAGTGAGCCACTGAAAGCCTGAACTGGGTGCTTCCACCCCCTCCACAGCCCAGCACTCTAGTGAGCATGAGTTGGCAGAGCAGATAGCTGCTGACTGACAATCAGCAGCTTTCTGCTAAGGGAGCTGTGAGAACCAAGCAATCGGCAATGTTTGATCACTCAATTCTCAGTGTTGGAGCCGGTGGGGACAGATGCAGCATACACCTAGGTAAAATCTATATATGGTTGCAATCAGCGCAAACAACTAAATCCCACACCCAATTGCAAGCTGAACACTACAGGTAATCACAAAATGCCTGAACAGTAATAAAAAACAGAGTAAGTGCAGCGCAATAAATACAATTAATATATAATATTAAACGTCCCCAAAACTCAATTCAAACAGATGCGCTGTAACTTTCAATGGCCAGAGGAGATACGATCCTAGTGCAGTATATCAATATGCGCTTACCAGAAACTGTGGACCTCTGCAAAGCAGAGGTCAGACTCACGTATATCCCCTCAGGGATGATGATATCCTGGATGCTGACACTGGAACAGAGCACAACCGGCCACGAATCCTGGTATCCACAGGCAAGGACAAACTTCCAGCTGAGGGGGCCCCAAGAGATGCGGGTATCCGGATCAAGGTGTCATCATAGGTATTGTGCCCTGTCAGATTTGCCGGTTGAATCTGACAGGGCACAAGTTTCTGGTAAGCGCATATTGATATACTGCACTAGGATCGTATCTCCTCTGGCCATTGAAAGTTACAGCGCATCTGTTTGAATTGAGTTTTAGGGACGTTTAATATTATATATTAATTGTATTTATTGCGCTGCACTTACTCTGTTTTTTATACACCTAGATAAGTATACATCTGCAAAAAAAAAAAAAAGTCCATACATCTCTCTAAAGAAAATATGAACACAAGAATTTAGGACTTTTTCTTTTGTACATTGGACTTTTTTCTTTTGCAATTTTTCTCACTGTAAACTATTTTTGTGTTTGGTTTATTTATATGTTCAGTTGGTACTTTTTTTATAACCGTGACTTTTTTTGGTGCAATTTAAGTCTGACTGTGTATAGTATCTCATGGTGGAGTTGCTGCTTTAGCCCGGGTTCACACTATTGCGGTGTGGGACACTGCATGTAATTTGCACAGGAGTCGCAGCACATTCCTGTGCAAACTACATGCGGTGTCTCTGGGGTGCGATTTGAGCCATGGATTTGTATGGCTTACATTGCACCCCATTTGCACCAAACTGGTGCAGGACCCTTTTTTGTCTCCACCAGAATTGGATTGCAAGGGGGTTCACACCCATGCGATCCAATTCTGCAAATTGTGCTGCATTTTGCAAACTGATTGCGGGGGGGGGCATTAACTTAACATATACCCCGCAATCTGTTAGCATGGAGGGGTTGCAATTTATATGCAGTGCCGAATCCACAGCAAATTTGCTGTGAATTTGCACCGTATCTAGAGCGAATTCATTTTATAGTGCAGTTTCTTTTTGATTCTTTTGAAGATAAATAAATCTGAAGCATACTGCAGAAGGCCTCTGTCAAGTTTACAAAATCATATCAGTGCCTTGAGGTACAAGGCTCAAACTGACATCTAAATGTAGGCCTGTTCCCAAACCAAAATAGTCTGAGAAAGTTATATTACCAATATCTGTAGAGTGGATAGGAGAGAAAGAGAAAGAGAGGCCACTAGAAGGGTAAGGGAGAAGAAAGGAGAAAAATAGATTCAAGGGCAACTTGAGTGGGATGTACCAGAACACATAAAGTAATTACATTTCCAGCACACTGCTGAGACATTGGTAAATATTTTTGTAGAGAATCATTGATACTCTATACCACCGGCTAATACTGTAAGTTTGTTGGGACTCCTTGAATCTGCTGGAAATGGATGATTTGTGAGCAAAGAAGAAAATATAGTCTCTTTGTTCTTGAGACTAATCAAAACAAAGGGGAAGAATAAAGTCATCAGACAGGCAAGTAAGGACCTTGTAGGTGACTGAAAGAGCATGCTGTAATGGATCGGGGTCTATGCAGTGACTTTCAAAGGTTAACCTGGGGTTAATTCTTGAGGAGGGTGGCTGCAGTATGGAAAGAAAATGTTGTATTTATTACCTGTAATTCTAGCAGTGGCAGGTCATTCATAGTTCTGTTTTGGAAAAAGATTTCCAACCATTAGAAAGTTTAAAAGTCTGAATGTACTAAAAAATAGAAAAAGGACTGAAATGATAATCTTGTATATTCAGTGTAAAGATCCCAATAACTGGCTTTGTATTAGCCACCCCTGTCTTAGGTGTTGTTATACATCATGTCTGCAGGACTACTTTTATTGTTTCAATAATGAGAGGATGGTTCTCGAATAGAGTGGGCATATCTGAGGTAAGCTAGGGAAGTGCTCTCAGGGGTATGACAGTCACATCTTATTCCAACTCCACTCAGCTCCTAAAAATAGCATATGTTCACCAATCCACTATTCTAGTGAGGTGTACTATGTGATAGTATATGATGGGTTCTGGCAGATCTATTCCACCCCAAATTTTCAATAGGAGAAAGAAGGTATTAAAAATAACACAAAATACACTTTTTTTTTTAAACAAAAGGAGGGCAGACCTAAATAAACTCAATATTTCTAGGAAGCAAAAACTGTTGTTACAGTAGCTTTTGTCCAGAAAGAAAACCGAAACACAGTCCCTGCCAACCTTTGTATTGGAAACATAAACATTTCAACCAAAATGCCTAAAAATTAAGCTGCCCATATATTATCAGGACAAACCTAAACACTTTCAATTTGTATGCAATCAGGCATGCCCTTGCACTACATAGCTGAAGTTAAATCTAAAGGAAATTGAATAATAAGATTATAAATGTATGGCCAGCTTTAGAATTTTTTGGGAATGATGAAGTTAAACCGGGGGTCCACCTAAACCGCCAAAAAAAAAAAGTATTAAAAGCCAGCAGCTACAAATACTGCAACTGCTGACTTTTAATACATGGCCACTTACCTGTCCCAGGGTCCAGCGATGTCGGCAGGCGACGCAGAGAACCCGCTCGGTTCTCGGCAGCTGCCGTCGCCAACCTAGGTGAGGGAATCAGGAAGTGAAGGGTTGCGGCTTCACTTCCCGGTTCCCTACTGCGCATGTGCGAGTCATGCTGCGCATCGTAACTGGTCCCCGCTATCTCCTGGGAGCTGTGTGTTTCCCAGGAGACAGCGCGGACTGACAGGAAGAGGCATAGATTCCCATGGGAGTCTATGCCTGTCTTAGACAGGTATCTGCACCCCCCTCCCCCCTGAAAGGTGCCAAATGTGACACCGGAGGGGGGGAGGGTTCCGAAAAGCGGAAGTTCCATTTTTGTGTGGAACTCCGCTTTAAAAAAAAAGGGGTTTTTTTCACCCTTTATCAATTGCTTTTTGTAATCTCCTAAAGTAGTGGTTCAAATATCAAAAAGATCCAGTTTAATTTACAAAATTATTCTAAACACACAAAACACTAAAACACACAAAAAAATCCACCGTCTTACCCTGAAAGACGTCGGTAGATGGAGGTAGTAAGGGGCTTTGGATGTGACATCACCACACTGTCCGTGTTGGTGCCTGAATCTAGCAGCTGAAGCCGGCAGACTATAGCTGTTATCACTTTGCTTTTCAGTGCCAAGCTGCATTTAATTTTGTAGGTGTTTGTTGGATGTCTTGGTTTATTCTTTTTAAACAACTTTATTGAAATAAGAAAGTCGAGTAGATACATGAAAATATGAGAACCATCATTAATTGTTTACATATGGTAGCAAATGTATGAACAATCTCATCCTCACAATGGATGAGTGAAAACGCGGGTTTACATAAGTAGAATATGCATACAATGCATATGACAAATAAATGGCATAGTAGAAAGTTATTGAACCCGTTACCAGATTATAACAGGAAACAAGAGACGAGACGGTGTCCAGATTTGATGAATTGGGTAAAGTGAAGATGTAGAAAGAACATAAGGGGGGTGAAAGGAGGAAGTATGAGTGTAAGCGAGTCTAGGGTAAGGTGATGATGCATAGTCAGAGAGTGATTACTATAGAGCGTGCACACCCAGAAGGTCAGATAGAGGAAAAAGCTGGAACAGGTTCAGGAGGGGAGAAGCCTCCCAGGATGGTAGTGTGCTATTAGTTCAGGAGATGGTGTAAGCAAGTAAAAGATGGGTACAATTACCAAGGCATTAATAGGGTCTTGTCAAATTCAGTGGGTAAACAGTGCTTGACCCAAGGTTGCTATATTTTTTTGAATTCCCGTATCTTGTCGTTTTCAATAGCTGTCATTTTAACATAGATAAGGGCCCTATTCATTCTACGTTTAGCTTCTGCCGCAACCAAAGTCTGAGATTTCCACGCCTTGGTTATAATTTGTTTGGCCGCTGTGGTAAGTTGCACAAGTAATTGGAACTGGGTATGAGTAAGCTCAGCTGGCTTTAGGTTTAAAAGAGCCGTTGCAGAGTCAGGATGAATGTTGGTTTCTAGGGCTTTAGAGGTCATAGCAAAAATGTTCTTCCAGAACACTTAGCCGACAGGATACTGCCACCACACGTGTAGGTGGGTGCCTTGAGCTGAGCAGCCTCTAAAACACATCCCTGGATATGATGGGACATATTTTGCAATCCTCGCCGGTACAAGGTACCAACGTGCTAGGACCTTGTAGTTCATTTTGATTGCTAAGACATTAGGTGAGGAGGATTTAGTGGCCATCCAAATACTAGACCAATCGGCAATCTCAAATGTGCTCTCCAAATCCTATTTATTGGCATATGCTGGAGGTGCATTGTCTGGAATGACATTTAATTGCTGGTATAGAATTGATTGAGTCCTCTAATATGTGGGTCACTCTTGCAAATTTGTTCGAATTGTGTCATCTGGCTCAATAACTATCTCGTTCTAAGAAGTGGCATATAAAAAAATGTAATTAGTAGGTAGCAAAATAATTCTGACTGAAGAGGAGGGAATTTGTGAATAGCATCATTGGAGACAAGTTTGTGAAGTCTGAATAGATTGGAGTCAGACCAGGCTGTAAATGCGATGGGAGATTCCTAGGCTGAATAAAATTTAGGGTTCCTGAGGAAAGAAAGTAGGGGGTTATGGGGAGATTGTAGATTACGCCTGCCCCTGAATTTGTCCCAATTAGATAGGGAATGGTTTGTAATGGGGTTTAGAATAGAAGCTCTGTCTGTTGGATGTTTGCTACTGATATGGGATTGCAGTCAACAGATTCAACTGCAACACACAATGGTGTTTCTTTTGCTGCGTGATACTTGGGCATATCTGCGAGTTGTGCTACATAATAGTAGAATGAAACATTTGGAATTCCTAGACCACCTTTAAGTTTGGAAAGATATAGCGTGGATTTGAGGGTACAAGGTTTGATATCGCCCCAAATGTAGGACATTACTCTGCGTTGCGTAAGGCTTAAAAAACAAGGTGGTACAGGGATGGGAAGTACTCTGAATAGATATAAAAATTTGGGCAGTATCGAAATTTTAGCAGCATTAAAAGGGTTGTAAAGGTTCATGTTTTTTTTAACCTTAATGCCTCCTATGCATTAAGGTGAAAAAACATTTGGCGATTGCAGCCCCCCCAGTCCCCCGTTTACTTACCTGAGCCCTCGTCGAGAATGCGCTTGATGTTAGACCAGTCTTCTCGGCTCTTCTTAGCTCTTCATTGGATAGATTTATAGTAGCGCAGCCATTGGCTCGCGCTGCTGTCAATCAACTCCAATGACGCGAGGGACGGGGGGGCAGGGCCAAGTCCTGTAGTTGGCGGCTTATGGACGCAGGGTACAGGACTCGGGAGTGCGTCCGCAAGCTAACACCCTTGGGAGAGCGCTTCCCAGAGGGGGTTAGCTGATGTAGGGAGGAACCGAGACAGCCGCCCAGGGACCCCAGAAGATGTGGATCGGGGCCACTGTGTGCAAAATGAGCTGCACAGTGGAGGTAAGTATGACATGTTTGTTATTTAAAAAAAAAGTGAAGCTTTACAACCCCTTTAACTCTACCCAGCCAGGATAGGAGAAGAGAGGACCATTGAGTCATGAGACTATTAACCTGTTTTAGGAGGGGTAAGTAATTAACAGAAAAGAGATCAGTTATAGAGGCAGTGAGTTGTACCCCTTAGTATGGAAATTGATGTGACACCCAAGTAAATGGCAGGGAAGACATGGCTTGTTGAAGTTCTGATGGTGGTAGGGATATATTGAGTGTATTTGATTTTTTGGGGTTAACATGTAGGCCAGAGATATGGGCAAAGCTCCCTAAGATTGAAAGTAATTTGGGGGCCGAGATGTGTGGATAGGATATAAATATAAGTATATCATCTGCAAAATAGCATATTTTGTGTTAGTGACCTTCCAGTTCTATCCCTTTGACATCAGGGTCTGATCTGATCAGTTGTGCCAAAGGTTCAATGAGCAAGGTGAACAGTAGTGGGGAAAGGGGACAACCCTGCCTAGTGCCTCTCCTAATGTCCAACATCACAGATTTATAGCCAGCGTACTTGATGTATGCTTGCGGGCTATTATATAAGGAGGAGACCCAAGTCAGGAAATGATTCCCAAAACCCCAGCGTTGGAGGGGGTAGTGTAGATAAGGCCGAGTGACTAAGTCAAATGTCTTCCTAATGTCAAGGGATAAAAAGTGTTTTAAATTGCATAGACATCGTGGAGTGTTGGATCACCCACAGTGTGCGTGACAAAGGCGTGGCAGGTTTATTAGCCTTGAGATAGGATATATGTTGGCATTTGCGTATAAGTTTATCAGCAGAATCGGTAAGAAACAAATCTAAATTTAGTCAGGCCTTATCGAAATGTGAGTTAGTGGTGGGATTAGGGGTGGACTGGAAAGCAGCATGGCATGCGTTGAAATTTTCTTCTAGTTTTTGGAATATGGTCTTGCGTTCTCACTTAAGGGATGCTGCCTGTTGGATCAATCTGCCTCGAATTATAGGTTTATGAGCTTCCTACAATGTGAGTGCAGAAAGATTGTCAGTAGCATTGTTGGAAAGAAAGAGAGCTATTTCAATGTCTTAGTGGTGAGAGGGATGGGTGAGAGTAATGTTGTTGATACACCAAGATGTATCTTGCGTCCTGGGACTTGGGGAGGCTATTGTGGTGCATACTGTGCAATGGTCTGTCCAAGAAAAGGGGGATGATAACTGAGGATATGATCTATGGGATCATGCCTGCTGTAAAAATTGTGGTCCATGCAAGAAAAAGATTTGTGATTGTGAGAATAATGCGTGAATCGCTTACTATCAGGATTGGCTTTGTGTCAGGTATCAACTGAGTTAAGTTTGGTAAGTAGATGCTGGAATGTCAATTTGATCGGACTAGAGGATAGGGCTGGTGGATACTTATCTAAAAAAGGGAAAATTACTTGGTTGGAATCTCCTCAAAGAGCGAATTTATGCTTATCCCCTACCTGGAAAAGATGTGAGATAAAGGCTTTTGGCCATTTATTAGGAGCGTAGTGTGACAGGAGGGCCGTAGTATAACACAATTGTGATTGCAGTGTCTGATATATGGACAGTAGTCAGGTTTAGGGATGAGCCGAACACCCCCCTGTTCGGTTCGCACCAGAACATGCGAACAGGCAAAAAATTTGTTCGAACACGCGAACATCGTTAAAGTCTATGGGACACGAACATGAATAATCAAAAATGCTAATTTTAAAGGCTTATATGCAAGTTATTGTCATAAAAAGTGTTTGGGGACCTGGGTCCTGCCCCAGGGGACATGGATCAATGCAAAAAAAGTTTTAAAAACGGCTGTTTTTTCGGGAGCAGTGATTTTAATAATGCTTAAAGTGAAACAATAAAAGTGTAACATTCCTTTAAATTTCGTACCTGGGGGTGTCTATAGTATGCCTGTAAAGGGGCGCATGTTTCCCGTGTTTAGAACAGTCTGACAGCAAAATGACATTTCAAAGGAAAAAAGTCATTTAAAACTACTCGTGGCTCTAATGAATTGCCGGTCCGACAATACACATAAAAGTTCATTGATAAAAATGGCATGGGAATTCTCCACAGGGGCACCCCGAACCAAAATTAAAAAAAAAAATGACATGGGGGTCCCCCTAAATTCCATACCAGGCTCTTCAGGTCTGGTATGGATTTTAAGGGGAACCCCGCACCAAAATTTTAAAAAAATGGCGTGGGGTCCCCCCAAAAATCCATACCAGACCCTTATCCGGTGGTTGTGGGGGTCTGCGGGTGGGAGGCTTGTCGGAATCTGGAAGCCCCCTTTAACAAGGGGACCCCCAGATCCCGGCCCTCCCCCCTGTGTGAAATGGTAAGGGGGTACAAAAGTACCCCTACCATTTCACAAAAAAACTGTCAAAAATGTTAAAAATGACAAGAGACAGTTTTTGACAATTCCTTTATTTAAATGCTTCTTCTTTCTTATATCTTCTTTCTTCTATCTTCCTTCGGTTTCTTCCTCCATCTTCTTCTTCTTCTGGTTCTTCTGGTTCTTCCTCCGGTGTTCTCGTCCGGTATCTTCCTCTGCGGCATCGGCGTCTTCTTTCCTTCTTCTCCTCGGGCCGCTCCGCATCCATGATGGCATCTTGATGCTTCTCCTCTTCTGACGGTTCTTAAATAACAAGGGGGCCACCCGGTGACTCCGCCCCCTCTGATGCATGGGGACTTGACGGGGACTTCCCTGTGGCATTCCCCGTGACGTCAGAGGGGGGCGGGATCACTCCTTATGTAACCCCACCCCTTCTGATGTCACGGGGAATACCACAGGGAAGTCCCCATCAAGTCCCTGTGCGTCAGAGGGGGGAGGGGTCACTGGGTGGTCCGGCCCCCCATTATTTAAGAACCGTCAGAAGAGGAGAAGCGTCACACAGCGGGAGCCTCCCTCCATGCCATCATGGATGCGGAGCGGCCCGAGGAGAAGAAGGAAAGAAGACGCCGACGCCGCGGAGGAAGATGCCGGACGAGAACACCAGAGGAATAACCAGAAGAACCAGAATAAGATGGAGGAAGAAACCGAAGGAAGATAGAAGAAAGAGGATAGAAGAAAGAAGATAGAAGAAAGAAGAAGCATTTAAATAAAGGAATTGTCAAAAACTGTCTCTTGTCATTTTTAACATTTTTGACAGTTTTTTTGTGAAATGGTAGGGGTACCCCCTTACCATTTTACACAGGGGGGAGGGCCGGGATCTGGGGGTCCCCTTGTTAAAGGGGGCTTCCAGATTCTGATAAGCCCCCTGCCCGCAGACCCCCACAACCACTGGGCAAGGGTTGTGGGGATGAGGCCCTTGTCCCCATCAACATGCTGGAATGTCAAGAGATTTTAACGGGAGTGACCTGTGTGATCTTTAGCGACAGCCGGCGATTTTAGTGAGGAACGGGAGGTTGATCATCTGTGAGATGATTCCCTGTGCGGGGTATGGTCCAGTAGGCCCAGGTCCTGCAGGGCTGTCTGTATTTCCTCAGCTGTACGGCAGACATATTATGTTTCCAGATGGGTAAAGCGTACCGAGAAAGGAAATCCCCAATGGTACGTGATCTGATGGCATTGCTGGTTTGAGAGCACGTCTCTTTGCCACTGTAAGTGGGGAAAGGTCCACAAATATCTGGTATGTATGGCCTTGAAAGGTCAGGGAATCTTTAACCCTGGCCGCTGTGATTAGCTGTTCCTTGGTGCGGTAGTAGTGAAACTTAGCTATAATGTCCCTTAGCGGACTGTTGGTTTTGCGCGGGGGGATAGGTCCCTGTGTACCCTGTCCATTTCCAATATCTCCACATGGATGACAGGTTGCAGTTCCTGGAACAGGACCATCATAGTAGCTTGCAGATCAATCACTGTCTCAGGGATCCCCCTGATCCATAGGTTAGATCGACGGGCCCTTTTCTCTTGGTCTTCTAAGCGTGGCTGCAATACCAAGTTCTCCTTCCTGAGATTCTCATACTCAGTGGTATAGTACTGTTAGTGATTCTCCAGCTCATCTACCCTCACTTTCAGCTCAGCAGTTTTTTGGCCTAGCTCCCTGATCACACGTGTCAGTTTGTCAGTGATATGGTCAGATGTTTGCTTCAAAGTTTTCTGCAGCATTCACTCAAACTGCTTGAACATATCATATTGTATCACTGTTTGTGTGCTGCCCGTATTCAATTCTGACTCATCGTTAAAGTCCAGGGGTGTCTGCAGTGGAGACTTGCAGAGTGCGGTGTGCTGGTCAGAGAAGAAGGGGTTAGCGCCATCTTGGCAGAGGGCCGGGACAGAGCATCCCTGATGTTTCTGGACTTAATCTTTGATTTAGAGCCTCTGAGGACCATGGCTGCAGGAGCGGCATTTTCTCTGTGGCAAAAGGCGTCTGTCAGTGCTGTCTAGGGAGCCGATGCTTGTCAGATGTCTTGGTTTATTTAATAAATATCATTTTTACACTTTGGAATCTTTCTTCTTTCTTCCCTCTTCATTGCTTGATGGTGGGAGCCGTCTATATTCTATCATGTAAACCAAGTTTATACTGTAGGGAGCTGTCTGGGAGAATGAAAGGAGATCCATTGAATATCTCTGCCAGATTTTTATAATCGAATGTGCTCGTGGATGATGTTTCATTTACCAGCAAATTTTTCTAGTGAGTGTTTAATGTGAAAAGAGGTGGTAGACATTTGGTTTCTGATGAAGTCGGCAGTCATCTTGGTGTGGTGGAATTGGCGATGAAAGATTTTCTGCACTTTATGGACATTGGACACTTTTATATACTGTATATCTGTATGAATTAAGATTGCACTGGACACTTTATTTTTTTTTTTTTTTTAGGGTCTCGTTAAACTTACAATTAGGGTAGAAAATACCCATTTCTCAGGCCATTCCTCTACTTGGCAACTATTTTGACACATGAATCTGCTATTTTTGTTGCTTACTGTTTTATACAGAAATTAAAGAATCATTACTGTTGCTGACTATGGCTAATTATGCCGGTCAGAATCAGGAAACCCTGATACCAGGGTTTTTCAAAAACTTTTCTCTTAAGAAAAAGACACTGAATTGTTGTCCACGTTTTTTAATCTCAGGAGAGTACTTGAGAAAAAATCTTCTCTCTACTGGCATATTCACTCCTTTAATCAGTACATAGATAATGGCATTGACCCGTTCGGACTACGCCCACAAATATTTCCAACAATGGGAAATATCAGTCGCTCCTTTGAAAAGGCTTGGGAAGATATTTACATCTGTGCTCTAAGGGAATGATACTATTACTGAAGGAAGAATATGCCAGTAAAGCAAAGGAGCTAGATAGAGAACTGGACTCCATATATAATATGCTCTCTCAATAAAGAGAGCACTTTGCATATGCTCAGCTGGACAAAGAGCTAACTGAGCATTTAGAAAATTTTAATCAACAGATTCTGATTAAAAAAGATAAATGCAGAGAGATAAGTTAGCCTTCCAGGAAGGCAAAGCTTATAATTGGAGTCCCACACACCAGGTTAAGAAGAGATCTCAGCCAAATCGGTCCACACGAGGTAGAAATGCAGATTCTCATTTGTCTGATGCCTCTTCTATTTCATCTATGTCTGTTTCTTCTTATAACTCTTCCAGGACCAGGAAACCAAATAAAATGAAAAGAAATTTGCAAGGGGGAGGTTCCCAAGAGAAATCTTCTAAAAAACAAGTCACAGAATTAGAACATGTTGGTGACCCAAATAATCACGTGGTGTCAGGTAACTCTGTGGGTGATGGTGCTTCTTCTTTGGTTTCTCATACGATGGGCTCTTCTCGTGGCACTACCTCTACAGGTATTCCAAATATTTCACGTAAACTATCCCTGCCCTCCACCTCTACCCAGGGGATTTTTTTTAGTCCCAGGACAGGAACAGGGCCACACTCCCTTACCCAGCACAGATCCCATTTAAGCACACAAACTTTGTCTTTAAACCCACAGGATTCTCTTAATGTTATTAACCTTTCCAAATATCCCCTTACCGAGATAGAGACAAACATTCTGAGTAGGGGCTTAAGCTTTTGCCCCAACGAATATATAGACAAGTTTGAGGTGATTAAGGATATCCAACTTTCTGCCATAAAAATTATTCTCAAACAATTGTATGATAAAAATAGAAAAGAAGGTACACAATTAAAACCTCAGGAAATTAAAGCTATAGATGATCTTATCTCTCTACTTGAGGATAATGATCCCCATCCAGATCTTATTGATTGGATAGATCTAGAACATCTCCTTGAGAAACTTGATCAACCATCCTCTCCTACCCCTCACTAGCATTGCTCATAATAAAAAGAAGTCAGACAAATTTCCAGCTCTTGGCCTTAATGCCAATGTCCTGGCATTTGTCAGACTGACTACTAACGAAATCAGACATTTAAAAATTAAAC